>NC_069801.1:9613698-10285365 GCF_027406575.1 Nycticebus coucang | reverse complement strand
ACTTAAATTTCTATTTTTTCTTTTCTTATTAAAGAGTAGTACCTGCTCATCATAGAAACTTTAGAAAATAGAGGTAATCAAAGAGAAAATTAAAATAATCTGTAATCTGACTACCCAAAGAACTATTCATTTTTCATGGAGTCATTCACACACACACCCGCCCCCCCATATGTGGTACAGGTATATGTAATATGCAACATATAATGTATAATACATAATGTATATATATACAGTATATAATATAATGTACATATATAATATATATTCACACACATAACTTTTGATACAAATAGAATAATTTTATACATATTCCTTCTGCAATCGGGGAAACAGAGTTCTGTGGTTGTAAGTAATAGAAACAAATTCTAGTTGATGTAACAAAAATAAATACATCTATTGGACAATGCTAAGATGGCTTAAAGATTTAAATATGCATGTGAACAATCGAGCTTTGGGAAGGCTGGGGTCTAGGGTGGATCTTGGAATCTCATTATCAGGGCAAATGCTCTAGGGTGTTTTCTGTTGGGAAGTCTCAGTTCCAACCATTCTCTGGTACTGCAGCCATCCACTAAAGATCTGTGTTTCTGAGAGAGAGGTCTAATTGGAGTAGCATGCCCAAGCCGTTGGTATAGTTGTTCAGGTTGCACACTGCCCAAATTTTGGGAGCATGTGCACAGTAATCTAGGATTGCATGGTGCCCAGACAGAATAATCCACATGGTGGTCTTTACCCACCATGTCTACCCTGAATAACAAACCCTTCCCATGTCACTGGGATGGGAAAGGAAAACTTCCCAAAGCAAAGGCATCACCAATTGAAAGGGGGAGACATGGTGGGCAGGCAGAAATAAAATAAATTCATTCTCTTATGGTCATTTTTGATGTGATATAATATTCTCCCATAGCATTTTTTAAGGTTGTATACGTTCTATGATAAATCTATACCATATTTTATTTAGTATAATCAGACATATATTGGTTTCATTCACTGCTCTATGCCCAGAATCACGGAAGGTCCCTAGGACACAGTAATGCCTAATAAATATTTGTTGAATTAATTTGTGTCCTAATTAACTGGTATTGTCTAGTGCTACAAGAGATACCTCCCAGGGAAACCTTGGTGCATGCTCATGATTATATCAAGTAAGGTGGCCGACTTTTCCTGTTCAGCTGGGGCTTTCTGAAGACCCCATGTTAAGCCAGGTGAGGTGGCACACACCATTGTCCCAGCCACTTGGGAAGCTAAGGCAGGAGAACCACTTGAGGCCAGGCGTTCCAGTGACAATGAACTTTGATTGCACCACTGCATCCTAGTCTTGGCAACAGAGCAAGATCTTGTCTATTTAAAGATTTATAAAAACAAAATCCCATGTCCTGAGTACGACCCTCAGCCCTAGGCAGACTGAGTTATCCTCATATCTAAGTAACCCTTCTCTGATGTGAGCCCTGGAGGTCTCACCTTGCTGATGGGGAGGGGGGTATAGAAAATTCACCCCAGGGAAGAGAGAAGGCGCCCAGACTTTGAGATCTGCTGGGACCTTCCTCTCCATGCACGTCTTGCTGAGGGGCAGTCGTGCAGGGTGAGGGCAGCAGAGTGGCAGGGGCCAGCAAGCAGGGCCACTGTGAGCCTCCTTTTGGTCGCCCCCTGAAAGTTGCTTTCTGTGACCAACTGTGTCCTTGGACGGCACTTTAGAGCTGAAGCATTTCTTATTCCTCCTCCGTGGGCTGAGACTGAGGTCTGCGCGGGGAAGACGCCTCGGGCACTATGCACACTGGTGCATAGAGGGCCCCCTGCATGCAGTGGGATCACTGGGAAGCCGGCCCAGCCCGGGGCACTGCAGGTCCAGGGTCTGGGGAGGAGACACCCTCGGTGTATCACCACTTCAGGGAAACTTCTAGCAGCCAACAAGGAATGATGCTTTTTTTCCTTTATCTTCTTTCGGAAAATCCACCTTTTATTTTCTCAAAGTGATACATGTGTGAAGTTTTAAAAAGCCAACCAAAAATCACTTTGCAAAAAAGAGATTTGTCCCAGATTATTCATTGCAGCTCAATTCATAATAGCCAAGTCATGGAAGAAGCCCAAGTGCCCACTGATCCATGAATGGATTAATAAATGGTGGTATATGTATACCATGGAATACTACACAGCCTTAAAAAAGATGGAGCCTTTACCTCTTTTATGTTTACATGGAGGGACCTGGAACATATTGTCCTGAGTAAAGTAGCTCAAGAAGGGAGGAAAAAGTATCCAATGTACTCCGTCCTTCTATGAAACCTACTTCTATTTACTCACACTTTCTTATGAAAGATAGAACACAACTAGAGCCCAGGATGAAGGAGAGAAATGGAGTGGGAAGGGCGGGGAGAGGGGAGGGTTGATGGAGGGAGGGTAGAAGGTGGGACCACACCTATGGAGCATATGACAAGGTACAAGTCAAATCTGCCAAGTGTAGAACATAGATGTCTTAGCACAATAATCAAGTAAATGAGGTGAAAGCTATGTGGATTGGTTTGATCTAACCACGTCAGGTTGTATATAAAAAAAGCAACAACACATTGTACCCCACATATGCATAAATGAAATGTATTCATGACCTATGTGTCTTTGACTTAATAAAAAATTAAAAAATAAAAAATAAAAGCCGACTAGTAAGACGAGGCTTATGACAAACATCAGCAGTCCCCTGCCCCTTTCAGGTCCCTCCCGGTCCCACCTTCTCTGAGACGGCATCTTTGTGTTCTTGCAACTACTTCTCAGGCTGTCATCTCCACATTCTCAGCACACGTCTTCCTCCACTTGACCTGAACACTTAGGTCACACCCAACAGAGTGGTGCTCCATGTGTGTCCCCAGCCAGCAGCAGCACCGTCTGGGGACCTCTCAGAGACCCCCATTCTGGGTTCTATTCCCCTATCTGCCAAATCAGAGGCTTGGAGGTGGGGTTCAGCCAGCCAGGCTTGAACAAGCCCCCCAGGAGACACTGCCACTGCTGGCATTTGGTAGCATTGGGCCCTTGGAGTCTGTCACCCATGGACTCTGCATCTGTATGAGCTAAAAATGTATGGACAGCAGGAC
Source organism: Nycticebus coucang (assembly GCF_027406575.1). Taxonomy (NCBI): domain Eukaryota; kingdom Metazoa; phylum Chordata; class Mammalia; order Primates; family Lorisidae; genus Nycticebus; species Nycticebus coucang. The sequence continues at coordinate 10,282,288 of NC_069801.1, read as the reverse complement.
CTCCATGGTTGACCACTTCCGTACACTGCCCATCTCCTTACCTTGACCTAATTTTCATAGACTGGACATACACCACATATTCGTATTAGTACAGCAGGCCTAGTTCCTCATACGGACCACCTCTGTGCGTTGACTAGTTTGTTACAGTCCCTTGGGTGGTCAACTGACAGAGCTTCTGCTGTATATACTTTTTTTCCTGAACCTAGAAAGAGTTTTTGTCCACTTACAAGTCCTGAGGAGTAGGGGCCCTAGTAATAATTTTTCTTCCCCCAAATTGGCCTCTCCTCCCCAACATGCCTAATTATGATGAGGCCTCCCTACCCACCCCCCGTTTAATAGCAGGCCTCTCCACTTACCCTCTGCAGCCTCCCTTCCTTTTCCTTTTTACCCCCAGAACATTTAATGCAATCTGATATACAATGCATTTTAATTCTTTTTTTTTTCCTGAAGTCTCTATTCTCTCTATCAAATCAGAAGTTTCATAAAGATAAGGAATGTTGTTTGCTTTGTTTTGCTTTCTGCTGTGTCTCTACCATCTAGACCAGCCCTGTTGGATAGAAATATACCTTAACTTTTTCTAATAGCCACATGAAAAAGTGCAAAGAAACAGTTGGATTCATTTTAGCAGCCTACTTTATGTAACGCAACATATTCAAAATAGAAGAATTTCGATCTGTAATAACTGAGGTCTGGTACATTCTTTTCCTTTTTTTTCTTTCCATATGATGTCTTCAAAATCTGATGTGTGCTTTTCAATTACAGAACAGATTGATGTCGACGAACCTTATTTCAAGGGCTTAGCAGGCACAGGTGGCTAATGCTTGGTTACTGTCTTGGACAGCTCTGGTTTAGACAATGCTTAGGTTGCAGTGTCCTTTTGTGAATTTTTTGTTAAAAAATGAGTGAGTAATCACTCCTTCTCTGGAAGTTGGAGTGCCTCTAATAGGCAGGGTGAGATCATGACACATGACCCATTAGCATCCACAGAAGAATAAAAGTTCTGGTAGATTAAGCCAGAAACCTGAAGCTTGGTTCTGCATCTATCATCCAGCAGGAGAAATAATCACTGGACTGGGGCAACCTCAGGACCTGGTCCCAGCACAACAGGGCCACAGCAGTTAAGGTACCAGACCTTTAAAAAACAAAATGGCACCCCAATTTCTTTACATGAAAATGTTGTAATGTGTTTTTAATTGGGTGATTTTACTGAAGGAGATGAAAGGAAGAGGCTGTCTGCCCATGTTAAGTGCCTCAAAATGGGCCTTAAAATCAATTAAAGCTAAAAGTAATTAGCAGAGGAATTAATTGAAGGGGAGAGTTATTTATTTTTTTTTAAATCAATTTGTTGCCAAACTATTTTAGGCACAACGTTCAGTTTGTGGTTCCAACCTGAATCAGTAAAAATAGAATATGGTTCTCAAAAGTAGAATTGTCAGCGTGAAATAATGATTCTCCTTGAAAGTGGTTTGTGAATGGGACGGGGGTCTTAAAAGCATCACATATGGTGCCACCGAGAAGCGGGAAATACTGGAGTCAGCAGGCGGAAGGTCGTCCCAGAGACCCATCACCTGCACGGGTAGCGGCTGACCCTTCCCTCCGCAGCTCCTCACCAAGGAAATATTACCTTTCACTCCTGCAATCAGGCATTTCCCTGCAAAGTCATCTCCATTTATTTGTGCCAATTTTCCTAAAGTGCTTGAGTGTGGCGGAAAAGTATATGAAATGGATTCAAATAGTTTTTTCTGATTTTTTTACCCTCTCCCCTACCTCCCTCATCACCCCCTCCCCCATCATCGATGCCCAGCTGACGCTCTTGACCATCAGACAACAGCACTGGGTGGAACATGGAATGTACCATTTATGTACTAAAATATCCCATCTGGTAAGGACAAGAGCGGGTCCCTCTGCTAAGTCCTCGCCAGGTTTCAATTCTTTTCTCATTTCTGAAGGAATCCACCTTCTCTTCCAATCTCCTTTCACCCTCACGCTCCTCACCTTCTTTTTTGTGTGTTTGTTTTCTTGGATAGGGGGCATTTTGAGGCCCTTTCTACATGCCAAGCATCAGGTTTATGTGAATCATTTAGTGGCATTCACTTACTGAGGACTTTCTGCGTGCAGGGCATGGTTCTAGGCACTCAGAACATGGCAGCAAACACAACAACAAAATCCCCTCCCTCATGGAGCTTACTGGTTGGCGGGGAAGAAAGAGCACATGTGATAAATTAGCACAGCAGGTGGGTCACCAGGAGGTGTCAGCGCTAAGGAGACAGACTGGTGAGAGGAGGTGTTGGTTGAGCAATTGGGGAGTTTGAAGTTCAACACGGGCAGCTAGAAAGGGCGCTCTGGGGAGGTGATGTTGGAGCACCCAGAGGAAAGGAGTGAGGATTGACCACTTGGATGCTCCAGGGAAGAGTGACCCAGGGAGAGGGAGCAACTTGTGCCAAGTTCCTGAGGCAGGAGCATCCTTTTTTGTTTGCTGGTCAAGAAAGAGGTCCATATAGCAATGCAATGAGATTATGGGAGTTGCCATATGATAACTTTGTGAGCTGGGGGCCACCGCAGTGCTCTGATCTAGAAGCAGCACACTCTGACTTAGGGTGCGATGTATAGATCCCTCCACCTGCACCTTGAAGAACAGAGCAAAGAGGTTCAAGGACTCTTTTGATCATTAAAACCAGCCCTCCGGATCATCATCATCTCCTCCCATTTTTTTTTTTTGTTTGTTTTTGAGCCAGCATCTCACTTCTTTGCCCTTGGTAGAGTGTTGTGGCATCACAGCTCACAGCAACCTCCAACTCTTGGGCTCAAGTGATTCTCTTGCCTCAGCCTCCCAACTAGCTGGGACTATAGGTGCCTTACACAACACCCAGCTATTTTTAGAGATGGAGTCTTGCTCTGGCTCAGGCTGGTCAATCCACCTGCCTCGGCCTCCCAAGTGCTGGGATTACAGGCATGAGCCACTGCGCCTGGCCATCTCCTTAGTTTTTGGATGAGTGTTGTAAAGGCTAACATAAAACTACATAAGGACAATCTTGACTCTCCCGTGGATATAAAATGAACATAGGATAAACATTTTATTTTCCTCCCAAAGACGGAACCAAGTCCATGTTAGGATTGGTTCAAAGGAAAAGTCAAAAAACCAGACACACTCATAGATCAAGAATGTTGGAACAACAGGTTAGTAAATGCAGAAGTGGCCTTTTCCCTAAGAGCCAAGAACATCACCTGGACCTCTTCTGGACAGAACAGAATCCATATGTCCACAGACAAGGAGCAGTTTGCATTTTTATCAGTTGTCTCCAACTTATATGAAATCAGAATCAGACAACCTGCAGAGGTGTCTTTAAGCTAATGCGCAGTTTGGCACTGAAACACATATTTTTCCTTACAGGAAAAAAACAAACTCCGAGGCTTAGAGAGGTTAAGAAACATGGTTTTAGTTAACTCAGTAACTGCTAAAGCCACTATGAACCCCAGCTTGTGATTCTCAAGTCTGTGTACTCCACCTTTCACCTTGACATCCAGAAATTTAGGAAATAGTAGAGACCTACTAACATATTTTCAGAGATCTGGAGAGCAGTACAACTTGGTTATCTGAGGTCCTGTTCTTGAAATAAATGCATAGCTTAATATCCAAACCAATGAATATTTCCTAAATCTCTGCTTGGTGCAAAGCACAGAAATAGGGCACAGGGGACCCAAGGATAAATACAAAATAGTTTCCAATAAGCCAGCAATTTAGTGATGCAAAAAACAACCCTCACACCAGGCAGATGCTCGGAACACACTGAATATGTTCATCCAGCCCACTGGTGGAGGACTTGCCACACCATTTCTAAAGTCTGCGATTCTACCACCGTCAGGAGCAAGGGGTCTGAAACATCCAGACATGTGAAAGTGCCAACTGTCATCTGACTTCCACAGAAAACTACAGCTGGGAATTTCGCTGTGGAGCACAGTGGGGCAGTTGCTTGAAGTAGGGTAAGAAACGTAGGTATCTTGGGAATGTTTTCATCCCTCATTGGGTGGTGCTTTGTTAACCATGATAAGAGTTTTTAAGGATAACACGTTGGAAGCTGTAAAGACTGTGTTTTTAGAGAAAAGCTGTTGTTACTTGTGATGGTTAATTTCATGTGGCAAGAGACTGGGTCTTGGGGTGCCCAGATACTTGGTGAAACATTATTTCAGGTATTTCCGTAAGGATGTTTTTGGATGTAATTAATATTTAAATAGGTAGACCAAATAGAGATTGTCCTTCCCATCGGCTGAAGGACTGAACAGAATAGAAGGCTGATTTTCCTCCGAAAGAAGAAGGAATTCCTCTGGCCTGACTGCCTTTGAGCTCAGACGTTGGTCTTTCCCTGGCCTTTGCCCTCAAATGGAAACATCAGCTGTCCTGCGTGCCTAGTTTGCCAATTGCTAATCTTAGAACTTGTCAGCCTCCATAATCACATGAGCCAAATCCTTGTAATATTAATAATAAATCTCTTTTTGTACACACATATATCCTACCAGCTCTGGTTCTCTGGAGAACTCCGAAGCTCTGCTCCACCCTTCAAATTTCTCTCCCTTCCTGTGCCCAACACGTAGGAGATATCTAATTCATATTTATTAGATAATGAATACGCTTAGAGTCTAAAGTGGTTCAAGAGTTTATTTTTTGCTGCTTTCTCCTCTTCCTCAAAGAATAAGAACAGAAGCATTTCCCAAGGGAAGATAACATTTAGGGACTTTTAACATCTAGTTTTATTATTTTTTCTTTCCATATCATTTTTCTCATTTTGTAAAAAAATCCAATCTTTCTCTTTCTACCTCTGATGTTGTTGGTATATGAATCCCCACCAGAGGAGGCTGAGAGCTTTGTTGATTTTTTTTTTTCTTTCCTTTCTTTTTTTTTTTTTGAGACAGAGTCTCACTCCATCATCCCTGGTAGAGTACCATGGAGTCACTACAGTTCACAGCAACCTCAAGCACTTGGGCTCAAAAGATCCTCTTCCCTCAGCTTCCCAAGTAGCTGGGACTACAGGTGCCTGCCATGACATCCAGCTAATTTCTCTATTTTTAGCAGAGATGGGGTCTCTCTCTTTCTCAGGCTGTCCTCAAATGCCCAAGCTCAAGTGATCCACCAATCTTGGCCTTCCAGAGTGCTAAGATTACAGGTGTGAGCCACCAGGCCTAGCTGATTTTATTTTTCTTTATCCTACACTCTAGACAATCAAACTGTGACACCTGTACTGCCTTGAGTCAGAGGTTCAGTAATCGGGCCCAGTATGTGGGTATCCCCTTCCACCATGGCTGTCCCATGTGGGTCCCTTCTGGGCTGAGGTATCCATTAGAGTCCTTTTAGCTATAAGCAACATAAAACTTGACAAAAGCATGCTGAACAGAGAGGATATTTGTCATCTCATCAATCTACTGAAAAGTCTAAAGATGGGACAAATCTAGGGCTAGCTCCTTTGCTCAACACCACCACCAGAAGATCCAGGGGCATCCTATGGGGCCACGTTGTACTCAACGGACCCCTTCTGGAGTTACAAATTGGCTAAAGCATTGCCGGGCTCTGCTTGTGGACACGATGGCATACTTCAAGGAGGGAGAGCATTTCCTTCTATCATCGTGTTTTTATTTCTCAGTACTCCTTTCCCAGAAGCCACACAGCAAGCTTGTGCTCATGTGATCTTAACCAGAGGAGGGTCAGTGTCGTTCCTAAAACAATTATAGGGCAGAGAGACCTCCAAGGTTGGCTTGGGCAGATTGAGATCCTCTCTTTGGGGTATGAGAAGGGGCCCCAGGTCACCAGAATGGCATGGTTACTCCAGGAAATGTGGATACAATCGCCTTCTAGGAGGAAAGAAGACAGGGAGGGGCATGTTGAAGAGAGACGCACGGGGACAGCTGTAAGTAGCATTAGAATTGGCTTCTCCGCTAGATTGGCTTCTTCCTCTTTAACATGTACCAATAGCTGCTTGCTGGAGAGGAAGTATGGAACAGGCTAGGATAATTTTAGGAATTTCAAGTTCTGCTTACCTGCATCTTGACTCCACTTTCTCTTGACAAGGTAGAAACCTTGTTGAAGGAAGAAGATAATATTTATGAAGCAGGCTTATTGTCCTCCCTAAAAACTAAACTTTTAAATGATCGCCATGTCAGAGAAGGGAAGCACATTTAACCGCATCCACATTCTTTTCCACTAGGGATGCTGCCACAATTATTTCCCTTTCATCCCTCCCTCCACAGATGATCTGGGGTTACTCTGGACAGAGACCAAGGGAAAGAATTATGACATCTGCCTGTACCATATTTATTCTTTCCAAAATTACATATTAAACATTTGTGCTAGCCTCAGATAATAAGAGCTAGCAATTACTGGGCTCTTACGCTGTGCTAAGTGCTTGGTGTGTGTCATCTCATTTAAATCATCTCACAACCTGTGAAGTTGCTAATTATAGTGGATGTTTGTTATTTTTCCCACTTGGAAATCTATTCCCACCTCTTGCTGATGAAGCATCCAATTTTTCACTTGGATAAGTATTTATACCCCATCTAGATAAGCAACAAAAGAAAAATGAAATAAATGAGAATTTTAATAAAAACTAAAAACTCAATGCACCAAAATATACTATCGAGGTAGAGAAAAGATAATAGAATGAAAGAAATATATCTGACAAGGGTCTGGTATCAGGATATGTTACAAAACTCACAATTCAACCAAAAGAGAAACAAGGAAATGGAAATGTGGGCAAAGGATGGGAGTAGACATTTTGCCAAAGGAGATACCCAAAAGCATATAAAGTCTATCAAAGAAGATATACAAGCATATACAAGATGCTCATCATCATTAGTCATTAGAGAAAGGCAAATCAAAACCATCATGGTACTACTTCACATTTAGGAGAATGGCTAAAATTCAAAAGACAGACAGCCTGGAGTACTCGTGAGGGTGTAGAGAAATGCACACCCTTGTTCATTGCTAGGAATGTAGCAATGGGTGATTCTTCAGAAAGTTGACCATAGAATTAACATAGGGCAGCAATTTGACCCCAAGGTATATATCCCACGTAATTGAAAACGTCAAATATTTGTGCACATGTGTTGACAGCGTCCTAATTCATTATAGCAAAAAAGTGGAAACAACTCAAATGTCCAGCAACTAAAGAATGGAGAAATAATATGTGATAAGCCATATAATGGACTATTATTCGGCCACAAACAGGACTGAAGCACTGACACATGGCTACCAGGTGAATGGACCTTGAAAATACGCTAAATGGGAAAAAAGCCAGACGCAAAAGTCATGTACTATTAGTCATTAGAGGAATGCAAATCAAAACCATAATGAGATTGTGTTTTTATGACGTATACAAAGTTCATAGAGGCAGGAAATCGATTAGTAGCCTCCACCCTTTGATTGCTCAGGCCAAAAGCTTTAGCACAATCCTCACCCCATTTCTTATCCATACACCTGACTTCTAACCAGTCAGGAAATCCCATTGTCTCTACAATCGAAATCCGCGCAGAACCCAACCATTTCTTCCCGCTCTGCTGCTGCTGCTGCTGCAGTGAGAGATACCCCAGGAGCGCTCTCCTGAGTTCCTGCAGGATCCTTCTGGCCCATTCCCATTTCTGCCCCGGCCTCTTTGTCCTAGGCTGTCTCCAGGGACGTCCCCTGCCTGGTGTCCATTCCTTTGTGCTATCCACTCCTTCCTCCTGAGTGTGGGCTGGACCTAACCACTTGCTCCCAATGAATAGAACAAAGCAGATGTGACAGCTGCTTTGTCTACGTCTCTCCCTGTCTGTTCCTCTGTCTCTCTGAAACTATGGGTTTTGTCTCCCTCGGCGTGTGTGTCTCTGACCCTCTTCCAGATCCCTTGCTCTGGGGGAAGCCAGCTGCCAAGTCATGAGCAAACCTATGGAGACGTCCACATGGTGAGGGAGTGAAGCCTTCAGCCACCACGCGATGGAACCTGGAAGCAGATCCCCCGGCCCCGCCTAGCCTTCAGCTGGTTGTGACCTCATCACATCATCCTCTCTCCTCCTCATCCCAGGCGACTTCCCTTTTCCCGCAGGGTCAAAGCCCAAGTCCTCAGGATGGCTCCCTGCATCCCATGTGATTTGGCTCCTGGCCTCAGCCCTCACCCAGCCCTCACCCCTTCCCTGCTCACATGTCTCCAGCAGGCACCCGTGGCACAGCCAGCCACCCTGGGCTTTTAGCCACTTTTCTCTCTCCGGAACACCTTCCATGGACACCCAAACCTCCTTCTCACCCCTCTGCAAGTCTCTGCTCAAATGCTCCCCTCCACAAGAGCCCACCTTATTTAACATGCTGCAGCCTCCCCCAAGGCCTCTCAGCACCCCGACCTGCCTGTTCACTTTCCTTTTGGACAGACACCATCACACCTTCTAAGAATCCTACACTTCCCTGATTTTTTCGTCTCTCTCTCTCCCTACTGGACTGTCAGCCCCTCCAGGGCAGGGATCTCTGTTTTGTTTCTCACTGCGTTCCACGCACCTCGAGCAGCCTGGCAAATACTCAATCAGTGTTTGGTGAGTGAGGGAACGAGGGGAGAGAGGCACGGAGACTGAGCTAGTCGGGGGGCTGCAGAGCCGTCGCCGTCCTGGAGCAGGGCGGGGTCATTTCTCCATCTCTTGCTTCCACTTCCTTTCAGTTTCATTTTCGCTGAGCACTTAGAGGGACTTCCTGTTTTTTGCTGCTACAGAACAAACAAAAGCCCTGGGATTCTCCTGGCTTTGCACAAGTAGAAACTCTAGTCCAAAGCCCCTCTATAAGTGGGTCAGAGACTTGAACAGAAACTTCTCCGAGGATGACAGACCAATGGCCTACAAACACGTGAAAAAATGCTCATCGTCTTTAATCATCAGAGAAATGCAAATCTAAACCACTCTAAGATATCACCTAACCCTGCTAAGATGAGCCCATATCACAAAGTCCCAAAACACCTGATGCTGGTGTGGATTAGAGGGAAGGGAGCACTTCTATACTGCTGGTGAGACTGCAAACTAATACAGCCTTTTTGGAGAGAAGTATGGAGAATCCTCAAAGAACTAGAAGTCGACCTTCCATTGAATCCTGCAGTCCCATTACTAGGCATCTACCCAGAAGAACAAAAACCATTTTACCACAAAGACACTTGCACCAGAATGTTTATTGTAGCTCAATTCATAATTGCCAAGTTGTGGAAGCAACGTCAGTGCCCATCAACCCATGAATGGACCAACAAACTGTGGTATGTGTATACCATGGAATACTAGCCAGCCATTTAAAATGATGGAGACTGTATAGCTTTTACATTTACCTAGCTAGAGTTGAAATACTTCCTTCTTAGTAAGGAAGAAGAATGGAAAAATAAATATCCAATGTACTCCATACTAATATGAAACCAATATGTAAATAATTACATGCTCCTATGAACAATAAAAACAAAATAGGATCTAGCGCATGGTAGAAAGAAGAGGGGGGGGAAAGAGGAGGAAAATTGGCAGGGCATGGGCTGGATGGCACCGAACTTGCACATTGGGAGGGTGTATAACTTAATGCCCCCCTGGTGAGGGGCTCTTTTATAACTGGAACTTTGCCCTGGAAGTGAGAACAATGTAACCCCCAAATTTGTACCGTTATATTAATTTGAAGTTAAAAAAAAATTAAAAACACCAAAAACAAAGCTGCTAAGTCACTTGCCCAAGGCCAAACAGCTAGAAACGGCTGAGTCTAGAAGATTAAGTCCAAGTGTAGCACGGAGGCCCACAGTTACACCGACCGTCCACAGGGGGGCGTGACGGAGGTGCCGCCCTGGAACTTGCCTGGGAGGAATTATGTCCCAGCTGGGGTGCAAAGGACCAAAAAATGAAACAGCCCCAGGGAGGAGCTAGGAACACCAGCGAGTAACTAAAAAACCGTGTGGAGAGCAGTCTAGGACATCTCTGGGGCAGCAGATGTCAAAATCAGAGCCTTGGAGCACAGTGTGCTTCGTGTTGCGGTCTCTGAACTGCCCGGCTCAGCCCTCAGCACTTCCTCGAACACAGCTCCTGTGACTCAGCAGTTTCCCTCCTGGGGATCCATCCAAAGAAACTTTGGCTCGCATACATGTAGTATGGGACGCTGAGAGCAGAATATAGCCGACAGGAAAAGCCTACCAATAAACTGAACATCACCGATGGAAGGGTGGATTTGTAAACCACGGTCCAGTTAATATTATACGTCAATTAAAACCGATGACCAGAGCAGAGGTGACAAACTGCCAGGCCCTATTTTTGTGTGATCTGTAAGGCTAAGAATGGCTTTTCCATTTTTTTTTAAGGGCTATAAAATCAAGACGAAAAAGTGACACACCCCACCTGTGGCCTGCAGAGCCTAAAATCTTTCCTATTTTGCCCTTTGCAGAAACTCTGCCGACCCTGGAACTAACTAGAGCAACATGCAAAATTTCAGATGAATCTTGGAAACATAGCATAAGGTGAAAAAAAAAAAAAACCTCCTTAATTTTTTATATATAGCATGATATACTTTTTATAAAGATAAAACAAACTAAAATTAAAAAATAGACATCTAAGGAGTGCCTACAAGCACAGTAAAAAAAATATATAATATATATATTTTTCATATATGTATATATATATATATATATATATATATATGAAAAAAATCAAGGGAATGAGGGACTTTGGAAGAATGGCTATTTATCCCAGGTTGGAGGAGGCAGGAGCTGGATCAGGGTGGACAGCACACGGCCAGATGAAGGCTATGTTCAATGTCCTAGCTTTTGTTCTAAGGGGTAGATAGATGGTAATAAAAAAAAAAAAAATTAGGCTGGGCACCTGTAGCTCAATGGTTAAGGGTGCCGGTCACATACACCTGGGGTGGCGGGTTCCAACCCAGCCCAGGTCTGCTAAACAATAAAGACAAAAGCAACAAAAAAATAGCCAGGCGTTGTGGTGGGCGCCTGTAGTCCCAGCTACTTGGGAGGCGGAGGCAAGAGAATCTCTTAAGCCCAAGAGTTAGAGGTTGCTGTGAGCTATGACACCATAGCACTCTACTGAGGGGGACGTAGTGAGACTCTGTCTCAAAACAACACAAACAACCCCCCCAAAAAAAACCCCAATAATCCCAAATCTAACTAAAAGGAGACCCTTTATGGTCCAATGATTACAGTGTATCCAGAACTCCAGCTTGTAATTAACCCAATTTTGGCACCCCGGGTCCAAGAAAATGAACCAATAAAACATAGTAACTACTAAATTTATAAAATAGCGACATTGAGGTATAAAAGTCAAGTTAGGAAGAATCCCTTTCACTTGTAATAAAATCACTGTCCATTTTCTGAGGACTATATCCTGCTAATAAGAGCATAAATAACCTGCTCTTCCATCTCACTATTTCACTGTCTCCAGTGCTTACATTCTAGGAGGGTGCCTGCCACCTTCACAGCAGGGATGAGAGGAGCCACCAAGACATCTCTGTTCTGTTTAAAGATGAAGCCCAGAAGTAGCACATTATCTCTTATGCTCATATCTCCAGGTAAATCTTAGCTGCAAGGGAGTCTGGAAAGCGTAGTCTTTATTCTGGGAAGCCATAGGCTCTAATGTTGGAAGATTCTGTTACTCCTTTCTGTATATACACCAACACGTCAAGATACGTGCATGCCCTTGATTTATTAAACTATATACACCCTACCTAAACTATTACTGTTCTGCAGGTGGAATTTGTCAGACAGTGGTAGATCCTAGACGTCTTGGCTGATTCACACATCCAGTTTTGTCTCATTCTTTGTAATGTTTTATAGGGTTCCAGTATGTGTGTAACATAACTTATACACCCAACTTTCTATGTATTTATATCATTTTAAAGTAGAGAGACACAGTCTCTGATGAAAAGTCCTGCTCTTCAAGTGCAAGTCCTGCATTGACTTTATTATACATCATTACAAGCCAAATAAACAGTCTGTATTTGAAAATACAATGACAATTCCAGGGGATTAGCTAGTGAGGGTGTAACCCCACTGGGAAAAGCTTGACTGTCTTCCAGAAAAATGCTTCCTTTCCCCCCAATGCCCAGCACAGCCAGGATGGTGGGGACCCCACTCTTCTGAAGGAAAGGGATGACAGCATTAGAAGAAATGGGCAATAGTAACCCCTTTGCTAATTACCTGGCAGGAAGCCAGCTCCCACATAAGATGAGATTGATTTAGTACATGGTTAATAAGGTAAAAGTACAAAACAAAATTCCTCGTCTCCAGTTGTGTTCCCTCTGGCTTCCTGTGCCTGCCTAACACGATGATTCTTTCTGTTTGCCATGAACTTTTCTTTGCTTCCTTCCAGCAGAGGTGCTAATCCAATAAATTCAGAGCAAACCCACGCAGCTGTCACGAGCTGAGGGTGCCCCGAGCAGCTTCCAGGCATTGCTAATTGGTAATACCCTGTTCTCGTTCATGCCTGTGATTTGCAAGCTTTAGGAAGTGTTAGGAATTCTTTAATTGTGCGTTTTACGAAATTAGAATCTTCCACCCCTGAAGACAATCCTGAAACAAAACTGTAAAACATGTTAGAAGGGTGGTCGGGGAGGAAGGGAGGCCACTTTTCTTGAGCAGGGACTCCCTGTGCTCTGTATCGAGCACTGAGCTGGCTGTAACCCAAACACAGGCTCCCTCTGTCCTTGTAATAACTCTTTGACTTATGGAGAAACCGGCATCCAAGAAAGTGAAATGCTGGGCTGAGGGACTAAGAGGCAGGCGGGGCTCAGGTCTGTCTGGATCTTGCTGTGTAGCTTGACGTGGGATAGAGGATGCAACACAGTCTTTGAAGGGGGCAGCCCCGACCCCAGTTCTGCTGTTCCCCTTCCGGATCATGCCCACATTCCAGATTGCATTCAGTTTTTTTTCCCTCTAAACTGGCATGATGAATATTTGTCATCGTTGTCTGATAACATCCATTCCCTCTTCTGGAACTAGCAATCTGGAATTTGGGGGGGGGAGGGGCAGGGACAACCATCCCCTCCTGCAGGGTGGTGATTCAGGTGGTGCCGACCCCAGCCCCAGCTCCCAGCCACAGTGATGAGAACGTTCCCCAAGCTAAGCCTATGGAAGGTTACCCTGGATGTAATCTATAGGTTGCAGTTTCAGCGTTACCTCGTTGTTCTGTGGGAAGAACATCCCTCAAATTGATGCCAGCTAAGGAGAATGCAGAGCTGAGACATGCGGGGTGAGAGGATTCCAATGATGTTGCCTCAACTATACTTGAAGCTGGCATGACACTTAAACTGGCGGGCTGTCCGAATCATTAAAACCCTTCTTCTGGGCAAGGTAGTTGGAGTTGTATGTTTTCTTGCATCCAAAAAAAGTACTGAATCTGAGTTCTATTTATAGCCTCCTACGTCACTCGTTTTCCTCTGAGCAATCATTTTGCTGGTGTTTCTCTTAAATGTGGTACCCTTCCAACCGAGTTTGCAAAATGTAATGTCTAAGGAGGTACAGTTCCTGTATTTTGCTGGGTAAAATGTGCACTTTCTTGCCCAAATTTTTGAGGGAAAAATAAAGGTATGCGTTACACACGGGTAGCACTAATTTCATATCTATATACATGTTTTAAATTCTTTTACTTATGCTTATGTGTTAAAAGTATAACTAGAGAAAGCAATCGCAATATCCCTGTACAAAATAATACCCTGGAATACAGTAATCAATTTTGTTAAACTTGTGACTAATGCATTTTTGACTTGCAAAGAACGACATGTATCTTTCCTGAAAGTTGGGGCCAAATATGTGGTTGCTCATCTTACACGGGAGTGTATTATACATGGCAAAATACGGTATATAAGAACATAAAGGCACGGACCTTTGATTCATCAATGCACATAGAATCCAGAGGTTCCGGAGGGGAGGGAGGAGGATGGGCGGAGGGAGGGTGATTGGTGGGACCACACCTACGGTGCACTTACAAGGGTACATGTGAAACTTATTAAATGTAGACTATAGTGTCTTAACACAATAACTAAGAAAATGCCAGGAAGGCTATATTAACCAGTGTGATGAAAATGTGTCAAAGGATATATAAAACCAGTGTATGGTGCCCCATGATCGCATTAATGTACACAGCTATGACTTAATTAAAAAAAAAAAAAGAATAAAAGAATCCAGAGGTTCCTAAGTTAGGAATGTTTTCTCAGACATTTATAGAACTTCTTAAGTTACAATTATGTGAGTGCATGCATGTGTGGGTGTGAGTGCACACATGACTTCATAAGGGAAGGGAAGGTCTGAAGGTGGGGAGGAATTGAGACTAGAGAAAAAATGCAGAGGAAAATGGAAAAGCATAGAAAATCTAGAAATCATATCTCCTCTGACATTTACACGTACCTGTCTACTTTTATCTATTGCAGCTAAAGAAACTGAGATTAGTAGGAGAAGGAACGTTGCAACTGAGGACGGAGAACTGCAGGTAGAGACAAGGGGGCACTATGGAATTGAGGAGGCTTAAATTATTACTCCATGGGGGCAGAAATAGTTTCAGTGTTTGTCCTGCTCAAGACATTTCTGTTCATTCAACATATAAAAATATTCATAAGGAAAAAAAAATAAGTGATCCATGGGCTTAGATACCAGAATCTCTGATGGGAATATACTTGTATTCTGAGAGATTCACTTCTAGATAGCTTAGCAAGACCATCTTATTTAATTTCCCCCTTCTTTAAGTATTCTCATGTAGGCACAATTGTTTTCTGTGGTCTGTGAGAGGAAGCCCTTTCTTCAGCTGCCTATGACTTTAGTATTGAGAACACCAGGTCAGTGTTCGCACAGAGGATTCCCTGGGGCAGGTGATAGCCCCTTTTCCTTTGAGTAAACACAGGAGTTACGTCAGTGGTCTCCAGAAAGGTTTCTGATAGCAAAGGTGCGGAGTCTTCTTTGATAACAAAGGTGGGGAGTCTTCTGCAGCTTTCATAGGTTTTTAACTCACTGAATCCTTATTGATGACCACCTGTGTTCAAGGTTGGCACACTCAAAGATTCAGACCCTAGAAACTGAGAAAGGTAAGTTCGTACATCATGAGCCTCAAAGTAGAGTAGGGATAGAAGCTAAGGTCTAAAGGAGAACAGATCACAGAGAGATTGAGGCCAGCTACAGAAATGGTAGGTATCAGCCATGGCAAGTGGAGGGGAGCATGCAGAGGCATGCCAGGCAGGGCTCTGGAAAGGTAAGAAGGGTCTGGGGTGGCTGGAGTTCAGGATGTGTGTGGCCAAGGTTTGCTGACTTGCTGGCTCTAATTCCCTCTCTCTCCACTAGTCAAAATAATAAATTGAAATACAAGTCGGTGACTGGGATACTGTAGTGTGGAAACCTAAAAGCCATTCGAAACTATGAAACACAGGTCACTTTTGGAAACACGGAGGCTTTATTTTCCTTTAATATGCAATTTCTCATGGCACACCTCTTAGCTTATGCCAACACGTTTCTCCAATTATTGGTTAAGTGTTTACTGAGCACTAACTGTTCCAGGCCCTGGGGAAGCAAAGGCAAAGAGCCCTCAAGGGGCTGAAGATGTATAGAAGACAGACCCAAGACAAGCTAATCAATGACATCTATGAGTGCTCCAGAGACAACAAAACGTGCTGGGGGTGGGGGCACTACAGATTACTACTACAGGTGGGAACAACAGAGAAGATCATACTGGGAAGGTCTGAAACTTACAATGACCAGAAACCTAAGAGAAGTGAGGGAGGGAGCTGTGCAGAGATTAGAATAGCAAATTTAGAGTCCAGAGGGTTCTCAGCATGCCTGAGGGACAACCAGGGCCCAGTGCGGCTCCAGCACAGTGAAGGAGGCAAGAGGGTAGTGGGGACCTGAGCATGTGGAGACCTGTAGGCCAGGGGGAAGGTTTAGTCCTGTGGGACGGGGAACCACCAGAGGGTTCAGAACACAGGTGTGACTTGACCTGAGTTCCTTCTCAGGCCATTCTGGCTACGGTGTTGTTGAGAATGGCGCATCATTGAGACAGAGATGGGAACCTCTGCATGAGTGCTGGAGCCATTTCAGACAACAGAGGTGTTGTGAGCAAAGGGCCCTGAGTGAGGACTTTGTGAGGCAGACGCCTCCACTGGCCAGGAATTGATGTGTTGTGAGTAGGAAATATGTGTCTGTTCTTTCAAGACACTGAGATTTTAGGGATGCTTGTTATTGCAGCCTACACAGCCCATCCTCGCTAATACAGGAATTGGCATCTTGAAGTGAGCTCTTGCTATAACTAACACCTACAATATGTGGTCCTGCCTCAGACATCAGTGGGTAGCAACAAGGACACTGTTGTCAGAGGCTGGGGACATGGTGCTCTGTGAAGTTGAAAACACGTGCAAATTGTCTCTTGTGCTTACTGGGGATGCAGATCACATCCCTAATGTACAGGCTGGACAACAGAATGCAGTTAGACTACGCAGGTTACTATGGGCTGCGTTTGGCAAGGTGTAACATCCATGAGGCAGCTTCAGGAAGGATTTGGCCAGTTTGCAAATAGGAAAGGAAAGGAATAGAGGGTTTCCATGAATTCAAATCCTTGTAAAGGTGGAAGAAGCGACTGCTTCTCAACTCCAAATGCTAAGTTAGAGACAGTAAAGTTTTAGAGCAATGAAGGTCAATTGAAACTCAGGTCTGTGGCAGGGTTGCATGAAAGGTAGAGTCATCATCCCCCTTGTTAAACACCTTTGAATGGACTCGGGGGTCTCAAGTAAAGATCCTGCTAAGCTGTGGGCCAGCAAACCCTATCAAGTGGGACATATGTCTCAGGAAAAAGATGATAAGGATGTGATTTCCCCACCAAAACTTGATTGGTTCAAGACCAGTAGAGTAAGCTTGGAAAGAAGTGGGGGAGACGGGGCAAAAGCAGGAAAATACAGCAGCAAATGGGAGGATTTTTTATCTCAAAATGACCAGTGAATGTGGCACAAAGAGTTGGCAGGAATCAGAAAGTTAAGAAGCCACTTGTTTATGGGGAGAGCTGTCATAATAAATATCCTCTGAAACTAAAGAGGATGTGACTGTTCTAGACTTAACACAGCCCTAGAGGTCCCAAGTCTGGATGTTCAGAATGTGAGCTGAGAAGGTACTCAGCCCCAAGGATGGCTTATTCCTTACCTCAAATGTGGCCGAGGGAACTATATGTTAAAAGGGAAAATCCTTGAGAGGACAAAGCCAGGCTCCACAAAGGACAATGGAGAGTGGGGATCCTCCCGGACAGTGGCATTGTAGCCATTTCAGAGAATGCCCCTATCTTTGGGGAGGGAAGCTTCATGTCTGCTCAGCAGGATTACAGAATTGCCAAAGACCAGAGTCCCTCTCCTTTCTGAACAGAGGCACTTGTTACGTTCCCCTGGTCCCTGCCTGCCTTTATAGATTGGATCGTTGCTACCAAAAGTTTGGCACTTGTCCCCTGAAGATTCATCAGAAAAAGAGAGCCAAGCAGTTTGAGGAGAAGGAAAGAGAAGTTTATTACTATGCCAGCAAAGGAGGAAAATGGCAGACAATGGTCTCAAAATCCAAATTCCCACTTCTCAGCAGAAGGATAGAGCCGGATAAGTATGGTGGTTTGTGTCTATAATCCTTCCACTCTGGGAGGCTGAGGTGGGTGGATTGCTCAGCAGTTAGAGACCAGAGACCAACCTGAGCAAGAGTGAGAACTCATCTCTACTAAAAATAGAAAAACTATCCAAGCATAGCAGTGGGCACCTGTAGTCCCAGCTACTGGGGAAGCTGAGACAAGAGGATCCCTTGAGCCCAGAAGTTTGAGGTTGCTGTGAGCTATAATGCCACAGGGCACTCTACCTAGGGTGACAGAGTGATACTCTGTATCAAAAACAAACAAACAAAACAAAAACCACAGTGTTTTTAAGGTTCAGATGCCATAATTCCATCTTGGGCCGAGACAATCTCATGGCCTCCACGGCAGTCTTGTGACCTCCACCTGGATTAATCCCATCTTTGCCTAAGAGGATCTCATGGCCTCAGCCCATCCCATCTTCAGCAAAGAACATCTTGTGACTTCTGCCAAGGCAATTTCCCTGAGCTGTCTCCTGTAACACAAAGAACAAGTGACATTACCTGCCCCTTCCGACCACTGCCATGAAGCAGGAGTGCAGGTTCAGTTCCCCAAAGGTTAGGGAGCTGGAAAATAGTTTTGCCTTTTCTTTTTCAGGACATTCCCTCTGCAAGTGTGAGGGACAGTGTCCGCATCTTCCTGGTTCTGGATCCAGACTTAACATAAGGCCCACCTTCTATCCCCCAGAGATCCTGGACTTTGACCTTGATCTCCCGCCTCAGTGGGGCTTTCCTACAGGCAGAGAATTATGTTGTATGGAAGAAAGAAGGTAAACTATTCAGCAACCAGAATGGTAGACGGTGTCGCTATTACTGCCGCTCACCGATTTTCCAGGTCTTCTCCTCCTGGGCCCATGATTGGATTGTACCTCCTGACCCTGCTACCAGGTGTGGCCATGGGGCTGGCTTTGGCCGCGTAAAACACAAGTGCATGTACTTCTCAGCGAAAGTTGTCAAGAGCTGATGTGGGATTTGCTATTTGCTGTGTTTCCTCCCACACTACAGCAATCAGCTGTCACTCCAGATGGTGAAGGCTCCTTTTGTCTCTGTTCCTGAGTAAGAAGGTGAAAACCATCAACCCCTCTCTCCCTGCCATGAACTCAAAACTGACAGAGAGGGTGCGTGAGAAACAAGTCTTTATTATTATAAGACACTAAATTTAGGGATAATTTATTACCATAGCATAACCTCGCCCATTCAGGCTGTGACTAGAGGCTTTTTGTTTAGATGAAGGATTGGGAACATCTGATTTCAGATGTCACCTTTCTATAACGCTTGGCAGTCAAGAGGTTGTCTATAGAATGAATTAGAAGGGGTTGAAATGACTCCAGGACAGCATTTGGAGGCTGTCGAAGGCTTAAAGTGATAGGAATTGGAGCAGACCTGAATTTAGTATTTGACCACGAATACAGACTTTGCTTCAGATTCCAGACCATTTTCTGCAGGCAAATGCAACTCGTTGGAGAACACCATGACATCATTCTGTACTTGGTCTTTAGACCAAGTTTTTCAGGCAGCCTCTAACACATTTGTTAGGAATGATGGAGCAGGGGATAAATTAAGCTTCAGAAATTAAATCTGGAATCTTCACATCATATTTGGCTATCAAGCCCTTAGCATGAATAGAATGTGAAATGAATCATATTGAAGCAAACTAGCCCTTGCTGGGTTACATTCCAGCATACACCCAATGGAGCCCAGCAAGAATTAGTTTCTCTAGGGAGGCCTTTGGGTGAGAGCTTTTCTTTTAGAATCTGGGGTCCACTCCTTCTAGGTCTCCTGGTAACGTCTGAGGGTTGAATTCTGGCACTAAGCATTCATGAATAGGAAATTGGCTGTCTTTAATGAGTTATAATCACTGAATTTGGACTATATGATTAATTATAGAAAAATACAGCCCTACCACCTGCTATTTGAAATTCCTGGTGAGTTCCGAGTGAAACTCCCTGGGGGTCAATGGTAATAGAAATGAATGATGCGTTTATGGTACACGATGATTATTTTCTGATCAAATAAATGCAAATGACTAGCTGCACAGCTGGCTAGGACGGCCTTTGTGAGCATGGGACAAAACTATAAATACCAAATTCTGTTATTGTTTTTCACTTCTTTGGTAATCAAGTTCAAGTTTAGGCTTAAAAATGCCACATGTGCCTCTGTCATTAAATATCCTGTATGTGGTACTTTCAGTAAGATCTATACAACAATTGACAATGTTTTATAAGCCAAAGACTCCTGACTGGATGTAAAGGAAACTAGCAAAGCTGCTTCTCAGCACAAATACCTGTCTCCGTTTCCTCCTGTTTGGCCATTGTCAATACAAAATGTTCTGCTTGGCTTTGGCTTAGAGTTTTTAAAATGATAGATACCCAGTATTTCCTTCTATGGTTTGCCTACCCCTCGATCGATCAATCTTCTGCACCTTGAGGTAACAAAATTTCACAAGCCTTGATGTCCACTTCAAAGAGCCCAAAGGAGCATTTCAGAAATGGAAAGGCTGCTTCAGGCTACGTTTTTGGCAACTGGGGGCTGCCAGAAAATGCTACCACAGCTTCTTGGGACTTTTAGTGTTAATTCCAGAGAATATCACTTTTGAAAATGAGCTCCTGTAAAAGCAGCTTAGGAGCCAAGCAAAAATACTGGTTAACTTTTTTTGCTAATTAAAAAACTAATATTTTTAATCATAAAATGTTAGAGCCAAAAGAGACTTCAGATATCTAACCCATCAACGTGAAAACCACAGACACTGAGGTCTGTAGAACTCAACCTAAAGTTTAAGACATTATGTTTCAAAATCAGCGTGACTCAGTAGTTGAAAGCTGTAGGATTCAAAGCAGGTTGTAACAGAGGCTAATGAAAAATTTGCTGAACGGGAACACCTTTGCACTGCTGGTTGGACTGCAAACGAATACAACCTTTCTGGAGAGTAGTACAGAGAATTCTTAAAGAACTAAAAGTCAACCTTCTATGTGACCCCACAATTCCATTACTAGGGATATACCCAGAAGACCAAAGAACATTTTACCACAAGGACCTTTGCGTCAGGATGTTTACTGCAGCTCAGTTCATAATTGCCAAGTCATAGAAGCAACCTAAATCCCCATCATCCTTTGAAGGGATCAACAAACCGTGGCATACGTACACCATGGACTACTCCACAGTCATGAGAAAAGTTGGAGACCTTACATCTTTTGTTTGCCTGGATGGAGTTGAAACACATTTTCTTAGTAAAGTATCTCAAGAATGGGAAAAAAAATTCAGTGTACTCAATACTAATATGAAACCAATATATAAACAACTGCATGTCCACATCAACAATAAAACACAAATAAAATCTAGCAAGGGGGGGAATTGAAGGGATGGGGGGTGGGGAGGAGGAGGGCAACTGGAGGGATCTCACCTAAACACAATGTGAGAGGGTCCAGCACAACCCCTGGGGGACGGGCTCAACTACAACTTGAACTTTACAAGTGAAGAGAGCACAAGGTAACCTAAAAATCTGTATCCTCATATCAATTAAAAAAGAAAAAGAAAAAGAAAAACTTGAGGTTTCTAATGAAAGTCACTATATTTAAATGTAAATATAGCAGACGGGTGCAAGTAACTGCCAGAAAACGTTTAGTCGTGGCTGCTTTTGTTTTTCAGCGTGGAATCTATTTTATGGCTGAAATTCTGCTTTTATTGTTTTGATTTGTTAGTAGGAAAGATGCCGAAAGTCTTGGGGTTCAGTGCAATTGTGGAACAGTGGGGAGCAGCAGGTGTGGAGGGCAGAGGAAAACAATTCCTATCATCATTTGGAAGCAGGTAGAGATAAGACTAACATCAGGAAAGAGATTAAATATTCAGCTCAGTCGGAGTCGTGATTTTCAAATCTGTTTGTATAGAAGAATCCCTTGAGAATTTAAATAAAATGCAGATTATAAACATAATCCCTCAAAAATGAGGACTAGAGATCTTTTGAGACAGAACCCAGAAAATGCATCTCGTTAAACCTGCCCCAATTTGGAGAACATTGATGTAGAACTTTTGTCTGCCACAATCACTTATTACTTGTCCCTCCGCTTTCTCATCCCACCAAAAGCTCAGGACATTTAAGACACTTGAGGTGGGTTATTAAAAAAATAGTATTTAGGGCTTCGCGCCTGTAGCACAGTGGTTATAGCACTAGCCACATACACCGAGGCTGGCAGGTTCGAACCCAGCCCAGACCTGCTAAACAACAATGACAACTGCAACAAAAAATAGCCAGGCATTGTGGCGGGTGCCTGTAGTCCCAACTACTTGGGAGGCTGAGTCAAGAGAATTGCTTAAGCCCAAGAGTTGGAGGTTGCTGTGAGCTATGTTGCCATGGTACTCAACCAAGGGTGACATAAAGAGACTCTGTCTCAAAAAAAAAAAAAAAATAGTATTTGAATTTGAGTTCTGCCTCTGTCCTTACTCTCTTGTAGACTTAATTTCCTCAACTTTAAGGTAGATATGGTACAAGAACACTTAACAAAATGCTTAGCATCATAACTGATCAATAGTAAACATTTCAACCTTGAGTTATTATTCTTGATGACCTTAACAACAAAAACAACAGTAATATTCACAGTAGTATTCTATTCAAATCTATACATGAGATTGCAGTTGAAATAAATTATTAATGAGTCAGGGTTAAGGATGAAATAATCTCATTTGACTCTGTTTAAAAACGTGTTCTATAAATGACTTCTGCGCACAGTCATAATAGAAAAAGAGGGGGCAGATTTACGCTCAATAACTAGAAAATTGGATGACATGTGTAAATAAGAGTTTCCAGGCATTGGCATCAGATAGATGAGATATGTGGTCCCTGAGAGAAGAGAAACGAAGAAGGCGAGCCTGGTGACTGCTCCGACATTCTGCCCGAGGCACAGTGTGCATGGCGGGGAAGGCAGGAGGATCCTAAGTGGAGGGGAGGAGACTCGCTGAACTGAGAAGACAAATATGCGTTCAGAAAATCTCAGGACTGAGTTCTGGAGAGGACAGAGCTCTGGAATCAGAGCTCCGGAAATCATCGTAGGGCCCTCTGGAATCTTAGCCGAACACAGACATTTGCATGTGTTGGATGAATCTTCAGGAGAAAGGCAAAGATCAACCCATGAGCAGTGATAAGAGAGCTGAATGGTTTCTAGACCTCACATAGGCTTGGGAATCATTTGCTTCCAGCCAGAGTTATCAAAGGGGATTCAGTAGGAACCCTGGGAGAGCCACACCTAGCAGAATTTTAGTAGCTCTAGAACTACCCTAACAAAGCTTCAAAATGACGCTTGAAAGAGTGAAAGTGACTTTCAAGGATGTTAACTACACTCTCTCCCGGAGCAGAACCCAACACTCTCTAAACAGCACAATCCATACGCTGTAAAATCAACAATGTCTAACATCTAATAAAAAATTACATGATAGCCCAGGAAGTAGGAAAACAGGACCCATAACCAGGAAAAAAATAAGTGATCAATAGGAACAAGCCCAGACCTGACAGAGATAATGAAATTGACAAGCTTAAAAAAGTTATTTTAACGATTTTCAAATATTTAAAGAAAAACCTGAACATAAAGAGAAGAGAAATGGGATTTTGATCCATTGACCTGTGTGTTATGGGCCCAGCATGCTTCTGTTGTGTTGTTACACTTCCTAGAAATGGGAGCTATAAAAAGCACCAATGGAATTTCTAGAGATGAGATGTGCAATAACTGAAATTAAAACCTCACTGGATGGGGAAAAGCCCAGCAAATTGAAATACTGGAGAATTAAAAAAAATTTTTGAATGAACTTGGAGACCTACCTATAGAAACGGTCCAAAGTGAAGCACAAAAGGAAAAATGAACAGAATCTCCCTGAACTGTGGGACAATATCCTGTGGTTTAATGTTGTGAACATTTGGGGAAAGGACAGAGAAAAAAATGTTTGAAGAAATAGAAATAAAAATTCTCCAAATTTCACAAAAACTATAAACCACCATTCAATAAATTCAATGAATTCCAAGCAGAAAAAAAAAAAACCAAAAAAACCACGAAGAAAACCATACAAAGGCACACCAATTCTCTAAAGCCAAGACCCAAGGGAAAAATCTGAAAAGCAGAAGAGAAAAAAATCTACACATCAAATTGAAAGGAACAAAGATAAACATGACAAAAATCACCATGTCAGAAACTATGTAATGAAGAAGAAAACAAAATAACATCTCTTAAGAGCCAAAAGAAAAATAGGCTGTTAACGTAGAATTCTAGAATTCCTAGAATTCTAATTTCTTTTTCAAAATATCTTTTGAAAACGAAAGCAAAATAAAGACTTTTTCAGACAAACAAAAGTTGAAAGAATTTTTCCTTTAAAAACTTATACTACAAAAGAAGTTAAAGAAAATTCTTCAGAGCCAAGATCTGTAACAATGAAAGCTCTTAAATAGGTAGGTAGATGTACAAGAGATTATTTCATATTTTAAAATTCCTTAAAAGATAATTATTGCAAATTGCCTGTTTAAAGTGAAAGCAATAATGACGTATTGGGAGGTTGACAATGTATGCAGAAGTAAAATCTATGATAACTCTAGCACAAAAGATGGAAAAAGAAAAAAAGAAGTATTTTGTTGAAGGTTGTGGTGTTGTACATGGAGTGATACTGTATTATTTGAAGTTAGGCTGACTTAAAGATATATAATGTAAACCATAGACTAGGCCCTTGGGAATAAAATGCAGTAAATTTTCACTTAATGCCATTGATATATTCTGGGAAATTGTGACCTTAAGTGAAACAACATACAACAAAACCATTTCATTCTTCATCAATGAAAGAAGAAATGAAATGACAAAGTTGAAAGAAATAATATTATTCAAGGGCATGCTGTATGTCATTTTACTTAAAATGGTAGTTTCTAAGACGCTATTAATGATGCTAAATGAGGATATACTGTATAGCTAATAAATCCATAATAAAGAAACATATAGAACTCTCAAAAATGCTCGGGTAATGTAAAAGAAGAGAGAGAAAAGGGAACAAAGAACAGGTGGGACAAATAGAAAATACACAGCAAGATGATAGACTTAAGCACGCACATATCATAAATACATCAAATGTAAGTGATCCAAACATTATAATTAAATGGCAGAGACTGTTAGCCTAGACTTTTTAAAAGCAAAGATCCAATTATATAATATGTCTAAGAAACCTGCTTTAAATATGAAGATATGAATGATTAAAAGTCAAAGGCAGGAAAAAATTATATCATGCGAGCAATAAATCATAAGAAAGCTGTAGTGACTATATTGACATCAGCAAGGTAGACTTCTGAACAAGGAATATTAATGGAGATAAAGAAGAATATTGCACAGTGATACGGGTCAATTCATCCAGAGGCCATAACAGTACTAAATAATAGAACTTCAAAATCAATCTTTATGAAACAAAATCTGACAGAGCTGAAAGGAGAAAGCCACATACCCATAAGCAGTGGGAAAACGCAGCACTCTTCTCTCAGCAATCAATAAGACCAGTAGACAGAAAATCATTACAGAAAACATTAGCAGCACTCTTAACCAGGCTGACCTAAGTGACATTTATAGACTATTTTAGCATACAACAATGGAGAAAACACTCATTTCAACTGCACATTCTGTGCTCCAAAACAAGCCTTTCAATAAATCAAGATTTAAAATTAGACTATGTTTTGTCAGCACCATGCAATTAAATCAGAAATCAGCAGCAGAAAAATATCTGGAAAATTTCTAAATAGTTGGAAATTAAGCAAGACACTTTTATGTAATCCACAGGTCAAAAAACAAATCACATGAAAATTAGAAAATATTTTGAACTAAACAAAAATTGAAAAGAGCAATATATCAAATTTAGGGATGTATGTTTAAAAAAAAAGATAAAAAGTCTGCAAATCAATGATCTTCATATTTCTTTAAGAATAAGTAAATTAAACCCAAAATGAATGTAAGCAAAGTAATAAACAGCAACAAAAAAGAAAATGGACAATAGAGAAAAATCAAACTACAAAAAATCAACAATGTTCATAAATTCTTAGCTAGATGGATCAAGAAACAAAGAGAGGAAGCACCAGTTATTATTAGGAATGAAATAGAGGACATCACTAGAGATCCTACAGACATTAAAACAATAATAGTAAGGGCAACTTCTTGCCAATAAATTCAGAACTTTAATAGATTTCTTGAAAGATGAAAATAAAATGAATACCAAAAAGTAATATAAAGAAAGCTGCAAATAAACAAAGTAAATACCCAAAAAATAATATAAGATAAAAATATACATTTTTCTTTACAATCGAAAAAAAAAATGGGCAAAAGACTAGACCCTTCACCGGAAAAGATGTACACCTATCCAGAAAGAACATGGAAAGGTACTCAAAAATATTCCAATGAAAACCACAAAGGCATACTAATGCATATCAACTCAGATGCCTAAAATTTAACAACTGGTAAGACAAAATTTGATGAGGACATGGAGCCGCTGGAAAGTTACCGCATGGCTGGTGGAAATGAAAAATTGTATCACTGCTTTGGGCAAAAGTTGAACATCTACCATACCATTAAATGACATTTGCCATTCTACCTAGGCATTCCACTTGCAGTATGTACCCCCCAAATATAAAAACATAACTCCAAGGACTTGTACATGAATGTTCCAAACACTGTTATCCATAAAAGACAAAAACTGGAAACAACCTTCATACTGATCACCAGGTATATGGTAAACAAATTGTAGTATACGCTTATAAGGATATACGATTCAATAGTAAAAAGGAAAATACTATTGATATACGAGTTTGCAACAAGAGGGATAAATCTTTAAAAACAGGCTAAGCAAAGACTCCAGGTACAAAAGAGTACATACTATATGATCCCATTTATATGAAATTATATTAGAGACTAATCTAGTCTATAGAGCTATAAACCAGATATTTGCCTGGATTAGGGGACTGGATATGAACTGGGAAGGGTCTGAGGGAATACACACATTTTTTAAGGTGATATTTATGTTTTATATGCAGGTGACAGTAGTGGTTACAGAGGTATATAGATTGTACAGGCATATTGTCAAAACTCATGAAATTGTACACTTAAAGTATGTAAGCTTTTTTGCATCAAGTATGGAATTCATTACATATAATCGTCATGTATTGAAATCATATCGTTGATTTAAAAAATACATTCCCTAACAATATCTGCAACACTGTTTTGTTCCTTCTGTATTCATTTACTGAATGTTTACTTGTGAATCGCTGGCAGAGTGGAGAATGTGACAGATGAGGAAATCGTCCTCAGTGACATTTTTATTGTGGTTGTGGAAATAAAGAACAAGTGAATTAAACAACAAAAGTGAATGTCACACAAAACATGTACATAAATGTTGATAGAAGCATTATTTATAACAGCCCCAAAGGCAAGGGAGTGTGAGGACTCAGTTGTTCATCAACAAACAGATAACCAAAATATGGTATATCCATACAACGGCATTTAGTTAGCTACAAAAAGGAATAAAGTTCTCATACAACATTGATGAACCTCTAAAAAAAACTATGCTGAGTGAACCAAGCCAAATACCAACAGGCACAAATTGCATGATATCGTTTATATAAAATGCCTGGAATTGACAAATCTATATATACAGAAAGTAAATTAGCAGAAAATAAGTGACACCCCCCCCCACTTTCCTCAGGCAAAGTAGAGCTTGTGGGGGTGACGGCTAGCCGATATTGAGCTTCTTTGTGAGTAATAAAAATGTTCCAGAATTAGATAATGTCCATGATTGTACAACCTTGTGAATATACTAAGGCCTGGAAGCACTGAAGTGTTTTGTCCAAGTCTACGGACATAATAGGATGAGGAATAGAAGGGAAAAAATGGCAGACGATGAGAGCAATGGAAACGAACAAGGCTGGATCAAGTACATGACTGTCATCAGTTTGGATAACATGGAAGGACCGGAAATCTGCTAGTTTTCCATTTGACCAGCTTGAAGTAGAAAGTTATCACAGGAATTTCCAACAAATATAGCTGGGAGATGATTGCAGTAGATGTCACTAAATGAAAGTGAACCACTCAAGGGCTGCTCCCTTTTCTCCAGGTAGTATAATGTCTTCGTGGCATTGGGACAGACTCAACAGAATCAGCATGAAGTGTTTACATGTACAGACAGAAAGAAACAGCCTGCGGGAGCTAAAGTGTTTTCATTCAAGGCTACATTTCAGTATCCGCGTCTCATACCACAGAGCACATGGCTTTTTCCGGGAATAACTTATCCATAATTTGCCACTGATTAGAACTAGGCAATTATCATTGTAATTTGTCTTTATTGGACTCATTTTCCACTTGAAAAAGCCAAGCCATCATTTTTTTTCTCCAGCCCTATGATTCCCAACCCTTTTAGAATTCACATCCTATTTATTTCACATCCTATTTATTTATTTCACTCATTTATTTCATTCACAGAATTCACATCCTATGTATTATTTATTTCATTTCATAACGTCCCTCCAGCCCAAGCAATAGATTTGACTTGTCTTTGGGATGAGTTAAAATTAGACTAGGTCTTGAAAAATTACTTAAATTTGTCAACATGCCAGAGTCAATGGATGACCTCACGGGGTGATTACGATCTAGGGGGTGGGGAACCTGTGGCCTTCTGATGTCAAGATTGTTCTTGTTTAAACACCAAAGGAGGCAAGAAAAGTTTGCTCTGCTATACCCCTTTTAACAAAAGAATTTGTTTTATAAAATTTGGGTTCAATTGAAAGGCTGCATTCAAGGCTTCAGAAGGCCACATGTGGCCCCAAGGCTGTAGGTTCCCCACCCTTCCATGGATGGAACTCAAAAGTAGCTCAAAACTACCTAATTTCACTAATGAGGAAATCTTGTCCCAGAAAAGCAGAGTGACTTACCTTGTAACTCCTGGTGAATTTAGGGTAAAGGGTGAGAATAAAGTCTCCCGGTAAGGTAGTTTAATTTTCTTAAATGGCTTAGGAAAAGTATAGACATTACACCTCTTCGTAGAAAAAACTAAACATATAAATATACAGAATTAGTTACGTGGGATGGATAAAAATCATAAGCAAGAGGCTCGGTACCCATAGCACAATGGTTATAGCACCAGCCACATACACCAAAGCTGAGGGGTTCGAAACTGGCCCAGGCCAGCTAAACAACAATGACAACTGAAACAACAACAAAAAATAGCTAGGTGTTGTGGCAGGCGCCTGTAGTCCCAGCTGCTTGGGAGGCTGAGGCAGGAGAATCATTTGAGCCTAAGAATTGGAGGTTTCTGTGAGCTGTGATGCCACAGCATTCCACTGAAAGTGACATAGTGAGACTCTGTCTCAAAACAAAAACATAGCAAGATAGAACAGTAATGAACTTGAGTCATTCCACAGATGGGGCTGATCAGGGAGTGGTTCAGAGGGTGAGCCCCCAAAGAGGAACAGGGTACAAAATAGTACATCCCATAGGATTCCATTTATAGAAAGTTCAAAATCAGGCAAAATAAATCTATGTTGTTAGATGTCAAGAGAAAAATTTGGGGGGGAGGATGGAGAGATGTGAATACTGTGAGGTTTCAAGCACAACTTCTGGGGTGCTTATAATATTCTCTCTCATAATTATGAACACTTTTGATTAATCAAAGTGAGCTTGCTCCACGAAAATCACAAGCTGGCCAATTGCTAATTTGTGAACTTTCCCCCACACATGTATTCATTTCCTAATGCTGAACAAATCACCCCCAAATGCAATGGCTTGAAATAACACCATTCATTATCTAATAGCTTCTGCAGAGTTTTTGTTGCTTGCTGGCAGAGGTCGCCCTCAGTCCCTTGCCATGTGGGTCTCTCCAAGGTAGCGGCTTACTTCTCCAAAGTACGAAACCCAAGAAGGAGATTGAGAGAATGCTTCCAGATAGAACTTTCTGTAACCTAACGGTTGAAGTGACAGCTTATCATTTGTATTCTTCTCATCAGAAGCAAGGCCACAGGTCCAGTCCAAACTCAAGAGAGAGAGAATTACACAAGGTGTGAATACTAGAAGGAATAACTCAGAGCTACCTTAGAAGGCTACAAACCAACATATTATACTTCAATAGAAAAGTTCATTAAGAAAATAATAAATGCAAACTTTAGGCATCAGGATGACTTGGGTTTAAATCTTGTTTCTCCTACCAGCTGAGAGAGATTGCTGAAGTCATTAAATGGTCTGAAATCTCAGTTTCTCCATTTATTAAATGGGGATAATAATATTACCTGCTTCCTAGAATAATTATATCTATTAAGTTAGGGATACCAGGCAATGCCCTGCAAAGTCTAATTCACATCTGCCACGAGGTAAATACTTGGTGCTAAGTGTTAATTATTGTTATTTAAAAGATATTCTTGGAGTCATTTTCATTGCATGAAGAAGAAAACAGGATTATATGTCAGATATTTTGAGGAAACGAAGACTCTGGGCTGTTAGGCCACTTGTCTGATGCCACAGCGCCGAGCCAGGAATTGAAGGTGGGTCTGCTGACTTCAAAGTCCTTTTTGCAGAATGTCTGCCTTTCTATAGTCAGCTCTGAGTGGCTCCCTCTCTTACCTCTGTCCCCTCTGGTTCTTTTTTCAAACTATTGTCAGACTCTCCAAACATCTCTTTCGTTCATCTGATACTCCCCAGCACAAGAGGCTGATCGATTTCCATACTGAGCATTCTCATCCCAGCCTTGCTCTAGTTCTGGTATCTAGGCTGACACCTTCCTGAGGCTGCCTGGCGTCACAAGCTCAGCACCACCACAAGGTCGCCCCTCATCTGATCCCCACCCCACACAGTCCCACTGCTTTACCTCTTCCCTAGGACGCCTCTCCCTGTATCTCTTTTGATCCATCCACCCACCCACTCATGTATCCATCCATCTAACCAATGTTTACTAATCCATATTCATTAATTCCATTTCTGTAAAGCAGCCTGCCACATTGGACAGACCCCCATGACAATGAACTGAGGGCAACCTCTGCCCAACGTTATTAATCTGATATTTATTACTCCATTTTTGGACAATGCTAAGTACTAGAACCTCTACAAAAAAAGAAGCAGGCATGGCCTCTGCTCTTCAGAATCAGTCCTATCTCAGTGACAATACTGCACGGGAGACCCCACAGGAGAGAACTGCAGAACCCTGGTGACGTACTTCTGGGGATTCCGTCCTGGTCTCTGTGACGCTTTCCCAATCACCCCATCACACTGATGGGTTGTCCATAAATTTCTACGGCTCTGTGAGTTCCAGTGTCCATCAAAACGGCTTCATGGAGCAAAGTGCCTTTCACATGATTATAAGAGAAGGGGAATTTTTAGAGCCTGGTTGGGAACTTACTATAAGGTAAAGTTTTAAATGCATCATCATTTTATTGAATGGTCCCAACAACTCAATCAAGGAATTTTTGTTATGCCAGCAAGGAAACTAAGACAGTGTCTTGTAGCTAATACATGGCAGAGCCTGGACCCAGACCCAGATCTATTGAACAGCAAAGTTCCTGCAGGATCTTAACCTCCCCCTACTGACCTCCTCCCTTCCCGCTGGTCCAGAGAGAGGACTGGACCTACAAATGCAAGAGTGAGGACAGCATCTAACCTTTAACTTCTCCCCACGATGATGAAAGACGTTCATATTCGCTATCTCAGCTGTTTACTGAGGGTCAGAATGACCCTCAGAAGCTCCAAACAAGTCATCTCACTAATAGGACGAAACCCTTGATGGACATCTCACCATTTAAAACACTGCCCCTCAAGACCAAACCAGTATAACTCATCCTCAAAGTCTTCCCCTGGTGGCTGGACTTCTTGGACACACCATCAGGGTCAGTTGTCTCTGTTGCGATGATTCCACTCCAACTCGGCGTGTGCAAGGCATCCTTCGGAAAGAGCTGGGGCTGCCAGGCCTTTTACAACAACTACTCTCTTTTCCCTGGGAATTCTCAAATGTGGCAGCAAGCAGATGTGTTCCCAGAGCCTCTGAGTGTGAGCGCAGATGGACCGCTCTGCATAGACATTGCAAGCAAACTTCACAACTGGGGAACATAGAGATCTTTTATTTGCAAAAGTTGGAGATCGTAATTTGAACGTGTGAAATTGCCAATAGTCTGATAAATACATCTGTGCCCACCAGCAGCCTTCAAAGCAAATGGAGACCGTTTTAAAAATCAGTGAGGTGGGCAACATGTGGGTGTGTGTGTTTTCCCTGGAACCAACAGAGAGATTGATGCTAGATGCAAACACGCTTTAAAGTCACTGAGGACAAGGGTGGGCCATTAGGAAAGCAGTGGACTTGTTTTAACCACCCGGAGACCTGCTGGGAGTCTGGTAACCTGTTTCAAATCCTGTGGTGGCTCTATATTGCCTGCGGAAAGAAGTCCATTTTCTTTGGTCTGGCATTTTCCATTCTGTCTCCAGCCACATCTTCCATACTCATTCTCCAGAAAGGTTGTAATTCCTCCACTTCCCTGGACAGGGGACCCCTTTTCTCACCTCATGTTTCTGCTCACACGTCTCTGCCTAGAAGATCATTCTCCCCATCGCCACATGTTCAAAGCTGACCTGTGGGGTTATTTCCCCTCAAAACTAGGAGTCAACCCTGGCTCCAGCCTTTTCCTCCACCCAGCCCTACCCAGTTCATTGGCAAAACCCCCTGGCTCCCCCTCCAACATAAACTGTATCCTCTCTTCTGCTCTTTCCCTTGGCTGTACCGTCATCTCTCACCTAAACAGTGACAGCAGTTTCCACTCTGATTTTCCTGCTTTGGAGCTGGCCCACAGAACTGCCAGAATAATTTTTTCCTTCAACATATAAATCAGCTAATGCCGTTCCTATGCTTAACTCCCTGCAGTGTATCCCTGTGTTATATAGCATCAAATCTAAACTCCTTCCCATGGCCTTCAAAGTTCAGAAGTCTGGCTGTGTTCTCATTCCATGCTGTTCTGTCTCTCTCATCACTGGTCACTCTGCTCTAGACGCGAAAGTCCACTGCTGTAGTAACTTGAGAAACGTCCACATCTTATTATTTTGAGACAGAGTCTCACTGTGTTGCCCTCTGTAGAGCGCTGTGACATCACAGCTCACAGCAACCTTAAACTCTTTTGGACTTAAGCAATGCTCCTGCCTCAGCCTCCCAAGTATCTGGGACCACAGGCACCCGCCACAACGCCAGGCTATTTTTTTGGTTGTAGTTGTCATTGTTGTTTGGCAGGCCCGGGCTGGGCTCAAACCCACCACCTCTGGTGTATGTGGCTGGCGCTCTAGCGGCTGAGCCACAGGCACCAAGCCCATATCTTATTTATTGATAATCCACCAACACTGTCTTGGCGTGTGCCCTACCAAGCTGGTATAAATCAGTCTTTATGCATTGACTAATAAGTTGCTTACTTAAAATTGGAGTTTTAGACAAATAGGTGGCCTCTCAGAAAAATCTAATCATCTTTTTTTTTTTTTTTTAAGGGTTCACTCACTCCATTGCAATTCACATTTCTGAATTTTTTAGGCAGCAGCCTTCTGAAAAAACAAATACCTAGGTCTGTGGCAAGCCTGCAGGTGGTATTGCTCTGGGAAAAAATGCAAAGTCTTAATTAGCAATGAAATGCCACACTTTTGACTGAGCCAAAAATATCAGGCTGCCAATTTTTCATTAATTCTTGTTAAATGGATTCAAGCCCTTTGAGGACAGCGTGTGTTTGATGAAATGGTTTCTAAATCTAATAACAATTTTCTTGCCTTTAGAACTGTGCCCCTGGAGATGATGTGACCAACCAGGAATCCACATTACACAACAGGCAAACAGGAAAATATCAAAGAAATTGGGCCCACTGACCTTCACACATGCTCTTAATCTTAGCTAACACTTAGTGAGTGCTAGTTCATGTAGCTACCAGGTAGTCCTAAGAGACAGGTACTCTACCATCTCCATTTTGCAAGCAAAGAAACAGAGGCACAGAGAGGTTGGGTTTATTACCCAAGGTCACACAGCCAGTACTTGACAGACCCAGGAATGAAGATCAGGTAGTCCAACTCCAATGCTCACACCTTCAACCACTACTCTGCAAAATTCTGCAACTATTAACTTTGATGTCATTTTGAAATTCTGGAAAAATTACAAGAATGTTTCATGAAACTCTTATCTACATCCACCTATTATATATATTTTTGCCTCCCTAGTGCCACTGTTCTTTCTGTATATTTTATAGGCATACGCATATTTTGTTTCTCTGGCCCAATTAAGTTGGAGACATGATGCTCATCTAACCCTAAATACTGTGGTGTTCATTTCCTCAGAATGTTCTCCCGTGTAATCTGTTTGGATAACACTATTATCTAATTCAAAGTCCCTATTCAAATCTTACCAATTGTCCACACGAGTGTCCTATTTTTTCCCTCATTCAGGATCTGACCTGACAGCACATGCTGCGTTGACTGTCTTTAAGCTGGAACCTTTAGTCTTTGCTAATCTGGGTTATTCCCTCCCCTTAGTGTTTCCTGACTTGAGATTTTTGAGATGCAGGTCAGTTTCTATACCACGTTTGTAAGGTTCCCTCACGATTAGGTTCAAATGATGTGTTTTTGGCAGGAAGACCAGAATGATGCTGTGTCCTCAGTACATCCCTGAGGAGCCTCCAGATGACTTTTTGTCCCAATATTCATGACAGTGGCTTTGATCATTTGGCTGAGATTGTATCTGACAGTTTTGTTCCCTGTAAAGTTACGATTTCTCCATGCGTAATCCATCAGTTATTTGTAGGGAGAGTCTTTGGGACTCTGTGCATCATGTTTCTCATCAAACATCCACTCACTACTTTTAGTAGTGAACTTCTCCCTGTCCCTGCCTCTTTGTATGGGAGGGTTTGTTTTCCAACTCAAGGGTCAGAATGGACACTCGGATGGAGGCTCTGTCATAGGCATCAATGAAGGTTATTAAGTACAAGATGTCTGATTTCCTTAAGTACTAAGATTGCAGCTGATCTCTCTCACAATTCACTTTGACAATTCTTTTTTGTGTGTGAATAAATTACTTATTTTATTTTTAACCCTAACCTGCATGATGCTTAGCATGTTTGGTTTCTGATTATCTTTCGAATAAATTTCTAGAGCAATTTTTGAGAATGAATTAGTCAAAAGTTTGTGTTATTTTGAATATGGGTTCCATTGTGGAACAGTGCAGACAACTCAAAATACGAACTAAGTGTTCGGGAAGGGTGTTCTAATGAACACACGGGCTGACAATGGTTTGAGAAGTTCCATTCTGGTGACTTTGGTCTTGAAAATGAGCCACATGGGTGACCTGAGACCAAGGTGGCTAATAATGAGCTAAAAGCTGTAGGGGAAGCAAATCAATCTCAATCTGTACGAGAATTTGCAGCAAGGTTTGACATTACTATTCCAACCATATTAGACCATTTCAAATAAATTGGCAAGGTAAAGAAACTGAATAGATGGCTTCTGCCTGAATTGAACGAGGGCCAAAAGAGAAATCATCTCGAAGCTGTCACTACATAAAAGCAAACCATCTCTATACCATATTGTCGTGTGTGATGAAAAATGGACTCTTTGACAATTACGAATTTTGGCACCATGGTCGGAAAAAGATAAAAATTCAGAAACAGAGTCTCCAAAATCGAATATTCATCGACAAAAACTAATGGGTCCCACTTGGTGGTCCAGCGCTGGTGTCATCCACTAGAGCAGCATGAAAACTGGTCAGTGGACTACAGCGGATGTCTACTGGGCCAATTGGACAAAATAATGAGGATGTTTGTGATAAAACAGCTGAGACTGGTCAGTAGAGACAGGCCAATTCTCCTGCCATGCTCGACCACATGTCATACAAACAACACCGCTCAGACTACAGAAGCTAGACTGGGAAACTATCACCCACCAGGTTCACCAGACCCTGCACCAACTATCACTTCTTCCAGGCTTTGGACCACTTCTTGCAAAAACAAACAAACAAAAAAAAATTCAATTCTCAACAAGCTTTGGAAAACGCCTTTCCAATTTCATCACCACTCGCTTTCCAGGCTTCTTGGCTGCTGGCAGGTACAAGCTACTGTTAAGATGGTAAGACTGTGTCAATAGTTTAAGTGCATACTTTGATTAATAGTACTGGTTCCTTTTTCACATATAATAAAGTTTTGGTTTAAAATTGGACATTTCATATTTAATGATTTGTTACAACCAGGACGAACAGGAGGTGTCCCATGGGGGGGTCGATAGCACAGTCTTCAGAGTTACACTGGCTGGAGTTCAAGTTCTGGCACTAGTAAAGCTAGTGGTCCTGGGGGAAGTTCCTTAACCCCTTTGAGTGTCAGTTTTCTCATCAGAAAATGAAGATAATGATACAAAAATTCTTCTGTAGGGTTGTAGCATGAGGTATGTATTTCACCTAATGAAGATGGAGCATCTGGACTGTGGCAGTGTCCAAGATAGCTGTGTGATTTTCATGGAAAGAAGAAATAACCCAAAATGCCAGCACTGGGAAGACTTTATAATGACCCCAAATGTTTGTATCAGTGATTGAGTATCCATGTTGCTACTGGGAGGCCCGTGGGGGAGTAAGTCATGCCCAAGATGGAGTGGACTGTTGTGTTATTCAGGAGCAGAGGGCGGCAGGCGCAATCTGGGAGAACTTCACAAAGGAGGTGATGGCATATGAACTTGTGAGCTCACTGAGGGTCAACATCTCTATTAAATTCCCTCTGCACGTGCTACTTTCTGCCGGGTGCCTTAGGGTTCAACTCAGTGTAAATGAGACCAGCAGCCTTTGGGGAATAAATTATTACTAATTACAACCAGTGGCAGACTTGGGTCCCTCGCTTGTGGCATTAAATGAAATAGAAAGAATTGGGGACTTGGAAGTCAAATTCTGCTATTTTTTCCACCCTTAAGCCTCAGACAAAGCCAAATGCTTTAAGAGTAAATCTTATTTTGTCCAAAACATGCCAAGCTCTGAGCCCTGTCTGGGCAGAGCTAATCTCACCAGCTCCCTGGCCAGTGCCTGGACCACGATTGGCTGCTCTCACGTTACCCTGGCTGCCCAGGGTACATCCGATTGGCTGCTCTCACATCACTCTGGCTGCCCAGGGTCCATCATCTGTGCTCATAGGATGGGGCTGGTTCACACAGGAGAAGGTTTGACCTTTCAAGAATTAGCCCAGGGCTGCTTATCTTCACAGAAAGGACTGAGAAGTTTTCCATAGTAATGTTGTATGGCTGTCCAGGACCAAACAGGTTAGAATCAAGGAAGGGATGAGAGGAGACAGTCCACACCACCCAAGTTCATGTCCTTTCTACTGAGTCATCACTCTTGACCATTTCTAGGTGGCCTGCTAGAGAGTGGTAAGGATCTCAAAGCAGTTATCATCTGTGTCTGAGCTTAGGCATGGCCCATGCAGCTCCAGAGCCCGCCAATCATATTGATCTTTGCCAAACCCCTTTTCAAAGACCATACTCAGATGTACCCTTGTAAGATGCACCTCAGGTGTAATCCCACCAATCACCCTCCCTCTGCCAATCCTCCCCGCTCCCTTGCCTCCCTCTCCCCCTTCCCCATATTCTTAGGTTATAACTGCCATAAATTAGTTTCATAGTAGGGCTGAGTACATTGGATATTTTTTCCTCCATTCTTGAGATACTTTACTAAGAAGAATATTTTCCAGCTCCATCCATGTAAACATGAAAGAGGTAAAGTCTCCATCTTTCTTTAAGGTTGCATAATATTCCATGGTATACATGTGAAACTTACTAAATGTAGAATATAAATGTCTTAACACAATAACTAAGAAAATGCCAGGAAGGCTATGTTAACCAGTGTGATGAAAATATGTCAAATGGTGTATAAAACCAGTGTATGGTGTCCCATGATCGCATTAATGTACACAGCTATGATTTAATAATAATAAAAAAAAATTTCCATTGCCATATGATCCAGCAATTCCACTTCTGGGTATACACTCAAAAGAATTAATAAAGTCCCGGGCGGCGCCTGTGGCTCAGTGAGTAGGGCGCCAGCCCCATATGCCGAGGGTGGCGGGTTCAAACCTCAGCCCCGGCCAAACTGCAACCAAAAAATAGCCGGGCGTTGTGGCGGGCGCCTGTAGTCCCAGCTACTCCGGAGGCTGAGGCAAGAGAATCGCTTAAGCCCAGGAGTTGGAGGTTGCTGTGAGCCGTGTGACGCCATGGCACTCTACCCGAGGGCGGTACAGTGAGACTCTGTCTCTACAAAAAAAAAAAAAAAGAATTAATAGAGTCCCTAAGAGTCTAAGAGTCTCTAAGATGTTCGTACACCGTGTGCATAGCTGCATTGTTCATAATAGCTGAAACATGGAAGCCACCCAAATGTCCCTTAATATCAAATTGTGGTATAGCCGTATAATGGGATACTCTGTGGTCTTAAAAACAAAGGACATTCTGGCATGTGCTACAACATGGATGAACTTTGAGGACATACACTAACTAAGCCAGTCACAAAAAGACAAATACTGCTGGGCGCAGTGGCACACACCTGAAATCCTAGCACTTCGGGAGGCCAAGGCAGGTGGATTGCTTCAGCTCAGGAGTTCGAGACCAGCCTCAGCAAGAGCAGGACCCTGTCTCTAAAAAAAAATAGCCTGGCATTGTGGTGAATGCCTGTAGTCCCAGCTACTCGGGAGGCTAAGGCAAGAGGATCACTTGAAACTAAGAGTTTGAAGTTGCTGTGATTGATGCCACAGCACTCTACCTAGGACAGAAAAGTGAGGCTCTGTCTCCAAAAAAAAAAAAAAGACAAATACTGGGTGATTTTACTTACATGAAGTACTTACAGTAGTCAAATCATAGAGACAGAAAATGAGATGATGAGTGCTAGGAGATGGTGGAGGGAGAATGGGGACTTATTGTTTAATGGGGACAGTTTCAGTTTCACAAGATGAAAAAAGTTATTTATGGAGATGGATGGTGGTGATGGTTGCACAAAATTATTAAACTGTATAATTAAAAATGGTTA
Source organism: Nycticebus coucang (assembly GCF_027406575.1). NCBI lineage: Eukaryota > Metazoa > Chordata > Mammalia > Primates > Lorisidae > Nycticebus > Nycticebus coucang. Next base: position 10,243,673 of record NC_069801.1, on the reverse strand, counting down.
AGATGGTAAAAACAAAAACAAAAACAAAGACTACAGTCAGGGAGGAGTTGCAGAAAGAGGTAGAGTAATAGGGGAATTTAATTTTCCCACAAAACACGACTGCCCAAGCTTTGCTAATGTTTTCTAGTTAAATACTTTTCAAAACAATTCACACACATGGAAATGCAGCCAGTGTTCCATTAACAATGTCTGCCTTCACCCCGCCCAGGGCCACTACAGTCAGCCAAGCAACTTAACAGAGAAACTCCAAACAGAAATTGCTGTTTCCTCCCCTGATGGGGAAGAGGGTGCATCGATCAGACAGGCAAGATGAGTGTGCTTTTCAGAGAGAAGGAGAAGTCTCATATTTTTTTGAACTCTCGTGGGGGTTCCAGAAGCATCAAGAGCTTTTCCAGCTCATCTCCTTAAAATAGGAGCTCCTAGCCGCCGAATCTAAGGTGATTCTGTTGGGTTTTTCTTACAGAGCAAATATATGTCAGCCATAATTCTAGAAGCAAATGGGAATGGCTTGCCTCTTACCGCAGATCGTGAGCTGGCTAAAAACAGGGCTGAGGCCTATTCATCTTTGCAATTCTGGTTCTTAGCAGAGACCCTGACACCGAAATGTGTGATGAAAGTTTCATGAATTTTAAAAAAACAGAAGGGCATACTCCTGTCCCTCATGTCATTTTCCAGAATTCAGACAAACATACGCTTTACATTATCTGCAATAATCTTGACTTTGGGTCTGTGCATTTCCCTTCCCTGTCTTCACAATTGATACCATTTTGACAGATGACGTATCTGCACTTCGGCTCAGCAAATAGGCACACTTGATTTTGAATGCAGCGGTGTGTTTGCTTGTTTGTTTGTTTTCCCCCCAACATTTTCTGGGGTCACAGACCCCCTTGAAAATCTGGCTAGAACTGTGGGTCTTCCTCCTAGAAAATGCAAGCGTGCACACATTCAAATTTTTGCATGCAACTTTGGGGAGCTGTCAGAGCCCTAAACTTCGTGATAAAAATTGGGTCTGCAACGTTGATTTCATGGTTCACATTTCGTTCTTCAAACAATGAAAGCAGATTCTGCTTCCAACATGGGCTCTGCTGGGTCGCAGATGGTGGGAGGGATTAGGGTGGTCTTTTCCTTGGCCTTTTTCTAGCTAGGAGGTGGCTCAGCTCAATCCAAAACCTAAGGAGACACAGAGCTGTGAAGATGCAATAGACTTATGTCCTTCCTAAAATGTAGGGATGCGTGAATATGTGGAAAGCAAAAGAGCCAAGCTGTGCATATTATTAATTTTGCAAAACACTAATCCTTTTCTTCAAAGGCCCATAGATCTATCTTCTTATTTCAAAAGCACCAGCTTTGCCTGCAGAGCAACCGTGCTTCATCACGCTTCTCAAAGAATGTTCTGATGTGAGACGTCCTAGAGTTACATCAACTTCCACAGTTGACATCTCTGTTACAAGTTCTAGGAGCTCAGTGAGTTGTTCAAGAAGGAAGGTGAAAGGCGACAGTAAATTACATCAGGCATCAAGACTGTGGTGTGGTTAACGCCACACACACTAAGAAAGATTTTGAATGGTTAGGTGACACTCAGAGGTACCCTCTGGAACGCATTAGAGCCTGCTGGCTTCAGAAGCTGCCAGATCACTTATCCTGCATTGAAATGAATTCATCGTCCATTTCTTTATGGAGGACCTCGGAAAGAAAAATAGCCGTGTTTGACAGGAGGCTGAGCAATAGTCCAAACTTTCTCAGAATGGAATGTAATTTTAGTAAGTTTCCAAACTTCCAGATGCTCAGTGAAACTTATCAAAAAGATCCAGGCTGCATGGGATAGAAATCAAGACTCAACAGCACACAGCCCTCCTCTGCAATTTTGGCCCAAACCCCTGGTCGGTCCTTTTCTCAAGGTCACGACCAGGTTCTCAGGAAAATGCTGAGCTTAAAACCCTTTCCTTGAAATCGTTAAGCGTCAAAGAAACGTGCCCGGTGGAGGTACAGGGTGAAAGTCAAACATTGGTAGGTGAAATTCTTCAAGCTCTTTGCAACTACAGTGGCAAGTCAGCTCCTTGCAGGAACTCTGCACAGAAAAATGTAATGCAAAGTCTTCTGTGCCTATATTTAGCTACTCCAAAAGACAATATCAATAAGAAATGCAGCTTTGGAAACCAAAAGAAATAGGAGGAAGAAGCCGTGAATTCTGGATGACAAGATATTGCCAGCATCAATACTTGAACTTGGTACAAGGAGAGCTATTTGGTTTTTACTTGTTACCAGCCAGGGACATTTTGAGAGTCAGGTGTTCTCCAGAAGAAGGGTTGTTTGTGGAACATTCTTGCCCTTCAAGATAAATAAGGCACGGGAGAGACTGCAAAGCACCCTTTGAGGATTTTGTTGCTTGTAATTGAACTGAGGAGACCAGAGTCACATAAATGGAAAAATAAATAAGGCAAGACTGCTGGTTGCTGCATTCGTGGGGAAGAAAAAAAAACAGTACAAAAGTCAATGAGAGCTGGAGACATTTGAAAAAGACATCTTCTATGCTGCAAGAGATGAGGTAGGCTTGAAGGAGGGATGGAGTTGGGATAAGCATAAATAGGAAGGAAGAATGAACATCGCCACGACAATTTTGTCCATCCTGGAGTCAGTTTGGAAAACATTGGAGAGCTCCTCCTTAGATCAAGGTTCAAATTTTGTTGTGCATTATAACGATGGCCTGGAGACCCTCTCCAAGAAGTGTAAATTCCTGTTCCCCACTCTGAAAGGCTGTGATTTCGTGCATCTGGGCTTGGGTTCAGAGATCTGCATTTCTGAAGAGGCATCCAGGGGATTCTGGCAAGGTTAGCCCACGGACCACACTTGGTGGAGCACCCCCATCTACTTCCTCTGGGCTCCCTTGTTGAATCATTAAAAACACCAAGCAGGAATCTGGAGTGAAATGCACCCTGAGGAGCTAAACCAAGGTGGGACGTGAAGAGCCAAGACAGCAGGTAAAAACATAAACACGAATTCCATGAGCTGGCGTCCTATGCGGCCTTGCCCACCTCTGCAGCTGCCACCTGTGATCATCATCTCACCCTCAGGTCTGCTCATCATGAGCAATGCGAGGCTCGGGGAGAGGTGACCCAGAAGCAAGACACACTTCACCTTCAGTTTCCATAGATGCATGATCTTTATGACCTTTCCCAGAGGGGACCTGTGAGCACCAGCCTCTCATAGATTCTTTCGGAAATGTGATAAAATCCCTGATTCCTCTCTCCAGATAATAATCTACGGACACTTGCCTGCACCGTCTGGCATGTAACTTCATGAAATTGAATAGGAATGATCAACTAAGACATTCTCATTAGATCCGGGAGTCTAACCTTCGTTCTCACGGTTTCCTCCGTGTTAACAATGTTACCTGCTCACACGCTGGGCAGGATACCCTTGTTTCAATGTTATCAATGTACGTCTTTGACTCTTCCTTGGGATTTCACAGTTACTGTCTTCTGAGGAAACGGTCCTGAAGCCCCCGTTCTCCATTCCTCCAGTGCAAGATGGAAGATGCCAAGCCCACGGCCACGTGATGGTTTGCATCCATTTGAGAAAAAGTGACAACTTCATTATAGACCTGTCTGCTCCCTTCAACTCTTGGCTATGACTCAAGGGACGTCAGCTCCCAAACTTGTCATTCATTACAACCCCCAGTGTTTAGTCAGAAAGGTTTCAGAGCAAGCCTGTCAGTTCTGAAACAGAGAAAGATATGATCAGTAAAAAAATGGTCCTTGTTTTTCCCCAGGCATCTCCAATTTTTTTTTTTTCATTTATTTATCTGTGCACCCATCATGTCTACACGCCAGACCCCACCCTGGGTATTAATAACAGGGGCTGGGGCAGCAAGAGGTCTCCGTCCTACCTGGGAGAGGCAGATACTGAACCAGTTAGTGGTTACTGTGAGGGATACAACGAGAACAGAGGTGGTGTGATAGGGAGGATGGGAGGGAGGGGTCCTGACTTTGGTAGAGTGATGGAGGAAGGCCTCTTGGAGGTGACATCTCACTGAGATCCAGGAGGTAAGAAGGGACCAGCTGGGAGAGAAAGGATTGCCTCTCACTTGACGAATCCCGCACGGCTGGGACACGTCACTCCCAAAATGCCTCCCAAGTGTCTTATAGAACAGGTCGGGGCGACCGTGATCTGAAGAGGTTTCTGCATATATCGTCTGCTTCCTGCGGCTGGCATGTCTCGCCTCATCTGCTAACAGGCCTGTGAAGCGTCAAGCCAAGTTTCCCGACAGGCAGAGTTGCCTTGTCAAAGAGTAAAGCTGGTGCTCCGAGCCCAGGTGACCCATGGGAACAGATGGGTCCCTGCCGGGTCAGGCCAGGGTGCACTCGATGGCAGAATGTCCGCTCTCGCCCAGGGACCTGGCTTAGATGGTGGCCACAATCGATCCAGCTGTGAAAACCGATCGATGTTTCTCCCAAGCCAAGGGCTCTTGTGGATTTAGAAGCAGGGAGTCAGCAGGTTTGAAGGAGAGAGTGAGCCACAGCGGGACAGAGGCCTCTGGCCAGGGGACATGCAAGAGCAAACCTCCCTCCACTGAGGCCAGCTCGTGGGTGCCGCTGTCATTGGGCGCTGACAGTGTACTGGAAAACACACCTGGACATGTGCATTCTAAGGAGTGTGGCTGTCGTCACCTCCTGGGTGAAGGCTAAGGCCCTCTCTGTGAGCGCCCCATGGTCTGGGGGGGTAACCTCCGGAGATCCCTGGGCTATAAGGCTGTTCCCATCTCAGAGGTCCCCGGGGGTTCTCCAGGTTCAGGGTTCATCGTCTCAACCTGTGGATTTCACTGCCCCTCCCTACGCCTGAGTCTGGAGTCTGACATGGGCATAAAAGTTTCCTTCCCAAGACTCCAAGGGCCACAAGCTTGCAGAACTCAGGGTAGGACCTGGAGCAGGGTCTAGACCTCTGCGTCCAGGGAACATAAGTCATCTCATCTCTCGGAGCTTTGGTTTCTTCATCTGTAAGTGGGGATGGAAGTCGTACTCACCAGTTTATAGTGAAGATGAAGAACGTTAACTCAGACAACACACGTAGGAGCCTGGCTCACACAGCATATGTAATGTGGCTGACTTCTGTTATCTTATGGGTGTGTTGGATACCAGTCTGTGATTGGAAAAGCACCTCCTAGCTTGCTATCCTCAGCTCCTCGGAACCTCCTCAAAGGCTCATCACTGTGGGGAAACTGAGGCTATGCATCAAGGGGCAAGATGGGGCCCCTCAGAAAGGGGGTGCTGATACAAGCTGATTTGGGGACTGAGAGAGGACGTTGAGCTATAAGCTTGGAAACTCCAAGAAGATTAGTCAGTGGTTTAACCTGGTGCATCTACAGTGTTTCTTAGACACGTTTAACACACTTACGAAAGCTGAGTGTGGAACAGAAGAGCCTTCTATGAAGGAGGGACGAAGGCCAGGGGCTTGGGAGTGGCCTTAATGACAGAAAAGACAGAGAGGGACAATATTGACATCTTCCACCTGGTTCATGATCCTGTGTGGCTATGGGAAGACCCGAACCAGCAGTCCCAGGAGTGGATTCAAACTTCATTGATGTAAATGCTGAATTTACTCACAGGAAGAAGAATGCATGATTGTGAGGAGGGAGAAGAAGAAAAAGAAGAAGAGAAAGGAAGAAACTAAAGATGTCGTTCTTGACATGGAGGGGCAGTGCCAGTTGTCGACACACCATACAGTGTTTTAGTAATTCACGTCACTCCTGGTGGCCCTAGAAACACAGCATGTCAGATGTAAAACAGAACTTCATGCACATTTAATCTCATTCTTCATCCCCTTTGGGGTTGGAGAAATTTGGGATCAAATTCTGGCTGTTGGACTTACTGGCTGTGTGATCTCAGAGAAATGATGTCATCAATCTAAGACCCAGTTGCATTGTTTGCAAAATGGGAATAAAGATGTCAGGGTCACGCGAGGCTTCAAGAAGACAAGCGGAGCCAGAGAGCCGGTGTTCCAGCTGGGCCTCATGAACGTTCCTTCCATCTTCCCCCGTCCACCCTACTCCTCCAGCATCCTCAGTGGTCCCCAGCATCTGTTAAGTCTGCCCACCCCCGAGGTGTGAGTCTGGCCTGGCTCGGCTGCTCCCAGCCCCACTAAGAATCTTCACATTGACAGGAGCCAGCGCCGAGGCTGCAGGGTCAGCTTCAGGAGGTTGGAGGGAACAGGGGCAGGGAGGAGGCAGCTGCTCCCCTCTCCAGCTCATCCATCAGTGCAAGCCCATGGCAGACATGAGGAATGATGCCCCTTCCCGTGCACAGACACAGAGGAAAGATGAAGGTGGGAGAGGGGAGCCCATCTGTCACCAGCCTCATGGCTGCACCTCCCCAGGGCAGGTGAGGATGGGCCGGCTGGCAGTGGCTTCAGGCCAGTCAGGGCGGTGCACCTCAGTTCTGCACTTCTCTGGACATTGACCCTTCCCTGCCAGCCTTAGTCACCCCTCTGCCAATTGCTCCACTTCACAGCAGGAAGTGTGAAGGATTAATGGGGATGGGAGCAACTTTTCCAGAGGCCCCTCCCGCAGGGACCACCCAGCTCCCCTCTCTGTCTAGTGGCCTCCTCCCTGCATCCTGTACCCCGACTGCCGCTAGAAGGCAAAACAGCTGGACTGATCAGAAGACGTGGGAGCCGCAGGGTGAGTGCACATGTTCCTTATTCTGCTGACAGGGCCGTGTCAGCAGATAAGACCCCTCACACAACAGAGAGAGGCTTGGAAACAGTAACGTTACGCGAAACCACGCAGGCAGGTCCTCAAGTCACGTCCTTTCATCTAACTGTGTTGCATTATAATGGGGTTGAGGAAAAAATGGGTTCATGGTAAGCCATTTTGCTCCAAGTCACCAATTCCAAGAACCTCTTGGTGATGCTAAGTGAGGACTCACCATGCACAGGCAGAAGTGATGTGGCCCATTCTTTGCTTCAGCACAGCCTGGGTGCTCTCAGAGGACAGGTGCTATTTTTCCCAGTCCTCAGCACCCACTTCCAGCATCACGTCCTTCTGCTTCATCTCCTTGCTTAATAAAATTAAACGAAATGTATTGAGATAGAATTCAAGCCCCAGGTAATTCACCTGCATAAAGTACACTGAATGTTTAATACGTGTACAGAATTGTCCAGCCATCACCGCAATCTATACTTTTAGAACATTCTCATCACCCTCAAAGAAGCCGCTCAGCCACTTAAAGTCACTCCCCTCTGCCCCTTTTCTCCCTCCCCTACTTCCCACCATAGATGTTTATGGATTTTCCCATTCTGGACATTTTTTTTTTTGTATGTGTGATTTTTTTGGCCGGGGCTGGGTTTGAACCCGCCACCTCCAGCATATGGGACCGGCGCCCTACTCCTTGAGCCACAGGCACCGCCCCCATTCTGGACATTTTATATAAATGAAATGATACACCGTGTAGCCTTTTGTGACTGGCTTCTTTTGCTCAGCATGACCTTTTTTTTTTTTTTTTTCTTTTTGCAGTTTTTGGCCAGGGCTGGGTTTGAACCCACCACCTCTGGCATACGGGGCTGGTGCCCTACTCCTTGAGCCACAGGCGCCGCCCCTCAGCATGAGGTTTTCAAGGTTCCTCTCTGTCACAGCATGTATCACTCTCCACCCCTTTTCACTGCCAAATAATATTTGATTATATCTGCAGATATGCCACGGTTTACTTATCAATTTGTCAGCAGATGGACTTTGAGTGGTTTCCACTTGTTGACTATCATGAATGATGTTGCTATAGACCTTTAACACAGACTTGCACGTGGACTTGTGGTCTCCATTCTTCGCGTAGACACCCAGGCACAGAAATTCTGGGCCGTACGGTAATTCCAGGTTGAACCTTTTGAAGCATTGTCAGGTTTCCCCCCAAATAGTTACACCATTTCATATTCCCACCAGCAATGGATGGGGGTTCCCCTCTCTCCATACCCTCAATAACAATATTTTTAATAAATAAAAATTATTATCTGAATTGTTTTAAATTTAAAATAGCCAACCGAGTGGGTATAAAGTGATGTCTCATTGTGGTTTTGATTTGCATTTCCCTAACAGCTAATGATATGGAACATCTTTTTGTGTCTTTATCAGCCCTTTGTCTATTTACTGTAGAGAGATGTCTATTCAGATCCTTTGCCCGTTTTTTAATTGGGTGGAGTTCTTTTCTTCCCTGCAAATGAAGAGCCTCTGCTATCCATGTCTTCTTTAACGGTAAATATAGAAAATGAGTCTTTTCCTCTTAGAATGAAGAGCACGTTTCTGCCGTGATGAGCAGGAGTTTGGCCTCAAAAAATAATTTAAAATCTGGGGACTTGACACAATGCCTTGATAGAGTCTGCTAATCCAGAAGGGAAGATTCAGCCTCGAGGGAATTGTTTGGTCTGAAAAAGCTGCCTCCCAATTCATATTCTGTGAAAGTAAAAATTAAAAAAAAATCTTGCTTGAAAAACGCTAGGTTCTGGTGATACTGTTTTGCTAATTGTGGTTTGCTCCCCAAGCCGGTCAACGCTTCCATTCTGTTAGTCACTGGAGAATAAATAAACTCATTTTGTCTGACCTCATTCCCCAACAAGGGCAGATGGAAAGTCCACTGGGAAATTACAGAAACAGCACTCCACTCCTTGCAAGGTGATTCTCTCTGCTTCTCTTCTCCCCACCCGGGGCTCCTCTTCTGACATTAGCATCTATTATCTTCCTGGCTGAATTCTTCCCTAAAGGGCACTCAGCATCCCCATGTCAAGGCAACCTCCCCAAACTCTGAAAGGGATCCTGAGCTCCCAGGGAAGGCATGAAAGAAACCTGGTGGGAAGATCTGGGGGGCCACTGAAAGCTGGACTGATTTCCAAAGTAAAGGAAGTCAAGTACATCCCAGGAGCTGGAGGAATATACTGTGCCGAGCTCCTATTGGCTTGGTAAGAAGGTCTCCAAGCAGAGCTCAAGGGCCTCTATGTCATTGCTGGCGGGGGGAGCATCAACATCTGAGAGGAATTAGAGCTTCACTGAATGAAGATCACTGGCCTGAATCCCCAGCACAACAGGGATACACGGAAATGCCCTTGTAGAACAAGATACTTGAATGCATTTGGGCACACAGGGCCTGGCAGGTAGATGCTGGCTTCTGCATTCTCAGGGATATGGTTTAATGACTTGTTCTAATACACAGGTAAGAGGAAGGAACTTCCTGTCCCAAGACACATGTTTGTGTCTGGAGCAGTGATTTTCAAATGTGAATCACTATCCCCTGTTCCGAGCAAGCACTGATGAGCCCACTTCATAGACACAGCACGAAGTTCTGGGCCTATTCTGTCCCGATACTGAATCAGGTCTGGTGTGTGGAATGAGCAAAACGTTTGCAAAAGTAATGGCTTTGCAAAAGAATAGAGCAAGGAGGTAAAGGTGTCATATTGTTTAATTTTTATTTTTATAGGTAACAAGAATATAATTTTTTGTTTACTGATTTTTCTTTTTTTCTGAGACAGAGGCTCAAGCTGTTGCCCTTGGTAGAGTGCCATGGCCCCATAGCTCACAGAAACCTCCAATTCTTGGCCTCAAGTCATCCTCTTGCCTCAGTTTTTCTATTTTTAGTAGAGACGGGGGTCTTGATTTTGCTCAGGCTGGTCTCAAACGCATGAGCTCAAACTATCCACCTGCCTCGGCCTCCCAGAGTGCTAAGACAATAGACATGAGCCACCACACCCCACCAAGCCTGGTAATGAGAATATTTTTTTCAGATGCAATCTTCCTGGGAAATTCACTATACCGTATGTAACAGACAAAAGCAGAATTAAGCTGACCCATCGGTTTTGGACATGGGGGAACGGAGAGTCGGGGAGCAGAAACCAGGGTCACCAGCTCTTCCTGATTTGCCCAGGAACTTACCCCAAATCCCATGTCTCTGGAACCTCCTTAGTCCCAGGCAAACTAGGACTGTTAGTCACCCTGGGGGACCTCTGCTCACAGAGACTTCCTGGGGCTTCCCATGGGAACCCCTGCAGCTCCGTAAGCCACGTGACAGAGGGACTGGGGTCCCCACTATTCATTTCCTATGTCAACCTCTGTGCCTTTGCTAGAGAGGGCCTTTAATAAATGTTACTTGAATTGAAATGACCTAGGACCTCCAGAACATACTTTAAATATCACCGTCATGAGAAAAATTCCATGAAGAGAAAGGGGATGGGGGTGAGGAAGGGCTGCATCTAACGCCTTCCAGTTCCATCCCTGGGTCGGATGCTTGATGTCAGGTGTGACTGCCTCTAGCACCCTTGACCTTGCCACCACACTGTACTTTCACGGGCTTTGAAGAGACCCCCAGAGGCCCTCAGCTTTCATCACCACTTTCCAAACATGCCTTGGATTTTATCCTCACAGCCATGCTGACCACTGGCCAGGATTCTTGGTCCCCAGTCACACTGGGCAACAGCAGTGCTGGGATTCCAGTTCACTCAGTGGCTTCAAGGCTCCTTGAAGGTCACATGGCTGCAATTTGACCCTGGCTGAGATTCTTTTTTTTTTTTTTTTTTTTGTTTTGGCGTATGGGGCCGACGCCCTACTCCCTTGAGCCACAGGCACCGCCCTGGCTGACCTTCTTGATGCCTGCAGAAGGAGTCTCTGAAGTTGCTGCTGCTGAAACTGTTTATGTGCCTCTCAATGGCCTATACCCTTCAAATTCGGTGGAGAAGAAACAGGGTTGGGAGATCTCCAGACTTAGAGACAAACATTTTTTTTAAGGAAATGCAACTGAAGTGGCCTTTGGATTTTTGAACAGAAGGAAACCAGACCAGATAGGAGGCCTCTTGACATGGCATAATGCCAGTCAAAGACAGTTAATCCTAGAAAGAGCCAGTGAAATTGGTTTCAGGTGCCTTTGGACAACTACTCAGCGTTCTAAGTGAAAGTGAGACCAGGCAGGTTCAGTATTTAGGCTCAGAAGACTTTGTGGGTTTGAAGATGGCTACTTACTGCCCGCCCGTGTGACCTTAGACACAAGCTTGCTTAGCCTGAGCCTGAGTTTCATCCTCTGTACAACGGAGGGTATAATGAATTGCCTGGTGTGTGTGGAGCTGCTCATCAACGTGGGGCGTCATGTCTCCAAGTAAACGTCTGTCTATGGAATGGTCTTAACTTTCCTGGGGCTTCTGTGATAATGCACCATAAGGGGGCAGCTTAAATAAGAGAAATGTATCATGTCACAGTTCTGGAGGCTACAAGTCCAAGGGCGACTAGGACGTGAGAGGAGCTGCCTCTTTATCGGGTCTGTGAAAGGGAATCTGTTCTGTGCCTCTGCCCCAGCTTCTGGGGCTTTCCTGGAGATCTCCTCTGCTGGTAGAAGCATCACCCGGCCTCTGCCTTCGTCTTCACATGGCCTTCTCCCGGTGTGCCCATCCAGATCCAGCACCCCCTTTTGATATGGACATCAGTCCTCCTGGACTGGGGCCCAGCCCACGGTAGCACAGACTCATCTTTAATAATTACATCTGCGTGACCATATTTCCAAATAGCATCACCTTCTGAGCTGCTGTCTGAATTTGAGGGGAAACACAATTCACCCATATCAGTAACTCACCTTCTAGACTTGTGAGTTAGTTGCCTGCAGCCAGAGGGTGTCGGGATGACTGGTATGCCCCCATTCCCTCCAGACTTGCTTCCTCATTCTGTGTTCTTGGTAATGCTGGTTTGAGGCCCATCCCTGTCCCAGGAAGCAACCTGATCTGTTTCCTTCCCTGCCCACCCCAACACCCAGAGGTCTGCCTTGCACTTTGCAGACACTCCATAAATATTTACCAAGTGAGTGAATGCACCATCTTATTTAACCCTCAGATGCGTCTAGGAGATGGGCATCATTACCTGATTTTCTGATAAAGAAAATAGTTTATTCTCAGAGCTATCGTACTGTGGATCAAGTTCCTATATGGCTGTAGGTCTTCTAGAACACTCCAGACCCCTGAGTGCACAGAACTGTCAAGAGGTATCTGTCTAATAAATTTCAAGCCCCCTTCAGGAATCTTCACCAGAATATCCTGGAGTCTCTATTTAACAACAACAAAAAAATACCTCCAGGTGACTGGTCAGATCAGATAGGTTTGGTCACAGCTGCCTGAGGATGTAGAATGAGGGTGGAGAGGGAAGGGATCGCTTCCCTGTGGATTTGGGTTTTTATCTGATTGGTGAATAAGATAAAGGATTGGGCACCCAGTTGCTCCCTCTGCCTTTCCTGATCTGTCTTCCCTCTGCCAGGCAACAAGGAGCCTTTAGTATTTAGATGACACCAGATACGTGTAAATGAGTAATATGATGATTTTTGTGTCAACATTTATAACAGACCAGAAGTTACACCTTTTGAAAGTCCTTAAACGTATGAAAAATACAAATTGGACGGCCACTTACAAAATCTGTGAGAAGGTTCATGGTTTTGCAAAATGGATATTATCTCCCTCTGGATTGATGTGATTAGTATGCAGCACCAGTAGCACGTTGGAAACATTCCTGCCACACACACAGTGCAGCTGAACCTGATCGAACCACTAAATCTAACTACCACAAATTTACGGAAATCCGGGGGAGAAAAGAAAATGTCAACTGACAATATGCAGAGGCTAAAATACATCCAGAATGCAGGACATTTACAGAGCAAATGATTCCGTTTCTTCAACAAAGAAATGGCAAAAGTAAAATACATTTTAAAAGGAAGACGAAAGCCATGGGTTTAAAAGGCCTCAAGGGACAGATCAACTAAATGCAACGTGTGAACTTCACATCCTGGTGCAAATCAATCCACTGTTAAAAAATCGGGATGCAACAGGGAATCTTGAACCACAGGAGACATTAGATCAGATTAAAAGCATCGCTGTGCATTGTTAGGCGTGGTAAAGACCCTGACCTGCCCTTAAAGAAAAAAAAAGAATCCTTATCATTTAGACCTGAATTTCCAGATGAGAACCTCTGAGCATCTTTATTTATTCAAAATGCATCTGGGTGACTTTGACGAGAGCAGTTAAGTTTGCCAATAATTGCCAAAGGTTGTAAATATAGGGGTGGAGAGGGAAGGAGCCACTTTTTCTGTGATTTTACGTTTTCTTGGGAAGGAATATTAGTTTCTGAAATGCCCTAGCGTTTCTCTGCTGCTAACTCAGCAGGTAAATATATACATGTTGAAAATCTTAGAGTGAATGCCTAGGAGTTGCTTCAAAATAATTTGGAGAGGGCAAGAGATGTGAGTCAAGATAAAACAAAATTAGCCTTGAGTTCATAGTAATCAAAACTGAAAAATAGGCCCATGGAAGTCCCTTATGCTGTTGTTTTTAAAATTTTATGTTTAAAAAAAGAGCTTAAGTGTTCCAGACACCACTGTGATTGTATTTATAAAAAGGGACCTTACCTTTCAGAGATATATACAGATATGTTTCCAGATGAAATGATATAATTGAATAGAATTTGCTTTGAAGTAATTCAGGGTCTGGTATGTAACAGGTAAAATGCCATTGGCCATCATTTGTTAATTTTTCAAGATACATAGGGGGAAGAGTTCTTTTTATTAAGTTCTCTACTTTTATATGTTTGAAATTTTTCATAATAAAAAATTGCAACCAGGCATGGTGGCCTGCACCTGTGCCCTCAGCTACTTGGGAGGCTGAGGCAGGGAGGATGACTTGAATCCTGAAGTTCAAAGCTGCAGTGAGCTATGATTGCACCACTGTGCTCCCACCTGGGCAGTAGAAGGAGACCCCATTCCTAAAATAATTAAATAAATTTAAAAAAATTGCAACGCAGAAAGAAGGGGAGTTACTTCCTAAAACGCATTTTATGAAGCTACTACAACTTTGATAACCACTGTGGACAAAGACACTTCGATAAGGAAAATTACAGGCTAATCTCACTGATGAACACAGAGGCTGACGTCCTAAAAGAAATCTAATTAAAATGTTAGAAAACCAAGTCCAACAATATTTAAAAAAAAAAAAAAATCCCAACATGACAAAGAAATGTAAGTCTGGTTCAATGTTAGAAAATAACATATTCTTCTTAGTAAAGTGTCTCAAGAATGGAAGAAAAAGTACCCAGTGTACTCACCCTTATTATGAAACTAATGTAGGACCTTCACATGAAAGCTATAACCCAGTTATAACCTAAGAATAGGGAGAAAGGGGAAAGGGAGGGGAGGGAGGGGAGGGAGGGGAGGGAGGGGGGAGGGAGGGGGAAGGAGGAGGATTAATGGGATTACACCTGTGGTGCATCATACAAGGGTATATGTGAATCCTAGTAAATGTGGAATGTAAAGGTCTTAGCAAAATAACTAAGAAAATGCTACAAAAGCTATGTTAACTAATGTGATGAAAATGTGTCAAACGATCTATGAACCAAGTGTATGGTGCCCCACGATCATACTAATGTACACAGCTATGGTTTAATAAAAAAAAAAAAAAAAGAAAAGAAAATAATGATTTTATGTTATAAGTTGACTTGTGTGCCTCCAAAAGGGGCTCAAGTCCTAACCCCCACGGCCTGCACGTATTTAGCAAGGTCTTTAAAGATAATCAAATGAAGATGAGCTGAAGAAGGTGGGCCCTAATCCACTGGGACTCGTGTCTTTATGGAAAGAGGAAACGTGGAAACAGAGGCAGACACACCCAGAGGAATGGTGACGTGAAGACACTGGGAGAAGCTGGTCATCTACGGTCCAAGGAAGGCCGGACAGAGGCCCCTGGGAGGGGGAGGGAGGCCTGGGACACATGCTCCCTGGTGGTCCTCAGAGAATTCACCCCTGCCAACAGCTTGATTTCAGATTCTTGCCTCAAGGATCATGAGACAACACCTTGTTGTCATTTAAGCCCTTCCCCCTGTACCTAGTTGACAGTTCTAATGTAACTCACCATATAAAAGAGAGGAAAAACAATCTTCTCAATACTTATTGAAAAAGCAACTTGTAAAATGCAGCTATTATTAATGATAATGATGATGATGAAATAACCCTTGGAAGCTAAGAATACAAGGGAGTTTCCTTAATGAAAAGAGATAGCTACCAATAAAAAAAAAAAAATCCTTGCAGCAAGCACCCTGCTTAATGAAGTTAGACCCAAGGAGGCTGCTGCAGGGAGTTCAGTGGCAGAGCAGCCAGGCCCAGCCGAGAGGCCAGTTTTGGCCTCTTTAGCTGTCCCATCCTGCGTGTGTGCATCTAATTGGCAGAATCTCATTTGCCTCTAGTAAACGCAGCTACAAGGCAGTCAGAGAATTTTAAAAAAGATTCCCAACCTCTTTACACAGAAGGATGGTTGAACCAAGAGAAGTGAGCCTAGGAATCCACCACACACCCTGAGAAGCCTGTTTACTTACTCCTGTTTACAAACATCACTTCCCATGTTTACGATGACATCAGCAAGGCTGGGAAGCACTTCCCTGGAGACACTCTCTCGCACAGGTGCATCGGTTAAATATTCAAGAACGCTCGCGGTGGCATTGCTCAAAATAGCAAAACAGTAGGAAAGAACCCAAATGTCTATTGGCTCGAAAATGTATAAATAAATTGTGATACAGTCAACAACAGATACGAAATGGCTGTAAAATGAATGGCCTGATGAATACGCATCTGAATATGTATGAATCTCACATACATAATGTAGAGAAACCTATCAAGGGTACAAACGAATACGTAAAGTGATGATTTTATGGATATAAAGGTCAAATTTGGTAAAACTAAACAATATGTTATTAAGGCGTGCGTGCACACACACACACACACACACACATACATACATACAGTAGTTACCAGAAGGCTGTGGTTTTCAGAGGGCACCCAAATGACCTGGGGGTCTTTTAATAACCAGATTCCTAGATCTCTCCGTCAGAGTTTCTGACTCAGTGGGTCTGAGAATGGGGCCAGAGAAATCTGTATTTCTAATAGATTTTCAAGAGACACTGATGCTGCCGGTCCAGGGGTCATTATTCTGAGGATTGCTGCCATAAAACCCCGATTAGGGATATTATATAACTACCAAATACTGGAGAGTTGTCAAGCAACACAAAATAAAAAATGGTTCCATAAAATCCTTCTGTTTTATGCTAACTTTCTTCTGTTGAATCATATCTCTGAATATGAAGTGAGTTATGGACAACTGGAATAGCCTTAGAAATATGGAAGATAGATTTTAAAAAGGAAAAGGCGAGGAGAGGAGAGAAAAAAGAAAAGAGGTCAGCACCTGTGGCTCAGTGAGTAGGGCGCCAGCCCCATATACTGAGGGTGACGGGTTCAAACCCAGCCCCGGCCAAACTGCAACAAAAAATAGCCGGGCTGTTTTGTGGCGGGCGCCTGTAGTCCCAGCTACTTGGGAGGCTGAGGCAAGAGAATCGCCTAAGCCCAAGAGCTGGAGGTTGCTGTGAGTTATGATGGCACAGCACTCTACCGAGGGTGACTAAGTGAGACTCTCTAAAAAAAAAAAGAAAAGAAAAAACTAAAGGAACATTCATTGAGCTCCATCTGGATACCACTGAGAAACTGCCCTATTTTGCAGATGAGGAATGTAAGGATGAAGTGAGGAATGACTTGGTCACCCCAGCACCATGAGTGAGTTACTATAAGATGCGGCTAGAACTCAGACCTAGGTGGGGTGGCTGAGAGTCTACTTTTGGCCACCAAATCAGTGATTTAGTCTTCTTGTCTGCTGGTCATCTGCATCGAAATTGCATGAGGTATTTTATAAACTGAATTCCCAAGCCTCAAGCCACTCTACCACATCAGACTTTGTACAGGAGGGCCTTGGAATCTGCACTGAGTAAGCTCCTTGAAGGATGCTCACAGATATAGAAAGTCACAATTGGGACCACCATTTTGACGTGTCTTAGGGGACAAGAGACTGCACAAGATCATTGGCCGACTTGAGCTCCCTTTCAACTCCTTGAAAAAAGGAGTAATACATTCTTTAAAAAAACGTGCGCACGCGAGGTAGGGTGGACTCAGGACAGATGAGTTAGGTGATCTATCCCGTGTGTGCGGCAAAGCCAGTGGACTAGAGACGCGGAACATGAAGACACGGTGATGGCAGCAAGGGAGCTAGTCCTCCCATTTCATACAACAAAGCGCTTCTATTTAAAAGGCTTGTAGTAATTAGAGGCGTGCAGACGTCCGTTTCATCACAATTTGCACGTACAAAAATATTAACCCTGAGACAACGTTTGCAGCTAACAGTCCGCCTCCTTTCCCAACGTTCACAAGCAGATAACAAAGGCATAGGGATGACAGTGGGTGCTGCAGGCTTTGTGTGTCCTAGCACGGGGTACCTTGGAAAGGAACACATAAATAGGAAAAGCAAACCTCCAGCCCTCCCAGATGGGAGAACTCGGTTCCATAGCAGTGGGGATTTGGCTTCTGATAGGACTACAGCCTGGGTTTTTGGTAATTTGCATATTTTGAATCTGTTACTTTCACCCAAGTGCTTTTAGTTACAAAATCCTTTTCACCCAACGCCCAAGAGAATAATAAAAAATACTGCCCCCAGGATTCAGAATTTGAGAAAGAGCTTGTTCTCAGAAAGATAACCTTGGCCATCAAGGTTGGGATCAAAAGGAGAGGAAGGAAAAGAAAGGATGTATCTATTGTAATGAATTAAATAAGAGAAGATAGTCTGGCATCTTCCAGGTGGTTTGAGAAAGCTCTGAGCGGCTGTGTTTTGTGGAAAACAATGGAAATTTCTTTTTGCCTTTGTGTTTGTGTATTAGCATTTGCCTAGCCCTTCATACTTAGCTGAGCTTTGAAAATAAGCTCCATAATTTATTTAACTTGATGATTGTCTAACATTTTATCAACCTCTTATTCCTCGTCCAATAATTTTGTTATGGTTAATCATCAAGCCTCAATAGCAGAGAAGCACAGATAAGCTACACAAAAATTAGAAGTTCACATACATACTTCATCAAGACTCATTTCATAAAAAGATTTAGGGCCGGGAGACCAGTGGAAAAGCTGGGAAGCAGGTAGAACGATCTTCTCAACTTGGCAGTTCAGCTGCCTCTTTAGATTCCTCTCCCACTTGACAATCCATACTTTAAAAAATGTTCAATTTCTAGATTTCCAGATGGAGTCCAAGAAGCAATGGATGACATCGTTAGGCTAAACCAAATAAGGTCTGACTCAACAACAATGATAAAATAAAACAAATGAAGAAAGTCTTATCAAGAGTTCATCTGCAGTTTCCTAACAGCCTCAGCATGTCCACGGGGGCCTTGGGTGAGTCACTTCATCTCTCTGAGCTTTCCGCTCCAATTTATGAAATGAAAGAGATGAGTTAGGGGATCTATCCATGTTTCACAGTTCCAACTTGGCTTTTTTTTTTTTCTCTTTTATTCTCTAGTTTAAAAAAAATGAGTTAAACTCAAACATCATTGAATAAGCAAAATTTGAATTCAAAAGAATGTTGAGTTTGTTGAGCTTCATGTGCCTTGCTTTTATGAAACAAAGAGCCCTTATGAAAATCATGTACTAACTTGGATTAAAATCATGAGTCACAGACATATTTTAGCTTTGACCATGACTGTGTAAAGGATTGATTTGCTATATATGTAACATTTACAAAGTTTGGGATCCTCCTGGTCCAGTCCTTGAATGGTAAAAAAAAAAAAGAAAACACAAGCTTCTGGACATTAAGAGACCTGGCTGCTTCTGTTTGCAGTCTTGAGTTTCTGCCATCACTCGGGGGAGGTCGTACCCCAGCTAGTCCACTGGTCACAGGAGACCTCTATAGGGAAGCCACCTTGCCTGAGCTCAACCTAAATCAGCCAACTCCCATACCTACTAGAACAAGTGAATGCAAGTTTGGGGATAATTTGTTACGTCGTTTTTTTGTGTCAAAAGATAACTGATACAGGAACACAGCAGTGTAATTCGTAAGCTCTTATTTCACTCTGCAAAAACTTTTCTGTCACCAAAGAATTCTGCAACTCATCATCTCTTTGATTCTTTACAACGACTCAGGGATGTAAGTATTATTATGTCTACTTTAGAAACAAGAATACTGAGGCTTATTCTCTGTTGTGGACATATCTGGGGAAGTCTCCCCACACCACAGCCCCTTACCTGGGACTTCCTCTGCCTTAGTTAGTCTTGAACAACCTGGCTTGGTAAACCTCTTATGTACTCAGCCCTGCCCACCTATAGCTTGGACATAGCTGATTGGACCAGCAATGGGCACCTGACTCCAGAGCAACCAATCAGAGCTGGCCAACAACCAATCAGATCTCTCTTGAGAAAGTGAATTAAGACAGAGAGACTAAAACTGTTTATGGATGAAAGATCATATTGACTAAGGATTAGTTACCCCGTTGGACTATGTATAAGCAGAGAAAAAGATGAATGTGAGAGAGAGAGAGAGAACATATTAAAGCAGAGATGACAGCCATGTTTTCAGTCCAGATTTCTTTTTGAGACAGAGTCCCAAGCTGAGATGGAATAAAAATCCTGTCACTTTTCTCCCCCCTTTTGTTTGTTGTCTTCCTTTTTGCTTCACCCTTAAATTCTTCCTAAATCAGCCTGCTAAATCAGCAAGACACAATCAATAGCGGGAGGTGGGGAGAGAGACTGCTTAACAGTAGTTTCGGGAATTCACTAAGGCTTAACAATAGTTTAGGAATAGGTAAAATAGATAACAAAAAGATTAATAATAAATGATAAACGGTAGAAAGCATTAGACATTAAGTATCGTGTAAGTTACTACATTAAGTGGAAGAAATCATAATAAACTGTTCACGGTTTAATGAAATGTTAAAGAGACAGAAGAAAAAAGAAAAAGGAAAGCAGAGGTAGCGGTGCTGAGAAGTCTGAGCTGCAGAAGCTAGTCCGCACTTCCCCAATTTACCCTCCGTGAGCCTCACCATACTGAGAGGCCCAACCAGACACGGTGGCTAGAAAGATATTATTAGAAGGAATGACTAAAACCGATGTGACTGGATGTCTGTGACTATTTTTATTTGTATGCCCTGTAAGCATTTAAACAATACCCGCCTCTGCAATTTTCTAATCACCCAAATTCACCCAAGATTGCATCAGCCCACTTTATATAAGCTGAACTCTACCGGTAGTCTGGGCTGCTCTCCATATTGGGGGAACAGCCGGCCGTTTGGTCTTTTCTTTAATAAAGACTTCCTAATTGGCACTATATTAATTGACTTTGGGTCTTGATATCTCACATGCATCCTATAACAAAGCTGTTGTACTGGGTAGAGTGCTGTGGTATCACAGCTCACAGCAACCTCAAACTCTTGGGCTTAAGCGATTGTCTTCCCTCAGCTTCCCAAGTAGCTGGGACCACAGGTGCCTGCCACAACACCCAGCTATTTTTTGGTTGCAGTTGTCATTTTTGCTTAGCAGGCCTGGGCCAGGTTCGAACCCACCACCCTAGGTGTATGTGGTCAGCGCCCTTGCCAACTGAGCTACCAGCACCACAGGAGGCAGAGCTTTTGATTTTCCTTTGGAGGACTAGATTTCTGTTCCTGATTCAGATTACACCTTGCAACCCTTCAATAAACTCTCCTTCAACTGGTGCTAGCTTGACAGGATTTTAGTTCTTTGTATCCAAAAGAGATTTAATAAGAGCCTATGCACAGTCTTGTAAGTGGCCATTACAGGCTCAATGTATCTCTCCCCACGTTCATCAAAACTCATATACTGAAGTCCTAACCCAAGACCCCCTAATATAACTATATCTGGAGATAGTCTTTATAGAGGTTATGAAGGTAAAATCAGGTCACATGGGTGGGCCCTATTCCAACATGATTGGTGTCCTTATAAGAAAAGCAGCACTTGTGGCTCAAAGGAGTAGGACGCCGGCCCCATATACCGGAGGTGGTGGGTTCAAACCTGGCCCCGGCCAAAAACTGCAAAAAATAAATAAATAAATAAAAATAAAAGGAGACTAGGACATAGGCACACTCGGAGGGAGGGCCATGAATGGACACATGGAAAAGACACCATCTGCAAGCTCCGGAGAAAGCCTCAGAAGCAGCCAACCCTGCAAGACTTCCAGCCTCCTGACTGTGAGAAAATTAACTTCTTTTGTTGAAGTCACCTGGTCTGTAGTATTATGTCATGGCAGCCTCAGCAAAGTAACACGGTGGCAAACCCTTTCTCATAGTGCTGTGACGGCAATGCTTGCTCCTCACAGTCTGCACCCCATTTCTTGTCAAACGGTGTGATTACCAGGCACTCTTCAAGTGAGGATGGGAAAGGGGCAGAAAAATCAAAATTAGAGCAAAATCAAAAAAGCATTGAGGGGAAGATGGACTATATTAGTGCCTTCTTAGGTCCAGGAAAAAAAAGAGAGAGATTGAGAGAAGGGAAGACAAAGAACCCTGTGGGGAGTTATAGTAAGTTCACTGAAGGCCTGCAATTAATGGATTATGAATTTCACCACTGAGGCTCTTCAATTACTTGCTTCTTGTGGACTCAGAATGATTAACATAAACTATGCTTCTATGGTAGGATAGAATTCCTCAGTACGGAGGAGGAGTTGCATTTACTGAGTACTGACTACGTGCCAGGAGCTTTATATCCTTCTTTATTTCTTTATATTATTCTTTATATCATCTCCTCATTCAATTCTCACAGTAAGCCTGTGTAGAAGGTTCTGTTATCATTACCACTTAATGGGTGTAACACAGATAAAACCGGGGCTCAGAGATGAGAAATATTTTGGCTAAGGAGTCCAAGATGTCCCAGGAATGTAGCACTTTTTACTTTAAAAAATGTTTACTTTCTCAATTTCCAGATGAAGACCAAGCAGCAGCGGATGACAGCTTCAGGCTAAACCAAGTAAAGTCTGACCCAACAGCAACAATAGAGTCAATGTCTGCTGTTTTACCTCCCAATAACCAAACTCTGTTCTTTTGGTAACAACACATTCTCATTTTCCCTGCAGAGGCCCCTCCTCCCTTTTCCTGTCATGTGGTTTGAGTAGGGGCCAGCCCAGCTGCTGGCCATCCTGGGCTGGGATTCCACATCTCCGGCCCAGCTAATGCATTGGGGATGAGCCCATAATTCCGTCTGGTCCAGTGAGGGGTGGCTATGGTTTGGAGTTTCATTTGTTGCCACCAAAACTCATGTTGAAATTTTATTCCCAGTGTGGCAGTGTTGGGACGTGGGGCTTAGTGGGAGGTGTTAGGGGCACAGGGTGGGATCTCTCATGAACTGGTTGGTGTCCTCTCTCAGGAGCGGCTGAGTTCTTGATCTGGAGACACTGAATTACTTCCCATGAGAGCACATTGTTACAAAGCTGGGAAACCCCTTGGTGTTCCCTTTTGACCTGTGTCTGCTTTCCCTTTGACCTTCTCTGCCATGTTTCGAGTGGCCCTCACCTGAAGCTAAGCAGATGCCCCACTATGCTTCTTGAACTTCCCAGCCTCCAGAATCATGAAGTAAGTAAACCTTTCTTAAAAAATAAAATGATCCTGGGGTGGTGCCTGAGGCTCAAGGAGTAAGGCACCGGCCCCATATACTGGAGGTGGTGGGTTCAAACCCGGCCCTGGCCAAAAACTGCAAAAAATAAATAAATAAAAATAAAAAAATAAAATGATCCATTCCCGGGCAGTCTACTACAGCCACACCAAAGGGACTAAAACAGAGGTATTACATTTTGGAGAAACTAAGGAGATTTCAGGGGCAATCTGAAATCTATTCCCTGCCCCACTTTCCCAAAGTCCAGATGTGGAAGCCCCCTACGCCCACCTCACCTCGGCGAGGGTGACAGCGGCCCCTGCTCTGAAGTTCCGTTTCCCTCCATCTCCCTAGCTGCAACCACACATGATTTTCCACAACACTGCTCTGAGCTTGTCATCGCTCTTCCTCTCACACCGTACCTTCCTTTCTCTAACTCAGCCCAGGTGTTCTCACCGTGGCCTTCTAACTCCATGCTCCTGTCGCTGTCTAGTCTTCTCTCCGAGCCTGACCCTCTCCAGTTCCCTGGCAGGATGTTACCAGGGAGCGGTGGGTAGACACTTCTTATTTCTGTCCTTTTTATCTGTCTACTTGCCTCTTTTCTCTCTATAATGCTATTTGAAAAATATTAGGATCTATCGTTCAGCACAAATTGGGTAACTGGTTCAAAGTCAAGTGTTTAGAAGCTATGCTCATTTCTCAAAACGTGTGATCATCATCACCTCCCCTCGGGAGTTGTTCAGCAATTTTTTTTCCTATTCACCACCCCATTCCATGAAGTTTTAATACCACAGATATACACCATGTCTCTGTTTAGGTACTGTGGCCCTTTGGAGGGCCTTGAAATTGTCAAATACAAATTCCCTCTCCCATGAACCAATTTTCACCCCCTTGGGGGTAATATCATCCCTGTTGATAATGTGTGTGTAAGGGGGGGGGGAGGAGAAGAGAGAGAGAACCCAGCCAAACTAAAGACATGCTCATTGTAACATCTCCTTAATTATTCTGTTTTTTACAATGGACAGAGTTAGCTCCAGTGGCAAGTCTGATAATTTGTGCCCCAACATACTGAAAGACATAAAAACTTCCATTTGTTCCTAGCACATTAATGACTGTGAGCGTGAGAGATAGACTTATTCTGGCTTACGGTACCCTTCCTTGAAAAATGATGGAAGCTGCTTTGGCAAATTAAGGTGGCAACACCATTGATAATTAAAACATTGCAGGCATTCCAAAATGCTGCGATTTGCAACACCGGTTTTGATGAATGCCTGCTGCAAGCCGGCTGTGGAAATTGGGACCTGTAATTTGTGAGTTACAGTAACTGCTAGTGTTTATTAACCTAGCAGGTCAGACTCTGGTTTCACGGTCTCCTATACACACATATATCATCCTCCTGTTAAACTTCAAGTTGAAAGCCAACTGGAGAGGGAAATAATCACCCCGAGGTAATGCGTCACCTTTGAAGACAGAGGTGAGAACAGAGGGTAAGGTTTTCTCCTCTCTCCCCACCCTGTCTCTCTTGGTTAACTCATTCCTCTCAACGGTTTCTGTTTAATTCCTTCTTCCTTTTTTTTTTTTTTCACGCTGGCAGCTCCATTACTGCCCTGCCATCCTTCTCATCCCACACAAAAATCTTCTTGCTTTCAAACTGGGTTATATAGTAACTTCCGGGGCCATCTTCCACCTCGCTGACATCAACCCATTCATTTGAGGATAGGAGTGATCCCCCTGTGCTGGGTACTACAGTGGGCCTTGGCGTACACCGAGAATGCTACAAATAGCTCTCACAAAGCCCTGTGTGCCAGGCACTATGCAAATCTCTTCACATATATCGTCTTCCTTAATCCTTGCAACTTCTGATAGACCAGGCCCTCAAGATGTTTATTATGCAGTGGGAATTGGCTGCTTTGACCTACTTCCCTGCAAGGTTCGCAGTGTGCTACACAGAACAAGGGCTGGGATCCATAAATGGTGGTTCATACAAAGTAACTAGAATTGAAATAAATTTGAGAACCTCTCAAAGAATAGTCCTAGCTGGGCATAATGGAGAGAGGTTAAATATTTGACCTTGGCCTTCGGGAAACATGCAGCATGGTGGTTGAAAGCACAGGCTTAGATGTCAGGCTCAGGTGGTGGTTGGCTCCCATGTTGCTTTTTATTAGCCGAGTAAGTCTTGGGCAAGTTCCTTAATTTCTTTTTTTTTTTTTTAAATTTTTTAAATTATGAACTCAATCCATTTGGAATATTTCAAAGGTGCAATACTTTTCTTCATTTATCAGTGAAAGAAGTTAGAAATTAACTTCCAAAAAATATCAGCAAATTGTTCCTTAATTTCTTAAAGACTATTTCTTTATCTGAACAGTGACAGTAATATCATTCCCAATACACTGGACCACGTGGAAATTCAAGGATGCAAGCATCATAAGGGCTAATCAATGTCTGGCATAGATGACACAGTCAATATAGTTTAGCTATTACTGGTATAATATTCCACTATATTTTGCATGGAAATCCTTTCTTTAATGTCAAGACACTTGAAGCTTTCAATTAATTAAACATTTTTTTGAGTACCTACTCTGTACAAGACACAATGTTGAGACGGTGGGGGATGCAAGAGCTTAGAGCTGATCTCTTGCAGCACCCGTCCTAATCATACTGTGATTATAGACGTGTGCGCATGTGACCGTCTGCCTCTTCTACCCAAGGCTGGTTTTGAGGACTGCGGCCTGTGTGGTTGCACCTGGCCCCTTGCTTGGTTTAATGCTCTGTGGTCCTCATCTTCAAACTCCTAATAACAAGGGGCCCCGTATTTCACTTTGCAGCGGAGCCCACAAATCGTGTAGACAGTCCTGCCTCTGCCAAACTGTAAGATCTGGAAGGGCAGATTCTGCGTCTGTTTTGTCCACACTGTGGCCCAGAGCCTAGCAACACAGATGCTCAACAGACAGTACTGAATGGAGGGAGAAGGAGGGCGGCTTGCAAGGCAAACACGCTGAGGACTAGTGCACACGCCTCGCCTCGAGATAAAGGAATTCCGGTAGAATATCCCAGGTAGGAGTAAATTTAGGGTCGAGGGGGAGAGCTCTAAAAACTCCAAAGTGCTATTTTAAATTTCATTTTGGTCACGGTACCAATGAATATAGACTATTTTAACAATATCCCACCATCTTTGAGGGTATTTATGAGAAAGAAAATACATATGAATGTATTAAAAAGCAAATTTTATTTTAGGAAAGCTGATGAGAAAAATATGTGTTGGAGCAAAAGGGTAGAATCTTAGATTTTTTTCTCACCTGGGAGGAACTTTTCTCCCGATGTCTCCAGTGGTAAAGAAGACCTGTCAGGGCAGGCTGGAGGTGTGTGTGAGCCCTGTGCATCCGGTTAGTAAGTTTGCTGCACGGCTAATATGTGCAGATCTCTGTGTCCCTTGGGCATAGATAAAGTGACAAGCCAAGCATGGATGTCGGATGTCAATCAGGCATTCTGGCACCTTCATGGAGAGGTGCCCCAGCGGCTGAGCCATCCCCAAGCAATGAGCAAGTGACCCAACCCAAGGGATCAGAAGGTTTCAGCCAGGACATGGCATTCGAGTTGGTTTCTCACTTGTTTGTGATCTTGGGCTTGGCTTTCTCATCTGAAAAATGCAGATGGTAAATTCTACTCAAAAAGGTCTGATCAGAAATAATAATTGTAACACTTTTGCAAAGGACTAGATGCCCGGTACGCACAAATAGCTGTCAAATAGCACTGTCCCTTCATGCCCCTTCACTAGTGCTGTTCCTGAGCACCCCCCGCCCCTGAAAATTCACGGAGGACCCCTTGTTCTTGTTCATGCTCTGATGCTCACTGCCCCACTAGCGAATCTGTGAATCAGGAAGGCACAGTCAGACGGGGAAGGGGCCTGAGAGCAGGAGTTAGGTAATAGCAGTTCACAACTCGAAAGGGGAGAGCCTGGAGAAACGGGCAGGTAGAAAACTGAGTTCTGATCCCTAATCACCAGCATTAAAAGTCACACTCCCTTTGCTCTTTCACCAGAGCACAGAAAAGTGGTTACTTGACATGGAAAACAGACGGAAAGCAGAATGTCAGACTGTAATGACACAGCACCCTCTTCGTCATACCAAGGCTGCGTACGGCTGTGAGTGGGTCTTCACTGTGTGTGGCGGCAAAGGAGGTGCAGCAAGGTGGTTGCTATTCATGATCCTCTGGCAGTATTCTGACCCACAGCATCTAACAGGGGAGGACATTCATGATCCTGATTCCATGGAGAGTCATTCGAAAAGCACACCCACACACGAAAAATGTTTATCTGCCTAGAATGATTAAGGCAGGACAAACGTGGTAGCTTCTCTGGGTACAGATTCTTTTGTTCTTTAATCGTGGCATTATAATATACACTGCATATTACAATTGTCCCCCGGCGTCCATGGGAAATTGATTCTGGGACCTCCTTTAAATACAAAAACCCTTGGATGTTCAAGTTGCTGATGGAAAATGGTGTGGTATTTACACATAACCTGCACACATCTTCCCACACACGTGTCCCATCATCTCTAGATTACTCCTAACACCTGATACGATGCAAGTGCTATGTAAATAGTTGTTATCCTGTATTCTAAAATTTTTGTTGTTTTTGTATTGTTGCATTGCTAGTTTGTATTGTTTTTCCCCCACCCTGAATACAGCAGGTCCTCAAATAATGTTTATTCGATGTCATTTAGTTAATAATGTTAAAGAGAAGGGGAAAAAAAACAATGCCCAGCCTGTCTATTAGAATTTGCGTGTTATCTCCATATCTGTGTGGGTTTTCTCTGACATCTCAAAGATGTGCTCGTTAGGTTAACTGGCATGTCCGCCTGGTCCCAGTCTGCGGGCGTGTGGGTGTGCCCTCCGATGGGACGACATTCTGTCTGGGGCTGGTGCCTGCCTACACCTGAGCTTCTGGGAGAGACTCTGGCCACCAGACACCCTGAACTGGAATGAGCAGATAAGGTAAATCATTATCTTATTTGTTTGCCTTAATCTTTCTTAAATGTATGTAGAGCTCATGTTTATTTCAATGTTTAATATTAGAAGGGTTTGGGGTCTTTATTTACAAAAATGTTGATGTTTTAGTGACCAGAAATATGCTGTGGGAACTTAGCTCGTTTATTCCAATTAGCCTAAGCTAAATTGTTTTCCTTATACATCATTTTACTTAGAGCTACAGTTTCCAAGAGCCTAGCAACTACATTTAGTGAGAACTTACTGTATTTTTGATCCAAAGTTGGTTGAATCCATGAATGCAAAACCTGTGGAGATGAGGGCTGACTGCATTTGGTTATGTTTATTCTTAAGGCAAAAGTGCCATTCTTTTAAATGTGTCTTTATAGTGTGATGCTAGTAATTTTGATGGGACTGTGTCTTGACTGCATGGTTAAATTAATATCCATCCAGATATAGGTAAAGGCACACCAAGTTGTAGCTATTTATTATATCTATTTGTCCATCCCTCCATCCATCTACCTGCTCACCCATCTGTCCATCTATCTACCTATCTATACATTCATCCTTTCATCCTTCATCCACTCACTCACCCATCCATCCATCTGTTCATCCCTCCATCTACTCACCGACCTACCCATCCATCTGTCCATTCCTCCATCCATTCGCCCATCTATCCATTCACCCACCTATCCCTCCATCCATCAATCCATCTGTCCATATATCTGTCCATCCCTTCATCCACTCACCCACTTATCCATCCATCCATCCATCCATCCATCCTCTCACCCACTTATCCATCCATCCATCCCTCCATCCACTCACCCACTTATCTATCCAGCCAGCCAGTCAGCCAGCCGTCCATCCATCCATTCATCCATCCTTCCATCCACTCACCCACTTATATATCTGTCTGTCCATCCATCCATCCATCATCCATCCATCTGTCCATATATTTGCCCATCCACTCACCCACTTATCCATCCATCCATCCATCCATCCATCCCTCCCTCCATCCACTCACCCACTTATATATCCGTCCGTCCATCCATTCATCCATCCCTCCATCCACTCACCCACTTATCTATCCATCCATCCTCCATCCATCCACCCACCCACCCACCCATCCACTCACAGTGTCACACATTGAGCAATGAGAAAAAGGAAGCTGTTTGTATCAGGTAAGGCATGATTCAAATTTTTATCTTTGGTTTAAAAGGAACAATACCCTAGGGAGGAGCCCATCGAGGTAAATCCCATCTGAAACACTTGGCAGTTGTTGTTTGCGAGGTTGAGGTTAGTTACTTTCCAATTAATTCACTAAGAATTGAAAATGGAAATTAAGGAAAAGGGCAGACCACTACCTGCGGGTAACTCTCCCTAGAGAGCCCCTCCCCTGACCTCCCCGTCCTGTCCACAAATAGAAGCCCTGAGTTCTGGTCCTGTTCTGGCTATGGTGTCATTTTTGATGAATTCCTTAATCATTCTCTACATCTGTTCCTTCCTGAGTCACAAGGATGCTGTGAGGGCATGTGAAATAAAACTGGGTTATGTAGAGGAAAGACATACAAAACGTCTACACTGAGGTTAGATTTCTGATTCGTTGGCAGAGACTGGGATGAAACAGTTGCCTCTCCAATCTGCTGGGGTCAGGTGTCACAGGGAGGAAGCAGGCTGCCGGCCAGGCCAGGTGACACTCATGGTCACCTGAGTGCACCCTGAGGTGTCTGCTCAAGGCCAGTGATAAAAGGCCCACTTTAATCACTGGGACATGTCCCATCATGCAGCCAGCGACCTTGGTACTCTCCCTTACTCTCAAGTTTGCGGGGTCCCTATCCATACTTACTGCATTTGTGATGACACACAGGTGATACAGTAATGTGGACATTTTCCCACATAACCAAGATATCACATTTGATTAATGAAACCTATTCCCAGAGCCCCAAAGTATTAGTATCTCTGAGCCTATAAGACTGAGAATTTACAAGCAGGCCAGACTGATCCCTTCAATGACAATAACATGAAACTTTCTCTTTCGCTTTGTACAACTTCAATATTCTGAACCCAGGTGATCTGGAATAATGAATAGTAACTAGGATGACGGCTGGGCCAAAATCCAACTTTGTATTACTATGGGGAAGAAAAAAAAATGTGCTAAACTAAAATTACCAATGTAAATAAGATCCAGGGGAGACTATTTAAACTATATGAAGATAAAAGACTTTCAAGTAATATAATCACCTGGAAATCCTTAACGTGTCTCTCGTCCCCCAAAGATGTCAATGCCCCAATCTCTGCCTCCAGTGAAGAAGGAACTTCACAGGTAGCACTAAGGGTACAGACCTTAAAAGACAGAGATGATCCTAGCTTACCTGGCCTGTCCCAATCTAATTACAGAAACCCGGAAGAGCAGAGAACTTCCTGGCTCGAGACAGAGAGATGTGGCTGAAAAGAAAGTTGGAGAAATTTGGAACATGAAAGGTGCCTGAATGGCTGCCTTTGTCTGTTTTATATTTTATAACAGAATACCACAGATGAGGGGGTGATTTATAAACAACAAATAGAGTAATTTCTCTCAGTTCTGGCAGCTGGGAAGACCAGGGGCAAGGTGCTGGCATCTGGAGAGGGCCTTCTTACCGCATCATCCTGCGATGGAAGGAAGAGAGAGGGAGAGGGAGAGAGAGAGCAATAGTGAAAGCCAGAAAAAGAAAGAGAGAGAGAGAGATGGAGGCAGGGCCAGAACGCATCCTTTGAGCCCACTCACGTGGTAACTAACCCACTCCTGCATGAACAACAACAGGTCCTCCCTCATGACCTAAACACCTCTCCAAAGTCTCACTTCTCACTACTGTTGCCCTGGGGATTAAGTTTCCAGCACATGAGCTTGGGGGGACACACACACTCAAACCGTAACAGCCAATATTCCTGGAAGGGGTGAGTGGAAAGCATGCGAAGGAACACCGATGGTCTCTAGGAGCACAAACCCACCCTGGATGACTGTCCCCAAGGAAATGGAGACTTCAGTCCCATGACAGCAAGAGGCTGAATTTAGACCAACCCCCTGAATGAGCTTGGAAGCAGATGCATGTCTGGAGCTGAAAGAAAGGGATGGGGCCCTGCTGACACTTTGGTTTCATTCCTGTAAGTCTCCAGGCAGAAGACCCAGCTGAGTCCCACTGTACCCAATTTCCGACCCAAAGAACTGTCAGGAAGTCCAATAATGGAATCCAAGATCTCATCCTAGAAAAAGTGCTACATGCCTCATTGCCGAATACTGTAGTGAGATAGTCGAAGCATGCTGAAAGGTACCTAACCAGCTGTCTTCATCTGTTTTGTGTTGTTATAACAGAATACCATAGTGATACTCAGCAATGAGGGACGTAGCACTTTTTCTAAGACGAGTTTGCAAATTTAATTGCCAAGCCTCATGTGACGACAGCTCTGATGGTCATTCTAGAAAAAGGTAGACCAGGTGCTGCTATCAATGCATAGTTCCCAAGGGGAGTACCTTGAATGTGACCATAGTGATCGTCAGCAATGAGACATGTAGCCCTTTTTCAAGGATGAGTTTGTGAATTCAATTGATCTCATAAGATAATAAATGTGTGCCCCTTTTAAGCTACTAAATTTCTGGTAGTCTGTGGCAGCAGGAGCAGAAAGGAAATACAACAAGGGTGCTATGAAAGATACTGGATAGCCAAGATGGTCCAGGAGCTGAAGGCTTAACAGAATGAACAGAAGGCCAAACCAGGCCAGCCCAGTTGACCATCAGCCTGGCAGTCGAATAACTTAAAAGATGACAATAAATCATTCTCAGCTGCTTATGCCAACAGGTCTCCAACAGGCAGCATCAGTAAACTTATGCTCTGGTCACTGCATGTCCTTCAAAACAAAATAAGTTCTTCTTTAGATAGCTAGGTAGCAATTTCATTTACAGTCCCAGGTCATCCAGTCAAAATCTATCTTTTCTGTTCGTTCACTTTTATACGGTATTGGACCTCCACCCTGCCTCCTGCCCCCTCCACCTCCACCCCTGCCCCCCACAATCCTCCCCACACTTTCCCGGCCCCCTTCGGCAACACTCTCTGTGCCCAGAAACCATCTCTAGCATCAAAACAGACTTTTGCCTTTGAGTTCAGAAGGTTTCTTGGCTGATGCAGAGGCAAGAGAAGCTCGGCGTTGCCAGAGTCATATTAGAGTGAATGAAATCAGAGTAATATGTTTGTCAACCGTCAGCAAGCTCAGCCTCCCCAATTATCCTGTCTAATTGGATTAGAAGCTGACAGCTGAAAGCACACCCCATGACATTTCAGCTTGCCATCTAAAAATGCGGAACACACAACCCCGCTTGTTTTCCTCATTTAAACCCAGATCCTCTTTCGACTTGTTACAAGAGCTGATTTTGGTAATTAGCTGTCATCTGTATGACATCAGTTTATCTTCTTTGCTCAAACAGGCCTAGATGTCCATGGGGTTTTGGTCTACGGTTTTAAACACAGTTTAAAGAAACCTTGGGCTGAAGAGTTGAGCTCCAGGCATCTTCAAAGAACTTTGTAAAATGCGCAGGGGCAGGTATGATGACTTTGGGTTTCCCCTAAAATCTCGGCATGAAAATGGTAAAAAGTCGTAAATGGCCAAAAGTTGTAAATGGCCATTAAAGGTGTTTGAATCAATTCAGAACTGAAAAAAGATACACACCCACACACACCACCTGATCTGACTTAGAAATAAAACTCACGGATCACACCATAGGAATTGTATCAGTTACAGAGCCTTCTACAGAGGTTGTACAGAAGGTGGCAAGTTTCCACTTAGATTTTAAAGATGAACAAAACACCCCTCTCCTGACAGCTATTCTCAGCTCTAGCTACGAGCCTAGGGTTGCCAGAGATTTCATTATGACTTGTAATGACCACGGAATGATTTACAACTCATACAAACTGCCTTACAAGAGATAGCTGGGGAAACGGCTTTCAGAAAGGCTTGTATTTCTTACTACAAAACCGTTTGAAACAATAAATTTGAACAGAGGGCTTAACAAGGTTTTTTGAGCAGAGATTTAAGGTGGTTTTATCATGGGGGTCCTTCCAGTATTAAATGACTTTGGACAGCGTTCAAGGCAACAAGCCATCTCAAGCTATTGAATTCCACAGTATAAAAGGAGAGTGTTAAAACAAGGCTTTGGTGTAGAATTCGCTCAGCAAAGTAGGCAGAGGGGAAGTTGCTGAAATCACTAGCAAGGCACAGGAAGTTCTGAATGTTTAAAAGCTGTCATCTCCACATGGGTTACCTCCAGGATGTGTTTTTAGCAATTTTAGCCATCTAAGAGCCACAAGGATGTTTTCTTTCCCTGTCTCCCATTTGCACGATTTCATAAACGGTCTTTAAGAGCAACTCACTTTTCTTTTTCTTACCCAAATTTAATTTTAAAATTTTGTATCACTGGTTTGATGCACCAATTACATTTTTCTAATACATATTAAATAAATGCATGCGAATTGAAATTTTAGCGTTCTACCACACATCCCCTAGACCGTGACATGTGCCGGTGGCCATCCGTCCATCAGCACTTGGGGACCATGGCATTTAGGTAAAGTGGATCTTGGGCAACCTCCCTCAGCTTAACAGCAGGCGTTGAAATAAAGCCCAGGTGATCCCAACTGAATTCTGGAAGCCAGAGGGAAGACAGAGATGGCAGGGTGGGTTAAGGGGGTGCTTCTGGAATAATCCACTTAAGGTGCAGGTAGAGTATCACAGCATGCCTGTAAGCCAAGAAAGTGGCCTTTCAAAGAAGAGTACCAACTGGACTTGGAGGCTGATTGGAAGGAGGTAAGTGCTGCCTCCTGGTTATTTGACATCTTTCACCCCAAAATGTTAGAGTGATTTTGCAGATTATTCTTCCTCCTCCCGTCTGTCTTCCGGAAGAGTTGAGTGCCTCACTGGCACAGAACGGGCACAAAGGAGGGTGAAGCAACTTGATGAAGGCGATGGAGGCCATCGAGCTCCCATCCTGAGGACCCAGTGTTCATACCCTGAGCCCCGGGCAAGGGGACGGAAGTAGTGGATCATAACAACAGCTGTGGCAGGTGGACGGTTCAGAGCTCAGATTCCCTGATTCATTCCCATGTGCCAAGACTTTGACACGTTATCATCTTGTTTATCCTGAAGACAGCCTCATGAAATACACATACCTGGGCTCTACCCCTTTTACAGATGCAGAAACTGAGTCTAAGGATACTGAGACTCCCCCTCAAGGACATGTGACGGAGGGTGGCTAAGCTAGGATTTGGACTCGGGAGCCCAGCTCCGCACCTGGCCTTCTTAACCAGGTCTGTGGCATCATTCGGTGGGTCTTAACTTCTTCCTCCCTAAGGTGCATGATTAAAATTAGAGGTTATAACACATGTCACAGAACGCTGTGTCTGTTCCCATGTAAGTGTGCTGTTACTATGGATAATATTGTCATATCGGCACAGAGAGGGCCCTGCTCCATGAGCGGGATAGCAGAATTCACCCTGGAGGCTGTCCACGAGATTTGAATTCCAATTCTTTACCAGCTGTGCAGCTTGTGATGGGGACGTGACTTAAGTCTCATCTGTAAAGTGGGGGCAATAACAGTATCCATCTCACAAGGTCTTGGAGAGGGGTAGATTAGTTACCAAACACAGAGTGGACAAACAGCATGGGCAAGTAGACACTGCTGCTGTAAGTCAACATGGAAATGTGCACCCTGCAACGGCCTGTCCCCGGCCTATGACCTTTACTCGATGGGGACACTGCTTACCGACATCAGAGCTACTCCCCAGGTCAGGTCCTCTTCAGGCTGGGCCAGAGTTAATGGTGTTTCTATTCAGCTGGAAACTCGGGTCAGATTCCACAGGCCTCCCTCCCTCGGACCTCTCTCCTAAGGACCCCTGTGGCTCACTCTGCTCCTGCCATGCTGGTCAGCTTGTTGAGGTGCAAACACACCTGGCTGCTCCTGCCTCAGGGCCTTTGTACCTGCCGTCCTGTCTGCTGGGGGCATCTGCTCAAATGTCCAGACTACCCTCCCTCCCTCGTCCGTCTTTTGTTCTCCTGCATGCACCCCGTCCGACTTCTGCACATTTTCCTTATTTCTCTGGTTTAGCATCTGCCTCCTGCACGAGAATATCAGTTGCCCAAGGGCAGGGATATTTGTCTCTTGCTTGTTCATTGCTGTCTCCTTGGTATCTAGAAAAGCACCTTGCCCATCATAGGACCTCAGTAAACATTTGCTGAATGGATAAAGAAATAGGAGAAACAAAGAGGGAGGTGTCTTGAAACTTTTGTCAAGACACCAAGAAAGACTGACTTCAGAGCACTGAAATCAGGAACGCTGATAACACTTGGAAAATCAGAGGGAATAAAAGGGTCACTGATCTCATTCCATTTTCTTTTTTTTTGTAGAAACAGAGTCTCACTTTATGGCCCTCGGTAGAGTGCTGTGGCCTCACACAGCTCACAGCAGCCTCCAACTCCTGGGCTTACGTGATTCTCTTGCCTTAGCCTCCCGAGTAGCTGGGACTACAGGCGCCGCCACAACGCCCGGCTATTTTTTGGTTGCAGTTCAGCCGGGGCCCGGTTTGAACCCACCACCCTCGGTATATGGGGCCAGCGCCTTACCAACTGAGCCACAGGTGCCGCCCGATCTCATTCCATTTTCAAAAAAAAAAAAAAAAAATCCTCTTGGGCTGTGCCTTAGGAAAACCTTGCAGTCTGGTGGCAGCACATGTAAGTGTTCAAGGGGACAGTGAACAACATCTTGTCAGTTCATACGTTCTCCAAACCCCGTCAAAAGACTCAAGGTCTCCCAAAGTCATGGGCGCAAATCAGAGCGGGGTTAAGTCACTGAGAGGACCTCCTAGGTTTTCCAAGGCGTCTCAAGGCTCTGCTGCTGGGTGTCTCACCTCCTAGCAAACATTCCTTCCACTTAATCTTCTGAATCAGAGAGGAGGACGTATTAAAGGAAGCGATGTTTGTCTTATGTTCGGGGTCACTGACATCTCCTTGGGAAGGCTGATAAACCTCAGACTAGCACAAAGAATGTGCTTCTTTCTCTCCCAGATGGCTCCTGAACCCAGCCAGGTCAATGTGACAGATGGGGGTCTTGCCAGGCCATGCAGGAGGGGGCCTGGGCTGTTCTGAAGACTGGACAGCACAGGCATCTCACAGAGGGACAGGGAGGGCAGTTAAAAAGGAGGTCTTGGTGCTGATGTTCGGGACGCCTGGGACATCATGTGCCTTTCTCTGTGCTGTGGCGGCTGTCCCAGCTCGGCACAGTGGGGAGCCCTGTGCTGGGCTCCAGCAGCTCCAGAGGGGAACGGAGAGGAACACAATGTGTCTCCCACAGAAAGTCTGGGCGCCAGGCCCTCAGAGCGCGCAGCTGTGTGCATCTGGAACAAACCGTCTCGCCGGAGCTGCACAAGAGCTCCCAGGACTCTCTTAGGGATGCCATGCTGAGCGTGGAGCCGGGAGGATTTCGGATGCACCCGCCTGGCCACGTGCACTGCCTTTCATTCTGCTCGGAGCTGAAGCCATCTGCTTGTGCGACTTCAATTCTGAGCCGAGGGTGTGCCCTTCACGCACCTGCCCCCAGGTTCCTGCAGTATGTCCCTAACCCAAGGGACCTTGGCATCTCCCCATCTTACACCAAACCCCATTCTCACCTCTTCCCTTTCCTTCTCCCCGAATTTGAGCTACTCTGCCCTTTTGCTGCCAAAAATCTAAGTGCTGATGCTGTAAACATTTGTTGAACATTTAGCATGAAGACAGCAATGTTAACTTCCATTAAATCATTTAATCCTTACATATCCCTGGGAGGGCCTCAGCACTTACATCCCAGGTTGAGATTCTAAGAACAAAATCAACTTGCTCAGAGGCTTTACAGCCGGTAAGTGGCAGGCAGAGCTGGGACTTAAACCCACTCTGGTCTGACAACAAACCCAGCTGCTGCCGTGAAATCATGCACTTGAGAAATGAATTTAATATTCGCAAGCAAAGCAGCTCATCTCACCGACGCCTTTAGCTCTCCCTGGTATAGATTCTCGATTAAACAAACAGCAAAAGAAGTCTCTCTCCCAGAATTATAGCTGAACTCTGTCTTAAAAAAAGTAATCATCTAGAAATATTCCCTAATGTATAAGTTTGAGACTGCGGATGGTTCATTGTGAGTTGCTACGGGGAGGGGTCTCATCTCTCAGGCTCCGACAGTCCACAGAGACGCATAGGCTTCCATCAAGTTGTCTAAAGTTCTTCCCTTTCTCACCCTTCTCCCTACCCCCCTTTTAAGGCCGCCTTTAAAAACAAGGACATACACTACAGTCAGGGCTGAACATGTGAAAATATGTAAATTATAGCAGAAGGGACCTACAAGAAGAAGATGAACTTTCTGATCAAAAGGGTAGTAAGCATTGACGTGGGCTCTGAGCAGAGAGTCCGTCGAACTCACTGAGTTTGTTATATTGTGGGAATGAAGCAGGAACCCCAATGGTGCCACTTGGGGCAGGGGAGGAAGAGAAATACAAGAGGTTGGCTGTGCTGTCACAGATCTTGCAGCTGAACAAGGAATTCATACGAATTCAAGGAATTCACTAGTAGGGAAGACTTAAAGCTCTTTCATGCAGAAAGAAAGGAGATCGGGGGGCCTAGTCCCAAAGTCTGTGCCATATTCATTAAACACGTTCTCCCATTTAATTCTCCCCACCCTTCTCCGGGTGCTTGCTGATACTATCAGGATATGACTCTCAGCCCTTTACAGATGATGAAGCCGCGGCTGTGGAGCCTTGAATGAGTTGCCTGGATGGCACAGCCGAGAAGGGAGCAGCTCTGAGAAGACGCTACTGCAAAGTCAAGGCCACTTCCTCCGTCATTCATGCTAGCATGTTGTGAACGGAGACATCAGGGGCAGGTGGGCGGCACAGGGTTCTCCCACCTCCTCTCCTTCTCCCTCTCTCCTTTCTCCTCCACCTTCCCTCTCCCCTCTTCCTTTCTTTTCTCCTTCCTTTCTCTCCCTACTTTTAATTTCAGAAAAGCATCATTGCTTTATCACATAGATGCGGGGGCAGAGGACGTTAGATGGGGTGTCTGCTCTTTTTAAACGATGCACACATTAAATATTTAGTGTGGCCGAAGCCGTTTGGCTCATCTTTGGGGACACGGGAAAGCACCAAGATGCCTTGTAATTACATTCGTTGCAAAAGCCTCAGCAATTCGGAGCCACAAGTAGACCTAGGGTTGGGGACCATGTCCTTCCGGAGCGACCAGCAGAGAAGGGTGCAGAAGAGACCTAAGTGGGAGGGTTTGGTCTTGGGGAATAAGAAGCTCTAGGAACTGAACAGAAAAAGGGTAACAAGCATTTTATTTAGGACCTGCTGAGTGCAGACACTTAGGGCCAACAGATGCTATAACAAGATTAATTTACACAAGAAAGGAAAGGAAAACCAAGCTTCCTTTCCTGGTTCAGCTCATCTCTAACCACCTTCTTACCTAGGGTGGGTTAAAAGCGAGGGCTCTCAAGGCAGTATGGCCTAGTGGCACCCACCTTGGACACAGCCAGACCTTGGCTCAAACTGTTGTTTCATTCGCCGCTTACCTGAGCGGATTATTTTATCTTCCAATCTTACAGTCAATATCCTAGTCTGTCAAGCAGACCTAGTAATACTACCTAACTCACTGGGTCTGTGAGAAGGTAAAATGCTATCACAATTATAAAGGGTTCGCCCGGGACTGGACTCATCAGAAGAGGTCCATCATTTACTCCAGCTGACTTCAATTATGTAAGTATGGCACCAACCGACAGATGGATAGAGCATTCTGACTGGTCCAAGTTATTCCGCTCCGTACACTTCGCACACCCAGCACCAGGTGGGCAGAACTAAAGATGCCGTTCTTTTTGGACCCCAGTTTTTCTGCAAGACCCCATCTTACCGGGCTGGCTCCATTTCACTATACACACACACATACCTATGAAAAGATACAGAATTTCATGAAACCAGTCCCCTACTATTTCACCTGGCTCTTAGCCGTACAAGAGTGATCTGTTCCGATTCTGGGGAGGGGAGGATGACATGTTCTGGATGGGCCATCTAAGGGGCTGCGTCCCAGGCATTTGCAGCTCTTACCTGAGTCTTTGATTTCAGAGCCTCATCCCCATATTGAGGTTGGGACTGTCTTTCCATGAGATAGACCATTAAAGGGGCTGTTGGCTGGAGTTGCCACAAACAGCTCTAACTTCTGTGACATGACACAGAGACGTGGATTCTGCTCATGTCAGAGTGAAATTCAGACACAGACGAGATTCCAAGTGCGTCTCATTAGCCAAAGTTGCTGGACATAACAGTGTCTATCAAATTATTTGATAAGGATCTATTCATTACCCTTATCAAGCCAAAAGAAAACTGTAATTGAAATGCGGTCACATGCTGTCAAGGGGATGGGAACAAAAGTCGCTCTTCTTCCTCTCCCTAATTAGAAAACCAGGGGCTTAGGAAAATGCATAAAGGCAGATTCGATAGAAAGACAGATCTTTTTATTTTTAGGTGGGGGGATCTTTTCTGTGACTTACCCATCCTTTTATGAACTCCAAACATGAAATAACCTAAACCCAAAGCACATGCTACCCACCCACATTACACACACGTAATGGTCCCCTTGCTCATTGAAACCGTTCGTTAGAGTCGCGTGTTCAGAGATGGATAATGCCCGTAGGAGCTTGTACATCTGCAGCACGAATATCTGGGTGGTGAGGGAGCCATGAAATGAAAGAAGGTACCCCGATAAGGAAGTCCAAAGCCTCCTCTGTATGTCAAAGAGCTTTCTCTTGGCAGTCAGGAGCGGGGAGGATAAAAGAAGCTTCTGTGCGGGCAGAAGAAAGCCTCAGTTCATGGAGGCAGGGAGGCGGCCTTCCCTGCCCAGAAGTTACAGTCACACTGTGGCAAGGAGAGAAGAAAGAGCAGGTTACCAGTAAGGTCTCCCCTTGGACTCCACCTGAAAGGATGAGGCTACCACCCGCTGAAAGCCTGAATGTCTCCTCCCTCAAACTAAGTTCCTTTTTTCCCAGTGAGTTCTCCTTTAAAATGCAAATAGCCCAACGCATTAGACACGATCCCATTACTACCCATTCACTCAAATCAAATGGTTTAAAAGAAAATAGTTGGCTGTTATCTTATGCGGTGCCTATCTCTGTGATCATGGCTTGAAATTCCCAAGACATAGGACCACACGGAGATAAGTGTCAGTGAACAGGTAGGGAGCTTGGGAGGGGAAGGATAAATTTTAGGTGGATTGCTGAAATGGGGTAAGAAGCCTGCAAATAACTATTATAATTGTAATGATATGGCAGAAAATGCCAGTGCTCACCAATATCCATAGTCCTCTGTGGCCTTCTGGGCATAGCGCTAGATGACAGTACCCTGCCCCCCAAATAATTAGGTGGGGCCGTGTGGAAGATAGATTGTCTCTAATTCCCAGACCAGCCTATAAAACATCTTGTGCAATCCTCAACCCTCTCGTCTGTCAATCGCCAGCCAACATTGGATTCTCAGGCCCTAGAATGGTGATTTTTCAACTGCTGTGCCACAAAGTTTTAAAGGTCATTAATTATTTTCAGACGAAGTTCAAAGCACAATAAGTATATTCTTTTTTAAAAAATCGACATAATTTAAGTGTGCTGTGGAAGTTAACTATAGGTTCAAATGTGTTGCGAGATTAAAAAAAAAAAAGGTTGAAAAACACAGCTACAGAAGGGCTGCACAGGAGAAGGGGCCTGGAGCCCTGATGTGTGCGTGGAGCCGAGACTCATCACTGACACTGGATTCTGACATGTGTAGGGAATAAACTTTCATTGTGTTGAGCCCTTGAGACTTGGGCGTTTGTTTATTGAAATAACTAACATTACTTATCCTAACTAATAATATAATAACCTTTATTATAGCTGACAGCTGCAAGGTATGCACCTAAAGATTTAAGCATTTGAGTCCTCATTATAGCCATAGGTAACAGGTGCTATTAGTGTCCCAATTTTACAGATGAGGAAACGAAGGCTCAGAGAGGTTTCAGTCATTTGCCCGAGACCAGACGGAGAATAATGAAAACTCTGGGTACAAACGTCAAGCTAAAAGCAGGTGAGTCGCTGAAGACAAAGTGTACAGGCTGTGCAGATGTCACCAGCTGGGACTTAGGAGCTGCGTGGGGGGTGGCACTGTGTGGCAGCGGGAACAGCACAGGCTTGGCGTCAGATGCATTCAGGGGGTGCCAAACCTGTGTCTCTCTGTGTCACTTGCATCCCTGGCTCTGTTCCTCCTGCTGAGACATCTAACTATGTTACATGAAGAAGGTATAAGGATAGCTACCCTGGTTGGGCATTTGTAAGGTTAAGAGAGATGCGTGTTGACTGTCCAGCTCAAGGATGGACACATGGCAACTACCAAATAAGCATCGGCGCCCTTCCTGGATGTCTGGGAGTCATTTTTAATGGAAAGGGAGTAGAGGGAGTTGGTGAGAGAGGGAACCTGTCCTGTGGACTCACGGGTCCCAGTTTGCACACAAAGGGCTTTAACAGAAAGCCAGCACAGAGGCGCTTGGCAGCTCCCGTGCTCCTCAGTGACACCAGAGGACCAGCAGCCCTGACCAAACTGGCTGCACTCACCAGGCTCTTTGCTCTGGGGTTTCTGCTTTGTTCTTTTACTGGGGAATCCCAGGCAATCATGACAGATTTCTGGAGCATAGGCTGAGCATCAGCTGCTGCAGCAGGGATAGGGGATGCATCTCTGGGGTGGGCACAGAGAAACCCACCAAAGCTTGGTGAGCCAGCATCTGCTCCCTCAGGCCTGCGAACATCATAACGGGGTGTGGGGGGGGCAGTGATACGGGCAGGCAGCAGGTAAACAAACCAACGGGATCGTTACACTCGCAATTACACGTTAGGAAGGAAATAGAGGGGACACGCGGGACTGAGTAGGGAGTCCACACCCACAGAGTGAGCCCCGGAACGAATGTTTAAAGATCAGCGAGAGCCGTCCTGGTTTCTAGGACAGAGCAGTCCAGGCAGAGGGAACAGCATGCTAAAGGCCCCAAGTAGGAACGGCCTTGGAATGTTTGAGAAGCAGAAAGGAAGCCAGTACAACCAAGAGGGCAGTGATGTAAGTCAAGGCTGAGATCTTTTTTTTTTTCCTGAAATAAGATCTAGGAAAAATCCATCATCACCCATATTCTGGCCTATAACGAAAGCCGTGGTAATAAGATTCGTTGCAGACAAATCACGCCGGGTAGCGTGAACTCCAAGTTTATCAGTCCATTATTATTAGACCTTCAGAACCCAGCCTGAACATAAAGTGCAGCTCCACGTCCACCCTTGGGACTGAAACAGAAACCAGAAGAAGACAACTCTTTAGGAACATCTGGATCCCTGTGATTCCTAGCTTGAAAAATATATTTGTAGACAAAATGATCTGTAAGGAAGACACAGGTACAAATACAACGTCGACCAGCAGGGGCATATTTACGTCCTCTCACGGCTGCCTCTGTCCGGCTGGGGCTCTTCTGGCCAGACTGGACTGTCCTCCTTCCCTAGCCACTGTCCAGCACATGGAGAAACTTAAACTTCACCTTCACAACCCCCCCCCCCCCAGGATCCAGAAAGAACTTCACGCTGTGCCTGGGTTTCTCTGGACCCACCCCAGAGATCAGCTTGGTCTTCTGAGTCTCCCCAGACGTCAGCAGAAGGAGATTTCCAGAAAGGCAAACAGGTTTCTCTCCCTTCCCTCCCAGAATGGTTAGCACTGAGTCTGAGCAGTTTGACAGTGACTTGTGACCCCATTCCTCTTCTCTATCTGAACTGTGGTGGATCTAACGACACAACAGAGAAAAGATGGCCTGACCAGGAGGGAGGCACACGGCCTTGCTGAAGATGGTGGCCGGGACAGGGTGTCCAGGGGAAGGGAATGACTGAGAGCTTTCTAGGATTGAGGGACTTTTATCTCAATCAACCTTATCATCTTCCTCGTGTGCTAGAAACAATGGAGGTCACACCAGGTCCACAGATGGCCCATGCGATGGCCAAGGCAATGTCATCCAATAAAATCCTAAGAACCCTGTTATGAGGAAGACCCCAGAATTACGCTGAGGAATCACACAAGCATGGGTTTCATAAATAATATCCCATTCTAGGGTGAGGCTCTTTCTTTCCTGCTAGTAATTTTCCGTTCACTGTGGGGAGTGCTGGAAAGAAAAACATGCTTTCTTTTAAATTTTCATAATATTGTTTCCATGTTACAAACTACAAATTGCCTTTTTCCTTTCTTGTATTTCTGGGTGTTTCCATCTTTTTATCCATAATGTATAAGGTGTCTTTTATGATTCTGGCTCTCCTTTTGTTCCATTTTATTCGTTGGCCCCAAGAAAAAGTCCTGAATCTCATGTGTATGTGTTTTAAAACCCTCAAGTTGATGGTGAGATGCAACATTAAGACTTTGAAGCAAAAGAACATGTGGAAAAGAAACGCACACAGACAGCCTGGGGTTTTTTGTTGTGTTATTTGAGAAAACACAGTGATTAGAGCAAGACCCATGGAACTAAAAATTTTATGCTTTTTAACAATTGATTTATTTTGAAGGAAACTTGGATACGCTGTTTCACTTTTTATTCCTGAATAAAAGCATCTATAAAAGAAGTCATCATTAAAATTCAGGAATGTTTATTAATGAACAGCAAACAAGGATGAAATAAAATGTGGTTAAAAGTGAGGAATCCCCAAACTCTGTAAGTCTATATTTTTCGTCAGCCCACATTGGAGACATAACTACCTTGTCGCTTTGGTGTTAATTTAATCTGTATAAGGAATAGGTCTAAAAAGCCCAACTAGTATCAGAAATTGTGGGCAGAATAAGAAGTTTTCGTTATTTAGTTAACATCTGTTTCGGATGAGAATGAAAGTGAAAACCTTATTGCTCTGTGGCCCCACCTGGCCAATCAGGGAACTGCTTTCCCACGGCCACAGTCAGTGGGTCCAAGTCAGGAGCATGATCTGAGCTGTCAAGGTCGATCAACAGCAGTCAGGCCCAGACCAAGTTGAAAGGAATCAGAAAGGGAAGCTCTCTGCCAGGGACACTCAGGGGGTGCTGGTCATGGCCATCTCGCCGCCTTGGAAATGCCTGCCTGACACCAAAGCCAGCACAGACAAAGGCAAATGCAGAACTGGAGGGAAGCAGATTCCAGTCATGCCGTCAATGTCTGGATTCTGTTGTCCCTGACCTGCACCTTGAACTTCCTGATCATGTAGATCAATAAATTCACATTACACCATAAGCCAGTTTGGGTTTGTTGACTGCAGTTTCTCCAAAGTCTTCAATGTCTGTTTGGACGTTCTTGCAATCATTCTCTT
Organism: Nycticebus coucang; assembly: GCF_027406575.1. NCBI lineage: Eukaryota > Metazoa > Chordata > Mammalia > Primates > Lorisidae > Nycticebus > Nycticebus coucang. Next base: position 10,199,855 of record NC_069801.1, on the reverse strand, counting down.
TAAACCAAAAGTTCGTGGCATCAGAGCTTTCTTTTAGAACAACAGGATTTGGATCTGGGGGTTTATTTTTACAGAATAACCACATTTTATGGCTGAAAGAGACCTTTTTTTCTGTGCTTTGCTGCTATGCGGCAAACCACCCCCAAACTCCATGGGGTAAAACCATCACCACTGGATGGTGCTCACGGATCCCAGGGGTCAAGAATTCAGAGACAGGAGAGCAAGGATGGCCTGTCCCTGCTTCAAGATGTCAGAGGCCTCAGCAGGCAAGCTGTGACTCGCTCATGAAGGTCTCTTTGCTCACACGTCTGGTGTGAAGGTAGGGATGATGTGAAGGCTGGCTCTCCAGAGAGCCTACCTGTGGGCCCTCCATGTGACTAGCTTGGGCTTCCTCACGGTATGGAGGGCTGTGGAGAGCTGGATTTCGTCTGTGGTTCCTGTGGTTCAGGAGTCTAAATGTGAAGGTCCCTGCAAATATGGTAGAAGCTGCCGTGCCTTTCATGACCTAGCTTCACACAGCCTAACTTCGATCTTATTCACAAACCTGCCCTAATTCAAGGAAGGGCACACAGACCCTCACCTGTCCACAAGGACAGTGTCAAAGAATTTGAGTCCATGTTTTAAAAGCACCGCGGAGCCTCGGACAGGACGCACGCGGTGTTTTTTCACCACACTCCGTGCCTTTGAACACACTGTCAGGTAACCTCCCAGCTATCCCTGTCTTCCTATCAACTCCCTCTTCGTCTTCCACAGCAGTGGCACCACCCCGAGAAGCATCCGTAACTTCCAAGCGAGCTGGGGGTCGCTTTGCTCTGTCACATTCATAGTCTCTGTTTGTCACACCATATTACAATTGGCAGATTCTTAAGCTGGGCGCCATGTCTCACACCTGTAATCCCAGCACTCTGGGAGGCCAAGGCAGGTGGATCTCCTTAGCTCATGAGTTCGAGACCAGTCTGAGTAAGAGCAAGACTCCATCTCTAAAATTAGCTGAGCACTGGTGGGCGCCTGTAGTCCCAGCTACTCAGGAGGCTGAGGCAAAAGGATCACTTGAGCCCAAGAGTTTGAGGCTGCTGTGAGCTGTGACACCACGGCAGTCTACCGAGGGCAACAAACTCTCTCAAAAAAAAATGCCAGATTCTTCTTTGTCCCTCCTTTCCAAATTGTGGACATCCTAAGGAGCAGAGACCACACTACTACTGCAATTAAGACTTTGTCATCATCATCATCATATCATTATTATTATTATTGAGTCCTGGTCCATAGCAAATAATTATATATATATGTGTGTGTGTGTGTATGGGTATGTATGTATATATGTGTATGTGTGTATAGATAGATGGATGGATAGATAGATAGAAAATGTCCAACCCTTTCACTTCACAAGAGAGGAAACGTTAGCCGAGAAAGGTAAATGCATTGTTTAAAGCCACAAACTCATTTGTAGGTGTCTAGAACCCACAACTCCCGTCTGGGTTTCCCACATTACTCCGACTACATCACCTCGTGGCTGCAAACATAAAGTAAGGAAGGGGGGCCAGAAAGGTTGTGCACGGTCACCCTGAACCCCAGAGCATCTGTGCAATCAACTCTACCCGTGAAATCTCCGGCTTTCCAAACCCACTAATTTGTGATGCTTTTAGGCCTGGGAAGAACATGCAATAGATTGAGAGTGGCAATTTACATTCGCAGAAACAAGCATGGACTGCGTTCCAGTTCACGCCTAATTAGGTCATGCATTTTGTCGGCAGGCTGGGCGCTTCCCAGCTGAAACACAACGGGCTCTTCATACAGGTGAGCTGGATGCTTGGCGTGACAACGTGCACACTGATTACCCCCAAAACACAGCAAAAAGAAGGAGGTGAACAATTGTTCTTCACCGCTTTAGAAGAACACTTGTCACTTCCCATGAACCTGTTGCAAATGCGGAGTAAAATGATATTATTGAAAAGATCTACGTATAAAGAATCTAAACACTCTCCGTGGCGTGTACAACTGGGATGGTTTGACAGGTGCCCATCACCAAGCACATCCCAGCACGTGAGAAAACACCTATTGATCTGCCCAGTTCCTTTCTTTCTTTCTTTTTTTTTTAATTATTAAATCATAGCTGTGTACATTAATGCGATCATGGGGCACCATACACTGGTTTTATAGACCATTTGACACATTTTCATCACATTGGTTAACATAGCCTTCCTGGCATTTTCTTAGTTATTGTGTTAAGACATTTATATTCTACATTTACTAAGTTTCACATGTACCCTTGTAAGATGCCCCGCAGGTGTAATCCCACCAATCACCCTCCCTTCGCCCATCCTCCCCCTTCTCCCCCACCTTCTCCCCCGTCCCCCTATTCTTAGGTTATAACTGGGTTATAGCCTTCATGTGAAAGCCATAAATTAGTTTCATAGTATGGCTGAGTATACTGGATACTTTTTCTTCCATTCTTGAGATATTTTACTAAGAAGAATATGTTCCAGCTCCATCCATGTACACATGAAAGAGGTAAAGTCTCCATCTTTCTTTAAGGCTGCATAATATTCCATGGTGTACATATACCACAATTTATTAATCCATTTGTGGATCGATGGGTACTTGAGCTTTTTCCATGACTTAGCAATTATGAATTGGGCTGCAATAAACATTCTGGTACAAGTATCTTTGTTATAATGTGATTTTTAGTCTTCTGGGTATATACCTAGTAGAGGAATTATAGGATTGAATGGCAGATCTATTTTTAGATCTCTAAGGGTTCTCCAAACATCTTTCCAAAAGGAATGTATTAATTTGCATTCTCACCAGCAGTGTAGAAGTGTTCCCTTTTCTCCACATCCACGCCAACATCTCTGGTCTTGGGATTTTGTGATATAGGCTAATCTTACTGAGTTAGATGATATCTCAAAGTTGTTTTGATTTGCATTTCTCTGATGATTAAAGATATGAGCATTTTTTCATATGTCTGTAGGCCGTGCACCTGTCTTCTTCAGAGAATTTTCTCTTCAAGTCCCTTGCCCAGCCTGCGATGGGATCACCTGTTCTTTTCTTGCTTATATGTCTGAGTTCTCTGTGGATTCTGGTTATTAAACTTTTGTGGGAGACATAACCTGCAAATATCTTCTCCCATTCTGAGGGCTGTCTGCTTGCTTTACTTACTGTGTTCTTGGATGTGCAGAAGCTTTTTAGTTTGCTCAGGTCCCAGTAGTGTATTTTTAAAGCTGCTTCAATTGCCCGGGGGGCCCTCCTCATAAAATACTCGCCCAGCCCGATTTCTTCAAGGGTTTTCCCTGCACTCTCTTCTAGTATTTTTATAGTTTCATGTCTTAAGTTTAAATCTTTAATCCAGTGAGAGTCTATCTTAGTTAATGGTGAAAGGTGTGGGTCCAGTTTCAGTCTTCTACAGGTTGCCAGCCAGTTCACCCAGCACAATTTGTTAAATAGGGAATCTTTTCCCCACTGAATGTTTTTAATTGGCTTGTCAAAGATCAAATAACGGTAAGTAGCTGGATTCATCTCTTGGTTCTCTATTCTGTTCCAGACATCTACTTCTGTTTTTGTGCCAGTACCATGCTGTTTTTATTACTATCAATTTATAGTATAGTCTAAGGTCTGGTAGCATGATTCCTCCTGCTTTGTTTTTATTTCTGAGTAATGTCTTGGCTTTTCAAGGATTTTTCTGATCCCATATAAAACGAAGTATTATTTTTTCAAGATCTTTAAAGTATGACAGTGGAGCTTTAATAGGGATTGCATTAAAATTGTATATTTCTTTGGGTAGTATGCACATTTTAACAATGTTGATTCTTTCCAGCCATGAGCATGGTATGTTTTTCCATTTGTGAACATTTTCAGCTATTTCTTTTCTTAGAGTTTCATAGTTCTCTGTATAGAGATCTTTCACATCCTTTGTTAGATAAACTCCCAAATATTTCATCTTCTTTGGCACTACTGTGAATGGACTAGAGTCCTTAACTGTTTTTTCAGCTTGACTATTGTTGGTATATATAAAGGCTACTGATTTATGAATGTTGATTTTGTAACCTGAGACGCTGCTGTATTCCTTGATCACTTCTAAGAGTTTTGTAGTAGAATCCCTGGTGTTTTCCAGATATACAATCACATCATCTGCGAAGAGCAAACATTTGATGTCTTCTGACCCTATATGGATACCCTTGATCACCTTTTCTTCCCTAATTGCAGTGGCTAAAACTTCCATTACAATGTTAAAGAGCAGTGGAGACAATGGGCAGCCTTGTCTGTTTCCTGATCTGTGTGGAAATGATTTCAATTTAACTCCATTTAATATGATATTGGCTGTGGATTTGCTGTAGATGGCTGTGACCCAGTTGCCTCCAGCGAGCAGATACTCCAGGGGTTTGTACCTGCCTGAATCACAAGGAAATCTGTATCTGCTGAGCCAGGCCGCTGCTCTCTGCCTCTATCCAGCAGGGGGAGGTGAGGCCTGACAACCTCATGTGCTTGAAGGAGGCTGGGGGAATGTTCACTCAGTTCTAGCCCCGCCCCTGATTGATGTTACTGAAAGAACAGAACAACTTTGCGGGAATTTGTTTCTGTCCCTGCTAAATTCCCCTGCAGAAGAGAAGCTGTTTTGAGTTCCCAGAACCTGTGCCTCAGGCCCTGTCTTTGCTCCTGTAGGTTTGTATTCGGTTAGCTGTCAGTTCTAGCCTCCTGCCTTCCTTTGTCTATAGGCTGACGATCCCCTGAGGTCCGGGTGCATCTTAGGGTCAGTAAAGCAGTCCTCTGGGTCAGCCCCGCCCTGGGAATTTCCCTGCTCTGCATGTGCGTTTCTAGTCCCTGCGCTCCACCCAGGCCGGTACCGCCTCAGGCAAACCCTTTACTCATGGGGCCTGCGTTTCAGTCCCAGGTCTGTTCCATGGTGGTTGCCACCTGAGAATATGCCTGGCCTCCTCTAGTTGCCCACGGAGACGGGGGTATGGCTTCAGAATATCCGGGGATGAGCCCTATTGTTGCCAAAAACGGCTTCTGCTCTGTGCCTCGGGGCACCGCCGCTCCTGGGCGTGGTTCCCTCTCAGCCAACTATCCTCTCCTCAGTCCCATGCCACAGAATCAGCACTGACCAGCTTCAGTCTAGGCCCTGTCCACACCCCTCGAGAAATCACCCAAGAATCTGGACTCCTGGGGGACAGGCCTCCAAACCTCGGAGTGAGAGTGGAGGGGAGTTCTGGGAGCTCAGAATTGCAGGTAGAGAATATATACAGTTTTATACAGTTTTATGCCTGGCGGGAAAATGCCATGGTACCCTAGTAAGGGAGGTAGGTCCAGTTCTTAGAGGGTCTCTCCCGTGCAGTGTATTGGGAGGACCTTTGAACTCTGCTAGTTTGTTTGTTGGGCACTCTGAGCCGTTCTCATGGGGAGGGGACTCCTGTCGTTTGGTGATAGATTTTGTACCCTTTGTTTGTATCCTTGGGGTCACAGCTCACCTCAGCAGGGTTGACGTGCGTTCTTTGACCTTCTCTCTTGGTGCAGCTCAAATCCACCAGGTTACTTGCTAAATTTCTGTCCTTTAACTCTCCTTCTTGACGGGAGACTTTTCAACTTCATCTGGTCTTTCAAAAAACAAATTATCCAAAGAAAAGCAGCAGTCATTTGATTTTAGTATTGCTGAAAACTGAACTTTGTCATCAATCTCCCCGTGGGCAGCTCCGAGGGCTCCCAGTTCCTTTCTGCACCAAAGCCAATGGAATGTTTTTAAATGTTGGTTCAGAATAAATTAGCTCGGGAATCCCTTTAACCTATTAGATATTGCAGCTAATACCGATCTTATCCTCAACCCCATAGAGAAGAATGTTTGGCTCTTTAACAACATGACCATCTCTTCCTGCAAATTGTCCCCCAGATAGCTCATTTTCTGATCTTAAAATGACTTCAATTTTTAACTAAAGTTCTTCCAACTTAATTTATAAAAAAAAAAAAAGAAAAAGATATTAGTTTGCTTTCTTAGTATTCTAGGAAAAATAAAACAAAAAAATGTTTTTAAAAGACATATTTTGAAAAAATACTAGCTACCTCTTCTAAAACCTAATTAAAAAAAAATCAGAACTACTTCTTGTCTCTCCCCATTCTGTATTTACCAGATTAGGAGAAAAATTAAAAAGTCTGACAATAATGTATCTTGTGCAAAGATCGGGACAAATCAGAAACCTCATGCGTTGCTGCCAAAACTATAAATTGAAAAACAAAGGCTTTTTGGCATGTGGTAGTGTATTTTAAGATACACATTTTGTGGGACTCAGAAATTGCACTTTTAGAGATGTTTTTACACAGCTGTACTAGAAGAGATGGGGGCCCACAACTAAGCTTCCATAGAGGAAACACACACACTACTGTTTGTATTAAAAAAAAAAACAAAAAAAACAGATCATGGAAAAACGCATGTAGTGTGGTTTTATTTTCATAAAGCTTGAAATCTTGCAAAACTAGAACCATGTTGTTTAATAAGATTGACGTGCTCACTGAAACTCTGAAGAATAGAGAATTGTCACCATCAATTCAGGGATGTGATCAGTTTAGCTGGGGAGAAGGAGAACGGGATTGGGATCCAGGCAATGGTCCATTCCTTGAGCTGGGTCCTGGGTACATGGGTGCTTCTACTTTATTCTTTATACCTGTCATGAGTGTCTTATATATTTTTATGTGTCTATACGTTATAACTTCCAAAACAAAAAAAATAAAAAGATTACATGGGAAAAATCATTGCAAATGTGCAATATTGGTCCATTATGCCTTTAAAATAATTAAGTGCTCCTAAAAACTAAAAGCCAGTATCCCAAACAGGATATGGGAAAAAATCCATGAAATGACAATAAATAGCAAAAAAAAAAAAAAAATACCGTATTTTTAATCTATCACATTAGCAGCGAATACAAATAGTGATGATACTTAAAATTAGATGAGGAAATAGTTGCACAGCTAGTGGGGAGGTGTTTGGTATTTCCATTCTTCGAAGTAGTTGGGTCTTATGCATCAAATGCCTTCCACTATTTAAAGACTTTGACCTAATAATTCTACACATACTTTTGGGATTGTATCTCAAAGAGCAACTTGGCCAAGCCAATACTCAGGGCTGTACGTTTGAGAATATTCACTGCAGGATTGTTTATTGGGGTGAAAAATGGGAAATCACTGAAGTGTTGAATTTGGGATTGGCTAGATAAATTATGGCATAGCTACACAAGGGAATAATATAAGCACATCGAAATTATGATACAGCTCCGCTTTTATCGATATGGAAAACGTGAGTGACATATTGTTAAGTAAGGAGGGCAGTTTTCAAACAGAATACGTGAACCCCCGCCTACTCTCTCGTGGAGGTGGTGTGTGTGTATATGGGTGTGTGTGTATATGCACACACTCCACCCACCTGACCTGGGCCTGTGCCTTCCCTCACATGCTTGGGGAAAATCCAGAGCCCCCTGGGCACCCTCCTGCTCTTGCCTTCCTGCGCCCCATTCTCAGCACAGCAGCCAGAGCAATCCTTTTGAACAGAGGAGCCAGATTGTACCCCTCTTCTATTCAAAATGCTACCATTGCCTGCATCTCACTCTGACTCCAAGTCTTGGTCTGCACAGCCTGAAAAGACCCTGCATCAACTACACGCATTCCCGGCTCCCACCATTTCTCTGACGACTCCTTTCCTTCACCCCCCGATCCCTACCCAGCCTCTCTGGCTTCCTTGCTTCCCATCCATCATCCCCACCCTCCATGGCCTGCCCCAGGGCCTTTGTACTTGCTGTACTGTCTGCCCAGAATGTTCTTCCTTCTCCAATCTCCCCCCACCTGAAAGCTATGTTCTCAGTGGGGCCTTCCCTGCTGCCTCACACCAGCACTGCCCACCTCCTCCCAGCATTCATTCCCCCCTTCTAGGTAGATCACAGGAAATGCTCACTTTGTTCACTGTCACCTCCCCTTAGAACCTCAAGTCCATGAGAGCAGAGATGTGTGTTGGTTTTGCTTCCTGCAGTTTCCCTAGAACCTAAAATAGTTCTGGGAACATGGTAAGCTCTTGGCAAATGTTTACAGAGTGAATCAATTACTGAACAAATGAAGAAGATAATTTCAGACAGTGAAATGTATAATAAAATAAGCAAACAGAATAATGGGTTCGAGAGTCCCCAGGGAGCCAGGCAGGCAGGTCGCTTCTTTCGATAAAGAGGCCAGAGGTGGCTTCTCTGACAAAGTGACATTTGGACAAGATCCCAGTGAGAAGCAGCAGGCAGGCACTCAAAGACCCACAATGAACATGTTCCAGGTGGAGGGACGAGAAAACATACAAGTGTCCCAAGGCAGAGAGAATTAAAAATTATTCAAGGAACTGAAATAAAGGATAGTCGACCTTGAGAGGTTATCTTGTTTTTACAGTGACACCCTGGTGGGTGATTTTTAATGGTTAGTTTTCTCTGCTTAATTATTGCTTTATTACTTTATCAATGAACATGGCTCAAGGGTGTAAAATTGAGAAGCTCAGTTCTGCGAGTCTACTTTGGACTGAGTCCAGGGTCAAGAAATCCTCATTTTCCCGGGCCCCTGAATATAGCTCTGGAGTCTGTAATCCCAGGTAAACTATGTCCCTTCTGTGAGGTGAGGACATCGGTGCCGGACATCCCATCTACTCTGAAACATACATAATGACATTTTTCCCATTCTCCCCAGAGCGAGACTAGAAAGTTCTTTTTCCTTCTCTTTCAAGCACAAGCTCTATCTTACATTTGCTTAGGGATAAGAAGGCTGCCCCCAGTAATAGCTTCGGACAAACTCTTTCACAGAGCAGGCACATTAATTTATTATTTATTTTTTCTCATGTTTTTATTGTGGTAAGAACGTTGGCCATGAGATCAGTCCTCGTGACAAATTTTTTAATGGACGATGCGGTACTGTTAAGGATACGGCGGCTTCCAAAATTTTCTCTCACCTTTGCCAGGAAAGCTACTCAGGTGAGGCAGAGAAGAGCTATTTTGAAGAGCTATGTTCCACCCAAACGGAACAGAGACACTTTCATGGTCTCAATGAAGTGGCTTAATTGGTATGTCAAGGTTGCAAGAAATCACTCTCTTCCAGAAACAGGTGGAGAAAAGATAAAGGAAACTGGGATGAAGGGCAGGGCCTGGCTGGATACCTGCTTGTCTGCGGAGCCTCTGAATGGTTCCCTAGGTACGTGCATGTGGCTTAGAGAGGAGAGAGGGTGAATCCACTGCAAAGAAAAGAGTAAGATGCTGAGTTTCTGGAGGGACCCCAAGAAGAGGAATATTAATAAAAAAATGGAATCAAACAGAAAACAGAGAGATACAGGATGTGTGTATATGGCAGCAGGGAGGGGGACCCACGGGAGGTGTGATCGAAAGGCTTTTAACTGTCTGAGGTCTCATTTGGGGTTGGTGGCCACGTGCTGCTGTCACTTAATCTCCGCTGACACTTCAGATCATCAGAGAAGGCTGATACACGTAAATGCCTTGAATGGAGTGTTCTTACATTTTGTTTCACATATTGGCTTGTGTGGTTGGATTTTTAGTTGTTTTGAGATTGGGAAAAAGGGTCTGTGTCCTATACTGAGGGGCTCTGACACAGACACTTTGTATGACAGTGAGTTGACAAAGGAATTTGGTTCTAGGCGACAAGGCTTCTGAAACATGGCAGAGCCGGGGGGGGGCAGGACGTTTTGGGGTGGGGGGGTGGGCAGATACCAACGGGCAGCTGGTCCAAGTTCAAACTAGCACTGTGCCTCATTCATCACCAGGTTCACATTAGACACAGACCTAAGGGGTGGACAGCTTGTTTCCCTTCTTAGCATAAATCATCCCTTGAAACAGTATGCTTTATTTTCTAGTCTTTCTTTCTCTTATCTCCCCACCCAAATATAAGCCCCACAAGGGCAGCAACTTTGTCTGTTTTGTCTACGGTGCTAGCGTTAGCCGGCACAGAGTGGGCATTCTGCAAAAATGTGTTGCTCAAATACACATGCACTTTTTTCCTTTTTTAGAGTTTTTCTTTCTCTCCCACCTTGAGACAGACCAGGTCTCCTGTCACATTTCCCAGAAAGTCATTCTCACAGACATCCCTGTGCATATGGGCTGGGCTTTCTCCCAAGAAAACCTCAGACAACGTCTCTGAGTCCACCTCTTGCCTCACGTGGCAGTTATTTTGCTTACCATCTATTACCATGTTTCACGACTGGCATCTACAAACTGATACAGAGGCCGCCTGTCTGTGTCACTCTCTTCTTGCGAGGACAGTTTCTAACTTTTGGATTTATTTCCTTCCCCACTATCTAAGATGGATGTTGCGCATAGGAGCATGACGTACCTTTGGAAGGAATCCGAGTCTTCTAGCCAAAGGAAAATGTGGGCTCAGGCCACACTTTCTGGAAAGCATCTTTAAGATAATACTTCATATAGCAGCAGGTCATAACATAGAGCAGGGTCAGATTAGGCCAACGCTTTGCACAAACCATTTCTTGGTCTCCCCACAGCTGCTTTAGGGAAGAACCCCAAACTGCTTTCTACAACTAAGGAGGATTGGCACATTTTGGAGGCGGTGGGGGAGGAGAAGGATAAGCAAAAGTAAAGCTCATACTATGCTGCCCAAAAGGTGGATTATTTTTAAAAGTTAGGCAGCATGAAAAGAGAGTTCTATTTTCTGATACGTGCCAGGAACTCAAAGTTTCTTTCAGGGGCCAATTTAATTCTCCTCTGCTTCTAGAACACAGCCCCCCTTACCGTTGTGGTGTAGATCAGATCCCAGTCCGAGCCTCTTTTTCCTCATCTGTGTACTGGGGAGAATGTGACCCCCCACCCCCACAGATTGAGATGATGCAGGAAGCAAAATCCTGGGGAGGGAACAGCACAGCTGCTGGCTCCCGGCACACGGGAAACACTTGGTGAGGAAATGATGCAACCCGTCTTATGAACAACTTTTATCATAATTGTTATTATTACTATAAATCTGCTCTGTCTTCTAAGCAGGATATGCCTTTAAGAGTTATCTTCCTCCAGAGACAAAGTGAACTTTTCAGGGCCAGTGGAAGAGATTTTTTTTTTTTTTTTGAATTTTGCTTTCTATTAGCTTTCTGTCTTAGTTTCAAGTGTTCTTTTAATTTTCTTTCTTTTTTTCTTTCATTTAATTAATTAATTTATTTATTATTGAGACACAGTCTCACTACATTGCCCTTAGTAGAGGGCAACCTCAAAGTCCTGGGCTTAAGCGATTCTCTTGCCTTAGCCGCCCACGTAGCTGGGACTAAAGGCGCCTGCCATAATGCCCGGCTTTTTTTTTGTAGAGATGGGGATCTCACTCTGGCTCAGGCTGGTCTTGAAGGTTTGAGCTCAGGGCAATCCACCTGCCTTGGCCTCCCAGAGTGCTAGGATTACAGATGTGAGCCACCACGCCCAGCCTGTGTGGAAGAGATTCTTGCCTGGGGAAAGATGAGCTTTTAGTGCCCTTGGGACAATGGGCAGAGCATCCACCTAATGGCTCTTGGCTGTCACAGGCTCAGAGAAGCAGAAGCACTGTGTGGTGCAGGCTACAGCCTGGCAGGACCCAGAATCCTGGAGTCTAGTTCAGGCTCTTCTGCTTTCTAGATGTGTGACCTCTTGGGTGCTGCTTTCTGACCTGACGGGGACGAGGCTCCCCTGCCCAGGGTTGCTGGGACAGTCACCCAGCTGAGGAAGGAGCGGCGTGACCCAGTGCAATGTCCTTTGCAGCCTCACTGGACGTGAGTTAAGCACCCAGCATTGATGATGGCATTCAACTTCCATACGTACCATTGTGTTCCCCACTTTACGGAAGGGACAATGAAGGCTTGGAGAAGTTTGCAAAAAAACTCAAATAAAACAAAACCTTGCTGTGGGTCATGCCTTTGGTTTTGTAGTGTGGGGAGTGTGAACCCATGATACCCCTGACGCCCTCTGCTGCCCATGGAATGCCCCTGAGTCAATACCAGTGGAGCATTTTCTGGTCCCCACAAAAGGAGATTCCACAGCCTACAACACAGACATGGGTCGAGATATGTAGCATAGACATGGCCCAGAAAGAATTCTGAGACCCCGGGTTTGGACAAAAGGCCCAAGAGATGTGCCTTTCCTTGTATCAGAGAGGCAGCCTGACCTGGTGCCCAAGCGTGTGAGTGCTGAAAAGCAGAGCCTTGGAGCAGCACAGGGGTCCTGGGGGTTATGTGACGCTGCCAAAGCCCAGGTACCCCTTTCTTTGGGGCTCCTTGGGCCTGGCAGGTGTTTCATCCTAATGAGACTTGCATCACCCCCCTCCCCCACACCAAGCAGAAAGAGGAGCCAAACAAGGCCACCTCATGCAACCATCCGGTGGGACCAAACTCCAGCCCGTGTCCTCCTCTGTGGTGTGGGCTCCGTGAGGGCTGCATTGGCCTGTAAGGCAATGCCAGGCCGTGTGCCCATGGGCAGCTTGGGCACCTATCTCACCACACAGAGGTGCTGTGTGGGCAGGGGAGGGTCCACATATTGGGGATCTGTCCACACCTCGGGGTTCCCTCCATCTTCCCAGGCCGAGTTTACATTTAGTTGTCTGTATAGTTTGCGTGCAGAAATGGCTGAGATTCAAGAATCTTATCCCTGCTCTGCTGGAACCCTGGTCCAGGCCTCTTGGACTCAAAGCTCCAGTGGAGAGGCCATACTGCTTGACGGCAAGATGAAATCTCATCAAGCGGAGATTTTGAGACGAAGGATGGTAAGTTGACGATCAGGGCCCTTGGCCCAAATCTCCACTACCGTCATCAAGTATGACACACAATTCAGCCTAAAACGCAGCAATTTGGACACTTGGGCAAAATAATTCCTTGTTAGGGTAGGAATGGGCTGCTGTCCTGTACGGTATTAATTTAGAGGATCCCTGGTCTCCACCCATTAATGGTAGTAGGACCGTGTAGTACTACCTCCCTCCAGCCTTTTTTGATTACTTTTAAAACCAAATATCGGCAGCGCCTGTGGCTCAGTGAGTAGGGTGCCGGCTCCATATACCAAAGGTGAAAGGTTCGAACCCGGCCCCGGCCAAACTGCAACAACGACAATAACAAAAAATAAACAAAAGTCTTAAAAAAAAATGAATTAAAATCAAATATTTCTCCAAAGGGGCAAAATAGCCCTCAGTTGCCCCCCAGATGAAATGATCTAAGGAGTCTCAACTTAGGTTTGTAACTCACTGCCAAAAATAAAAAAAAAAAGTCAGCTCAAACTCTTCAATTTCTTTTTTAGACGTCAGGTTCTCAAACTTGGACAGTTCTCAGGGCCAAGAGCAACAGTACAGAGAATCTGACGCCACCTAGAAGACTTTGGGGTGAGAGCACGGAAAGCAAGGACAATTTAAAATGGTGATTTTGCTGAAGACCAGAGTCAATTATCTCTACAAGTCCTCATCTGATCTCTACATGTTCTTGTCCGTTAACGCATGTGGTTGATGCTGCTTTGAAACAAAAGCACAGTTTACTGAAAACGAGGGGCGTTTTTGGCTTATTTTTTTCTCTGATTAGAGAACAGAGTTCAGCAATTTAGCATCAAAAAAAAGAAACAGAGAGAGAGAGCAGCATCAATTTGAAATTCCAAGAGAATCTGTGAAATCACAGCCAAGGTTCTCCTGCAACAGGAAAGCTACCATAATCCCAGGGGAAAGGGGCCACAGTCCTCAGCGACCTGGGTGCATGGAAAAGCGACAGCTTAAAGAACTTGTTTGCCATTTAAAAGAAAACAGACTTGATTACGCATTGTTCCTCTGCCCGGGGTGAGGTAAGAAAGGGGGATCTGTGCCAGGGATGCATACACCTGCAAAGGCCCAGAGAGTAGCCTTGTGGCTTTGCTGGTCTTCCATCCTTTACCCATCAGGATCGCAATACCCCAGTGGCACAGTCCACTGGGCTTGGGCTGGAGCAAATGAGAAGCATCCAGAGAGACGTTTGGGCTCCCAGCGGCTCCAGCCCTAACGGGGAAGAGGAGCTAAATTTAGCTTAGCTGTTGTTCATCTCTGATGTGTGTTGTAGCTTGTTTGTTAACATGTGACCGTCAGTGATAATCAGTCCTGCATCAAATACACAGCCTCCTCCGCCCCCCAGTCCCAAATGGCTCCTGTTAAACTCAATTCAATTGGCAAGATATGGGGGCTGGAGAAGAATGTCTGAGCCACTGATAATGACAGCTTGTCACCCCCATCTGGAGAGGATGGCCAGGCAGTGGGTCTCACTGGCTCCTTTCCCCTTTCACTTGACTCCATCACCCCCCCTCCTGTTAGCCTTCCCCAGTGCCAACCAGAGCAGCAAGACAAAAAAATTAAAAAATGAAGCATCTGGTACCAGATGTCCTGCTTTACAGATGTTATCTCATTTAATCCTCAAAAAAAATTCATGAAGATAGGTCTGACAGCAACTGAGGTGATGGCTACACAGCTCTGAATAGTCACAACATCGTTAATTCTGTGTTTTAAATGGCCAAACATGCGTTTGCCTATCAACTTTTTCTCAATGATGCTGTTTAAAAAATGTCATTTAATAAAAAAGGAGGGGCAGAGACAAGATGGCTGACTGAAGCCAGCTTTCCACAGAGGCTCTTGTCCAGAAGGAGAGTTAAAGGACAGAAATTTAGCAAGTAACCTGGTGGATTAGAGCTGCACCAAGAGAGAAGGTTGAAGAACACACATCAACCCTGCTGAGGTGAGCTATGACCCCAAGGATACAAACAAAAGGTACAAAATTGGGGCGGTGCCTGTGGCTCAGTCGATAAGGCGCCGGCCCCATATACCGAGGGTGATGGGTTCAAACCCGGCCCCGGCCAAACTGCAACCAAAAAATAGCCGGGCGTTGTGGTGGGCGCCTGTAGTCCCAGCTACTCGGGAGGCTTAGGCAGGAGAATCGCTTAAGCCCAGGAGTTGGAGGTTGCTGTGAGCCGTGTGACGCCACAGCACTCTACCGAGGGCAGTACAGTGAGACTCTGTCTCTACAAAAAAAAAAAAAAAAAAAAAAAAAGGTACAAAATCCATCACCAAGTGGACGGGAGTCCCCTCTCCTCCAAGAAAGGCTCGGAGTGCCCCACAAACAATTGGGCAGAGTTCAAAGGTCCTTCCACTACACTCCACAGGAGAGACCCTCTAAAAACTGGACCTACCTCCCCTACTAGGGTGCCATGGCATTCTCCTGCCAGGCATAAAACTGTATAAAAACTGTATATATTCTCTACCTGCAATTCTGAGCTCCCAGCACTCCCATCCACTCTCACTCTGAGGTCTGGAGGCCTGTCCCCCAGGAGTCCAGATTCTTGGGTGATTTCTCGAGGGGTGTGGACAGGGCATGGACTGCAGCTGGTCAGTGCTGATTCTGTGCCATGGGACTGAGGAGAGGACGTTCGGCTGAAAGGGAACCACGCCGGAGTGGTGGTGCCCCGAGGTACAGAGCAACAGCCGTTTTTGGCAACAATAGGGTCACCCCGGATATTTTGAAGCCACACCCCCTGTCTCCCTGGGCAACCAGAGGAGGCTGGGCATTTTCTCAGGTGGCAACCACCATGGAACAGGTCTGGGACTGAAACGCAGGCCCGTGAGTAAAAGGTTTGCCTGAGGCGGTACCAGCCTGGGTGGAGCACGGCAACTAGAAAACGCACTTGCAGAGCAGGGAAATTCCCAGGGTGGGGCTGACCCAGAGGACTGCTTTACTGAGCCTAAGACACACCCGGCCCTCAGGGGATCATCAGCTTATAGACAAAGGAAGGCAGGAGGCTAGATCTGACAGGTAACCGAATACAAACCTGCAGGAGCAAAGACAGGGCCTGAGGCGCAGACTCTGGGAACTCAAAACAGCTTCTCTTCTGCAGGGGAATTTAGCAGGGACAGAAACAAATTCCCGCAAAGTTGTTCTGTTCTTTCAGTAACATCAATCAGGGGTGGGGCTGGAACTGAATGAACACCCACCCCCCCCAGCCTCCATCAAGCGCCCAAGGTTGTCAGGCGTCCCTCCCCCTGCTGGATACAGGCAGAGAGCAGCGGCCTGGCTAAGCAGACATAGATTTCCTTGTCATTCAGGCAGGTACAAACCCCTGGAGGATCTGTTCACTGGAGGCAACTGGGTCACAGCCCTGCAGGGCTATCAGTGACTGGGTCTGACAGAGGTGCAAGGTGGGGAAGGAGGCATCAACCTTCCCAGACTAATCTATTTGCTGGGTAGGTCCTCCTGACTTCACAGAGCACCGGAGCAAGTCATATTTGAGTTGTCAGCAGACCCCTGCAATCTAGTTGCCAGAGACCTTTTAAACTCTCCCACCTGAGACAGTTGCTGACTGAGACAATCGATTTGGACCTTTTGAACTGAGCCAATTGCTTGAGGACTATTCAAGTGGTGCCCTGGCTGTGTGGTTATAGGAAGGTTTGATTTTCCTTTTCCAATTGTTGCTTGTGTGGGACGGGGTGACTTAATTGCTGGTATTTCTCCACAACTGAGACTTCAACCCACAGTAACTGTTTCACTAGGGTCGGACAGAGACCAGGTGAAAACAAGACAGAACCATTTAGCCCCACCACACCAAACAGGTCCCCAGTTTCTCAGGCTATAGCACTGTACGGGTCCTCGACAAAGCTCCAGGGGAAAAGTCAAATGGTGTAAAATAATCATGGGAGAGGAGGGAGAGGGGGCGGACAGAGGGTGATTGGTGGGATTACACCTGCGGTGCATCTTACAAGGGTACATGTGAAACTTAGTAAATGTAGAATGTAACTGTCTTAACACAATAACTAAGAAAATGCCAGGACGGCTATGTTAACCAGTGTGATGAAAATATGTCAAATGGTTTATAAAACCAGTGTATGGTGCCCCATGATTGCATTAATGTACACAGCTATGACTTAATTAAAAAAAAAAAAAGGAGAAATGTATATAGCCTTAACTTTGTGTATTAGAAAAGAGAAATGGCTGATAGGTAACAAGCTTCCTATCTGATTTTGTAAACTGGGAAAAGAATCCTCGGGGATAGAATTTACTCCCATTGCCAAGAGAACGCGGCTCACACATGGCACAGCCAGATCCCCACGCGGGCTCCTCTGGCTCCATCATTTCTGTTCTTATGTACACATCCCAGCCGGTGGTGTCCCAGGACTCTGGCTCAACCCGTGATGAGCTACCTTGAAGCCCAGGATGTAACGTTCATCTTTAGACCCCAACGGCCTCTACGCAGTAGGCTGAATCGTGATCTCGGCCACTGAATGGGTGATCTGCTTGAATTATTTTCTTATATCAATTACACTGATCCATTCTATAAATAATTTGCCCTAGCACTTTCATGGGTGATTTATATCACATTATAACAGGGTATTCTCTCCCACTGCCAGGGAGAGGGCATCGCTAAATTAAAAATACTCAGAGAAAAGTTTCCGTAAACTGAGCTCCCCAAATGGGTTTGGAAACAAAGGAGGTCAAAGACCAGCAAATGCATGAAATGATTTCATCTGACTAGGAAATGATGGAAAAGGAAAGGTCAGAGCTCTTTGTAATTAGTTTCCTAAGCAATTGGTACTCAGGGGCTCTCTCTCATGCCTCAGCTATTAACAGTCGTGTTAATGGGAAATCACACGGCCCTTCAGTCCAGAACACTCCGGAGATTCATTAGCATTTTCCTTGTCTGTTTTTCTTATCTACTGAGCAGAGCAGTTTTCCCTTTAGAAATCAGAGCAACTCCTAAAGAGGAGTGAGTGAGCTATCAGAGTTGCCCGCTGCTCACTCTCCACCCCCACTTTGCTTAAAGATTAACTTTTTGTTTTTGCAGTTTTTGGCCTGGGCTGGGTTTGAACCCGCCACTTCCGGCATATGGGGCCGGCGCCCTACTCCTTCAAGCCACAGGCATCGCCCTAAAGATGGACTTTTAAAGGGTCCCACCCAGTACTCACCTAGTGAGGATAAGGCTGCAAAACAGACAAAAGGCAAAGACACAGTGTTTCTCTTGCCTGTTTCCATTCCAAGCATCGAACAACCTACACTTGAGGGCAGGGCTGCTCACTTGAGTGGTGGGAGAGAAAGATCATGGATATCCCACCCTGAGTTGACTTCAGAAAGGTCGGCCCTGCTGAGAGTGAGGAAGAGTCAGACGGCCAGTCTCAGACTGGTGGAGGGGGGATAGACCCTCTCTTCTATCTCAAGGTCTGGGGATCAGTTGCGCCCTTTAATTCCAGTCTTGGAAAGACCTGAGGGAACGCATCTGGGGCTCCACGCTTCCCTCCCCCAGATAAAACCACAAGAAAGCAAAGCTCTCACTCAGGCGGGCTAGAGCTTCAGCCTAAGAACTCATCAGAGTGATTGGGCCCAGGCTGGAGGGGGAAAGTCATCATTCCTACAGGGGTTTCTTCCCATGTTTCCTAAAGCTTTTCTTTTTTTTCTTGTTTTTTTTGAGACAGAGTCTCCTTTATTAACCCTCGGTAGAGTACCGTGCTGTCACAGCCCCCAGCAACCTCCAAATCTTAGGCGATTCTCCTACCTCAGCCTCCCGAATAGCTGGGATTATAGGCACCTGCCACGATATCTGGCTTTTTTGTTGTTGTTGCTGTTGCAGTTTGGCGGGGGCTGGGTTTGAACCCACCACCTTTGGTATATGGGGCCGGCACCCTACTCACTGAGCCACAGGCACAACCCTGTTTCCTAAATCTTAAGAAGATGTCATCTAAAAGTGGATGGTTTTACATTTGCTGTCTTCTAGAAATGAAGGGAAAGATCCTGTGATTTTTTTTAAGGATACCTTAGGTAATACGGAGAGGTGGGGTGGTGGCAGAGTTTGGTCCACCACAGGGCAGTCCCAAGGCACCACTGTGGAGAAACGATAGCAAAACCAATCCTGATAAGACGCTCCTGAGCGATGAGACAGTGGAGAGTGGCTCAGAAAGGGCTGGGGGACTGCTGAGAAGGGGGCTGTTTCCAACACCAAGCCAGAAGGCACTCTTGTCATTTGAGTCAACAATCATTTAAGGGAAGTCCAGCCGGTGACCATAGCATTTTCTTACTTCACCGTGGCTGATGTCTGGATTGTTCTAATTTTTCACTCTTAGGAAAAAATGTCACTATGTCATCTTTATGCATATAACTCTTTTATTTTTTATAACCTCTTTATTGAGATATAATTCACATACCATAAAATTCACCCTTTTAAGTAACAATTCAGAGGTTTTTAGTGCATTCATTCACAGAGTTGTGCAGCCACTATCGCCATCAAATTTTAAATGGTTTTTGTTGTCCCCCAAAGAAACGCCTTTCCCATTAGCAGTGACGCCCCACATTCTCTTTCTGCGCCCTTGACAACCACTGATCTGGTTTCTGTCTCTATGGATTTATTTATCCTGGACATGTCTTGTAAATGGAATCACACGGCATGTGGTCCTCCGGGACTGGCTTCTTCTTCTTAGCATAACATGTTCAAGGATGGTCCATCTCACAGTACATCATTCCTTTTCGTGCTTGAATCATATTTCATTGTGTGGCTGTATCACATTTTGTTTATCTATTCATGAGCTGATGGTCATTTGCAGTTCCACTTTTTGGCTGTTATAAATGGTACCGCTATGAACACTCGTACACACGTTTTTATGTGGATATATACTTTCCGTTCCCTTCGGTGCATATATCTACAAGTGGAATTACTGGGTCATGTGGCACCTAGCTATTTAACATTCCGAGGCGCGTCCAACTATCTTCCAAAGTGGCTGTATCATTTTATAACCCACCATAAAAAAAAAATCCCACTGAAAATGCCATGGAGCTTTGTCCATTTTGAGGATTGCTTCCACGGGATGGCTTCTACGCAGCCGTGGAATTCTAGAATCAACCAGTTTCCACATTTTAAGGCCTCTTGATACATATGCCAACCTGCATTGCCAAAAGACAGCCTAGGAAATTTTTTGAAAGCCTTTCCCTCGGCTTCATGAACTCACCTCCATCACCTTCCAGATGTGACATAATGTGGTCCAGGAAGGTTGGTCTCAACCAGGCATTTACTCTGCTATCCACACCATCGCTTCTTTTGCTGTCTTCTATAAATAAAGGGAAGGATCTACTATCCCCTTTGGCACCCCCACACCTGTGTGTGCAGGTCAAGATCCTTAAGGTCAGGTACCACGTCTTCAATTGATGTTCCCTTTCGGCAGAATATGAATGGGATATGTGTCACTGCAACCGCGTGTCCCGCCCGTGGATGCTCCACTGAGATTGCACAACCTTTGAAGGCAAGAGTCACTGACTACAATTTTCCACTGGACCCACTGTGGGATTCCACTGGATCACACAAGAAGGGGAGAGAACTATTCCACCATCGCCACCCGCCATGTGCCAGCTACTTTCACTATATACTTTGTAATTTAATCCCTTCCATCTTCAAAGCGGTCAGTGCAGACAAGAGCAACCAAGGGCTACTGTTGTCACTTCCAACATGGGCAGAGAAGCAAAGACTGGCAGAACTCAGATGTGCCCCAAACCTATTGCATGCTGCTTACAAATATAAGAGAAGCTTCATTCTTTTACCTTTCAAAATTATCTTTTTCAAAAAGATCTGTCTTTTTCTTTGCAATGGACATCTTGAGGAATTAGTAGATTCCCTGACTCTTTGGATTTTAAAATATCTATTGTTTTCTCAAAATTAGATGTGCCGTGAGAGATTAATAAAATCGTCATCGCAAGAGGAAACAACTCAAGCAACAAGGAAGACAATTTCACAGACATACATAAGAGAATTGAGACAAGATGAAACGTTCTTCTACGCCAGATAAATGCTTCAGTTCACGCCGTGGAGAATCCTTGTATCAGGCCTGTATCAACTGAGATCAGTCTCCTTATTGTGGCCAATTCAAAGAAAACACAGCTATGATTTAATAAAAAATAAAAAAAAGAAAAAGAAAGAAAACACAAGAATGTCAGAACATCACAAGGGAAAGGGAACTTGCAGGCCCCTAGGGGGCGCTCAAGACTTTTGCAGATCCCTGGGCATCAATCAGAAGGTGGGGTGGTGTCTTCACATCCTTGTACTAGGTACTAGCCAGTATTGGATGGAACTTCCACATGCTTAGGCAAGAGGCTAAAACCTACAGAATGAGAAAATAATTCACCAAATTTTTTCAATATTTAAAATTTTAAATACAAGAGTTATATCCCCCTTAACCTCTCCCCAACAGACACACAGGCACAAAGCCACAAAATTAACTATAACTTTCTTTGCTTTTGACTATACACGTAACAAGAGCCACCTGTTGTGATAGCCACCAATCATCTAGCACTGATGAGAGGCTGGGGCAAAGACCCCAGATGTGGACCACACCCATTTTTTTTTTTCCTTCTGGGCACCCAGCCAGGCTGTGTCCCAGCTCCCTTACAGTTAGATGTTCTGGAGAGCCTGAGTTCTACCAGTGAAATTAGAATAGAGGTGACATGTGCCCCTCTCAGACCTGACCCACACAAGCTGCCCTCAGACCCTTCTCCTAAGCTGGCAACTTCGGAGTGACTATCGAAGACTTCAGGGTCACAAGGCAAAAGAATCCTGGATCCCTGAGTCACCACCTGGAAGAAAGCTGCCTGCTCATCAGGAGGAGTACCCACTTCAACTTTACATGAGTAAGAAATAAACTTGAGCTATACTAAGACAGTGAGATGTGGAGAATTATTTATTACAGTAGCTACCATTACCTAACTCAGCCAGGTGTAATTACACTGCTGTTGACAAAGTAGTTTCTGAGTTATCATTGGGGCAGTGGACACTGATAATCAGTGTTCTCAGCAGGTGGTGTTAGAGAATTCCTGGGGTTTGAATTCTTCATCTCACCAGGCACAGTGGCTCATGCCTGTTATCCTAGCACGCTGTGAGGCCGAGGCAATGCATTGCCTGAGCTCACACACTTGAGACCAGTCTGAAGCAGAGTCTCTAAAAACAGCCAGGTATTGTGGCGGGCGCCTGTAGTCCCAGCTCTTTGGGAGGCTGAGGCAGGAGAATTGCTTGAGCCCGAGAGTTTGAGGTTGCTGTGAGTTATGATGCCATGGCACTCAACTGAGACTCTGTCTCCAAAAGAAAAAAAAAATAGATAAAAATAAATAAATTCTTAGTCTCCTACATGGATCAGCTGAGGGCCTTGGGGATGGGCATGAGGTCACAGAGGGTATCACTGCAAAGCTGGGACTCATAAGAGTATAAAAAATGATTCATGACCTTTTCACATGCTAGAAAACATTTCACTTGCATTTACATGTACTCACGAGAGTCCAGTGCAATCTGGGCCTCGGACCCAGGCTTTTTGACTCTATCAACATGTTTCTCCAGCCTACCCGAGTTCTCTTTCTTTGTCACCCAGGACAGTGGCAGGCATGGTTGTAATCCAGGAGTGAGTATAGGAGAGCCAAGAATCGGGGCCATGCTGGGGAAGATACTCAGAGCCTCACCTTCCTACCCCCCCACCAAGTGCAGAGGGAGGGGGAAGACAGCTTATTCTCAAGGGGGCTTTTTCTGTCATGTACCAGCCAGCAATTCAGGGGCTCATTTACATCTCAGGAGAGAGAGAAAGTCGTTTGACAAGGGTCATTACCTTGGCATCGCTGACCCTTGTGTATTCTATTCTCACTCTCTCTTTTCCATGTTAGTAAGAATTAGATAAAAAATAAATGATAAATCCCATGAGTATGAACTGATTATAAGGTCATAATAAAAGACAGCCTCTAGTTTTCATTGAGTACTTATTGTATAGTAGACACCATCCTAACTACTTCAAATACATTCATCCTTGGATTTGCCAAAGGGGACTCAGGAAGTGGGAACAATTCTTCCCCCCATTTTAAGGATGGTTACCAGGATGAAGTCACCTGTCTGAGGTTGCAGAAGCCCTACCCGGAACCTTACCCTCCTTGGAGATCATCATAGATGAGAACCCTCCACTGGTCAGTCATGAAAACATACAAATGCAAATGCGATGTTTTCTAGCACGTTGAGAGGTCATGGATCATTTTTTATAATCTCCTTACTGGAAAAATAAGGCCACCAAGACAGACTGTAGACAACTCAGACACTTGAACGTTCAGTGTCTTAGCGGCAGAGTGGATCAAGTTACAGAGGAGTCTCAAATAGAAATGGAACTTTGCAGTAAGAAACCAGGTTTTACCCCTTCAGGAGGACCCTCCGATCTCTCGGGTCTTCTAATCTCTAGTTAGAAGGGAGTATGGATTCTGGCAAGTTATTTAAGAATGTGAAACATTAAGCCAAGAACAAGCTGTGGTCTTTAAACTTTCTAAGCAACATGTTTTTTTCATCTGCAAATAAAAAAGGGGGAATGTTATAATACTTAGCTTTATAAGGATGTTATGAGAGTTAAACAAAATAATAGTATTTTCAGTGACATGTAAAAATATTCTCGTTCTCTCTGACCAGTATTAATTTTCTGAGATCTTACTGCTTGTCACTTGAATCCTGTAGCTGTCATACAACTCTGGTATAAGCAACGTTTGATTTTTGAAGTGTATATACCATCTCTTCATATTTTCAAGATGTAATTTACATTTCTGCATTAAAAAAATAGTAATAAAATAATACTATAAATAAAGCATTTATTTTATACCTTGCCCGGCTCCTGATAAGGTTTGTTTCAAGTGTTATTAAAAAGACAAGCAAGCCTGGAAATCTTCTTTAACTCAGATCAAATTCTGATTATGTTCACTTTTTAATTTTTTTTTTTTCCACAAAATCTCTGGGGAACGCTGGAACTCTATGGCACTGCGGCCTCCTAGCCACAAGAGACTACTTAAATTTAAATCAATTTCAATACAATTACAATTTAAAAGTCTGTTTCTCCATCACGCAAGACACAGTTCAAGTGCTCGACAGCCACACGCCACTAGTGGTTGCTCTACTGAACAATGCAGATGGAGAATGTCTTCATCACCACAGGAGATTCTGTTAGATGATGTGAGTCCAGAGAAGAAAAGAGTCTGAAAGAATTTAGGGGACCCATTCCCAGCACAGGTAGGGCAGTTTACACACAGCTCTGCTGGAGACAGGTGGATGGACCAAGGGCGCCACGGGAGTCTTTTTGCATCCCGGAGAATCTAAGGCTTCTTAGAGAGAGAGACTCTCTCGATTTTTCACAACCCCTTCCTGTGTGGATATTTCTTAAATAACAATCACAAGTTCCCCAGGACAAAAGTCTCAGAACCAAGGCTGGTGTCTCTTAAGTGCTGACTCCTTTCCAAAGGACCATTGAGATAAGGCTAAGGGCCCCATGAGAGGGCCCTTGTATGAATAAGATCTTCATATGTGCTGTGAAAATACTATTCATGGGGGTGGCACCTGTGGCTCAAAGGAGTAGGGCACTGGCCCCATATACGGAAGGTGGCCCCAGCCAAAAAAAAAAACCTGGCCCCAGCCAAAAAAAAAAAAAAAGAAAATACTATTCACGGAAAACAGAAAACATTGGAGACGTTGTTTGCCGTAGAATTAATGGTCCAAAAGCAAGAGTATGAATTCTCTTTACATCTGTTCATCTTTTGCGTTTCCCCCCCACCAATATGACCGTATTTTTATATAAAATATGTTACATGGGCATAAAACATGTCATATTCAGACTGTTTTTTTTTTAACTTCAGAGAGTAACACCTCAATAACACTTCTTCCTAAAAATGTTGTTATATTTCCAAGAAGCAATCAAAGGCTTTTATAAACACACTTTTATAATACAGATATGCAATGGGAAAGCAGGCTATATTACGTGCCAAAACACCATTTATATTATAAATTTGTTTTGTTTTGCAAGAAGAGCAAAACCCGGTTGGCTGCAATCGAATTAAGGAACGGCAAGCGATTTTTCTTTTCTGTCTTTTTACAGTTCATGGTGCAATTTTTATTTCCCCCGTTTTTAAAGATCATAAAAATAGAGTTTATAAACTATTTTCTTGCTAAATGAAGGCAACTCATTAGGAGATAGGTGGGTGTGTAACATACGTCTAAGGCTTTGAGTTTTCTTCAATGGAATGACAGATCCTCAAAGTTCTCCCTTCAGCGTGTTCACTGTGGTTCTGAGTCATGTGAATAATGCACCCAGGGCAGTCTGGGAAACGCGAGTAATGCACCCAGGGCAGTCTGGGAAACGCGAGTAATGCACCCAGGGCAGTCTGGGAAACGCGAGTAATGCACCCAGGGCAGTCTGGGAAACGCGAGTAATGCACCCAGGGCAGTCTGGGAAACGCGAGTAATGCACCCAGGGCAGTCTGGGAAACGCGAGTAATGCACCCAGGGCAGTCTGGGAAACGCGAGTAATGCACCCAGGGCAGTCTGGGAAACGCGAGTAATGCACCCAGGGCAGTCTGGGAAATGCAGGCCAGCAAAGACGCATGAGGAGGGCTCCAGCAAATGACATGGAGATGACAACGCACACACCTTGCTCAGGCAGGAATGAGGAGGCCAGCATCGATTTCCTTTTTAATTAAATGGCCTAGAATTTTACATCGAGTTTGCTTTTGTAGGCTCCATCTTCTTCCTTTGGTTCCATATAAGAATGATACTTGCTTTATTCTCCAGGATTCCCCAAAATTATAAGCAGTGATTCAGGCAAGTTCTCCCAGAGCCTAGGAGGTGGTGTATCTGGTCCAGACGAGCAGATTTTTGTCCTTCTACGATGTTCACATCTATTTGGAACCTCGATTTCCTTGTGTCCATTGCGGCAGAGACGCCCACAGAGAGCTGCTCCCCGTGACACGCAGAGCACCGCCTCTATCCCCTTGGCCAAAACTGACAGGGCGAGGTCACAATGTCATCCAAAGCCATCCAGAGGCCTGGGAGGACACTGACACCTTTTAGTCCCCCAGTTGCTAGCTTCGTGATCTTGTATAAGTTATTTAAACTTTCTAAGCCTCAGTTTCTTCATCAGGAAAACAACAACAATAATTCTTGCCTTAGGGCTGCTGTCTGCATGTGGCGAGATGGCATATAACATAATGGTGTCTCTGGCAAAACCGAAGTGCTCAGTAACATTCACCACCACTGCTGTCATTGTCCTCATTATTGTTTTCATGGCTGTCATCATCAGAACCCACTGAGCAGAAGAGACGAATGGAAAGGCTTGTAGGTTCAGCACCAAGGATGCTATCTGGGTGTGCAAGGGAGCAAGGCCCTGAGTATGCAGAGAGCACCTGTTCTCAGGAAAGAAGCTTCCCCGCTCCCTTACACTAGACTATATTTGTGTTTTATTGTTCATGTGAGCATGTGATTGTTTATGTATTTGTTTCATATTAGTATTGAGTACATTGGATATTTCTTTTTCTATTCTTGCAATACTTCACTAAGAAGAATGTGTTTCGGCTCTAACCAGGGAAATGTAAAAGATGTACAATCTCTATCCTTTTCAATGGCTGAATAGTACTCCACAGTATATACATGTACCACAGTTTGTTGATCCATTCATGAGTTGATGGGCATTTGGGTTGCTTCCGCAACTTGACAATAATGAATCCAGTAAACGTTCTGGTGCAAATGTCTTACTTTATGTTTTAGGAAAGTTACTTTCCCTGTGGAACGCCATGATCTTTGAGTCTGGGCATTATACATATTAATTTTATTTTGAAATCGAGAGTTTAGGTAGGTTATATTATCTCTGAAGTTTATTGTAAGGGAGCCAAAGGATGCTGTGAAATGTTTATTACAAAAAGGGAAAGTTGGATCCCATAGGTCGAGATCATTGAGCCAAGTTTCTTTCTTTCTTTTTTTTTTTTCATTTCAGATTCATATGTGGGTACAAACAATTAGGTCACGAATGGATAAATAAACTATGGCATACGTATACTGTGGAATACTATTCAGCCATAAAGAAAGATGGAGTCTTTACATCTTTTGCATTTACCCGGATGCATTTGGAAAACATCGTCCTAGGTAGAGTATCAGAAGAATGGAAAAGCAAGCAGCCACCGTACTCAATACTAATGTAAAGCCAGGAGTTGAGCAAGGCATCTTTTTTTTTTTTTCCTGAGAGCTGGAGAGGGCGGTTGTGTTGTTAGCCTCCTTTGCGGTCTCCTGAGATCTGACTCTTCTTTGCCTTGACTTTCTCATTACTATGAGATCTTTGTGGCATCCCCGTAGCCACCCACCACTAGCGCTTTCTCTTAGTAGGTTCTTTCTAAGATCTAAGAAGTCTTGGCTAGCACATCCAGTTTAGCTCTAACCACTATGGGGTCTTCTGTTTCCTTGACAGAAAAAAAAAAAAAATAGAAGCCCAATAAGATGAAACAAAACTGGTTTCTCTGGCATCTGTTGTCATCAGTCAGATCCCAGAGGTAAGTGACCTCTTCCTTTTTTATCCTCTTACTCCAGATGGAACCACTCAAGGCCAAATATTTCTTTTGTCTTTCTTAGATGCTGTGCTCCTCTTTGTTAAAACCCAATTATTATTTCACTGTGGTTGCTCCGGGAATGTGCTGCTTGGGTTGGTCCTTCTTCCCATTGGTTTCCCGCTTGTATTCGTCCTTGAACAAACCCTGCTCCTTTGATCCTTAGGAAGTCTGAGCTCCTTGGATGCATCCTGGGTACTGACTTGAGAATCATTGACAGCTGGGGTATCAGAAATTCCATGTTGGCAGTTGTTCATCCCTGGAGTCTTAAAAAAAAACTCTCCATGGAAGTATATTTTTGAAAAGTCTGCTTTGCTAAAAATTTAAAAAGTTGTAGATCTTATTTTAAGAAGTCCTGGCCCTGTGCCTTGGCTGTCATCAAACCTAAATAGCACACAGCCCTCCTGTGGTGTTTGTTGAAGATAATTTGGGGGGTGTCTTCCCAGCTTACACTGATTACCTCCTTTACCCATCAACATGGATTGCCCACTGCCTAGTCTGTAACACACATGGCCCTGCCCCTTGGCCATTGCAGGTTGGACCATGGCAGAGAGGGACAAGTGATTCTTTCTTTAGCAAACTCCAAATTGGAATGTGGAGGTCAATAAGATTTTAGTATAGTTTGGGCTTATGACTTAATAAAAAAAATTATAATGCAAAGACTATGGGACAGAGATATCTTTTCTCCAGAAAAAAGAGGAATATGTCAGATTTCAGGAAACATAAATAAGACATAGATAGAGGGCCCTGATGCTTCTGGAGTCTTGGTTTTGATGCCTGGCCAAGGCCAAATGGCCTTTATCCCTGGATCTGTACTAGGCACCTTATAAATCTCTCCCCACCTTCCGTTCCTGTAAGCCAGATCAAGAAGGTTGCTCTCATGTACAAACATCTTGATGAATCCAGAGTTTTTCCTTTTGGATCAGTTTCATGGCTGAAAGTCTTGAATTATCTGAAAATTGAGTTTGACGAAGTTTAGCAGTGATTTAGGCAGACTTCCCTAACTAAATTGGCCTAATATTTGAAAAAAAAAAAAAAATAGAAAGTTGGGAGAGCATCCAAATATGGGTTTGTTTTTTTCTCATATATGTATACAGAAAAGGCTGACCAAAGAACTGAAGCAAAGGAATGCACACAAGGAAAATAATTGTAGATTTTGGAGTCTTACCACACCAACAGGAGCACAGGCAGGGAAGGCACAGCATGAGCAAGCCAGGATCAAGTGTCACCAAGTGGGGCCTCTCTCAAGTGGTTTGCTGATGACAGGGTTGGTAAAGCTTGGCTTTACACAGACCCAAAATAGCCAGCACTCCAGTTCCTCAGGCGTTGGCGCTGGGCTCACAGCTGGTGCCAGGAAAATGCCTGCTGTGGTTTGATCTTTGCAAAGCTTAGGAAAGGAAGCATACTCACAAGAGCCTGGTGCAAAGCAATCACTCCAGGCTGCCATCTTTGTTCCTTCAAGGTAACAGGCATCCATGCCCCAGAGGGCTGTTTCTTGCTTGTGCTATGACTGTAGACCAGCTCCACCCTTGGCAACCCAGAGAATTCTTCCACCCTCCAGTGGTTGGCACCATATCTGCTCCAAGGGAAGTCTGAACTCCAGCCATGGGGAGGGAAACACCTTCCATACATATATTTGCCCTATGTTGGGTTCTCTCCTTCAGGGCTAGAGGGAGAGCATCTGTTTCTTTACTCTTTCATCTCCTCCCACAGCTTAATAGTTTGTTTTTTTTTTTTTTAGAGTCTCACTCTGTTGCCCAGGCTAGAGTGCTATGGTGTCATCATAGCTCACAGCAACCTCAAACTCCTGGGTTCAAGTGATCCTCCTGCCTTCAGCCTCCCAAGCAGCTAAGACTACAGGTGCCTGCCACCATGCCAGGTTCATTTTCTATTTTTAGTAGAAATAGGGTCTTGAGCTTGTCTCAAACTTCTGACCTCAAACAATCCTCCTGACTTGGCCTCCCAGAGTGTTGGGAGTACAGGCATAAGCTACCGCACCCGGCCAGGTTATTAATTCTTTATTTTAACTTCCCCAGTTTAAATGATGATGATGATGATAATGATAATGATAAAAGGCTTTGGAAAAGCTAAACAGTAAGCTATAAAGTTATCCTGAGATACTGAGTCATCATGATATTCACAGATTCAAAATATGGCTGCATCATGACCTTTGTGAACTCAAAGACAAAACCTGTCCATGGAAGAATGTCACCCTTAGATTTCAGTACAAATAGCCTTACGTCCCTCTTGAGGAGATCTCTATTGGATCCCTGGATGTCAGAATGTCCTCTGTATTATTACACAAATCATATTTTAACTTAGGAGATGAAGAATATTAACAGCCCCCTGATAATATTCTACAGCACAATGGGGTACTATACTGACTTCTGGAGGGTTCTACAAATGTTTGGGCAAAAAGTCAGATCTAATGGCCGCGAAGCTAGGCTTGCACCAAAAATTGCAGCCACACTCCCTGACTTCAACCACAGGCCAAAGGGAGGATTATACACTCTGTAATGAAAAGGGATATCCAAGAGAGACAAAGCTTTAACCAGCACGTAGTTATTGCTAGGGCATTTAAATGGTTAAGTGTCAAAATACAGAGAGGGAAGAGTAGGAATAAATCTCTTGATTTCTTCTTCTAATAAAGCACTAAGCTGTGGCCTTTTTCCCTTCCTCATTTCCCATGGGCATGGCCATGGCCAGCCGGGGACGTTAATCTCCCAGGTCCAATTTTATCAGCCAGAGGATGGAATTGGTAACCTCTTAGGAGATATCTGGAGCCAGAATGTCTGAGAATTTACACCGTTAAAGATCCAAAGTTGGCAAAGCATTCGGAGCAAATTAACCTATTTCTCTACTCAGCAGAGAAGAGGAAATATTCCCATCTTGACTGACAAAGACTTCCGGAAATCCAGATGAACGAAGCCAAGGAAAGGAAAGGACGGATTATAAACTTGCGAAGGAAACGCATTTCAGAAAGAAGCCCCCAAGGTCACGGATCACAAACCACTTCGCTCTCTCTGTTGTGACCTTTGTCTCTCCTCTCATTCATAAAGTAGATGGAAATATGTCCCTCTGATCGATGGTGATTGCTTCCTGAGACTAAAACAAGATGCTTACCATCACAGATCTCAAGAGATGCAGGTATATGTTTAAAAGGTGGCTTTTCAAAAATGCTCTTGATTATCCATCCATACAACTTAAATATCCCTGGTATCATCTTTACGTCCCATCCCCTTTCCTGGTGATCTTTAAAGGTAGAGAAATTATATGGCATTCAGTGGTAGCTGATGGCTGCCTGGCTTATGTGTCACTCTTTGTTTATGACACTGCTATAATGATGTTGACCGGTGTCAGGCTTGTGATTAGCCAGAGAATAATTCTAGCTGGCAAGCTCTGCGGTGAACTTCCTATGGAAACAACACCTCAAGCTCCTCTTTTTAAGGACAGTTTTCATGCAGCTTATTATATTCCTTCTTGGAAGCAACTTATCTATGGCAGAAAGAAAAAGGAAACTACAACAATTTAGAAGGATCACCATTACAATCGCTGTGATTTTAGAACATAAGTGCTTAGAGGGTAAAAATAGCACTGAAATCTGTGTGCTGTTCATAGAAGACCCCTGGGGGCAGGTACCGTGATGCTAGTTTGCAAGTATATTCTCAACTTCTAGCACAGTGCCTGTCTTATGATTGGAGTTCAAGACTTATCATTTGAATATAACTGTGAAGGTCAAGCAACATGTCTAAAGTATACCGAAAATCATCTTGAAAGGGATACTAGCTAATGATAGGGCAGAGCAAGAGATTATAAAGGAAGCGAATGGATGAGCAAATGGGGTGATCACATCATCAGGTAAAATAAATATCATCCAAGAACACAGAAGTTGTATCACCATAACCTTGACAGTGAACTCCCTGGAGGAGGCGAAAGCCACACCACTCATCTGAGTGACCAGCATCCAGCTCCAAAGTCCACTTTTGGTAATGCTTGTTGAATGAACAAACAGGTGGAGAAATGGATGAAGCTGCTCCAACCTAAAGCTTTACCTCTCGGCACAAACAACAGATGCTGCGACTGTAACAAATCTTTTTTTTTTTTTTTCTCCTTAAAAATCAATGTAAATTAAAGCCACTTACTCAGTGGAAAAAAATAACCTGGCAAGTGTAAGTATGGTTGGAAACAGAAGCCCTGAAGGATAAATTTGGGACTATCCGTGTTTCAGAGCCCCTAACTCTACAGGAGAAACACTTGTACTTTGTTAATTTTTTTTTATTTTTTATTTTTTATTGTTAAATCATAGCTGTGTACATTAGTGCAATCGCCTATACCCATTCTAAGATGCACTATAGATGTGGCCCCACCCATTACCCTCCCTCCACCAAAACCTCCCCCCTCCCTTCCCCTTCCTTGGCCCTTTCCCCATAGTCTTGTGCTATAGTTGGGTTATAGTCTTCATGTGAAAGCTATAATTTAGCTTCATAGTAGGGCTGAGTACATTGGATACTTTTTCTTCCATTCCTGAGATACTTTGCTAAGAAGAATATGTTCCAGCTCCATCCATGTAAACATGAAAGAGGTAAAGTCTCCATCTTTCTTTAAGGCTGCATAGTATTCCATGGTATACATGTACTTTGTTAATTTTAAGCTAGTAAGAGAGTGTTGATAGACCTGTTCATTCTTTTGTTGTTGTTGTTGTCATTGCTGCTTAGCTGGCTCAGGCCGGGTTTGAACCCACCAGCCTTGGTGTATGTGGCCAGCGTCCTACCCATTGAGCTACGGGCACCTCCCAGCCCTGTTCATTCCG
Source organism: Nycticebus coucang (assembly GCF_027406575.1). Taxonomy (NCBI): domain Eukaryota; kingdom Metazoa; phylum Chordata; class Mammalia; order Primates; family Lorisidae; genus Nycticebus; species Nycticebus coucang. Next base: position 10,167,690 of record NC_069801.1, on the reverse strand, counting down.
ATAGTCACCACCTAAGCTCGTGGTGGAAAGTTAGTGTGGTATTAGTCTGAGAGCTGGACCACCAAATGAAATGCAGACACAGCATGACCCACTGGAAAATGAGGGTAGACTTTGTCAGCTGAGCCACTCCAGGGAGCCTTCTTGCTGGGTTTGGGTGAACTCTATCGTAAGCATTCCACATGGGGATGTTCCAAAGAGCATGTAAGTCATCATGTGTAAGTAACTCAGCTAGAAGCTGAGTTTGGGACAACAAACATATCCACAGGGTAGCTGGGGATGATTCAAAACTTCTAAGTCAAAACCAGGAAGGTGGAGCATTTGGCTTGACGAGATCAAGAGGATTTGGTTTGGTGAAGAAAATGGGTTCAGTCTTGGGTATGTCAATTTTGCGGTGACAGATGAACATCCAGAAAGAAATGATGAGCAGTGAGTCAGAATTACATGTCTGGAGCTCCCACGGGGCAAGGGCGGATATTTTGATGTAAATTTCATTTGATGGCAGGTGAAGTCAAGTGAAGGGAACAGAGTGGCAGACAGCACAATGAAAGAGATAGAAGGAGCCGAAGGACACCAGAGGGACAGTTGGAAGGTACCAGGGAGGTCAGGGCACCCTGATGGTTCAGAAGCAAAGGAAGAAAAGGATTTCTAGAAGGCAATACCCACCGATGAGGAATTTGGTAGAGTTTAAGGAGGGTAAAGACTAAGGAAAAGTCATTAAGAGACGACCAATGACCTTCAAACAGTGGGCTTCAGTTGTGTTGAGTTACAGAAACTAGCATACAAGTGTGTTATTGAAGCAGTGGGTTCTAAACATCCCTCCAGTATGGACTGATGGCTTTTAAAGAAAGGGTAAGTATTATACATCTTGTAAGATTCAACTGAAAGGTGATAGCCCTAAAAAGATTTTGCTAACCAACCTCTCAACCAGAGATAGATTTCCACTCCTCTGTACTCTCATAATCCTTTGTTTGTATAGCATTTATCATATTTTACTTTGTCCTATCATTGCCTTATTTTAGGTGCAGTGCACTTCTGATGCCTACCCCACAGAGCCAGTTGGGTTCAACAGATGCTTGTGGAATGCACTAATAAAAATCTATTTCTTTAGAAGTCTGCCTGTCCAGTGTAGTGTGGCCCTTAGATGACGTAAAATCTATTGGAGAAATGAATGAAAAGATCAGTGATGTTGATTTTTTTAAAGAAAAAACTTGTTAATTATAAAGTATAATACAAAAATACCTGCACACAATACATGCTTAGTTTAATAAAACTATTATAAGGTCAACATAGTGTAACCATGACCCATTTCAAGAAGTAGTAATTTTCCAGATCTCATAAACCTATCTACATGCTGACTCTAATCATAATCCTTCCAAGCCCCTCAAAAATCTCCTCCATCCTCACTTTTATGGTAATCACTTCTGAGTGTCATAGTTTTATCATCTGACTATATGTGTCCCTCAACATTTTAATTTTCCCTGTTATTTTTGTATCGCTACTAATCTACATGTTTCCCCTCTGTCCCGCCACACTTTTTTTTCATGTAATTTATTTATTGAAGAAAACAAGTTGTTTGTCCTATAGAGTTTCCCACTGTCTGAATTCTGCTGACTGCCTCTCCATAGGTCTACCGGATGAATCGTCAGTTTTAATTTTTGGTAAGATAGCTGCATAGATGGTGTTGCATCCCAAGTCCTTTGACACGGCCCTAATCATCTCCTAGCTTCCTGGCTACCCACTGGGACACAATGTCCTAGGTTCATCTCACACGTATTCTGCCCAGACTGAGAATCTTCTATCTTCTCAAGAATCCATTTCCTTTTATAAGGAAATAATATTTCAAGATCATAATTTGGGTCTTAGGGAAGTCCTTGCTATCGGGTGATTTATTGTTTATAAGCCTTTTCAGCACACATGAATGTGAACTCATGAGGCATATCGTATTTCCAATCCAAATTTAGTCCCACGCGGAGCTTTACTTAACCTCTTCTACCTGGCATTTATACCTACTTTATTTCGTATCTGGAATCCTGATTCTTGAGAACACAAGGGATTAGGGGATTAGAATATGAAAGCAGTGCTCATGTACTTTATCTCAGATGAGATATGAAACGATTTCAGTTTAAAAAAAGCAATTCTTTTGCCATAAATATGTGATTCTTGAAGGCTGTTTAAAATTCTCCTTGCATTTTTTATCTGCATGTATTTTTCTTACATTTTTACAGCTGTCCTGTATCTACGTTGTGAGAGCAAATACACATCATAGACAGGACATGCCCTCTTTTTCCCATCTTGACGCTCATGTGTTCTTAGTTTCGCAAGAAAATAAATATTTAGTGCTTTGTACCAAATCATATGTCAATAGCACTCCAGTTATTTTGGGTTGATTGGAATTAGCTCTCTAGTAGACGCCTCAGGAAAAACTCCTAGGAAAAATCTTCTCCACGTCGCTGAGTTTGCTCACACAGTCTGCCTGACCCTTTTGCCTGAGTGTCAATTTAGTCGGACATCTTTCCAGAAATATCTGAAATATATTCTTCCATTTCCTTCTGACATAAAACATGGTTATAGAAAATTGTGATGAAAGCCTGATTCTCTTTCTCTTATGAGTGATTTTGGCTTTTTGCCTAGATGCCCAAATTTTTATTTTTCTTGATAGTCCAATTATTGTACTAACTTTTCTCTCCAAGTTAGTTTTCCCGCATAATTTTTCTCAGGTATGCGGTGTAGTATGTAATTTTAAAAAATTATTTTAGAAAAAAATTTAAATGATAGGTTTTAATATTTTTTGGTTCCTTGGCTTTGATCTTCTTCTTGGGAGCCCCTTATTATACATATACTGCATCTTCTTTGCCTGTCTTTTAAATTTGTCTTTCTCTCAAATCCTTTTTACATTTTTTCCCTTTCTTTTTTTTTAGCTTTTCTAGTCATATAACCTTATTTATGAGTCTTGCGAATTCTTATTTGTGTGTTTTCTTTTGCATTGTATATCATTTTCTTAGTGTATTTGAGTTTATTTATTTATTTATTTTTTTTGTAGAGACAGGGTCTCACTTTTATGGCCCTCGGTAGAGTGCCGTGGCCTCACATAGCTCACAGCAACCTCCAACTCCTGGGCTTAAGCGATTCTCTTGCCTCAGCCTCCCGAGTAGCTGGGACTACAGGCGCCTGCCACAACGTCCGGCTATTTTTTGGTTGCAGTTTGGCCGGGGCCGGGTTTGAACCCGTCACCCTCGGTATATGGGGCTGGCGCCTTACGGACTGAGCCAGTTTATTAAGAATAGAGTTATAGTTTTTAACTGAAGGGGAGTGAGCCTATCTTTCTAACATGCTTTCATTTTCTGTGAAGTTATTTCACTCTTTATTCTTTCTTATATTTTGTAGGGAATTAAATCTTTATTGTGGTCCATTTTGATCGGGTAATTTCTAACGATGAGAAGTGTGTCCCAAACTGCCTTCTTGCTGCATCACAACATGGCAGAAGACCAAAGAGAGAAGAAAAGGGAGCTGAGCGCCACCTTTTTTAAACAGTGTAATCCGTATTTAATCTTATCACCTCTTAAAGGTCCTGCCTCTCATTCCCGTTACTATGGTGATTAAAATTCATCATGAGTTTGGGAGGGGACAAATCCTCAAACTGTAACAATCTTGATCTTTTCCCATTGCCCATTTCTACATAAAGTCGGCTTTTCTGAATCTTTCGTAAGGGTGTAGTTCAGGATGGTTTTACTAACTCTGCTAGCTTTAGGTTTAGAGCATCCTCTTCTTTTGTTTTCAGGTAGTTTTTGTTGTTGTTGTTGTTTTTGAGACAGAGTTTCACTTTGTCACCCTCGGTACAATGCCATGATAGGACATCACAGCTCACAGCAACCTCCAACTCCTGGGCTTAGGCGATTCTCTTGCCTCAGCCTCCCGAGTAGCTGGGACTACAGGCGCCCGCCACAACGTCCGGCTATTTTTTGGTTGCAGTTTGGCCGGGGCCGGGTTTGAACCCGTCACCCTCGGTATATGGGGCTGGCGCCTTACGGACTGAGCCAGTTTATTAAGAATAGAGTTATAGTTTTTAACTGAAGGGGAGTGAGCCTATCTTTCTAACATGCTTTCATTTTCTGTGAAGTTATTTCACTCTTTATTCTTTCTTATATTTTGTAGGGGATTAAATCTTTATCGTGGTCCATTTTGATTGGGTAATTTCTAACGATGAGAAATGTGTTCCAAACTGCTTTCTTGCTGCATCACAACATGGCAAAAGACCAAAGAGAGAAGAAAAGGGAGCTGAGCGCCACCTTTTTTAAACAGTGTAATCCGTATTTAATCTTATCACCTCTTAAAGGTCCTGCCTCTCATTCCCGTTACTATGGTGATTAAAATTCATCATGAGTTTGGGAGGGGACAAATCCTCAAACTGTAACAATCTTGATCTTTTCCCATTGCCCATTTCTACATAAAGTTGGCTTTTCTGAATCTTTCGTAAGGGTGTAGTTCAGGATGGTTTTACTAACTCTGCTAGCTTTAGGTTTAGAGCATCCTCTTCTTTTGTTTTCAGGTAGTTTTTGTTGTTGTTGTTTTTGAGACAGAGTTTTACTTTGTCACCCTCGGTACAATGCCATGACAGGACATCACAGCTCACAGCAACCTCCAACTCCTGGGCTTAGGCGATTCTCTTGCCTCAGCCTCCCGAGTAGCTGGGACTACAGGCGCCCGCCACAACGTCCGGCTATTTTTTGTTGCAGTTTGGCTGGGGCCGGATTTGAACCTGCCACCCTCGGTATGTGGGACTGGCACCTACCCACTGAGCCATATGGCAGCTTGTTCCCTGAGATCTCTTAAGTCTGTGCTGTTCTTCCACTTTTGTCTGTTCTTTCTCTTCCCCTTGTCTCTGTACTGCTGAGGTTTCTTCAGTGAATGACTATAAGGAAGTCTTAAGAATGCAAGGAACTGGGCAGCAGCTGTGGCTCAAGGAGTAGGGTGGCATACCCATCTACCAGAGGTGGTGGGTTCAAACCCAGCCCTAGGTGCAAAAAAAAAAAAAAAGGTGCAAGGTACCACCTCCTGTATATCTTACCATGGACTCTCTTCATTCACCTGCTAGGGGGGCACCTGACACTTGTCCCAAACTGGGCTCCTTTCCAGTGACTACACGGTAGAGATTTGGGGATTCCCAGGTATGTCAACTATGTGTTACTGCTAATAGTGTGTGGTTGTTGCTATTAATGGTGTATCTCCCAAAATATGACAAAAATCAAATTTTTGTCAACTTGTTGACAATATTCATGTGTTTGGGTTGTGTTACCTCTTTGCTCTATTTCTGGGGGGAACTGAGGAAATTAAAACAATTCTTCTGTCACTGCCACAATATTTCAAGACATTTATACATTTGAATGTTATGGGTAAAATATATAAAAATGGAAATATATGGTACATTTCAGTTAAGAAAAGAAATATGCACTCTGGGAGGTAGAGTGAGTGGATTAACTGAGCTCAGGAGTTCAAGATCAGCCTGAGCAAGGGGGAGACCCTGTCTCTACTAAAGATAAAAAATAATCTAGCTTGGTGCCTATAGTCCCAGCTACTTGGGAGGCTGAGTCAGGAGGTTTGCTTACGCCCATGAGTTTGGTGTTTCTGTGAGCTATGATGCCACAATGCTTTACCCGGTACTACAGAGACTCCATCTCAAAAAGAAATATGATTACAGATATTTTCCATGCAGAAGTTAGATGAACATCTTTTCAATGAGAGGAAGATTAATGTATTTGACCTTTCGGTTCATCTGTAGTTCTGGAATTCTTTTTTTTTTTTTTTTTGTAGAGACAGAGTCTCACTTTATGGCCCTCGGTAGAGTGCCGTGGCCTCACACAGCTCACAGCAACCTCCAACTCCTGGGCTTAGGCAATTCTCTTACCTCAGCCTCCCGAGTAGCTGGGACTACAGGCGCCCACCACAACACCCGGCTATTTTTTGGTTACAGTTTGGCTGGGGCTGGGTTTGAACCCGCCACCCTCAGTATATGGGGCTGGCGCCTTACCGACTGAGCCACAGGCGCCGCCCTAGTTCTGGAATTCTATAGGATTTGTAGGAGAAGAATGATGTAGTAGCTATATGTTAGAGCCCATCAGGTTCAAATCTAGCCCTATCACTTACTCGTATAAGATCAAAGAAAAGAATAAGCTCCCTTATAAGCTTCAGTTTCCTCACCCGGAGAGCAAGGACAATAATAACTTTATAAAATCAAAGCACCAGCCCTACAGTAATTTTCTTCGCTTTTAGAAAGAAGCATGGGGCAGCGCCTGTGGCTCAGTGGGTAGGGTGCCGGCCCCATATACCAAGGGTGGCAGGTTCAAACCCGACCCCGGCCAAACTACAACAACAACAACAACAAAAATAGCTAGGCATTGTGGCAGGCAACTGTAGTCCCAGCTGCTCGGGAGGCTGAGGCAAGAGAATCACCTAAGCCCAGGAGTTGGAGGTTGCTGTGAGCAGTGGGATGCCATGGCACTCTACCGAGGGCAGTAAAGTGAGACTCTGTCTCTACAAAAGAAAAGAAGGAAACATTGACCATAAAGAGCCAATCCTTATACAACAAATCAAAGCCATTCAAACGTAACTTGAAATGTTAAACTTTCCTCTGATATGATACTACCAAGTTATGGCTTCAGAACATTAGTAGACACTAGAATGGTTGGTTGTCAAGATGAATGGGATATTTGAGGAATAGCAATATTAAGGCAAAAGTAAGTGTGTCCCATACTCCTTCCAAGCCTGTCTATCATCGGGGAGGAAGGTGATGACCAGTGATATCACAGCATACTCTGGGACATATACTGACACAATCTAAAAAAATGAAAACCACGTAGCCAGGCCTGGTGGCTCCCACCTATCATCCTAGCACTCAGAGGCAGGAGGGTTGCTTGAGCTCAGGAGTTTGAGACCAGCCTGGGCAAGGGCAAGACCCCAGGTGTACTCAAAATAGAAAAATGAGTCAGGCATTTTAGCAGGTACCTGTCATCCCTGCTACCGAGGGCTGAGGCAGGAGAATCACTTAAGGCCAGGAGTTTGAGCTTGTTGTGAGTGAGGCTGAAGACAGGGCACTCGAGGCCAGGATAACAGAAAACCACACAATGACAATCACACACATGCCTAATGAACTGATGCCAAACAATGAGAAAATTAGAAAATCATTCTAATAATTTTCTGAAGGGCTTTGTCATTCCAAATCCAAACTCTGTCAATATCATAGCTTCCAACACTTTTTTATCAAGAACTGACTTTTCCGATAAATGCTTAATATATACGTCACTCCAAGAACACTTAAATTAGAAATATGAGATTGCTAAAAGCTTTATATTAATAAAAGAAATGCAGACACATCTGTCTTTCTACACACCTAAGCGTTGCCTGGCCTAAAGATATTCTTTAATTTTCCCTTTGACATCCTGAATTTTTCCAAGCTCAGCACAACTTATCACATTACCTGTGTTTTATCATTTTTTCCCATCCATAACTTTTTGAGGGTGGGGGCTGTATCCTATTCCATTTTGAATTCCTAGTGTCTAACACAGGGCAAATGCACTTACAGTCAAGTTCATGGACTACATGTATAAGTCTATCCCTCCCCATTATCCAAATCTGTGCAGGCCTCTCCGTAAATGGTCATCTTCCCATTTGTTCTTCACACTCTTTCACATCCCACTTAAAATCCATCAGTAAATCTTGTTGGTTCTTAAAAATATGCCGCTATCACCTCCTCTTCCTCTTTCTGTCCTTCATTTGTGTTTTGACAATTCTACTATTTTAATGCGCTTCTGGGAAGGGATTGAAAAAGGACGTGACAAATAATATATTTTTCTACTTATTAGTCAAGTCTCATAAGCATTTATTGGAAGGTGGAAAGTGAGAAGTTTAAGATCATTGATGAAGATAAGGTGGGGGGTTCCCTGAGGATGTGCTTACTTATTAATTCAAGAAATATTTATTGATCACTCTGTATTTAAGACACTTTTGTGATGTTGGGTAAAACCGTGCACAACACCCATACGGCCTCAACTTGCATGATCTCAGCTTGTGTTTGTGGAGGAAGACAGTAAACAAACAGGCAAATGCACACGGGCTATCATGTCAGATAATTCTATACCCGCCAAGAAAACATACAAAGCCGGAGTAAGATGAGGGGGGACAGACAGCAGCTGTTTCCAGATACGGGGATCTAAGAATGACTCTCTAAATGATGACTATTAAGCATAAATCTGAAGGGAGGAAGTGAACCATGCAAGTATTAAGGAAGCAATATTGGAGGTAGAGGAAATAGTAAGTGCAAAGGCCCTGGGGTGGAAATGTGGCCCAAGGCAAGGTCCTTGGACCATTTTTTCATTCAGTTACATGTGCAGCAGTTTTGAGGATCTCATTCAATCTCACGATTTTAAGCATCAATTATACACATGTACATGATTTGCCAAATTGAAATCCAGAGTTGCACGTCCATTTTCCCATTCTATCCCAAGCTCCGTTTGGATATCTAACAGGCATCTCAATTTCGGCATTTCTAAACCCCAACTCCTGAATGCTGCACAAAATCTGCACACACCATAATCATCCCCCTCTTGGCAAATAACTACCTTACCCCTTGCATTTGTTCTATATACTCTTTCACAGCCCACATACAATCCCTCAGTAAATCTTGGGGGTTCTTAAAAATATGCCTGGGGTCCTGACACCTGTACTGTTACTATGTTAATCCAAGCCACTGCCAGTCATCCTCTGGGTCACTATGGTAACATCTTAACCAGTCCTACCTCTAACCTTCCTTACTCCCATATAGATTAGACTCCACACAGCATAGGATGTTCCTTTTAAAAGTAAGTCAAACCACATTGCTCTTTGGCTCCAAACTTTCCATTCGGTTCCTCAGAGGAAAAGCCAAGGTCCTTACTGATGCCTGCAAGTTACCTTTCTAAGCAGCTCACCTCGACTTATCCCCCTCACTTGCCCTGTTTCAGCTACATTGGCCTCTGAGCTGCTCCTCAGATATGGCAGGTGCATTCCAGCCTCAGGACCTTTGCATGTGCTTTTTTTTGGTCCTGGATACTCCTCCTCATTCATCTCCACAAATCCCTACTTCATCTCCTTCAGGTCCTTGTTTAGAAGTTGCCAACCTATGTAAAAATGCAATCCCTACCCCATGGGATAATCCATCATGCCTGTTTAGGCAGGAGAGGATGGGAGGGGCCCTGTACAGCCCAGCAATGGCACTGAGCCGGCCACCAGGGAGCATGATGAAATCAACTCTGCACACCTGATATTCTTAAAAGAAGATACAACCTAAATGCCCACCAACCCAGGAAAGGATTAACCAGCTGTGGTATATGTATACCACAGAATACTATTCAGCTACAAAAAAGATGGAGACTTTACATCCTTTATATTAACCTGGATGGACGTGGAACACACTATTCTTAGTAAAGCATCACAAGAATGGAGAAATAAGAACCCTACGTACTCAATTCTGATATGAGGACAATTACGTTCTAGTGCACAGTGGGGGGGGATGGGGAGAAAGGGAAGGAGGAGGAGATGGGGGCTCAAGGGGTGTCGTATACCTTTTGGGGGGGAGCAGGGCACAAATATAAGAGGGTCCTTATCTAACAAAAGCAATCAATGTAATCTGGTTCTGTGCACCCTCAATGAATCCCCAACAATAAAAAAAAAAAAGAAGATATCAGTGCTGAAAAAAACAACGACTTTCTATATCTAATTAAACAATCTGCTAAAATATCCTTTAAATAAACATAGAAAATTCACACATAAGAAAATCTTCCCAAAGAGAGGTTGCTAAATACAGGTGAGTGTGTGTCCCGCTTTGTAAAATAAACATGTTTCTGAAAAGCGGAGTGTATATTTAATTTCTGAACACCATATGCCATTTTGAATTCGTTGCAGGAATTTATTATTTGAAAAAAGTCCTATAAGAATCCTAGTGTAAAGTGACTCATCAGTATCTTCTTTAACTTCATCTCTAAGGCGGGATTTTCATGTGTTTGCATCGTATCAAATCAAAGCATTTGGGCTCTATAATTGGCTAGGAGAAGAGGCGGGTTTTCAAAAAGCTTTTCAGGATAAGATTCATGAAATTTCCTACTAGAAGAGATAGACAAATATCCTCAGTTCACTTCTGGAGATGTGTAGTTAGAAACAGGAAGACTTTCGGACTTGTGCTGGGTGTGTGGTGGCTGTCTACTGCATATAAAAGAATTCCTCTAGAAATACCTACCCTGTTTCCCCGAAAATAAGACATCCTCCGAAAATAAGACCTACTTACAGGAAAGATAAGACGTCCCCTGAAAAATAAGACCTAGCGCATCTTTGGGAGCACACCTAAAAATAAGACACTGTCTTATTTTTGGCAAAACAGGGTACTTGCTCTCACGCCCCTGCTGGCAGCCTGGGGTACTGCCAAATTGATCAAATGGGTCTCAGGGCTAGGGATGCTATCTGTTCCATTCTGAGAGATCATGATTTAGGTCCTAATTAAAAACAAACCCAAACTAAAGTCTCATGTTCATCATTTTTTCTGGCTTATACTCTGGGGTATATGGACCTCCAGAAAGGGAGCTAATTGGCTTTGTTTAAAAAAAACTTTGTTTTCCTTTAAAGTGAAATTTTAAGAAACAATTTGTGATCATTTAACATAATTTCCCCCAAATTCTAAGACTGTGAAAAGTAGTTCCTGGAAGCCAGGGAACAGATGGTCAGAGAGGGCTTCGTCAATCATGGCGCCTCGCCTCCCTCCCGAAGATACGGAGTCCTCATTAATTTCCAAATAACAGTAAAGCCCAGCACAGGTTACTGCCAACCATCTGCATAGCCCATGCTGGGCTCTGGTGCTGCTCTGGCGCTAAGGGGGGAGGGACGGTCACAGTTCTTGAACCACATCATCAAAACATTAGTGGGAAACGCCATCACTAGCTGGACTAAGAGCCATGGACTGTTCAGAGGGACAGGAAGCACTGAGCTAGACATAAACGTGGGCGAGGGACAGGTGTGTGGGAGTGTCTACACAAATGTGGAAACTGGCCTGAAAGTTGGGATGAAATGAACTGGGAGCAGGGGAGCTTACTTGCCTGTGTAAGTGCACTCCGATGAAAACAATAATAACGAGACCAATAGGAGACAAACAAACAAACAGACAGATATCCACCGTGCTAACCAAAGCTTGCAGGGTGGGTTATGTCTTCAGTAAACCAGCTCTTTGGAAAAAACAAACAAACAAAAAACATGCCAAATTCTAGCATTTGCCTAGTTCCATGGTGAAAACCCTCCCCTCAAGGACAATTTTAAGCTATTAATAACATGAACCCCTGGCCAAATCCCTGAACATCCAACAACCAACTTTTTCAAGTCCATGGAAGCCAGCTCCAGAGGACCCCTGACCTAGAGTTCTCTCTGCCATCAGTTTATTGCCCAATCCCATGTTTCCTGTCCTCGAAATAAAAGTTACAATTTAAAAAAGATAGGTTTGAATTCTAGATAAATATTTGAACCCTGTGTTCAATCCCAAAGAATTCGCTCAGATCTGGGTACGTGAGTACCTTCCAGTAAATGCACATTTAGAACAGAATGCCATACAACAGGCGTTCTCCAAGTGTCCCCTGGGAGCCCTTGAGTGTTCCCCAAATCCTCTATGAGGTCAAAACTATTCTCCTAAAATTCCAATATGTCCTTTGTCTTTTCACTCTTGTTCTTCCATAAGTGTACAGTGGAGTTTTCCAGACGGCATGTGCCAAGGGAATAGTGTGCTATTGCAACAGGTTAATGGCCAGAGCAGGGGTAAGATGCTTGTCTGTGTCCTATTAAGCCACACATTTAAGAAATCTACAGAAGGGCGGCGCCTGTGGCTCAGTGAGTAGGGCGCCGGCCCCATATACCGAGGGCGGCGGGTTCAAACCCAGCCCCGGCCAAACTGCAACCAAAAAATAGCCGGGCGTTGTGGTGGGCGCCTGTAGTCCCAGCTATTCGGGAGGCTGAGGCAAGAGAATCGCCTAAGCCCAGGAGTTGGAGGTTGATGTGAGCTGTGTGACGCCACGACACTCTACCGAGGGCAATAAAGTGAAACTCTGTCTCTACAAAAAAAAATAATAAATCTACAGAAATGCAACATGAGGACGCTCTTCTCAATATTTCCTGCTAAGTATAATAACTTTTTTGTAAGTATGCAATTTATGTTAACAGAAAATGGGCTTGTTGTCATTGTTTTAAAGTGAATTAATAAACAGCTCAAAAGTTCCTCAGTGTTAATTGCTATTCTGGTAAATACTGATAGACGAAACTCACATGATCCAAAATTCTTAGGCTTTTTTTTTTTCTTAGACGTTTTTAATCATGTTTAAGAGTGTGACAGGGGTTAGTGCTAAGACCCAAAACTTTGAGAACTACCACCGTCATGTCTAATTAACACATTCTTTAGAGAGAAGCAGCACCATGGCAGGGGAAATTATGAATTTGAACCCCTTCCTTTCTGAACCAGCACCACCAATGGCCCAGAATGCATCTGTTCTGCTGCTGCAGAAATGCACCGGGATGGGAAGATGACAAAGTCACATGGGAGGAAGACATTAAACCTTAAGGACCAGTCACCCATCGTCTCGGGCCCCACAAACAGCAGCAGCTTATCTAGAAAGGCAACCCTCTGTGGGTACCAGCAGAAGACTTCACACTGGTATCCAGATTGTCATTGCTGGTGACATAGCACCTCCAGGCAGGCCCCCTTTGCATGGTATAACCAGCACTGGTAGACAGCTACAAAAATAATTACAACTACCAACTCTAAATAACATACACTGTTATCCTGATAGTCACCTGCCTACAAAATTGGAACTTAGGTCTTGGTCCACAGCTAAGAAATTTTTATTAGTAAATTTATTAGGGTCCTCTTTGGATGACAGTTATCTACAGCAATCGCCCGCTTATGTAAACTGATGTCCGCGCCTTGATTTATGATAGTCCTTACCTCTAACAAGAAAACAGACATAAATTTCCAAAGTATCTGTGAAGGGCAGGCAGATTTCCTAAAAGTTGTGGCTGCCCCAAAGCATAGGATTTTGCTTACTTAAAGCAAGAAGGGGCTAGATGGAGATGGGAAGTGCTGGAAAAGCACCTCCCCCAGTTCTTATTTGTATGTCTGTATGGAGGGACTTCCTGGGCCAGCCCCTTCCATGCTACACTGAGGAACAGCAAGTTAGTCACCCAGCTGGTGGGGGGACAGCCAGTGGCCCTGGCTCCCCTTTCTCAAGGCGATGGAGCTGATCTAGGAAAGTCTGTAGTGCTCTGCAGTGCCTCCTTTGCACTGATGGGTCAGCACAAGGTAGGATACTGCCTGCCCAAGTTCTACAGTAGGATAGTGGTCAGGGTTTAGGGGAGGGGAGAGGAGACAGGAAATAGCATTTCAGTTGCACAGCAAAGCTTTTTTCTCTAAGCAGCTCTATCCAAAAGGGCCATTGAGATGAACTGCTAAGTTCCTTTGTTCAATTATCATCAGGGTTCCAAACTCAAAGATAACAAGGCAAGAATGTCATTTATAAACCTCTTAGAACCTCAAGGAGGGATGAGGTGGAGTTTGGGTAGCAAAGGATTAGACAAACAGCCCATGCAGAGATAAGACAAAATCACAGGCCTTGAGTCAGCCCTACAGGGTATAAATCCACCTCTGCTTCTAGCTTTCTCTGGGAGATCCTGGGCAGGTTGTTGGTCTAGACCAGACTTTTCCTATCAGTTAAATGCAGAAAATTACACCCATATCACAGCATTATTCTGAAGATGGAAAGACAATGAACGCATGCTTTGCATTTATAATAGATGATGTTCATCATAGGAGACATTTGAGGCACAATACTCCTTTCTTACTCATCACCATTTGTAATCAGAAGGTGATGATCGCATTTGTTTATTGCCTGTCTCACCCAACTGTCAACTCTATCAGAGCAGAGATTTGAGGCTGTTCTGCTCACCCTATCTATCCAGAGGTTAACCATAGTGCCTGTCACATAATAAATGCTTAGTAAATTTTGAATGAATGAACCAACAAATGGGAGTGAAAATTGAGCATCATGCAAATCATAGTACTTTAATTGGTAATTTTGCAAGAGCTATTTTTTTATATAGACGTTAGCACTGACAACCATGTGTCCATGTATGTGAGAAATGCTTCCAGGATTAAAGTGCAAACTTGATTTCTAAATACAGATAGCCACACGCTCTGCCCGGTTACCATCTTTCTTCTAACCATTAGCCTTTGTCTCCTCCACGCCGGGGGATAGAGAAGTATCATTACAAGGACAGGCGATAATCCTCATTTGCTTTGAAGTTAAATCAGCACAAACAGCATGGACACTCTTTCAGTCTGTGATTAGACTCGAAAAGATCAAAGCCAAAGCTAACAGGCCACATGGGTCTGATAAACGGTGTTTTTAACTAATGGGAGGAAAATGGCAGTCTCAGGAGGAATCTTTGTGAAGTGTTTGCATCAGAAGGCTAGGACAGCTTGTTGCTAAGGCTTCAAAGCAAGTTCTGATACGTCCATTATCTGCCATCAGCCAGCGTGAGCCCTCCTTGGCTTGCCCATTTGCAATTGGATATACCAAGTGCGCGTACCACCCTCTGGCCTTCTGGTTCTTAATTGCCCTTAATCTTTCATCAATTTAGTAATCTGGATACTAAAGTGTTTTTCCCCCCAAGTATTAGAATGTGCTGAACATTCTAGAATGTTCCAGATCATTAGAATTCTGGAATGTCCAGAATGTCCCAAACCATCAAGGCAGAATTAGAATGAGGTGAAAGAGGCACTCACCTCAGCCTCAAAATTTAAGGGGTGCCAAAAAACTCCATACTTTAGAACAATAACATTTTAATACAATTTTTTTTTTTAATCAAGATGAAAGCAAAAAAAAAAAAAAAAAAATCTGCAAGGTCCAAAATATTAACATTTGAAATAAAGATGAGAGTCAAGATTAGGTAAGGTGAGTGAGGTCAAATTGAAAAAAATTCAATGATATTTAATTATCACAGCAAAGCTCTGAGAAACATAGAAACATGATGCTCGAGTTTAGAGGGGACCTTTTCTTTTGAGACAGAGTCTCACTTTGTCACCCTCGGTACAGTGCTGTGACGGCGTAACTCACAGCGACCTCAAACTCTTGGGCTCAAGCGATCCTCTTATCTCAGTCTCCCGAGTAGCTGGGACTCCAGGCATCCACCACGGTGCCCAGCTATTTTTAAAGATAGGGTCTTGCTCTTGCTCAGGCTGGTCTCAAACTCCTGAGTTCAGGCAATCCACTTGCCTCGTTTCTCAAAGTGCTGGGATTACAGGCGTGAGCCACTGTGCCCGGCTGGAGGGGATGTTTACAATCAGTGTGACATATGGGCAGAAATCCTTTAAAAATGTTTATTCCCTTTGATCTCCTAACACAGCGGTTCTCAACCTTCCTAATGCTGCAATGTATTCTCATTGTTAAAAAGGGGTCACAATCCATGGGTTGAGAACCGCTGTCCTAACATCACCCCTAGCCCATTGATGGTAAGGAAAGATCTAGAAATGCACCCAAAGATTCATTTACTATGACATTAATCACAGTGTTATTTAAAGCAAAGAAAAACCTGGAAGCAACCTTGGTGTCCAGGTGTCAGGGAACAGTTAACTAAGTGCAGGCCCAGCCACGCGATGGCACGTCACACAGCCATCAATAACTCAAGTTTGAAGAATGCTTAGTGGAACAGGACAATGCTCAAAAAGTGATGTCAAGTTTGAAAAGGATAGCATGAAGTATATATATATATACACACACACACACACAAGGTCGGATAGTAAGTTCACGAATTTATCCTAAAAAAGTCTCCATACTCTGTTGTTGACTATCGCTGTAGTCACCTTCTAAGCACTCCCCTTAGGAAGTTATGCACCAAGGCCAGTGCCTCGCCCACCCTTCAGAGCAATTTCAGAACTTGTTTTCTGGAATGGCCATCAGAGTTGTCATCACTGTACAAGGTCTGACAACTGAACTAATGAACGCATCCTAGAAAAAGCACTGTACACCTCACTGCCAAAACTCACGACAGTCACCAAATAGCCAAGGGGAGCATTTCGAAGGTGACCACAGTGATTTTCAACAATGAGGGATGCAGCACTTTTTCTAGGATGGAGTTTGAGAACTTGTCTGACCTCCTATACATGTAGAAAGGAAACTTATATAATTACGTTTATAAAAGTTAGAACAATTAAATGTTTTATTATTTAAAAAAAAAACTTGTTTTAGATACACTTGCTCTTGCTAAGATGACAGTATCTAGTCGCCGTGTGGACTCTTCAGCTGTGACCATCACTTGCAGAGAGAGAGGCTTACACCGAATCACCAAATAGCACATTTCAAGAACAGTACAACCTCACTCAAGATTTCCTTTCCTCTGGGTGGTGCCTGTGGCTCAAGGAGTAGAGCACTGGCCCCATATACCAGGGGTTGTGGGTTCAAGCCCAGCCCTAGCCAAAACTGCAAAATATATATATATTTCCTTTCCTCTACTGTTGTGGGCAAGGCTATTGTTGTGAAAACTAAGCAGGGAAAACAGTAACTTTTTCTATTATTATTGACTGAAAGCCAGACTGCAGGGGAAATCACGTACAATGGCACGGACTCTTTTCCGCGGGCACTTATATTTCTTTTTCTTTAAAAAAAGTCATAAAAACAAACGAACAAAAAAAAAAAAAAACACCAACTGTGTAGATTGCAAAACAGATTGGACAAAATATTAACCACTTGTTATTTTCAAAAGTTCTTTTCTATAGTTATAGTACTGAAAATTGAAAACGGACGTGGTAGAAATTTGATTCTATAATCATTCCATTGATACCTTATCAGTTACAGGCAAACATGTACAATTTATAACACGCAATATATATTTGGATGGCATTTTAAGTAGATGTACATGTTCCCCAACAAGATAAGGTGTCCAAGCACGGTTGCTTATACAGAAAATTTTGTTTTCACCACTACAACGTATCACTTCTATTATAAATCTTTAAAATAAATCGGAAATTTCTGTTTAGAAAGGGTTAAGATGCTGGCGAGGGTATAAAACAATGGTAACTGTCATACATGAGTATATGACCATCGCGAACCTTTTCATTGCCTCTTATGAAATTCCTCTCCCATTGTAGCTTAACCCAACTGCTGGGTCTTCTTTCAAACTGGTTTCTCCTTCCTGATACTTGAGAACTTTGTTCCCTATGCCAGAGAGTAGGGTAGCCTGGTACCAAACCCATTTTCTCTTCTTCTTGAGAACGCAGCTAAACTATTAATGCATTCTCCAACCTTCTTTGCCCCTTCATGGCCATGAACTTATGTACTAGCCCATCACATGCAGGTGTAAGTGAGGGAAGCTCAGCCACAGGCCTTATAACACCCCCCCCCCACCCCATGCAATCTTCAGCCTCTCCCTCCTCTGTTGGCAGAATAAAGAGGAGACTGGTAAAAGATGGAGCCCCTGGAGCCCCTCATGGCCCCACGGAAGCCACACACTCATTTGGAATTCCAAGCAATCAGAAATACCTTTGTAGGATTTTATGTTAGCAAAAACTCAGATTTTATTAGTCAAGTTGCTGAGATTTCCGAGTTTATTTCTGACAGCAACTAGCATTTCTTAATACACTTTTCTTTTCTCCATTCTTTTATTTTCTTTTTTCTGAGACAAAGTCTCACTTTGTTGCCCCAGGCTAGAGTGCTGTGCCATCACAGCTCACAGCAACCTCAGACTCTTGGGCTCAAGCGATCCTCTTGCCTCAGCCTCCCGAGTAACGGGGACTACACAAGCCTACCACAACTCCTGGCTAGTTTTTAGGGCTTTTCTTTTTTCGTAGAGATAGAATGTTGCTTTTGCTCAGGGTGGATGTGAATCCTGCGTTCAAAGCAGCCCACCAGCCTTAGCCTCCCAGAGTGCTAGGATTACGGGTGTGAGCCACCACCCCCAGCCCTTTTCTCCATTCTTGTGGGTCTTCAAGGGGCTAATAGAAGTTAGCTCTACTATTAGGTTTTGCAATTAGGTTTCACCTATCCCATGAGCTATGCCAGCTTAAAAATGCTGTAAATTTATTACTTTATGTGTGTTGACAGAAAGAAGTCTATGCCTTGTTAATTCTGCAATGAGAGGATTCTATAAGTAGAAACAAAACATTTTTTTATTTATTCCAGAAGTTGAACCATTGTCTACATTTGTTTGTCACTTAATTTGAAGGACATGTGACAAGAAATGACATTTTTTTTTTCATTTATTGGAAGAGGGTAGCCAGAGAAAAAGAAAAATTAAATGAAACAGAAAAAAAAGTCCTGTTTTTCCTTTTAGAACAAGAAAAAAGTCAAATACCTTCCCTGATTTTTAATATGGTATAAACTTAACCTTAGGTTTATTTACTATTTTAAGGTCATGGCTTCAGCAGTTTCAGAGTCAGATAATTGGACAGTTTTGCTTTGAAGAAAAGGTTGCCTGCACCGCACTTTCCCTACACTGTGACTTCTTTCTCAGGGGACAGATGTGACAAATGAATCCTGGCACATCCAATTCCAGGGATGGCTCAGAAGTGTTCTATCTGTGAGAAGAAAGAACGACAGTGAAGATGCCGTTTCTGGTGACTATTTGGGAAAATCATGAAGAAACCAGAGAGAAATGGAAAAGAAACCTTGAGGTTCGTAAAAAACAAGCAAATATTCCAAAAGGAACATTTCCGCAGAAGGGCTCCACTCACCTTACCTGCACCAAGGCACTCCCCCTCGCCCCCTCACTCTTCTCAAAACGACGACACACGAAATAAATGAGCAAAGCTGCTTTCTTCGGTTTTCCATTAAAAGTTTAATTTGCAACACACCCAAATGGGGCTTCTATTCCACTCTCCGGAGAACATTGATGGATCCTCTGTCGTGGAGGCAGCGCCGGTTGGTGGTTAAGGAGAGGCCATCCATTTCCCACAGTGACAGGAGGCAGACCACAATGGCAGCTGCAACCACGTTTGCTCCTGTTGCTATGAACATTTGGGACACTAAAATTAATTGATTGTAGCAAGAGATTCTTGCGCTCTCCCCACCACATCATCTTAATGGGGAATTCATACCACTTTGAGCTGCACTTACTGCTGAAATGGAAGGATGGCTTCCAAAATTACTTTAGCGCATATTGAATTGTCCCCAAGTTTATTAGGTTATGGGACAACATTCTGGTTTTAGCAAAGGCTGTCTTTTCAGAAGGCCCTGGACTCTTGAGTCTATTATTACTTCTTCAAATATAGCCACGTGGATCTCTGCTTTAGCCTGAAATCCCCATCTCTTTCCTCCACTTGAAATACCAATCATTTGGAATTAATGCAAATAAAATGCAGGAAAAAAAAGAAGGACTGAAGGAAGACGCTTGACCGCAGGGTGACACAGTGCAGCCGTCAGGCCTAAGCACACGCTCACATGAAAAAGAGCTTACGGTGTACTTTGGCTGTACGCTGAAGCTGCTCTTCACTGTCCACTTCGAAGGAAGTATTTGAGCCCCTACTGTATGCAGTCCCTGGACATTTTCTCTCCAGACCCGTTTGATGCATTGTGTAGAAGTCACTTCATTTTCCCCTATTCTATCTTGTCTTGGGCATATAGCCCACCACCACTTAAAATATGTCCTTTCAGGCCAGCTATTATTTCTCTTCTTATTTAGGATACTGCACCATGATTTATCCTAATAATGCCTTTTATAGTAGGACCTCTATAAGTTGACCATCCAAGGGACTGTAACAAACTGGTCAGTACTCAGAGGTGTTCAAGGAACTAGGACTTGCTTAGGTCAAGGAGCAACAAGGAACTAAGCCTAAGGAACTAGGCTTACGTTACTGACGTACACGGGGTGCATGTCCAGTCTGTGAAAATTAGGTCACTTTAGGCTGGGTGCAATGGCTCATGCCTGTAATCCTAGCACTTAGGGAGGCTGAGGCAGGTGGATCGTCTGAGCTCAGGAGTTTGAGGTTCCTATGAGCTATGACACCACGGCACTCTACCAAGGGCAACAAAGTAAGACTCTATCTCAAGAAAAAAGAAAAGAAAGAAAATTAGGTCAACTTAAGGAGGTGGTCAGTATAGGGGAGTGGTCAACTACGGAGGTCCCACTGCATTGGCAAAGCATCTCACTTTCCTGTCTATGATTATAATTTTTCTGTTCACATGGTTATTTCAAGCTTCTGATGGGGGAAAATGTACAAACCTCTAGCACAGTGACTTGCCTGCAACGTATGCCCCTCATACAGTTAGCTGTCTCCTTCCTTACACGCGAGGCTGTGACCTAAAATAGTGGTGTCTCCATTTTGCTACGGAGGTTAAAGGACATTTCAGGATGTCACCTATCAAGGGTGTGGTTATGTTGGACCTGGAGCTTGCTTCTCTGCACCCCATCCCTGCTCCAGCCCCCAGCTCCCGGGGGTAGTAAGTGCTCCCCAACAGCAAAGGAGAGGCTCCTCTTCTGCGTAAGCCTGCCTGCCTGCAATTCACCAAACAAACAACCCAAGTCCAGGACAGGAATGCTGGCTCAGCCAGTCCCACATTCCAAATGCCTTCCCTGCAAACCTCAAGAGAAGAACTTAATGAAAACTGATGGCTGTCCTGAAGCCGCCTGTGCTGTAGCAGAAGGCCCCACGTGTCCTGTGCTGCTGCGCCAGCCAGGGGGGCACCCAGGGACATAGTGTGTAGGTCACACGCAGGAGTTTCTGAGTCAAACGCCCTGGTTATAATCCTGCCTCCAGGACTCCCTGGGTGCGGCCGTCTCGCGTTCATCCCTGCCCTCCCTCTTCCTCTGTTTCCCAGCTAGAGTATGGGAATAATGCTAAGACTTGCCTCATTAGGTTGTTAAGAGGATAAGACAAATTAAAATGATTAGAACTGAGCCTGGCATTTAAGAAGCACCATGTTTGTGAAAGTAAAAGAAGTAAATAAAATAAGAGAGGAACAATGTGTGGAGGGGGGCACCCCACTTGGCTTTCTCAGATCAAGTGAGTTGGAGTCAAAGAGAATTAACGACGGGTTGAACTTACGCGGGGGCTTTGTCTGCAGAGTCCAGGCACAAATGTCCCTTTCAGGAGCAGGCTAGACTGGCCTGGGCAGGGACGCTGGCGGGGGAGTGCAGCCTGACCTGAGAACAGCTGCCAGGCTCTGCCAGCCTCTGCCAGCTGCTCCCAGGCAACCAGGGCCCACTGCCACCAGTCTGCTATCTTGCTCGAGACACAGGCACTTTCCGAGGCCCCAGAACTAGAGTTCGGGGTGCATTCACCGCCCACTGCAGGTTTCCAGCCACTCATATCAACCAATAAACACCCTCCCTGCTACCCTTTGAGAGAGAGAAGGAGGAACATGGAGGTGGAGTTAGAGAGAGGGAGAGGAAGGAGGAAACGAGGGGAAGAGAAAAGATTTGCAAGTTTAGCTTTAAAAAAAAAGGAAGAAAAAAGGGAAAGAAAAAAAAATGGCTCAGAATAAATGTCTATCAGAGGCAAATGGAACTGAGAAAGTATCATCAGTCAAGATGCAAAACCAGCTCTCTGAAAGCCATCTTTGTTCATCCTTCATAATCCAACGAGCACTGCTCTTCCCTAAGATATAAATTGGGCTAGGAGAGGCCATGCACCAATCAAATAAGAGACACACAGGTGTGGGGGGGAACTCTTAAGGAACGCTTGTGTTTCAGGAGCAAATACTAAGGAGGCTGCCAGGAGCTCCAGTCTTTGGTGGAGCCAACCAGCTGGGTGCTTTATCTTGCACAAATGTCTCATTTAAAAGGAAAAAAAAAAAAAAACCCAACCATGGTCATTGGTAGCGTTTTCTTCCAGCACAGGTGTGCCACAGAGAATTAGAATATGAATTGCTTATCTGGACGGGCTGTGCACTAAGTATTTCACTTGGATAAATAAATTCAGTGAAATAATATACTGGATACAGGCCAAGACATATGTGCATCATATATGTGTGTGTACACACCTATCACAAAGCAGGCGTCATACTATACATTTTAATAGTGTATTTCCTGCCTTTGCTTATGTGTTACCAATGCATTACAAGGAATAGATAACATATGCGGAGACCAGTCAGGTTCATTCTAAATCTTCGGTCCTCTTAGGAGACTAGAGATAGCTCTGCAGAATAAGAAATATTAGGCATATTTTTTCTTCTAAACTTTTTTTTTTTTTTTTTTTGCCATTTTTGGCCAGGGCTAGGTTTGAACCCACCACCTCCAGCTTATGGGGCCACGCCCTCCTCCTTTGAGCCACAGGCGCCACCCCTTCTTCTAAACTTTTGTTTTCCAGAGTGGTGCCTTGGCTTAAAGGAGTAGGGCACTGGCTCCATATGCCAGAGGTGGCGGGTTCAAACCCAGCCATGGCCAAAAACTGCAAAAAAAAAAATGTTTTCCATATTGGGAAGCACTAGTTATGAAAATAATACTAGTTATGAAAATAATACACACTTGCTGTCGAAAGGCAGAAAAACCGAAAGAAGAAAAAAAGTCATCTGCTATTTCCCTGGCCAGAGACTACTTCTGTTAATATTTTTGTGTATTTGCTATTAGGATTCTTCTTCTCCTTTTCTTATTTACCAATTTATCACAGACATGTTTCCATGTCAATAAACAAATACCTACCTAATTGTGTTGAATGGCTCGAGCATATTTCACCCTAGGGATGAGCCAAATTTCATTTACCCCATCAAAACATTACTGGCTTTTTATTTGGTTTCCAATGTTTCACTGTTCTGAGTGAGCAGCAGGTAAGTTTTAAAATAGAGCAAAAGTAGGCTGCACGGGACGTGCATGCATCAGAGGGACATCAACCAGCACATAAATACCAGCTCTTTCCACCTGCGGTACAAATGAAATGAAGCGGTCACGTGGGTGACGCCCAAGCAGTGGCTCCCCCAAATTTCAATCATGCTGTTTCTAGTAGGGCCAAGGGGAAAGAAGATGTCAGGTAGAAAATAGCTCGAGGAATTTATAATCTGTCCCAGCACCCAAGCCCAAGATTGCTATGGGTCTTTCTCTCCTCTTCAGTGGGGCTAAAGCATGGTGGCAGTGCAGAAGTACAGAGAAGAAATGCTAAGAATATAATTATGAGCCTTAATTTTGGAATGTGTCTTTGCTGCAGGCTCTCTCAGTACCTTTTTCTAGCAGCTCCTAGTGAGGAAGTCCTTCCTGATACTGTGCTAAGATGTCTCTTGCTGCGATGATGGTCATTTATGATCAATTAATTTCTCTTACTTTATCCTCACAGCCCTTCTTTCGATTGCCGTGTGCCAAGGACCCGCTGTAGGTAGGAGAACGAGATAGACGTGGGCCCTGTGCTCACGAAGTGTGCCACCGAGCAGGGGAGTTATCCATTAATTCCAGAAACTCCTTGAACCTGTGACCAGCTCTGGGGCGTGGAGGATGACCAAGACAGAGACTCACTGGGGGTAGGTTTCGTGCAATGAGGGGTCAGGAAAGTCACCTACAGGGACTGATGGAAGCCATCTGTGCCAAGTGTGGATAGAGGGCTGCCTACATTCAAAGGCCAGGGGCAGGAGGATGGCAGCCACCCCTCTCCTCGTTCACACCACCTCCCTGAATGAACTCCCCCAGCCTCCTAACTCTTGGTCCCATTCTCCCTGCAGCCTTTTCTGTTCTCCCAGTTGGTCAGGCCTGCCTTTGACTCCTTCCTTTCTTTCTTGGCTCTCATCACATCCTGTATGTCAATAAACTTTCATGGCATTATCTGCCAGAGTTCCAGAAGTTCACCCTTTCTCAACACCTTCCAGTGGCATTACGTCATAGCTGGGTTACGGCAGCTGCCTCCTAATTGGTCACCCAGCTTCCATGCCTCCTGCCCTGTAGTCAGTGCTTTCCCAACAGTCTGAATTATTCCTCTTGCAATGTTTAATCCAATTATACCACCCTTTGCTCAGAACCCCCCTGAGCTTCCTTTATTGCTCAGAGTACAAACCAGAGGCCTTCAGACCTTCTGCCCTGCACCGCCCCCCCGACCAATACGCACACTGATTTGTTCTCTCGGACTTTCGCCCTTGTTCACCCCACTCCAACCACCGTGGTCTCCTGACTCTTTCTTAAAGAACTGAGGTGCCCTCCTGACTCGGGGTCTTGGCACCTGCTGTTCCTTCTATCTGGAATGTTCTTTCCCTTGATGTCCAATTGGTTTATCCACTCCCTTATTTCCTTGAGGCCTTTTTCTGACCACTCTACATAAGTAGGATACTCCCACCCCAATTCTTATACCTCTTACCCTGCGTTATTTCCTAGTACGCTACATCCCCTGACATGCTCGGTATTTGCTGGTTTCACTCATTATCATTTTTGTCTCTCTCACTTAGACTTTCAGCTCTTTGAAGACTTTGCTTTATTGACTTTTGATTTCCCAGCACCCCCACCATGCCCAGCACATAGTAGACATTCAATAAATAGGGGAGGAATTAAAAAAATGAATGAATGATGCGTCCTTGTCCTGATTTCTTGGATGCAATATTCTCTCATCTGTTTGCGGATATTAATTATACTCATTTTAAAATCCTGTTCCAATTTATCTACGGACTATGTTCTGAGACATAAGTTTTCCAGTTTATTGACTCTGTAATTCTATCCTTTCTGCCCCATTTTGTTGATGGTTTTCAACTGTTTGGTGATTTTAGGTTTTTTTAAGGCATTTTTGCAACTGGAATCCCTGACAGATAATTCTCTGGTTTTGCTTAGGGAGCTGACTCTGGAGAAGCCCACATTTTCCTCTCCCTTCTCCTCTCTGGGTTTCTGTGAGTGAATCTTAAGATCTGGATGTAGAGAAGGAGTTGAGAGCAACCCAGGGTGAAAACAAGCCCTGTGATGTCCCCAGAAAACCAAAGAGGGGAGGAAGAGAGAGGTAAAAATGATACTAAATAGTGACAGTCACTTAGAAACCTTCCAATCATGAAAAGAAAAAATTCAAATGTGCTTATAGAATGAAAACTAAAATAAAATCCTAAGCCCTGCCACCTACTGAACAGACGCTCTCTTGACCATGAGTTCCCAGACAGGGCGGGACCCTTTATATCCGCTCCGTCACTACCAGCCAGGACTTTTCTTCCTTAAGGGGTAACAGAAACCAATCTAGTGATCTCGCTTTCCTTTTTCTTTCTTTCTTTCTTTTTTTTTTTTTTTTAGACAGAGCCTCAAGCTATGGCCCTGGGTAGAGTGCTGTGCTGTTACAGCTCACAGCAACCTCCTGGGCTTAAGCGATCCTCTTGCCTCAGCCTCCCGAGTGGCTGGGACTACAGGTGCCTGCCGCAATGCCTGGCTATTTATTTGTTGCAGTTCAGCCGGGGCAGGGTTTGAACTCACCACCCTTGGTATATAAGGCCGGCCCCCTACTCACTGAGCCACAGGTGCCGCCCTGTGATCCCTTTTCTTTTGGCGTTTTCTATATGTGACAACTGGCCAGCATTTCTTCCTGATTCCAGAACACCAACCACGGAGCAGTTCGTACTAGCAGGCAAAGGCTTCTCAGTGCGGGGTTTTGTGCCCTCTCCTTCACCTTTGACATCAGAAAAGGCCCCAAACTCCACCCTCAGATCATGCTGAGGCTGCCATTTTCTGAACACAAATCCCTTGAAGGTATGTGAAGTTCAGTTGATCACGTACATGTGTCTCTCTTCATAAATACTGATGGCTCCTCCTACAGCTTGTTAAATATGTACCTTCAGCCACCCTGCCAAGCTCAAGTTCCCATACCCGTGGTCCCTCCCTGGAAGTCCATACTCTCAGCTTCTCCCCAAGGCTCTTCCCAGCCTGTCAGAATGGCCACCCTACAGGCTGCAACCCTTTAAGAGAAATAAAGCTCTCCTTTCCAAACTTATGAACTCTGTCATGTCTTCAGTCAACAGGAATTCATGCAATTTTTTTCTTCCATAATAAACTTATCTATTAAAATTTCTTTAAGAGTTTGTTGGATTTTTTTCTGAAGGGCCAAACCCCCCATGAGCCAAAATGCATTTTCGAGCCGACTGTGCCAACAGCTTGAATTGTGCCCTCTTGAAATGAGAACTTGGATTATGCCAACAAAATTCTGGGGAGGGGATGGCACAAGAGGAACAGGGTTGTCCCACAGGTAACTGAGTAGGCAACCACTTAACAGGTTGAGATTTCTCAGCCCCAAATCTCTATCCTCACCAGACTTTCTGCACAAACTACCCAGACTCCCTCCTCTAGGAAGCAGTGGCCGGCGTCCTCTTCCCCAGCCCTCACCAGCCCTCACTTAGGCTGCCTGCTCTCCCTCTGCATTCCATGGCTGTCTTTCCCAGAAGACTCTTCCTGCTCCTATGCAGAACTTGAACTTAAGGAAGGGCGCCTGCACTGTCAGGCCCCTGGTGAGCCCTCAGCAAACCCTTCATGAAAAAATTATACTTTCTTGGAGACTCCCCTCCTTTAAAATGTGAATACGATACTGCATGGACAGCCAAGGACTGGTAGGAGAGGAGGAGTCTGGGGACACAGACACCAATGTGGAAAAAGGGCAATTCCCTCTGTCAGAGGGAAAAACATGGGAGGGTCTGGGCCACAAGACAGAAGCACGATGCGGAAGAGGGGGTGGCAATTTGGGGAAGTCGAGAAGTCTGGGAAGAGCGATCTGATCCACTCCGTAATTCCTCCAAAGGCGGAAGATGGAAGAGGAAGGATGACAACCAGATTTGCCACATGGAGCCAACTGCTGGATCCTGAGACAGACTCAGCTCCTCCCTCCTGAGGTGGCAGCGTCTCTGTCCAAGAGCTGCAGCTGCTGGTAAACCTGCTAAATCTCCTTTCCCCTTGCTTGTTTCCCCCCACAGACCCACTAAAGTGCTGAGGTTTGGCTGAAACTGATTAAGAAGCTCTAATGATACTCTGAAATGTCAAGTGCTCCTCCATTCTAATAATATGCATCTGGAATACTTCCCAGACGAGCAGAGACACGCTTCTCTTTGATTTAGACTTGGATGGATAACAGAGTGATGATGATGGAAAGAATGGCACGGGCCAGGTGACAACTTCCCATCACACTGAGAAACCAACAATAGGGAAATCAACAAATGATGTGAGATGTTGGCCTCAGCAGCCTAAACAACAGTGATACCACCTGCAGAAAATGCTGACAAAACACAGCCACCTGCTAGGCCATGCCTGGGCTCCTAAAGGACCATTAACTTACCTTGGATAGAACAAAAACCTCTAGGACCTAGAATCTAGGTGCAGCATTAAAGATTGTTACTCATTGAAGGTCAAGGAAATACACATGTTGGCCTTCAATGGCAATCACATTTTAAAAAACTTTTTGTAGCCATGGGGTCTTGCTATGTTGCCCAGGCTAGTCTCAAACTCCTGGCCTCAAGCAGTCCTTCCACCTCGGCCTCCCAAAGTGCTGGAATTATAGGGCCACCTGTGCCACCACACCCAGCCACACTTTTATTCCATTAAACGAAGGGAAAAAGAAAGACACTGCTACTCCATCATGTGTGCCTGGTATAAAAATGCCTCATTCTTTCCTAATGTGTGATAGTCTCCTCAGCAAGGATGTGTTAGTTTCCTATGGGTGATGTAAGGAAGCATCAGGAACTGGGTGGCTAATACAATAAAAACGTAAAGGCTCATAGTTTTGGGGACTAGAAGCCCAGAATCAAGAAGCTAGCAGGATTGGTTCCCTTGGAAGGATCTTAGGGAGTATTTGTTCTGGGTTCATCCTCAGGTATTCTCTGATTTACAGACGCCTCACTCCAATTCTCCATCCTCACAGGGTAATCGCCCACTGTGTCTTGCCTCTGTAAGTGTTTGTCTCCGTCTCCAAATTTCCCCCTTTTATAAGGACATTAGTCATATGGATTAACCCTCACTCTAATCACCTCAATTTAACATTTGACCTTGATAATGACCCCATGTCCACATAAGTTCACATTCTGAGGTCCCAAGAGTTAGGACTTCAACATATCTTTTTGGAGGATGCGATTCAAAACTCACAACAACAACAAAAAAAATCATTCTTTTTTTTTTTTTTTGATGATGATTTTCTGATGTATAAGGAAAATACAGTGCAGGGGATCCATTGCCAAATTGTGTTCTGCAGAACCGTAGGGTTTCATAGAGGTATTTCAAAGGTTCTACAACAATGATTCAAATTTGATCTGAAAATACACTTAAAAGTCATCACGTGCATTCAAATGTGATACAAGGTATGCATCACTCATGAACACCAGGGTATAGCTTTTGTTTCCAGAATGAAAAGCTTTGGTTTTTATTTTATTTTTTCCAGGCCAGGAATAAATTTGTTTTGCCACCCTCATGTAAACATTCAAATTTCTTCTTATTAGGTGCGATTTTAAACCATTGTAGCTTTATTGTGGTTGTCTTTGCATTCAAGCTCTGTGCTGACTGTAAATGCATATTTAAAGAGTGGGTTCCTGGGCCTTCGTTCCAGGTGACCAGATACTTTTGCTTGAGGAGAGTTCTTGTCTCACTCTGCAGCTAACCATGTATGGCATATTGATGTGACAACAGCAGCTAGAAAGAAAGGCATTTTCCATAACGTTTAAGTAGCCTATTATTCAAGCCTCTCTGGTTGCAAGTGACAGCAACCCAACTCAATCTAGTTTAGGTGAAAAGGAGACTTTGTTGCCTAATCCACAGAGTGTCTATTTTTTGTTCCTCACTGTGTGATTCCCCTGTGGAATTTCCTCTATCATCTATGTCTGGTCTACCACGAATTGGCTCACACCGCACACCTTCTACCACTCTCCAGCCCACCTCCCTGAACAATAATGAAAAACTGACTACATTTCCCAGACTCCCTTGCAGCTAAAGCTCCTGAGGTGACCTAGGTTCTTCTTGGATAAGGTGCAGGTGGCCCCACAAGGCAGCCCCAGCGAGAAGAGATTGGCTCTTTCAGCAAACTGGAGGCAAAAGCACCTGGCTCTTCAGGATAGCTCTGGAGGAGGGCCTGGTGTTCAGTCCTCTGGACCTTGGGGGCCATGGGGGCTGTGCTGGGTGAGGGGGGCAGCTGTGCAGTTTCCACTAACAACTTTAGGGGGCTGCTGATTTCTCCTGTTATTCCAACTACGTAGACTCTAAACCTTGTTTTCAAGACCTGTAGACTACCAAAATCTCTACACAAAAAGTCCTTTCTACTTAATTAGTGTATATTCTGACATCTCTCAAGAGCTGTGATTGATATAGCATGAGGCCAATTACAAGTCTAGACACTGATGACTCCAGACCTGTCCCTTAAGCCCAGAACTCTCTCTGGAGATGAACACAGATGTATGACTGTCTCCTATACAACCATACCTGGATGTCCCAGAGGTCCCTATATTTTTCCAGCCTCCAAACCAAATTCATAATTTCCCCCACTTCAAACTGCTGTTCCTTTTGTTTCCCTTATTAGATGATACCAGTTACCCAAACTGTAATCTGAGACATATCCTACACTTGCCTCTTACTGTCACCTCCAAATTTCAATGAATGACAGGCCTACTCACTACACATTCCTCCTCCTTTAATTCTATCACCCCATACCACAGTTCATTGCCTTACCATCTCTAACCAAGACAAACTGCCTCCTATCTTCAGTCTCACCTCAATCAATTCTTTATGCTTCCCCCAGAGTGATCGTTCCAATACCCAAATATCATCCTTTTTCTTGAATACATTAAATGGTTTCACCACCATTATCATGGTTCTCAAGCTGAACAAATGCTGTAAAACCAGGACACATGTGAAGCAGGAACTGGCTAAAAACTCATAAAATTCATTTTCTCTTTCTCTTTAACACACAGTTAGGCCACTTTCCAATCCCAATCCCCTCCTTCCAGTTCTAGAGGATAATTTTAAATTGACCTGATTTCAAATACTAGGTTGGCAATTGTATCAGCTAGATTTAGCTGTGTAACAAAACATCCCGAAACTTGTTGACCTAAAACAACCGCCACTTATTATTTCTTATAAGGCTACAGAGTGACCAGTGGTTCTGCTGCTCCAGGCTGAGCTCAGCTGATTTCAGCTGGGCTTTCTCAGGCATGTCACTTCAGTAGGTCACCTGGGAGCTGATGGTCTAGGATGGACTCCTCAGGAATGAAGTACTTCTGCTCCATATGATCACTGATCCTACAACTGGCTAGCCCAGGCATGTTCTCACAATAGAGGAAGTGTTTCAAAAAAAGAAGGCATCTTGAGGTCTGGGCTCTGAAGTGATCCACCCTCTTCAATACATTCTTTTAACCAAGGCAAATTACTGGCCACTTCCAATTCAAACGATGAAGAAAACATCTCTTATTAAGGAAGACTACAAAGTCATTATGCAAAGGAATTAAGTAAAGAATTACAGACATTTTTGCAATCAAACTAACACAACTATTCACTCAATATGTGAAACCTTAAGTTTTCTCTCTGGGCCTTGGTTTCCTCATGTGTAAATTAGAGGAAAGCCACATGACTCACAAAAGCACTGGAGGTTTTAAATTAGACAATGGAGGTAAGATCCTTAGCAGAGTGTTTGGCACCTAGTGAGTGCTCAATAATCCTTTACTACATTTATTTTTCACATCTTCCTGCAGTGTTTGCCATTGTGACTTCCAGGTAGCTGGAATAATTATGCTTATTTGCTGAACAAATTAACCATGTACCTGGCTCTAACACCCAGCTGGATCAACAACCTTTTAATGACTCGTTGTGTTTCTAGATCTATCACAAGCTCATGCTTCTCACACTCGGTCACTGACCCGTTTGAAATCATCCTGTCCAAACTTGACATAGAGCCTCTTAAAATATATCCTCCAGCTGTTCAAACACAGTCACTTCTCTGTGCATATGTAGGGGACAGAAGAACACAATTCATGCCCTGTAAACAGACCAACTAAGAAGCCCTTCCAAAAGAGAATGTGCATAAAACTGGACAATTAGGGCATTATGAACTTGTTCCAACAGATCAAAAATTGCCAAGTGTTATCTTAAGAAGTCTTGTGCTGGCTCAGTGTCTGTAGCTCAGCGGCTAGGGCACCAGCCACATACACCAGAGCTGGCAGTTTCGAACCCAGCCTGGGCCTGCCAAACAACGACAACTACAAAAATAAAAAATAAATAAACAGCTTGGAGTTATGGAGGGTGCCTATAGTCCCAGCTACTTGGGAGACTGAGGCAAGAGAATGGCTTAAGCCCAAGAGTTTGAGGTTGCTATTAGCTGTGACGCCATGGCACTCTACTGAGGGCAACATAGGGAGACTCTGTCTTAAAAAAAAGAAGTCTTGTGCTGATTTTCTTTGTTTATATGATAGATTGATTTATTAATAGCCCATGTTTTACACTTCCTCTGTATCCACCTCATCTGGTGGTATCTTCTCACTCTCACTCTGGGCTTGGTGATGTGACTTGCTTTAGTCAAACATATAGTAGCAAAAAATTGATGCAAGCAGAGGCAAGGAAAGTGAAGGCCTTGTCCACTTAGTTGTGTTTTTGACC
The DNA here is from genome assembly GCF_027406575.1 of Nycticebus coucang. Taxonomy (NCBI): domain Eukaryota; kingdom Metazoa; phylum Chordata; class Mammalia; order Primates; family Lorisidae; genus Nycticebus; species Nycticebus coucang. Next base: position 10,136,157 of record NC_069801.1, on the reverse strand, counting down.
TTTGTCACCACTATGGAAATGTTCTAGAGTTAACCTGCATTCTTTGTACTCTCTAGTTAGTACATTCTTTTAGCCAAGGCAAATTACAGGCCATCTCCAATTCAAGAGATGGAGAAAACATCTCTTACTGAGGAAGACTGCAAAGTCATTATGCAAAGGAATTAAGTAAAGAATTGCAGACATTTTTGAATGCAAGAGCTATGTGGAGGAAAGCTGAGTTATTGCAACCAAGGCTATCTTAGGCCAGCCAGACCCATTTCATAAGCGTATGAGTGAGACCAGTCAGTCAAGCCTGTCCATATTAGAATTACCAAGTCAATCCATAGACTTGTAAGTAGGAAATAAATAGCTCTTTATTAAAGTCAGTACATTTTAGGATGCTTGTTATGCACCAGTAGCTAACTGATGTAAATTTATGCAATGATTCTCATCATCATTTCTATCATAAGTTCCTTCTTTTTGTTTTATACTTTTTGGAGGAAGAGGGGAAAAAAAGAAGGATTCAACTGAAATCAGTAAGCCAATACAAGAATATCCATTCTGAAAGCAGATATCTGGGCTACTAGATAGGCTAAAATGAGTGACTTTGTTTCAAATCCTACAGGAATAAGTGAGGTCTTAGAACAGCCAAGTCACCATCTCAGGATTAAACTGCTGTTAAGTGTGATTTACTCAGAGACAAGTGATGAAGGAATGTCCAATATTGTCTTGAGTTGACATCAAGGAGACCTGTTGGCTCTACTCCCAGATTCAACATCAAATTTAAATGATGACACTTAGCAATACCAATGCCTCTATTTATCTGGCCACTCTATAGGGACTGTTTGGGTTGAATGGGAATGTGTATAAGGATTACTGCTCTGAGGGTAAGTTATTTTAGGATTATAATTATACGGCATACATTTAGCTCTCTATTATCTGACTAATGGATGAGAGCCAGAGCATTAAAACGAATACTGAATAACTGATACTTTAAGAAGTCTGATATTGAATTCTGTTGTGGGTAGAAGAAATATTGGCAATGAAATTACCTTTCTAATTATATCTCGTTTAGACCAACATTGGTTTATGCTTCCTGAGTATGCACAACTGGTAGGGAGGAGGGGAAATGCTTTACCCATAGAAAAGCCGCAAAGTTACTAACCTATAGGAGCATAATTGAGAATTGACTCTTAGCCCGATTCTGTAAGGATCCTGTTCAGTTAAGTCACTGCGGCCTCCACTTCTTCATTTTCTTGTTTAAAATAACTCTATACTTGCCTTGCTCCCCTTCACCCATCTGACTCCTTTTTTTTTTTTTTTATTGTTGGGGATTCATTGAGGGTACAATAAGCCAGCTTATACTGATTGCATTTGTTAGATAAAGTCCCTCTTCCAATCATGTCTTGCCCCCAAAAGGTGTGGCACACACCAAGGCCCCACCCCCCTCCCTCTTTCCCTCTCTCTCCTCTCCCCTTCCCCTATCCCCACTGTGACCTTAATTGTCATTAATTGTCCTCATAACAAAATTGAGTACATAGGATTCATGCTTCTCCATTCTTGTGATGCTTTACTAAGAATAATGTCTTCCACTTCCATCCAGGTTAATACGAAGGATGTAAAGTCTCCATTTTTTTTAATGGCTGAATAGTATTCCATGGTATACATATACCACAGCTTGTTAATCCATTCCTGGGTTGGTGGGCATTTAGGTTGTTTCCACATTTTGGCAATTGTAAATTGAACCGCAATAAACAGTCTAGTACAAGTGTCCTTATGATAAAAGGATTTTTTTCCTTCTGGGTAGATGCCCAGTAATGGGATTGCAGGATCAAATGGGAGGTCTAGCTTGAGTGCTTTGAGGTTTCTCCATACTTCCTTCCAAAAAGGCTGTACTAGTTTGCAGTCCCACCAGCAGTGTAAAAGTGTTCCCTTCTCTCCACATCCACACCAGCATCTGCAGTTTTGAGATTTTGTGATGTGGGCCATTCTCACTAGGGTTGGATGGTATCTCAGGGTGGTTTTGATTTGCATTTCTCTAATAGATAGGGATGATGAACATTTTTTCATATGTCTGTTAGCCATTCGTCTTTTTTAGAGAAGGTTCTATTCATGTCTCTTGCCCATTGATATATGGGATTGTTGGCTTTTTTCATGTGGATTGAGTTCTCTATAAATCCTAGTTACCAAGCTTTTGTCTGATTCAAAATATGCAAATGTCCTTTCCCATTGTGTAGGTTGTCTCTTTGCTTTGGTTGTTGTCTCCTTAGCTGTACAGAAGCTGTTCAATTTAATGAAGTCCCATTTGTTTATTTTTGTTGTTGTTGCAATTGCCATGGCAGTCTTCTTCATGAAGTCGTTCCCCAGGCCAATATCTTCCAGGGTTTTTCCTATGCTTTCTTTGAGGATTTGTATTGTTTCATGCCTTAAATTTAAGTCCTTTATCCATTTTGAATCAATTTTTGTGAGTGGAGAAAGGTGTGGGTCCAGTTTCAGTCTTTTACATGTGGATATCCAGTTCTCCCAACCCCATTTATTGAATAGGGAGTCTTTCCCCCAAGGTATGTTCTTGTTTGGGTTATCAAAGATTAGGTGGTTCTAAGATGTTAGTTTCATTTCCTGGTTTTCTATTCGATTCCAAGTGTCTACGTCTCTATTTTTGTGCCAGTACCATGCTGTCTTGACCACTATGGCTTTGTGGTACAGCCTAAAATCTGGTATAAAGCCCCCAGCTTTATTTCTATTACTAAGAACTGCCTTAGCTATATGGGGTTTTTTCTGGTTCCATACAAAACGCAGAATCATTTTTCCCAAATCTTGAAGGTATGATGTTGGTATTTTAATAGGAATGGCATTGAATAGGTAGATTGATCTGGGAAGTATAGACATCTTAACAATGTTGATTCTTCCTATCCAAGAGCATGATATGTTCTTCCATTTGTTAATATCCTCTGCTATTTCCTTTCTGAGGATTTCATAATTTTCTTTATAGAGGTCCTTCACCTCCTTCGTTAGGTATATTCCTAGGTATTTCATGTTCTTTGAAACTATGGTGAAGGGAGTTGTGTCCTTAGTTAGCTTCTCATCTTGACTGTTATTGGCGTATTCAAAGGCTATTGACTTGTGGACATTGATTTTATATCCTGAAACAGTACTGTATTTTTTGATGACTTCTAGGAGTCTCCGGGATTCTCTAAGTATAAGATCATGTCGTCAGCAAAGAGGGAGAGTTTGACCTCCTCTGCTCCCATTTGGATTCCCTTTATTTCCTTGTCTTGCCTAATTGTATTGGCTAGAACTCCCAGCACTATGTTGAATAGTAAAGGTGACAGAGGACAACCTTGTCTGGTTCCAGTTCTAAGAGGAAAAGCTTTCAGTTTTACGCCATTCAGTAAAACATTAGCTGTGGGTTTGACATAGATAGCTTCAATCAGTTTCAGAAATATGCCACCTATGCCTATACTCTTCAGTGTTCTAATTAGAAAAGGATGCTGGACTTTATCAAATCCTTTTTCTGCATCTATTGAGAGGATCATATGATCTTTATTTTTGCCTCTGTTAATACGGTGGATAATGTTTATGGACTTGCGTATGTTAAACCAGCCTTGAATCCCTGGGATGAAACCTACTTGATCATGATGTATGACTTTTTTGATGATAAGCTGTAATCTATTGGCTAGGATTTTGTTGAGAATTTTTGCATCTATATTCATGAGTGAGATTGGTCTGAAATTCTCCTTTTTGTTTGGGTCTTTTCCTGGTTTTGGTATCAGGGTGATGTTTGCTTCATAGAATGTGTTGGGGAGAATTCCTTCTTCCTCAATTGTTTGGAATAATTTCTGCAGTACAGGAATAAGCTCTTCCTTGACGGTTTGATAGAATTCTGGTGTGAAGCCATCTGGACCAGGGCATTTTTTGGTTGGAAGATTTTTTATTGTTTCTTTGATCTCAGTGCTTGAAATTGGTCTGCTCAGGAGCTCTATTTCTTCCTGGCTAAGTCTAGGGAGAGGGTGTGATTCCAAATATTGATCCATTTCTTTCACATTGTCAAATTTCTGGGCATAGAGTTTCTGGTAGTATTCAGAGATGATCTCATGTATCTCTGTGGGATCAGTTGTTATTTCCCCTTTATCATTCCTGATTGAGGTTACTAGAGATTTTACTTTTCTATTTCTTGTTAGTCTGGCCAATGGTTTATCTATTTTATTTATTTTTTCAAAAAACCAACGCCTTGTTTCATTAATTTTCTGAATGATTCGTTTGTTTTCAATTTCATTGATCTCTGATTTGATTTTGGATATTTCTTTTCTTCTACTGAGTTTAGGCTTAGATTGTTCTTCTTTTTCCAATTCCATAAGATGGCTTGTGAGATTGTTGATGTGCTCTCTTTCTGTTTTTCGAATGTAGGCATCTAAAGCGATGAATTTTCCTCTCAAAACTGCTTTTGCAGTATCCCACAGGTTTTGGTAGCTTGTGTCTTCATTGTTGTTATGCTCAAGGAAGTTAATGATTTCCTGTTTTATTTCTTCCTTCACCCATCTGTTATTCAACAGAAGATTGTTTAATTTCCATGCCTTTGGGTGGGGTCAAGCGTTTTTGTTAGAGTTGAGTTCTACCTTTAGTGCCTTATGGTCTGAGAAGATACAAGGTAAAATTTCAATTCTTTTGATTCTGTTGATATTTGTTTTGTGTCCCAGGATATGATCAATTTTGGAGAATGTTCCATGGGGTGATGAGAAGAATGTACATTGTTTATCTTTGGGATGCAGTGTTCTATATGAGTCTATCAAGCACAGTTGTTCTAGGGTCTCATTTAAATCTCTTATATCTTTGTTTAATTTCTGTTTAGAGGATCTGTCCAGCTGTGTAAGAGGAGTGTTAAAGTCCCCTGTTATGATGGTATTATCAGATATCATATTGCTCAGACTGAGTAAGGTCTGTTTCAAGAATCTGAGAGCATTTAAATTGGGTGCATAAATATTTAGAATTGAAACATCTTCTTGTTGTATTTTTCCCTTGACCAATATAAAGTGACCATCTTTGTCTGTTTTGACTTTAGTTGCTTTAAATCCACATGAATCTGAAAATAAGATTGCAACTCCTCTTTTCTTCTGAATGCCATTTGCCTGAAAAATTGTCTTCCATCCCCTGACTTGGAGCTTTAATTTGTCTTTTGAAGCCAGGTGTGTTTCTGGCAGACAGCAAATGGATGGCTTGTGTTTTTTAATCCAGTCAGCCAATCTATGTCTCTTCAGTGGAGAATTCAAGCCATTAACATTTATTGAGATAATTGATAAGTCTGGTAGTATTCTTTTCATCTTATTTTGTGAGAGTCCATTGCTTAGTTTTCTCTTTTGCATCAGTATGGAGGTTAGGTTCTGTCCTTTAATTTCTGAGTTCTTACTTTGCTGCTGATCCATTGTGGTGGTCAGTGTGCAGAACAGGTTGAAGTATTTCCTGTAGAGCTGGTCCTGTTGTGGCGAATTTCCTCAATGTTTGTATATCCGTAAATGATTTGATTTCTCCATCAATTTTTAAGCTTAGCTTAGCAGGGTACAGAATTCTAGGCTGGAAATTGTTTTGTTTAAGTAGATTAAAGGTAGATGACCATTGTCTTCTTGCTTGGAAAGTTTCATTAGAGAAGTCTGCGGTCACTCTGATGGATTTGCCCCTGTAGGTCAACTGGCGCTTACTCCTGGCAGCTTGTAGAATCTTTTCTTTTGTCTTGACTTTGGACAGGTTCATCACAATGTGTCTTGGAGAAGATCGGTTAGAGTTGAGGTGACCTGGGGTCCGATAACCCTCTGAAAGCAGTGTGTCAGAATTTTTGGTCATATTTGGGAAATTTTCTTTTATAATATTCTCTAGTATGGCTTCCATTCCTCGGGGGCATTCTTCTTCCCCTCTGGGATTCCTATAACTCGTATGTTGGAACGCTTCATAAAGTCCCGTAATTCTGACAGTGAACATTCTGCTTTCTCTCTCTTCTTTTCTGTCTCTTTTACTATCTGAGTTATCTCAAGAACTTTGTCCTCTACCTCTGAAATTCTTTCTTCTGCATGGTCTAACCTTTTGCTGATACTTTCCATTGCATCTTTAAGTTCCTTAATTGACTGTTTCAGTTCCTTCAGCTCTGCTATATCCTTTTTATATTCTTCATATCGTTCATCTCTTATTTGATTCTGTTTTTGGATTTCCTTTTGGTTATTTTCCACTTTATTAGCAGTTTCCTTCATTGTTTCCATCATTTCTTTCATCATGTGTATTCTAAATTCCCTTTCTGTCATGCCTAACATTTCTTTATAGGTGGAATCCTCTGCAGTAGCTACCTCATGGTCCCTTGGCGGGGTTGTTCTGGACTGGTTCTTCATGTTGCCTGGAGTTTTCTGCTGATTATTCCTCATGAGTGATTTATTTTATCTGTTTCCTTGCCCTAATTTTCCTTTGACTTCCTCTTTCTCTTTAAGTTCTCATGCCTGTGGACTAAGGGTTCGATGAGTCCTTTTGGTACAGGACCAGGAGGGTTAGAAGGTTGAAGAGCAAGAAAGGGATGAAAGAAAGGAGGACCGAGTGAAAAGAAAAAAAAAATAGAGAAAGGAGAGGGGATGGGTAAAAGGAATATTGACAAAAAGAAGAGAGGCACAGAAAGAGGGAGACAGAGCAATATAGGTGTACAGTAGGGTACTTTGACACAACCTTTAAAAAAACCACCTTCTGAGGGTGCCCCGTTGGGTGATTCCCTTGAGGTCAGCAGCTCTTTGCTAACCTGATCAGACACAGTACCCCATCTCCACCAAGTAGAGAGGAAAGACAAAAATGCTATAAATCAAACCAAAACAAGCAAACAGAAAACTTTACGGGATAAAATTGGGTGAAAAACCAAATAATAGCAGTAGAAACATTACCAAAATCAAGTTCTAGTTATTAAAAAAGGCAGCAAAGGGAAATTATAATTAAACTAGAAAAATTGAGAAAGAAAAAAGATCTGTACAGAAAAGGTTGAAATTAAAAAACAAAACATCGGGCGGCGCCTGTGGCTCAGTTGGTAAGGCGCCGGCCCCATATGCTGAGGGTTGCAGGTTCAAGCCCAGCCCCGGCCAAACTGCAACAAAAAAATAGCCGGGCGTTGTGGCGGGCGCCTGTAGTCCCAGTTGTCAGGAGGCTGAGGCAAGAGAATTGCGTAAGCCCAAGAGTTAGAGGTTGCTGTGAGCTGTGTGTTGCCACGGCACTCTACCCGAGGGCGGTACAGTGAGACTCTGTCTCTACAAAAAAAAAAAAAAAAAAAAAAATCAACAACATCAAAATAAACAAAAAACAACCAAACCAAAAAAAACAAAACAAAAAAGAATAAAAAACAAAACACAACCAAAAACAAAGCAGTATGTATATGTTATTGAATATTGTCTGGGCAACACGTGGTCTTCTGGGGTATGAGATGTTAATCACAGTTCTGATACGACAGGAGGCTGCTGATTTCTCAAACTCCAGCAGGTAGACACCCTAAATCTCTCTTCAGCCCACTTAAAAGGCACTTTGAACTTGTAAACTTGCTGAGCAGAAGCTTTCTGAGGAAAGTGCTTGTCGCTGGAATCACTGCTGAAGTGGCTATCCACTTACCCTGTGTGCCAAAACCGGTCTCACTCTGCCCCTGAGGTTAGGGCTGCAAGGAGGCTCAGACCCCACCCTTAGGCTACTCGGTCGCTGGGTTACCAGCTCCCACCCAATTCTAGCTCTGCGACCCTGAGGGCGGAGCTTGCCGGGCGGATCGCTCACAATGGCTCCGTGTCCCACAGCCAAACACTATTAGCTCCGTCTGGCTCAGCAGCTCAGACTGGGGCCCTAGACAACGGCCAAAGTTCTCTGCACTCCCGCTCAGGCTCTCCCCAAGGCAGTTCAGCTGAGTGCCAAGTCCAAAGACACCAAAACAGTTCACAGGTAAGGCCTTTCCGGTTTGCAGTCTCGCTGCTACTGAACTTACAGTTGCAGGCTGGTTTAGACCGATTGAACACATGCGACCACTTGCCGTTTTTCCACTGTTTTAGTCCTCCTCTTGGGTCCAGAAGTCTCTCACTGACTCCCTGTATCCTCACAGGGGTGATGATAGGCAGATCCCACCAGCCAGAGATGCCTGGAGTCCTATCTCCCCAGACTCACGGTGCCCAGATGCAAGGAAGCTGTTACTTGGCCGCCATCTTGCTCTCCTCCCTCCCTCCTTCATTGTTTTCATCATGTATATTCTAAATTCCCTTTCTCTCATTCCTAATATTTTTTTATAGGTGGAATCCTCTGCAGTAGCTACCTCATGGTCCCTTGGAGGGGTTGCTCTGGACTGGTTCTTCATATTGCCAGGAGTTTTCTGCTGATTTTCCTCATGAGTGATTTCTTTTATCTGTTTCCTTGCCCTAATTTTCCTTTCACTTCCTCTTGCTCTTTAAGTTCCCATGCCTGTGGACTAAGGTTTCGATGAGTCCTTTTGGTACAGGACCAGAAGGATGAGAAGGTTGAAGAGCAAGAAGGGATAAAAGAAAGACAAAGAAAGAAAAGAAAATAGAGAGAGGAGAGGGGGTGGGTAAAAGGGAATAGTGACAAAAAGAAGAGAAAGAGGGAGACAGAAATATAGGTGTACAGTAGGGTACTTTGACACAACCTTAAAATAAAACCACCTTCTGGGGGTGCCCAGTTGGGTGGTTCCCTTGAGGTTAGCAGCTCTTTGCTAACCTGATCGGACACAGTACCCCACCTCCACCAAGTAAAGAGGAAAGACAAAAATGCTAGAAATCAAACTAAAACAAGCAAACAGAAAACTTTATAGGATAAAATTGGGTGAAAAACCAAATAATAGGGGTAGAAATACTAGCAAAAATGAAGTTCTAATTATTGAAAAAGGCAGCAATAGAAAATTGTATTTAAACTAGGAAAATGGAGAAAGAAAAGAAAGAAAAAAAAAGAAAAGAAAAAATCTGTACGGAAAAAGGTTGAAATTAAAAAACAAAACAACAATGACAAAATAAACAAAAAACAAACTAACTAACAACAACAACAACAACAAAAAAAAAACAACCAAAAACAAAGCAGTATATATATCTTGTTGAATATTGACTGGGCAACACGTGGTCTTCTGAGGTATGAGATATTAATCACAATGCTGAAACGACTGGAGGTCTCCGCTGATTTCTCAAACCCCACAGGGTGGAGACCCTAAATCTCTCTTCAGCCCTCTTCGAAGGCACTTTAAACTTCTAAACGTGGCTAAGCAGAAGCTTTCCCAGGAAAGTGCTTGTCGCTGGGATCACTGCTGAAGTGGCTATCCACTTACCCAGTGTGCCAAAACCGGTCTCACTCTGCCCCTGAGGGTTAAGGCTGTAAGGTGGTTCAGTTCCTGCCTTTAGGCTGCTCAGTCACTAGGTTACCAGCTCCCATCCGATCCTTGCTCTGCGACCCTGAGGGCGGAGCTTGCTGGGCCATTCTCTCACAATGGCTCCCTGCGGCCCAGAGCCGAACACTACTAGCTCTGTCCAGCTCAGCGGCTCAGTCTGGGGCCCTAGACAATACCCAAAGTTCTCTGCACTCCTGCTCAAGCTCTCCCCAAAGCAGTTCAACTGAGTGCCAAGTCCAAAAACACCAAAACAGTTCACAGGCAAAGCCTTTCCGGTTTGCAGTCTCGCTGCTGCTGTACTTACAGCTCCCGGCGGGATTAGACTGATCCAACACACGCAACCACTTGCCAGTTTTCCACTGTTTCCGTCCTCCTCTTGGGGTCCAGAAGTCTCTTGCTGACTCCCTGTATCCTCAAAGGGATGATTATAGGCAGATCCCACCAGCCAGAGATGCCTGGAGTCTTATCTCCCTGGACTCACGGTGCCCACTTGCAGGGAAGCTGTTACTCAGCCACCATCTTGCTCTCACTCTCCCACCCATCTGACTCCTAAGTCTCATGAATCTCAAGCAGCTCTTACCCGAGCCTCCCTCTGTCTGTGTCTCTGTATCTATAGCCTCTGGCAACACAAGACTGAGGTCCTGCTTTCTCTGTGCACACCAGTAGGTAAAGGACTAAAAGATTCTCTGTTCCTGGCAGACCAATTGGAATTTTTATATTCCCTAAATTAAATGGAAGTATCAAAAATAAATAATTTTCATAGATCTTTCACAACATCTCAGGGGATCTATTTCCAGTTACCTCATGAGGTAATACTAAATATACACAACTAAATTAAAGCACAAATATATGCAATAAAGCAGGAGATGAGGTCTCTCTCTCTGCACACACACACATACACACTTCAGATCTCAGCTTAAATATCATGTTCAAAGAGAATTTCTTTGAACCTTTATCTAAATTAGGTCCTAGCACATATTTAAGCAAGTATTAAAACTCACTATTGTCCATTTACTTCCATATTTATAGTCAGTTGCTCCCACTAAAATACAGGATCCTTGAGGACAAAGATCACTTCTCTCATTTTTTTTTTGTGGCATTAAATTGATTTTAATTTATATCACAGGCCTAAGAAGTTATTAAAACCTCCAAATTATACTTCAGAATGAGCAAATTTTATCTGTCCCATGTGACTTGTTTTTTAATTAATCAAATGATTACCCAAAAAGAAGACAGATTAAACCTGAAATCAGCAACCTGTAGCAACAAAGAAACCATTTTGACAGTGAGTGGGTTTAGCAAGAAGGTTTTGTGATTAAACCAAAGCCACAGAAGTTGTAGAGCCTCCTTGTTCCCATGTGTTCAAAGTAATTTCCTTCTAGGTAGCTTCTTATTGTAGGCAACAACTTGGAAATCAGGAGAATATTTACTAACAAACTACATAAGATGTCCCTGACCTCTAAAAGCTGGCTTTCCTCCCAATGCCTTTTTCTAACACCCCGTACAAAGAAGTGCTGGATTCCATCCAAAGTCTTAGAATTCTCACCCAATTCTCCTGCTGAAGTTGACCACTAATAACTCCCACCGTGTCATTCCAGGGTATTAAATAAGATGGGCTGGGTATTAGATGTACCTTTTGCATGTAACTAAACAAATGAATGGGGCACTTCTCTCATTTTTGCTGTTGTTTCCTGCTGTTCTAGCATAGCACCTGGTACACAGGAGAGGCTGGATGAATGAAGGAGAAAATGAATGAACGGATAACTTGGGTGTGTCTTGAGGATCGATTATGATCATTCATAGGGCTTCAAAGAAAAAGATTCTGAGGCTGAAAGACTTCCACAGATAATTAAAACGTTAGCCTTGGGTCTAAAGCAGGCTCTCTCCACCTTGATACCATTGACATCTGGGGCTGGGTCATTCTGTGTTGTGAGGGGCTGTCCTGAGCGTTTCGGGAAATTCAACAGCATCCTGGGCCTCTGCCCACTGAATGCGAGGAGCACCATGACCCAAACCTCCAGCCCCCTAGTCCTGATAGTCAAAGATATCTGGACATGTTGCCAGATGTCCCCTGGTTGTCAGGGTGGGGGCAGAAAAATTGCTCTCTTGCCCTTTCAGTGGAGAGCTACCAATCTAAAGGGTATTGGTGGCATATGTTATTATCTGGAAAGCCCAAAAATTGGCAATAGCACAACAGACATCATGAAGAGACTGGAATGTTTGGGATTTTTGAAAACTATGTTCTTGGAATTCTAAACTTTCTAGGAGCCTGAGAAAGGAGAGTTTGGCTTTAGGAATCTATTGCATTTTTATTTAGACTGTCCAAATATGTGGCATACTATGTCTGAAGCCAGGTTTAAATCTTCTTTCTCAAAGTTACACACTCTCTTTCCTTCTATGTAACCATCCCTTGGGAAGTAAATGCTCTGAGGGGCACCACTTACAAGTAGGAAACCAATTACCTTGGCTTTGTGATGGGCCACAAAAAAAGCTTAATATCTAGCTTTCAAAATAGAGATAATACTACCCAACCCTCTGCACCTCTCTCATGGTTGAGAGAAACAAATGAGAAAATGGTGGCGAAAGTTTTGTAAATAGTAAAGTGATCTGCAAATATGAACAAAGTTTTCTGCCCCCATCTCTTTCTCGGAGATTCCACGGTCCTCACACATACATTTGTCAGTATTTATCAGAGGGAAGTTCACTGTCTTGTTAATTGCTTTAGTTAGATCCTGAGCGCCGCCCCTCCTTCCCACGTGCATACCTTGGGGGAAGCAATGCTCTTTCCCTCTCTGATCCGAGAGCTCAGTACAGTGACAAGTTGTGTGCTGGAACCCAAAGCACAAATTCCACACATGCAGAATACCCAGTAGGTTACTGCTGCCTCCAACTGCAGCGGTATCGGCCCAGCAGCCATGCCTGGTTCTTCTTTTTTTTTTTTTTTTTAATTTAATTTTTAATTAAAATCATAACTGCGCACACATATGGAGCACAATGTGATAATTTAATACACAATATAGTATGGTGCATCTTACAAGGGTACGTGTGAAACTTAGTAAACGTAGAATATAAATGTCTTAACACAATAACTAAGAAAATGCCAGGAAGTCTATGTTCACCAGTGTGATGAAAATGTGTCAAACGGTCTATAAAACCAGTGCATGGTGCCCCATGATCGCATTAATGGACACAGCTATGATTTAATAATAAAATAAAATAAAATATATCCAAACCTATCCATCACCTCACTTACTTATTTGTTGTGGTAAGACATTTAAAATTTATTCTTAGTTATGTTGAAATGTACCTTTGCATTGTGCACATTAGGTGAGATCCCATCAAATGCCCTCCCTCCTCCCACCAGTCACCCTTCCCCTTCCTCTCCTTCTCCTGCCTCTGCCCTCCCCTTTGCTAGACTATATTTGTGTTTTATCATTCCTAGGAGTATGTAAGTTGTTATATATTGTTTCCTAATTGTATTCAGTACATTGGATTTTTTTTTTTTCCATTCTTGAGATACTTTACTAAGAAGAATGTGTTTCAACTCCATCCAGGTAAACATAAAAGAGGTAAAGTCTCCATCTTTTCATGGCTGAATAGTATTCCATGATATACATATACCACAGTTTGTTAATCCATTCCTGAGTTGATGGGCATTTGAGTTGCTTCCGCAACTTGGCAATTATGACCTGGGCTGCAATAAACATTATTGTGCAAATATCTTTGTGGTAAAATGATTTTTGTTCTTTTGGGTAGATACCTAGTAATGGGATTGCAGGATCAAATGGAAGGTCGACTTTTAATTCCTTGAGGAGTCTCCATCAAGGCTGTATTAGTTTCAATCCCATCAGCAGTGCAGAAGTGTTCCCTTCTCTCCACATACAGGACGTTCAACAACATATCAAAAACGTTATACACCATGATCAAGTTGGTTTTATCCCAGGGTTACAAGGTTGCTTCAACATTCAATCTATAAATATAATACACCACATAAATAAAAAAAAAAAACAAAGACCATATGATTCTCTCAATTGATGCAGAAAAGGCTTTTGATAACATCCAGCATCCTTTCATGATGAGAACACCCCTGCTTCCGGTGGTAATGATACCTTCTGACACTAGACACAGTGTTGGTAAGATTACTTATCAACATGCCTACCCTCCCATAGTCAAAGAGGAGGAGGGCCGGGTGACCTAAGGTGGACCATTCCGATGCTTCTAAGAACTTGAATGGTGAGTACAGTGGCACAAATCGAGAAAGTGGCTGGAGCCGATTTCTTCCAACTCCAGCACCCTGAAGCAACTGGCGCCCAAATTTCCATAGCTTCCTTCTCTCCTGTCTTTTCTGAAAAGCAATTCTTCAGCTTTTTTCTAAGAGTCACTCTTTACACTTCCCTTAAGGGTTTCTTCTGTGATGTTAACCAGAATTGGTTTCTGTTGTGCACAACCAAAGTTCCCTAACTGATTCCTCAGCCCTTAACCTTCCTTCCATGGTTTTGTCACTGAAATAGTGACCCTTTTTGACCCTTTTCGACCCTTTTGACCCTTTTTGCTGTAACAGGGACCATCACCTACATGATGGGTAAGTTCTATTTTATTATCATCTTAAATGTATATCATTAAATTAACCACTTGGTTTCCAAAAATGGAGCACAAAAGCTCTACGATGGGAAATAAATTCCCAAATTGCCCTTTAGTACTATATAGCTCTCTGAAAGCTACATCAGCTTGATAGAGACTGTTGAATTCACACATTTCTCTTCCCCAGGAAGACAAGATCCTTTCCCGGAGAACACAGCTGTGGATAGGAGTGTGTCTTTGTTGAGTCTCATTTCCCACCATGCCCTTATCTTTGCACACTAACACTGAAAACAACTTGGCATGCTCCTAACATTCTACCTGATGGATTTTGCAAAGGTGTTGAGGTCTCAGAAGGGGATACCTGTCTCTGTTAACTTAAAAAAAAAAAAAAAACATCTGAAACACGAGCTTAGCAGAGAAACAGCATTACGATCACACATCTCACCTTCCATTTCTTCTGAACGGGGAAGGTGATTACAGAAGCTCTGTAACTGATGGGATTGCATCTAAGCCTAGCAAGGCCTGCAGGTCACATTTTATTTATTTAATTTAAAAAAACTTTAAAAGATCAGAACTAGCAGGGCAGAATAGAAAGTGTGCTTGCAAGAGTTCTGTAAGAGACCACAAGCTTCAGACTTGCGGATTTTATAGTTTTGCATCTGATCATGGAAATTAAGCACTGTTTATTTTCAAACACCCGGGAAAGGACGTCTGAAAGGGTAACGTGGATGACTGGAGGGCAGGAGCTAAGACTCCTTGGAATAATTAGCTTATCATTGTAGCTTTTAAGTTAGGTGAACTAAATTCCTCAGCATCCATTTCAGTACATCTCCCTTCACCTTTAAAAAGCGGGACTCTGGTGGGATGAGTAGACTTCAGAATATCTCAGGGTAATTGTCCTAGGATGAAAGCTTTGCCTGTTCGTCCTGGTTGTCATGTCAGACTTTCTTCGCTGCTTGCCACAACCTGAGGAGAGAGCTCCAGTCCTTCCTCCACGACAGGGTCACGTCTCAGAAGATGAGAAAAACTCACACATGAGGTGCTAGTCACAGCTGCTGCCAGCGTCCGTGACCTTCTTAAGGCAAGGATCCTTCCAGTATCTGGGTTGGTGCAAACCGACAGCAAGATCCGATCTAGGGCTAACAGGGTCATGTTGATGGGCCTGACTGATAAGCCAGCAGCAGCGAGGAAGCTCCAGATACCTGCCTTGATGATGGCCACAGGCTCCTACTCTGACCACCATACTGACTTTAGAAAAACGTCTGGAAGGACAGACAGAGCTAGCAACGGGAGAGGCAAATTCAAGTGTGACTCTGCAATATGTACAGGACCAAAGCACCTGCTTCCCAAGGCGTCCTCACCGATGACAGGTGACGCTGACTGCACAGCCGACACCCCCTGTCTATCTGCCAGGAGCCTGCGCCAAGGGTCTCTCGGGTCCAAACCGCAGAGCCACACTGGAGGCCAGTCCACGTCCCGACAGCTCAAATAGCTGATCAGTTTGTGTTCCCTGGGCCTGATTTTGTCAGAAACAAATCAGAAAGCACAGCCGCCGGGAGACTTTGGTAGACCGTTCTTTTTTAAAGAGAGAAAAGAGAAACGAAGCCACCCAAATCACAGTCAGTCTGTGATCCTGGCAAGGCCCCCCATCTGCCAGGTCTGCCTGCTGCTGCTGCTTCCGCTCCGGCTTGGCAAGGGCAACACAGGCTTTTGGCAAAAGTGCTCTCGAGTTCCCCAGAACGCAAATAGCCAAGGAGGAAAGAGAAGGAAGGGAGGAGGAAGAGGAAGGGAACAAAAAAGGCAGAATGTTATTCCACATCTCAGCAAAGACGTATTTCTCCGATCAAAAGGAGAGGAGGCGGGGGAGGGGCGAGAGGCATCAAGTTGAGAGAAGAGAGAAAACAGGAGGGAATAGGACAGATGCAGGCTGGGGATGGGGAGGGGGAGGGGGAGAGAAGGCAAAGGAAAAGGAAAACAGAAGAGGAAAGAGGGGGAGAGGGGAAGTACAAAGGCGGGGGCATATTCTGTTGTCTTTCTGCCTAATATCAGATTTTGTCTGGCCTGAAGCACAGACTTGTTTAGGGGAAATGGAGCCCCGATCTTTAGCATAAGACCCGCTTCCTGCTTGAAAGACGTGGAGAATCATGAGAATGGCATGTGAGTTGTGCACAGACGGATCCGAAAACCGGCCTCCAAGAGAAAATCTACCCGTGGGATGTGACAGTGACACTTATGGTCAAGATTCTCCAGATTCCCAAGGTCCCTTGATGCTGGAGGCTGTGGTTGTGCTCCAGGTCTGCGGTTCTGCAAAAACAAAGGTGGAGCCGCTCCATCTGACCTTCTCTGCTCCTCCCTAATCAGAGCTAATGTTGGGCCGGCAGCTTTTATTCTACTTCCCATTTTATGATGATAAATACAGACCCGGACCTGAGGTTTACTCAGGAGGGCTCCTCCTGGAGTTCCTCGGCCCCCGACACAGACTTTGTGCCAAGCCTCTTCACGCCTTGCACCAAGACTCCCTCATCTGGTGACCCCAGACCCCTCCAGACTTGCTTAGAGATGACAGTTGGGTGTTTTTACTTTGAAAGATTTACTTCCTTCATTCCTAGAGATAGCCCTCTGGATAGGATGCACTCGCCCTCACTCCGAACCAGCTCCCCCTTTGAGTCCTAGCGCAAACCAAGGTTAAGGCAAAGAAGCCACCCACTATTGTCCAGGCCTGGGCAGTGGCCAAGGGTCACTGGAACACAGGCAGAAAGTTCTCTGCCCTTTAGTACCCAGCCTTCAAGAGGAGGACCTTAATGCCAACAATGCAATCTTATTGTTTTCCCAAGTATTTGTCTTCCCTTAATACACAATGATATTAGGTCTTTGGGGGAAGGAGGGAAAGAATTTCTAATAGGAGATTTAATTTGCCGTAATCAACCCATCTTAGCATGCGGAGTCACGCCGTACAGAGCAAAAGAATTAATCTTTGGCAGAAAGAATGGCCTCTTCGGTGTTAGGAATCTAACCACTTAGGAAGCTGAGTTGGCAGTTTGCGCTTAGACGGAGCTCTCGGGGATGAAAGCCTCAAGATCAGGCTTCAAATGCAGCCTGAGTAGTGAACGTCACAGACTGTGAGGGCCTGCACACCGGGAAGGGAGTGGAACATAAACAGAGGCCTCTCTGCTGTTGCAGACACCCCCACGCGGGAAGTGTTTAGGGGATGCATAAATAATTGCGGCCCCTCTGGGCTGTCCACGTGAGGGGCTCCTGTCGTGATTTCAGTCTCTGGAATGGATTGTCAGGCCTGCCAATCATCTCTGGCTCCCCTATTGTACTTGGGAGATGTGTTTGCTCTGTGCACATGGTTTTATAATCCTCAGAGGTAGACTTGCATAGTCCAGCAATGCGTTTACCTTTGACATTCCCCTAAGCAGGATTGATTGCTTCCAAGACAGCTGTGACTTGAATTGATTATGCCTTTTCGGCAGTCACTCTCAAGCGGCCTCCAGCTTCTCCCGGATCCCTTTTGTCTGACTTTATTCAACTTGTAAGCTGACGTCAGAGCATTTCATTATCACACGATACCATGAAGGACCCTTTGGGTATGCAACTAAGGGTGCCATCTCCCAGCCCAGTTAAGGGATATGGTGACTCCTCCCCTTGAAGAAATTCCATCTTCCAACACATAAACCTACAAAATATCTATTAATATAAAACGCAGACTGAATGGAAAGATGTGCATGTAAGTTCTGTTTGCACTCTATTGACCTCCTACTGTTGATGAACTTGTTATATGAAATAAGTACATTCATTCACCTTGGATATTGAGGTAAGAAGCAGTGTTTAAAAAATGGGTGGAAAATAAGTGAATTTCTAAAAAGAAATAAAGTTCAATAAATATTCTTATTTTAAATAACACATTTTTAGATGTCTACTTCAAAACTCAAAACCACATTTCACCTCTGAGCATCCCCAAAATGTTGGTTTTCTTGACCACGTTAGACTGGCAATGCTGATTGAAAAGAATATGATTGAACACGGCTATTAGGTAACACAATTCTAATTGAATTCAGCAATGGACCCAGGATTGTAACCCTGACGATGTTTCCAAAAGTTAGTGGTTTGGGAAGAAAAGAGATTAGGGTGACATTTTTAGACTCAACTCATCACAACTCACTTCCTCTTTTATTAGTCCAAAAGACAGGAGCAAGGAATCTTTGAATGTTTGGAGGCAAAAGAGACAATTGGTTTTCTAGCCCTCACCTGGTGTCCCTAGTTGACTTTCTGCAATGTTCCCCTCACCCAGGAAGAAGGAATCAACTCATCTTCTTAATGTATGACTTGGGAGAACAGCTACCATACTCTGCTCCATTGTATCCAGCCATTTAAGTGAAAACATTCTAGCTGGCATCAATTTGGGGTCAGGAGCAAATAAGACAACAAAATATTCCTACAGAGTAATCACATCATCTGGGATATTTCAGCCTCATTAAATAAAAAGAGGGAAAAACTGTTATCAACACCATTCAGGATGAAAGGTTGCAAATGAATTAGGCATTAGGGGGGAGAAAATATGTCTTTAAGTGAATGGGAAATATTTTTGAAATCCAGTTCTAGACACTGGTACGCTCGGATGTGAAAGAGCGGAAAAAAACAAATGGTTTTTTCATTGCCTTAGATTTTGCAAACTGCGGTTTACACAGTATCTTTGGGGATTTATTTAGAACCGGTCCTTTGGCTGGGGTGCCAGCTATAGGTTTGGGTCCAGGCATTGAGGAAAACTAATCCGTTCAAGAACAATTTGCTCTCTTTTATTCAGTAAATTGTTTTAAATTTCCCTTTTTTTCTGAGTTTTAAAATTGGCTGTTGTTGCTTCAGAATCCTTCCTTTTTCCACCAGATGGGCTTGGGGATAAAGAAGCTGAATGGGCTGTTCAGAATAAAGGAGTGACGGGAACCGTGAATAAAAATGAAAGGCTTTGCATAATTTGGACCATCTCAACACGGGGCCGCAAAGCTCCCTCGGGGCGGCTTCAGACATTGACAGGTGAGAAAGGCTCCAAAGCACTGCCAGTTAAAGTCTTATTGGTACAAGATCCAGGCTTCAGGATTCATTTAAAAAATAAAACACAGAACACCACCACCACCACCGGGGTAGAAACAAAAGCGAAGAAACCACAGTTCAAAATCTCCGATACAGCGGAATGCGGGGAACCACCAGCCACTCTGACCTCCCTGTTGTTGAATGGAAAACAAGGCCGGGAAGAAAAGCTCTGGGGTAAACGAAAATCACCAAACCCAAAGAACATGTTCTGAAACATTTCTAGATACTGAAGAGGTGGGAATGATGATAAAATCTAATTCAGCTTGGCTTCCCTAATGTAGAAAGCCATCCATTCTCTTAAAACACCTGGTGTTTGTCTATCCACATATCAGAAGAGACCCACCAACAGAGCCTGAAGGAGTAGATTGATTATTTTCAAATATTTCAATAGAGCGCATACCATCTCCACAGTAGCGTACAATGAGCTAAATCCCTCCTCTAATCCCTCCTGTAATAATTCGGCACTAGCAAAACCAGTGCCAATTCATTTACTGGGTGGTACATCAAATACACCAAAAAATTCATCAGCTACGCAGTGCTGCTGTTTGGGGTAAGTGTTTGCGCCACTCCAAAGCCTTTGCCAGCTTTGATGGCTGCCAAGTTCGTACGGAAATGGATTTTCCCTTTCCCAAGGCTAATGGGAGAACCATTAAATTCTCAGAGACAACCCATATATTATTTCTAAACCCTACGACTTTGACTTTAAAACAAGCTATTTTGATGCTAAATCCCATAGAAGACTTAATCAAAAACCCAATACTCGATATAGCACATCGGAACAGCTGTTCAGGAGGTGTGTCTAGTTGAACATTTTTGGACAGCTTATACCAAAAAAGAAAAAAAGAAAAGGGCCGAAAAGAAGCTTCCACCTGCTCCGTGCAGAATTTCCCTACTGATCTCTGTACCTGGGCATCCGTTAAGAGGTGTCTCATCAGTATCATGGAGCTTTTCAGAGTCTCCTTCTCAGTGGGCAGGAAAGGGTCTTTGTCCTCCTCCAGGGCCTTCGACTTGGTGACAATAAAATGGGAAATCTGGTCGTTGAGGGTGTGCAACGATTGCACGGCTGTGAAAAGACAAAGAAGGAAACGTGGGATCACCCCCGGGAATGTTTGAAGAGAAAGTCGGCTAGCCACTTTCCAGGGAAAAGCAAGGCTGCACCAACAAGGTCTAGACCAGGTAGGTCTCGAGAACCTGGCCCACCTAAGAATTCCTGCTGCAAATGCTTTTAATGACTAACGAATGTGTAATGAACACCGTTCAGATGTCAAGCCATACAAAGTACTTGGGGACACGCTTGTGAGTAAAACCAGACATGATACCTGCCCTCAGGGAGCATCCGTTCCCTTGGGGGAAACTAAAACAAGAGACTAAGTCAGCAAATAGATACGTGAATATGAATTTGCGGCAAGCGTTCATAAACGACAGAGATTACTAGGGCATGAGGGGACAGCCCTCAATGAGATTTACATTTATGATAATATACTTGGCTATTTTACCTCTGAGCAGATGGCCTCTGTCATTAAAGTTTATGAAAGGACGGTGGCCCTGTTTTCTAATCAGTGCCTCCCAGTGAGCTGGGAGGATTATTATTTCTCTATAATTTCCAAGGCACTTACCATCTGACATGTTATAGATTTTAAGATTTTACCTATTAATTATTCCTCTTGCCTCTTTCTCCATTTTCTCTACAGTACACTTCATCAGAAGTGTTTTTATTAATCTCGTTGTGTGTTTTTTTGTATCCCCACCTAAAACAGGACCTCGCAAATAGAAATATTGCTCAATGCATGTTGTTGAAATAGCTCTTTATGTTTCCTTGAATTAACATTAAATTTCATTATAGAATTCCCACCATTTTCAAGTCCACGTATCCTTTCAAACCCCAAATAAGTAAATCCTAGGCATTCTCAGTAAAGCCACTGCATTAGCTACCATTGAGAGAAGAAAAGTAATTATCGAAAAATGTTACAAATCTGCTATACAATAAGGAGAATTTGAGGACTTCTGTTTCTGGCCATGAGAAAGTGAGAGGGTCTAGACTACTCTCTTGCTTAATAATTAGAAAGCTGGACAATATTTTAGAAATAACTATCTTTAGACATTGAACAATTTAGACACTGAACAATAAGGAATCATTGAGAACAGGGGGGAAAAAAAGAATTGAGTCCTGTCATTTCCAAGGAGAGAATTTCCAGACTCCAGCACAGGGATGAGGCATTCAAAGAGAGCCCAGGAGTGTCACTGAGTTCGGAGAGAGAAGAGGAAGGCTGAGTTAGCTGGAATTTGGAGGACAGAGTATGAAAGAGATCACCAGAAATTTGCAAAGGGTCTCCTTTCAGTTATTGGCTGAAGATCAGTCCTGTGTGTGGGTAGGATAGAATTACACGGCGATGCCAAGAAAAAAAAAAAAAAAAAGAAAGAAAGAACTTGCAGGAGAGAACAGTTACCGGGGAGCTGTAAGCCAAATAATTCCAAGAGATCACGATAGGCACGATGGGGACGCTCTCCTGCCAACACAGAGGGACGTTGTTGGAACACAGGACACAGTTACTAGAGACTCCAGAAGGGCCAGGCTTTAAAAATGAAGCTCTTATAAAAATGATCCCCAGAATCAAGGCTACTCTAAACCTATCCAAACAGAAAACCTGAAAAGTAAGCCTTGGAAGAATTGAACTGATTTGTAAATGAATAAATACCTGCCGGAAAAATACTGAGCATTCTTCGTAGAAGCATAACAAAATCTGGTACCAAAATGTAACATTTATAATGCTTAGAATTCCATAAAAATTACCAGACATACAAAGAAGCACGAAAACCCAACTAATAGCCTGGAGAAAAATCAGTCTATAGAAACAGACCCAGAAATAACAGAAGTGATAATATCAGCCAACATGGCTATTAAGACAGCTGGTAAAAACATGTCTTGCTTGTTCAAGGTTGTAAAATAAAACATGGGGATGATAAGGAGAAAAATAAAATATTTAAATCCCAGCCAAATAGAACTTGGAGGGCTGAAAAACATGAAGTATCTGAAATGAAATTTCACTGGATGCGATTAGATGACAGCAGTAAAACTGTCCACAAGGAATTAACAAAGCCTTGGTAACAATGTAAGTCGGATAAATGTAATTTATCTGACGTTAAAGCTAAATAGGTATAGTTGGGGTCTCGGGGTGGGGGACTCCCAAGGAAACAATGTTTGAAGAAATAAAACGGACCAATTTTTTTTCCAAATTAGATAAAACTATAAACCCACAAATTCAATAATCCTGATAAACTCTAAGCAAGATAAACATAAAGGAAATTATAATCAAATTACTGAACGCACATACACACACTGTTAAAAAAAAGAGAAAAGTCTTAAAATCAGCCAGAGGAAAAAGGCAGGTTAGGTAAAGAGAAACAAAAACAATGATGTCAGATTCCTTATTGGAATCTATGCAAACTGGAAGAAAAAGGAGAGAAGTTTGGGAAGTCCTGAATATCCAACCTGGAGTTCTATGCCCAACAATATTATCTTCCATAAATGAAGTGAAGAAAAGACTTTTTTTTTTTTTTTTTGAGATAAAAAAAGTTGGGAGAGCTCATTACCAGCAGGCTTGCACTAAAAAGAGATGTTAGGAATTTCTTTAGACAGAAGGAAAATAACATTAGATGGAAACGTCTATTGACAAAAAAAAAAAAAATGCTTCCAAAGGGAAATATATATTTCCATGAACCTATTTTCTTTCTCATCTTTTAATTCATTTGAAAGACGATTGATGTTTTAAAGCAAAAAAATCATAACATCCTGCAGGGTTGTTAACATACACAGATAAAAACTATGATATTAAGGGCACAGGAAATAAGAGAGGGCAAATGGAAGTCTGTGGTTGGAGGAGTCGACGGTTGTACATCAAGTGTTACAACATTATTTGAAGGTTGCCTGTGTTAAGTTAAAGATGTATATTTTAAATCCTTGAGGAAGCACTAAAAATAGCAAACAAAAAATAATAAATAGGAAGTGGTTCTGAATCATGGAAAACAAACTTTAGGGCTGAGGATAGAGTTGGAACCACAGGACGGAGAAGAGGCAAAGAGCAGGTAGGACGTCGGAGCAGCGTCTCGCTGCACAGAAGACTCTACGGCCCTTTCCTGGCCAGGGGACAGAGCTTGGCTAAAAGAGAGAAAGATGAACTGGAAAGGACAAGGCCTGATTCCCGCCTCCTCTGAATGCCTGTTCTCCCACTGAGATGGTTAGAAACAGCCAGATGGATTTGGGGCTCGGTGCCTCAATGTCTCATATCCCACCCTGCCCTCTGGGACACAAATGGACACAAATAATTCAGAGAGGACCTGAGATGGCTCTATAGCCCTAGCTCCCTCCTCCCCCCACCTCCAGCCTCCTTTAGTGTCTCTGCTGTTGATAATAGGTCAATAAAGTCCAGAAATGGCAAGCAGGAAATTCACGGACAAGATCACATCCCCAAGACCAAACGATGCAAAGCCTTCTGAGAACCCAAAGAGAAGGGATAAAGAAAGGGCAAAGAAAGCCATCTGGATTTGGCTGATATTTACCCAGAAGATAACGCAGTTTTAAACCAGAAGTAACTGAGTTACAATCAGTGGAAGTGTGTGCTCCAGATCTAAGCTGAGTTCCATCGCACAAAGTTCAAAACAACAACTGACACAGCCGTGACTATGTATTTTTTA
Source organism: Nycticebus coucang (assembly GCF_027406575.1). Classification (NCBI taxonomy): domain Eukaryota; kingdom Metazoa; phylum Chordata; class Mammalia; order Primates; family Lorisidae; genus Nycticebus; species Nycticebus coucang. The sequence goes on along the minus strand of NC_069801.1, from coordinate 10,112,438 downwards.
ATTCTCTATATATCCCATATACATTCCATGTAAACAGGAAGGTGGGAGCACGCTGTTATATAAGGAGAACAGTTGGCAGGCACCGAAATAGCGGACTCATGGTCTATCACCAATCTCTGTATAATTCACGCCACATTTTCCACCACCATCCTGCTTTCCCTTGACCACCTCCCAGTGTATAGACACAGATGTGGTGTCCTCAAGAACAGGCATTTCTCCCCAAATCGTTCTAAGGGTACCCTACTTCCCAAGTCCTTTGCTTACAGATACACAGACATGGCTATCGACAAGACTCTTTAAGCCGATTCTTGGGAGAGAGAAATTGCTGTAAGCTCTTTTCATTCTAAGTTGGCTGATGGACCTGGATTCTCCAAATGCATCTATTACAACCCTTTCTATCCTTGTGCCAGAAAATTGCGGCTTGGCCACCAAAATTTGCTCTAAATTTCACTTTGTTCTAAGCTCAAAAGGCAAATTGCAAGTGTTAGGCATCCCATCCTCTGCTCAAACAATAGCAAGTTCCATCAGAACGTACCACGTTGTGTTGTAATTCCTTAAGAATCTGCCTATGGTGGTGTTGGGTAGTCATCCAGATATGATCAGGGCAGAAAACGGATGCAGTTAGGCTATTTTGGTCTGGTCCGTGTCAAGCTGCCCTGGGCTATTATGGGAATGAAGCTGATTTAGACCCTGCAGGTGGATGTTATTAAGACCTGGCTGGTAGTTGTTTTCAAGACTCGCAGGTGGGCTGTTTTGAGAACAGAGTTAAGACCCTGGAAGACTTCCAAGAAGAATCAGATAGTCCAGAAAGTTGTCTATAAAACCCAGAGGGCTGCACTTTCCACAGTGCCTGCGGTCAGTAGGACAGGGCCCAGCTTGCTATCCAAGCTGTTAAAACAGACTTCCTTACTTGCTAAAACTTCACTCGCTCTTTCTCTCTTATTTTGCTGGCTATCTCAAGTCACCCTGCTGCTCTAACAGTAGATTTAGTTATTGATTCAGTAACTGTCCCTTTCTGAGCTGTCCCTATAGCATCCTCTCTAGTGATCCTGTAGAGAGAGAAACACAACTAGCGGCTTCACTGATGTTAGGCTCCACCTTGTGACTTGCTGTGGCCAGTTAAGTGTGAGTGGACATTGGCTATGCCGTATCACAGCGGAATCATCACCAGCCATCCCTTGGCTCTAAGTTACCCGTTGGTTTTCCCATCTGTAAATGAGGATAATAATGTCTACCTCTCAATGAATCCCCAACAATAAAAAAAAAAAAAAGAAAAAAAAAAATAAAAATAATGTCTACCTCACAGAGCTACTGTGGGACTTAGATGAGACCGTTCAAATAAAGAAGATGATACAGTCCCTGTCTCATGGTAAACATGTAAAAAAAAATGTTAACTATTACATTTCTCCTTCCACAGTCTGTACCTGACGTCTTTAAGAGGCTGATATTGGTCATTGTTCTGTGTATAACTGAGATTAATTTTTAGCTCCTTGTTATAACTGAGCCAAAGGCTGCCCCTTGTGTACTGGCCCTAGTTTATTTCTTCTTTGCGGGGTCAGAACTGTTAGTTTACAAGCCCACCAGTGCCAAACTCAAATTTTATGCATCTAATCCCTTTAAACATAATTCAAATGAGGTGTGTAGGTATCTAGAGGGTATGCTTTGCATACCCCGCGAAAGTGCACCCAGTATCTGCCGGCCATAGATAAGATAAGCCCTGGGCCATAAAGACCCCAAGCCTCCACCGTTCTAGAAGCATCACCCGGACGTGTAAGTCTCTTGTGCACTCCCCCGCCCGCGGATATGGACACCTGCACCTCTGGGCCGTCTCCGAAGTGTTGCTCAGTGAAGCGTGTGTGCGCTACTGCCACCTGGTGGCCATCTCCAGCATCCCTAGAACCCCCTGCATCACCCATTTGTCCATTCTGTTTGTATTCGCAGTGACAGCTTGTCCAGGGCCCCATACACTACGAAAATGTAATGAATGCAAGCTGATAAGTCGTGACATCAGAGAGCAATGTCCCTCTCCATTTGTTTCTGTATATGGACCTAATCCCCAAGACGGGTCACCCCGTATCAGGCTTGTGTGATGAGTGATTTTCACTTTTTTGTCTGGTTAGCATCTAAAGCCCTCTTTTCAGACTCACCCGACCCCGGGTGTGCTTCCTTTGGAGCTGATTCCACACCCACATCCCAGAGGTGGGCACAGCGCCCCACCCTGGCCAATCTGAGCATTTCCTCTCTCCGGCTACAGTGGTGGCTGCAGCCGAGGCACATGACCCAAACACAGGCAACAGGTTTGATTTCAGGATTATTTGATAGAACTACTGAAAAGGAGACAAATGGCCTCTCTTTTCTCAGTGGGAATTAATAAACTAGCAGGAACGTGGAGCAGTTGGTGGCCTTTGGAGTTGTCACTCGAGGAGCTCTGCCTGAGAATACAGGTAAATCCAAAGGACAGGAAAGAGGTTCTTGACTGCATCCTCGCAGCCCCAGAGGATTCAGTCCAGGGGCAGGTGAGGGGGCAGGAAATTCCCTTCTTGAATCCACCTGAGTGAGGTTTCTGTCACTGGCAACCAGGAGGTTCTGAGGACGTGGAGCAGCAGGTACTTTTTCTTCACTGCAAGAGGTATCCCCGTTTTCATTTTTTTGAATGTCTGCCTTCCTCTATTTCAGACTAAAGACAACGTCAAGTTTTTATGCTGGTCCTTCTACGAGAAATAGGGTCTAAATACCGTCCTCCTGAATCTGGCTGGCCTTAGTGACATGGCTGACCAGGAGTGAGAGGCAGAAGTGACCTTGGGGTTTCTGAGGCTGGACCCTAATAGGCCTGGCTGCTTCTATCTGTGACTCTCAGACCACTCCCTCGGGGAGAGACTGCTATGGAAGAAATCAAAGTATCCTGAGGCCACCGTGCTTTGAGGAAGCCCATACTCGCAGACTGGATGGGGCAAGAGAGATGTCCGGGCATCCTCACCTGTCTCACCATCCAGCCCAGGAGTCAGATATATGGGGTGAAAAAGCCATCTTCAACATTCCAATCCTAGAAGATAACCTGAAAAGAAGAGCCAAGGAACCCAGACCCCCGCAGCGCAGACCATCTTGACCATTCACATCATCCCAGACAAGGCCCCGGGCACTGTGGAGCAGAGCTGAGCCTTCTCTGCATGCCATCCCCCAATTCCTGGCCCACAAAACTGAGACTGTCATAAGGTACCAACGTGCATTACTCAGTCTGAGGCTGGTGAGTCACACAGCAACAGATAACTGTGATAAATGTCAGTAACACCATCACGAGACACGCTTTAAACTGTAAGTTCCATGAAGCCACCGATGGTTTCTTTTTCAGGTCATCGCTATGTCCCCAGATTTCAGCACAGCACCTGGCAGACGATAGTGCTTAGACAAATAAATATTTGCCCAAAAGCGGGGGAGGGGGAAAGAATCAATAAGGAAAGAAATGAAGGAAAAGCCCAATGCCTCTTACTTTGTCACCTCTCCCTGTCCTGTCACCTGAGAATCCGGTGAGATGCACATTCTCCATTTGACCTGTAAAAATCTCAACTAAGTAATGTTGGTTTTAAAATGTATAATTGATTAGGAAATGAAGAACCAAACACATGCTTTCTTACCTACCTGAGATGAGGATATTGAGTCATAAAAACAAGTTTATTGGGTTGGTTGTTCTGCTTGGGAAATGATGCTCAATTTATTTCATGTTATTTTGGTCTACATATTTAAAGCAACATGTATTCCTCTAGCAGGCTTATTTATATGACGTGCTGATTTGAATTTCACTGCACATTAATGAGTATTTATTTAGGTTTCAGATAAGAATGGCACATTCATGGGTTGGCAGAAGGAAAAAAAATGACACGTTTCAACATTTTGCATCATTAGCAAAAATAGAAGGTAGACGTAACATGTCTTAATGTTTTCAGGAGAGAAACGGCAGCTTACCACATGGTGCCTCCGTTTTATGGATCAGACGAGGTATCGAACGTGAAATAACAATAATACGACCCTGAACTCTCATTTTTACGCAGACAAGTCCAGATGTCACCGAGAGGGGCTGTTGTACGTTTTTATAGAAAAATACACCAGATGAATCCTATCACGGGGTACAGCCTCGCCACAAGAAGCTCCAGGGATTTTATGATCTTGTGTTTATATGGTCCACAGATATGAACTAATGATCAAATTTATCTCCACGTGTTAAACCTTTGCTTTTGGTTATCTCAAATCCTGTGATGTATTTTGCATTAAAATGCTCACAAGTTTCCAGTTCTTGCTTCAGTAGGGTCTCATTAAATAAATGAGGCCTAAATAATTCAAGTATTTCCTCCCTCCCCTCCCCCGGTTGTTATAATAAAACTCATCTCCCAAGTTAAAAGTTGATGCTGGAGGCAAGGAGGTGGAGAAATCAGAATCCTTGTACTTGGCCGGTGGGAACGTAAAAATGGCGAGGCCACTGCAGAAGAAGATTCAACAGTTCCTCAATAAGTTAAATAGAGTTTCCACGTGAAACAGCAAGTTAGTTATAGAAGAGAAAGGGCTGACGATGGGTGTTTAAGCAAACACTTGTACATGAATGTTCACAGGGGTGATCTTCACGAGAGGCAGAGGAGGAAACGACCAAAATGCCATGAACTGATAAACTGATCAATAAATGTGGTATATCCACGTGATGGAATATTATTCATCCCCAGAAAAGAAGTGAAGTACCAATACGCGTGGGACACGATGACCCTTGAAAATGTTACGCTCCATCAAAGAAGCCTGATATGCAAGACCACATCATGCCATTTCCTTTTTAAGAAATTTCCAGAACAGGTGGCCCCTGTAGCTCAGTGGTTAGGGTGCCGGCCACAGACACTGAGGCTGGTAGGTTAGAACCCAGCCTGGCAGAAAGGACAGTGCGATGCCTGGAGGATAAACATGACCTGGAGGAGGGCCCGCCTGTCACAAGCTGGCCAGAGCACACCTTCCCACAAGTTGTTTTTAAGTGTGTGGGCTCTGTGGTCAGACTCACGCCCTGCCTCCATCTGTTCTGACCTGTGTCAGATGGGAATGGAAGTGACCTCACCTCTCAGAGTATCACTTTTCTTCTGCTGCCTGGTGATAATGCCATATCAACTTTATAGGAATGAGTATTAAGTGAATGAATGCAAATAAAGTACTTAAAACACCACATGGCCTAGAGTTCCTCAGTGCCATCATCCTGGTTGTGACATACGACCATTGTCTATTCCCACGACCCCCTGCAGGACTACTTGGGACGTTACTGTGAGAAGCTACCCTGCTGCAGAGATGAGCTCTCAGGGCCCAGCACCCCCCTAAGCCCTGGCAGCTTCCAGAGAATCAGCCCCTGCCCATTCTGGTGGGGACCCAGGGAGCGGCACAGAGTGGAGACAAGGCCACGGCCCATCTTCTGGTTTCCATGACACCCAGCTGCCTCCTGAAGTCCCTCCCCTCCTTAGGCCAACTTAAGCTAGTGGCGGATACCCGCGCCAAGACAATCCTACTTAATTCAGGTCACACAGCTCAAGTTCTTCCCACTATTTGTGACATTTACCTTCTACTTGTCAAGGCTTCCAGACCACGTGTGAACTCTCTTCCCCATGCCTGGCTCAGAGGGAGGTGATGGTAACCACCACCACAACACGACTGATGGCAGCTGCTGTTCATTATGCGCTTACTGAATGTCAGGCGCCATGCGTGCACCCTTGCCTTTCCTCTCCACAGAAGCCGAGTCTGGGCACTGGTGGCTCCATCCTTCTGCCGGGGAAGCTAAGGTCCCGACCATGCAGCCTCGTACCCGTGAAGGGCTCTACGGCCCTCTGGTTCTCCTTGCTGGAATGCACAGGTGCTGCTAGCAGGGGGCGGAAAGATGCAATATCTATTGCTGCGCTACATCTATGAATCTAAGATTGCAGCAGTTTGGTGTTCAAGCAACACCTCCTATGACCTGTAACAGGCATGGCCACCTGCACCTGCCACTGTCATGAAGAAGCTGCCTGCCCGTCAATCCCACCCCCTCCTTCCAAGTCAGCAAGAAAGACCTGAGCACCTCTGTGCAACCGGGCAGCAGACAGGTAGCCATTTGCACAGAAATAATCAGCGCTCTCACTTTTAGCATCTCTCTCTGCAGATCCCAGAACTCCACACAGCATTAAAAAAAAATCTCCATCCCTCTGCACTCACACCAAGGGTCCGACCCTGCATCATTCCTCAGGCTTCCAAACCGCTTCACTATATAGACCTCCAGCATTACCAAGGCCAAGTCTACTTTAGACCTGATAGAAGCTGCAAGGGAATAAATTACAATAAAGTCACCTTGTGAGAAACGGATGATGGCAAGATCATGGAGCCAGAGGCTTGTCTGCGCATGATGCACAAGTTTTCATTTGAATGCTGCGGTCCCAGGTAAAGACTGCGAGAAGGAAATGGGGTTTGGCTGGAGAAAGAGGAAGCAAAACCAAGGCCGTGTCAGGCGGATGGTGACAGAAGACTGAATGTCGTAACTATGGTCCTAATGGAATGTGCTTGCCATTGGCAGGAGTCTAACTTTACCCCTGGAACCAATTACTTTCCAGAAAAGAAGCTGAGACTCCGCGGTGTTTGGCCGTGGTTCAGCACAGTTCCAATCCGGTGGGCGCCCCAAGGCTGAGTTTTGTGGCTTTCAGTCTTGGCTGGCTCATTCATCCCAGGCCTCCGTTCCAGACTCTGTGTCACCCCAAGACCTTTCACCTCCTTGTCCCCTTACCTTTCTTAATTTCTCCAAATTCCCTTTTCCAGATGTTCTCATTTCCCACCCTTGTATTTAGCGCACACACGTAGACTAAGCTTTCCAAATGAGACTGCTGGCATCTCTGCCAGGACAGAAATGTCCCGTGTTTTCCTTCAGTGACCTTTCAGAGGTTAGGGGTATGGAGGGGAGGCCATGCTCTCTGTGATAAAACAAACACAGTGAAATGGGGAATAGAATGCAAAACGCACATCAAATGTTAAGATAAAACACACAATTTCAAAAGAGGTTCCTGCTCTGTTCCCGTCTTCACCTCGGGCATCTGGGTTCACTTTCCTGTTAACTGTCTTTCTGATGGCAAAGCTTGAGAATCCTAGAGATTTTAACCTCAAACCCTGGCACAGCTGGCCATTTTACGTAGCTTAGAGCAGACCAGGGCCTTTTAGTTCTTCACTCAGAATGAGGTGATGTTTGCAACTTTCTCCTCCCTTTCTTACTGAGTCCCTGAAGGCTAACACCTCCCTCCTACCTGAAGAAAAATGAGCGGTCTGAGTTAATTAAAATAAAACCTAAATTAAAGAAATTTAAAAAGTGACTATGTTTCCAAGGCTGTAAAACCAGAAATAAATCAAACCTAAGTGAATAAAGCCAGAGGGCCCACTTTTAATAATAGATAACATTTGCAATTAGGATGTCAATTATACCTAAGTAAGTATAACTAAAATGCTTGAGAATGCTTAAAGATGTGAAGTCTGTTGTAATATAAATATAGTACAAACTAATCTGCCAAACACTTTGTAATAAGTCTTATTTACTCATAGCAACAGTACTTTACCAAATTCATAGCAGAAGCAACAAGAACAGCTCTGGGATAGGAACCACTTGCTGTGTCTCAAGATCCATGTTTATTTTGTGTCCTTACAAAAGCTCCGTGACAGCGGTCTAATGACGTGCTTTTCACAGATGAGGAACTTGAGGACAGAGAAGGGACTTGTCCAAGGTCACAGAGGCAGTCACCGGCAGACTTGACACTGGAACGCAAGACCCTTGATCCCCACGTGAAAGCACCACCCACTCCGTGTTCATTTCTTTTACTTAGTTGGGGATACTAAGTAGCCTCTTTCTGACTTCACCCACTTTCTATATTTCTTTGTACCAATCCTGATAGTATCTGCTAGAAGGTAAACAGTATCCTAAAACAAGACAATGGTTGTTATCCATAAAGCCCTCATGTGGCAGTCACGTGACACTGCCTTTTGAGGCACCAACTGTTGGCTTCATCTACCTGTGACTGCCAACAGGGTTTGTCCCTAAGATGGGAAGCAGTGAACGTAGCAGTCAGAGCAAGGAGCAGGCCTCGTCCAGAGTCAAGAAGGAGGACGAGAGGACCCACTCCAAGTCTGAGGGTACCGGTGACAACCAGACTGTTCTTTTCGGGAAGAATCTCAAGAAAAACCACCCTGACCAGCTTCCTTTGCTTTGGGAGGCAGCAAAACTTCAACACCTGATGTCGATGGGCTGTTGACATTTTATTATGCATGGCCAGATGCAGCTTTGTAAAGCTCCAGGATACAATCTGCATGCAAACGAGATTTAAAAACTCGCAGAGACCTGGGTGAGCATGGGCAGGAGGCTCATTGCCAACAGTCCATGCCAAGGTGAAGAGCCCAGACCTGGGGAGGCGAGCTGCATGCCAAACAGATCCTGTGATTCCTGATTTTCACAGAGAGACATGGGGCAGGAGGAGGCAGAATGAACTGGAATCCTGGCTCTCTAGGGGGAAGGACTGCCTTGCTGCCCCACCTCTGACCTGGAGCATGGCAAGGGGAGAGGGTGCCCTGAGAAACACCTGCCTCCCAACGTCCCAAAGTGGGGGGAAGTTTTAAACCATAGTGCATGGTCCATAAAATTTATTCTGTGAGCAATTAAAAATTACATGGATATCAAGACAGCAGATTTAAAAGAGGAAAAAGGATAATCCTTTTGCCATAATTTAACCTATAATAACACTTCAGTTGAAATGTCTTATAGAAAGATGGGCCTTGTGGAAAGGGGCCCAGGGCATTCCATGTTCATATTTTATTTCAGTGGGAGCTACTCTGCCCCAAATTCAAATGAATATTCTTAGAGGTGAAATATCCCTCACGAAGAGCCCCCCTCCTTTAAGAGATAATTCCCATTGCAGAAAAGACGAGTGTCACTAATGAAGCTGTATTATTCAAAATGATATAAAAAGGGCTTCTCTCTTGAATCACTCCCTCTGAGGGCCATTGGCGGCCATGTTGTGAGGATACTCAAGCAGGCCACCTGCTGAAAAACTGAGACTTCTTTCCAGCAGCCAACATGAATCTACCACCCACGTGAGTTTGCCATCTAAGAGCAAATCTTCTAGCCACAATCAAGCCCCCAGGTGAGTATACTCTGGTTGATGGACATCTGACGGCAACCGCATGGGAACGCCAAACCTGTATCATTTACTTCCAGAAACTCAGTTTTAACCAGAAAATCAGCTAAGAAATAGCCTTGCTTGGGCACTAAATTATATAGATTGTATCTTGAAAAGCACATATGGTTTGAAATTGCCAGTTTAGTGTCTTCTAAAGTATGATTAAGACCATCAAAATCTTGTTACCCTGGCCACCCACACTCCTGTCTTCATCATTTTTTTCTCTCCAACCAGGAAAGAGCGTTAGTAAATGGAAGTGAAATCCTACAAGGTGGCTATGAATGATGTTGTAAACACTGTACATCAGGCATCCTCAAACTTTTTAAACAGGGGGCCAATTCACTGTCCCTCAGACCGTTGGAGGGCTGGACTTTTAAAAAAAAATAATGAACAAATTCCTAGGCACACTGCACATATCTTATTTTGAAGTAAAAAACAAAACAGGAACAAATACAATCACACCGCCTCATGTGGCCCGCAGGCCGTAGTTTGAAGACACCTGCTGTACATCATGGGAAAATGTTAGAAAACTGAGTGGACAACGTGACTTCAATATGTAGTCAAAGTGAAAAGAGGCTACACTGGGTACGTGTTTCGTAATAGGAGTTCTATTCACACATATAACTGAGATTATATACACACACGTGTGAAAGTGCCCAAAATGTTGGCAGGCTTTATCCCTCCTTCCTGTTAGGATCTATAACTTCTTTTCCTCCTTTCTATATTTTCCCCATATTTCTCACATTGAAACAGCCACTGGTTATGCGATTAGATTGCCATTAGCCATTAATTGCATTACAAATAAAAGTGAGGCTGATATCAGTAATGATTAGAAAGAGCCTAAGCGTGTCTGTATCTGACAGCATCTTCACATGAGGTCAGAGGCCTGCTGTTGCGTTTTGAGGGTCAGCCATGGGAATGTGGAATCATCTCTTTCCAGACATGGGTCCCAACAATGGGTTTATGTTTACTTGGCCCTTGATACCATCTGTTCACAGCCCCTCGTTCTATTAACATACCAACGGACAGGCTTCTCGAATCTCACACAAGATGTTAAGAACCAGGTCCTAGGTGATAACTCAGAGGAACCCATAAAAGCACAGCTTTGAAAGTATAGATTTTGGTGGCACAATGGAGTTGGATGTGCTGAAGGCATGTGGTTTCTTTGTTATAGGCTGAGGGAAAGGGTATAGGTTTGGTTCACACAGACGCCACTCTCATTGTTTCTGGAAGCCGTCTACTATAAAAAAAGCATTAAATTTCCCTTGAGATACTAAGCTAAGAAGTGAAGATTTCAGGTTATATAAAGTTATCAGATTTTTTTTTGGCATCAATTTTAAGCTAAGCCACTCACAGCAGTTGAGCTGGTGCCCATCTTTAACCAACTGTAAAGTGGAGCTGTGAGACCACAGACATCAGGCTAGAACCATAGTTAACAAGGCTTGTCGTGTAACCTTTGGTAAGTTCTTAGTCTCTGTGAACTTCCATTTCTTTAGCTGAAAAATAGAGATAATATTGCTCCCAGAAACACAGTGTCTGTAGGGTGAGACGATGGCTCTGAAAGTGCTTTGAGAAACTATAAAATTCTGGGAAAATATGAACTACTATGTTGTTGCTGTTATGACCACTGCTGCTGTTAATATCATCATTTTATGAATTTGCAGAGAAATTATTAGGCCAGGAGTTTTGAGGTTATAATATTTTATCATTAGAGAGAGATCAGTTCTTTTTTTTTTTTTTTTTTTTTTTTTTTTTGACTGGAGAATAATTTAATAGAGTATTTTAAGCACCGAGCTGACACCCTCACAAATCAGTCCCTCCCACCCCTGCAGTGAGAAGAGGAGCCTTCTGCCCACACCCAGGGGAGGCGCCTTCTTCACAGAAAGGACTATGCATGTGCCATGGAGCACAAGTTTCCTCTTTGGAGAGGGAACAACAAACAACATAGTCAAAACAAACATCAAAACAATATAGTCATCCCAATAACCACTCCAGTTCTGCAAATCTGAAGCAATTGATACTCCATTAAATGCAGGACCACTGCCTGCTAAAATAGCTGAAATATTACGCAGTGACAAAAATTCCTGCATCAACAGGCTTAACCCACAGTTTTCAGCAAGCAACAAGTGCTTCGGTTATATTCGTTGTTATTCTCCGCTTGCAAATTACAACTCCCATTTTATGAAACACCAAACCAAAGCAAGAAACTAACAACAAGAGCCTGCCTGTGCTCCCTGTTGGGGGAGGCTGCTATCTCCTGTCCTTTTTACCAGCTTTCCTCTTCCCAGAGAGCAAGTGCTTGGGCTTCATGTCGAACACGTGCCTGTCCGCCTCGCCTTTCTTCCCTAGGCGGTTCATTTTCTTCTGAGCATTCTTCATCATTGTCTTGGCTTTCTTCACCATCTTGACGTCCCGAAGACCAGAAACATCACGTGGAGTTCTAGAGCAGCTCCGACTCCGGGCCACAGAAGAGGGTGGAGTGGAGTCTTCCCGCTTTCTCTTCCGGGTGGTGCTCCGAGACCTTCTTGCCTGCACTGCGTAGTGGGCATTGTCTTTCCCATCCATGTCAACACCAAGACTACGCATCTCGTTCTCTAGCACCGCTCGCTGAACCTTCTTAGCAGTTCGAGGCATCCTGGGCCCCTGTGTATCTTTTTCCTTGGATTCCAGAATTTTCAACTTCTTTTTTTCTCTGATTTGTTTCGCCAGCTGTCGGATCTCCACCATCTCTTCATCCTCACTCTCAGACTCACTGTCGTACTCTCCTGCTGCTGTTCTCAGCTCTTCTTCTTTTTCCAACTCTTCCAATTTCTTCATTATGGCTGGATCAATAAAATCAGCTATATTATGGCCTTCCCAGATCTCTGGTATCTTATCACATTTTTCAGAAGAATTCATTAAATCCCAGTACTTCTGAAGATCCAAAATATAATCATCTCCCATTTCCAGCTCGAGATCTCGTTCCCTCTTCTTGGGCTCCTCCACCTCCATTCTCTTCCTGCGTGCCACCACGCCTTCTGGGATGAACGGGGGCCTCTCCTTATCATCTCGCTTGTTTGGGATGGCTAAATGCAGTCGGTTCAGCACCTCATTCACTTTACTGCCCTTCATTTTGGTTTCCACTCGATGAGCCAAAAGCCTGTCACAAGCCTCTGTTTTCACCTTGATGACACCCTCCTCGGTCAGGGTGCTGGTCTCTATCACAGGGAATCCTTCAGTCTGCAAATTCATGAATATTTTCTGATCGTCTTCAGAAAGTTCAGCTATTCTCTTCACATCACATTTGTTTGCCACAATTATAAGAGGCTTGTTGACGAAGAGGGGCCGGATGTTCTGGAAGAGCTCCAGCTGTTCCTTTAGCCCGTGGCCACACTGCTCAGACAGATCCATCACGTACAGGACAGCGGCACGCAGGTGGGCCAGGGCCGTGATGGCCTGCATCTCAATGGTGTTCCGATCCTCCAAGGGGTGATCCAAAATCCCTGGAGTGTCAACAACCTGCCAGCGCAGATACTTATAATCCATATGCCCAACAAATAGAGACTTGGTCGTGAACGCATAGGGCTGGACATCCACATCCGCTCTCGTGACCTTATTGATGAAGCTGGACTTCCCGACGTTGGGGTACCCACACAGAAGCAGAGTCCTTGTATTTGGATCAATCGTTGGCAAACGGGATAAATGCTGCCGCACTTGCTCCAGGTACTCCAGGCTCTGCCTCTGCCTCTTGATCACGGTGCACATGCGTCCAAGCGCAGCCCGCTTCAGCTGCTTGCAGCGGTACAGAGAGTCGCCGTACTTCATAAGCCGCACATAATCTTTAGCAACATTGTCCACTAGATTTTTGGCAATATTTATTTGTCCTAGAGCCAACTTGTAATGGTCCTTGTCGTAGAGAATATTCATCAAATCAGCGTAGAATGGGTGGATGTCATCCAATTTGGGGAAATCTGTGAGAATCTGTGAGAGTCTATCATGGTAATTCTGTTGAGTAAATTTGACTTTTCTCATGTAAAAATGTCTAATTCGATGAATTTGGTAATGTTTATGAATAACTGTTGGAGTCTTTCGTTGAGTCTTCGATAATGTCAGGTCAATAAAGTCCTTGGCAGACGGCACCACCGTTATCTTCTTGAAGTTGTAGTGCGCCATGCCGGCTAAACTACACGAGGGCACTGAGAGATCAGTTCTCTTCCTTTGATTGAGTCTGCGAGTTGCTCCAAATGCAATTCACTCAAACATGTGCATCTTGTAAAACAATAGGGTTTTATTTCATGTTATAATCTAGCCCTGAAATTAGGCTTTTAAAAAATTGTGATATTTGATTAAGAGGGTGGCGTAATATTTATTTATCCCCTTGCCCTTATTAAAAAGATGAGAAGGAAATAAACTAAACACAAACTCCCAGTTGGGAAAAGGAGGCTGTTGGCGGCTTAGAGATTCTGGCAAGTTTTCAGGAGACAGAAATCGGATAGTGTGGTGGCGGGTGGTGGATGGTGGATGGTGGTGGACGATGTCCAAGGATGGATAGCCACGAAGAGCCCCAGGCAACAGTGGGTAGAAGAGATGGGGGTAGCTTGGCAAATCCAAGGGCCCCTTCGCTCTGTAGAAGTCTGGAAAAACTAGCGTCTGGACACTACCATGTCTATCGGAAATATGATGAGGTGTGCACATGGAAAAAGAGATGAACCTAAATAAAGCAGTGGTTCTCAACCTTGCTAATGCTGCGGCTCTTTAATGCAGTTTCTGTGGGGCGTGACCCACAGGTTGAGAACCGCTGATCTAAGGTCTGTGTGTGGGCCAGGCATGGTGGTAACCCTACCACTGTTGGGAGGCTAAGTCAGGTGGATTGCTTGAGCTCAGAAGTTTAAGAGCAAGAACAAGAGTGGGACCCTGTGTCTACTAAAAATAGAAAAAATGGGTAGCGCCTGTGGCTCAGTGGGTAGGGCATGGCCCCATATACCGAGGGTGGTGGGTTTGAGCCCGGCCCCCGCCAAACTGCAACAACAACAACAACAACAACAAATAGCCAGGTGTTGTGGCGGGCACCTGTAGTCCCAGCTACTTAGAAGGCTGAGGCAAGAGAATCACCTAAGCCCAGGAGTTGGAGGTTGCTGGGAGCTGTGACACCATGGCACTCTACTAAGGGCAATAAAGTGAGACTCTGTCTCAAAAATAAAATAAAAATAGAAAAAATTAGCTGGGTGTTTTGGCAGGTGCCTGTAGTTCCAGCTACTCATGAGGCTGAGGCAGGAGGATCTCTTGAGCCCAAGAGTTTGAGGTTGCTGTGAGAGCTGTGACACCATGGTGCTCTAACCTGGGACAATAGAGTGAGACGCTGCCTCAAAATCAAACAAAATAAAATAAAGATTGTGTGTGGAAGGATCGGCTCACATCTCCACCTTCAACTACCAAAGGCCTCACAGCTGGTCTTTACCTGAGCAGACCAAAAACATTACAGCCCAAACAAAAACTAATCAAATAAACAAGAGTGGAAGGTTCTTTGTCAAAGAGATGAAACAAACCCTCAGAAGAGAATAAGGGCATCTGATGTGGATGTGGATACCCTAGAGCAGAACTGTAAGAATCCTGGCTCTTTGGGGGTGCTCAGACATCCCACCTGTTCATGATCAGGCAAAGCCTGCCATCCTCATGTACACAATTCCCTGTCCGCTTTTTCATCAACTCCATCCTTGAGTATAAACAGACCACCTAGGACTTCCCGACATGGAAGGCAAGTCTGAAATACGAAAGAAATAGAAATAAAACAAAACAAAAAATAGGGCCCTAGGGAAAACAAAGAGTTGAGG
Organism: Nycticebus coucang; assembly: GCF_027406575.1. Classification (NCBI taxonomy): domain Eukaryota; kingdom Metazoa; phylum Chordata; class Mammalia; order Primates; family Lorisidae; genus Nycticebus; species Nycticebus coucang. The sequence goes on along the minus strand of NC_069801.1, from coordinate 10,097,434 downwards.
AGCAGAAAATAACATATAAACAAATCAGAGATTCCAGACTGCATTTTATCCACAAAACGAGAAAAGGGCACTTGTGGCAATGGGAAAAGCTTTTGAATAGTAAATCTGTGATCACCGAAATAAAAATCTAATACAGAGGCTAGATGTTAAATTTGAGGGTACCTGCAAGTTGGTAAAACAAGAAGTGAAGGAAAAGTTGAAGATAAACATAAGCAACAAAGAAAACATGCTAAACGTCCCAGAGAAAGAGACGGGGATAATGGAGAAAGCAGTGAAATGAAATAAAGAATGACTCAAGCTCATACCGCAGATAAGAACGTCACAGATCCGTAAGCTTAAAGGTGCCATTACAGTAAATAGCAATGGGAATAGTAACAGCTCAACGTTACTGAAGACCTACCGTGTGCCAGGCACCACTTTCAAAGCGTTGTGTGTCACGACTTTTAATTCTCCACAAAGAAATCTAAGAGGCAGCTCCTATTATCAATTCCATTTTAGGACTGAGAAAAATGGGGACATGGCTTAAAACCTTACCCAAGAGGCTTGGCGCCTATGGCTCAAGCAGCTAAGGCGCCAGCCACATACACCTGAGCTGGTGGGTTTGAATCCAGCCCGGGCCGCCAAACAACAATGACGGCTGCGACCAAAAAATAGCTGGGCGTTGTGGCAGGCGCCTGTAATCCCAGCTACTTGGGAGGTGGAGGCAGGAGAATCACTTGAGCCCAGGAGTTGGAGGTTGCTGTGAGCTGTGATGCCACAGCACTCTACCCAGGGAGACAGCTTGAGGCTTTGTCTCAATAAATAAATAAATAAATAAATAAATAAATAAATAAATAAATAAATAAAAATAAAAAACCTTACCCAAGCTACAAAACCAAACAACTGGGATTTTAAATCAGCCGCACAGGATCCATGGCCTGTACTCTTTAACATGATACAGTTGACCCTTGAACAAACAAGAGTTGAGGTGCTAACACCCCTTACAGTCAAAACTGCAAATCTAACTTTTTTGTTGTTGTTGCAGTTTGGCCGGGGCTGGGTTCGAACCTGCCACCCTCGGGATATGGGGCCAGTGCCCTACTCACTGAGCCACAGGCGCCGCCCCCAAGTCTAACTTTTGACTCTCAGAAATTTAACTACTGATAACCTACTGTTGACCAGAAGCCTCACTAGTAACATAACCAGTTAATGAACACATCTGTTGTATGTTAATAGGTATTATATTCATACTGTATTCTTACAATAAAGTAAGCAAAAGAAATGTTATTAAGAAAAGAATAAGGAAGAGAAAATATATATATATATTTACTATTCATTAAGTAGTAATGAAATAGGTCATTTTGTTGCTTCCATGCTGAGTAGATTGAAGAGAAGGAAGAAAGGGGAGGGTCAGTCTTGCTGTCTCAAGGATAGCAGAGGTAGAAAAAACTCCACACACAGACAGATCCATGCAGTTCGAACCCATGTTACTCCAGAGTCAACTGTGCTACACTTCACAAGTTGTCCTCACTTAGATAAACTACTTTGAAATCTAAGAAGTCTGAGAATGAGCAAAATATCCTGAAATCTTCTGGGGGAGGGAATGAAAGACTACTCTAAAAGAGGATAAAAATCAATCTATTAAGTCACTCACAGCATCCTATAATGTTGGAACTGATATCACAAAGTTATCATTTCCAAATTTTGAGAAAAAATACACATTTTCTACCTAGAATTCCATTTCCAGCCAATCAACTGTGAAGATAAAACAAGGATATTTCTGCCTCTGCAAGGATTTAGGTTTACCTCAACAACCTCTCTTTTTAAGTGATTGATAGATTCTTTCAGTTAATAAGAAGTAAAATTAGAAAGAAAAATCATAGGATTTTATTTTATGTTGAGACAGAGTCTCACTATGTCACCCTCAGTAGAGTGCCTTGGTGTCACAGCTCACAGCAACCTCTAACTCTTAGGCTTAAGTGATTCTCTTGCCTTGACCTCCGGAGTAGCTGAGACTACAGGTGCTCACCACAATGCCCGGCTATTTTTTGGTTGTAGTTGTCATTGTCTTTTGGCAGGCCTGGGCTGGATTCAAACCCACCAGCTCTGGTGTATGTGGCTGGCACCCTACTCACTGAGCTATAGGCACCAAACCAATTCATAGGATTTTAAACAGGTACTATGCCTAGGAGAGTACAAAAAGAGAGTCATAAATATTTGTGTCCAGGGAGATCACACAGCACAGATTGGAGTACAAGGAACAGGAGGAAAAGAAGCCCTCGGGAGAAGGGCAGCTAGAAATAAAGGGACATTAAGAGTTCTGCTACTTTGAGAATGAGATAAAATAAGCAAAGCAAACTTTTTGACATGATGTTACAAAGCTGTATACGGAGCAGCATTAATCATGTTCATAAAGAAAGGCTTTTTATGCTAAAAGTAAAAATAAAGTCAAGAGAATATTGTAAAGGAAGAGGGAGGAGGGTTTGAAAGTGGGAGGGTTGAAGTGGTGAAGGGAAGGGTAGGAATACTAATAACCTTTTCCTACAAGAGATATGGTCTGGAATTGATTAAACAACAAAATGAAGACATTAATTACATGAAGGTAACTGCTGTGGTTTGGATGTTTGTCCCCTTCAAACCTCAGGTTGAAATTTGGTTTCAAATATAGCAGAGTTTGGAGGTGGGACCTGATGGCAAGTGTTTGGGTCACAGGGGTAGATTAACGTCCTCCCTCCAGGGGTGAGTTCTCTATTAGTTCCTGTGAGACATGGTTGCTTAAAAAAGCCTAGAGCTCTACTCTTCCCCCTCCCCTGCACCCACCTCATCCTGTGGTCTCTCTGCACATGCAGCCAACTCTCCTGCTTACCACTGTGAGTTGAAACAGTCTGAGGGCCTCACCAAATGCAGGTGTCCGGTCTTGAACTTTCCAACCACCAGAATCATGAGGCAAAAATCGTTTCTTTATAAACCACCAGGTCTCAGGGATTCTGCTATAGCAACACAGAATGGACTGAAACAGTAAACGAGGGACTGAAAGTGGAGTAACAGTTATGCCGTATATCCAGAGGCCTCAAAAGGTTTTATCCCAGGTTACCTTTTTGTAGAAAAGTACTTGAAGATGAGGTCCACCAAAGCAAGGAGATAAATAAAGGGGAAAATATGCTACCCAGGGAATAGAGGATCCAACCGAGAGTGTGAAAGGGCAAGGAAATTTCTGGAATGAGGATGATGGGGACCCTCAGAGTAATGGCTGGGGAGCTCACTGGGAGAACCAGCCATCCAAGATGACTAGGAAGAAGAAGTTCTCCCTCCAAGATGAAAATATAGACAAGAGATCACCTGATGCACGTAGAAAATGAATGAATGTAGAAAATATTTACAGATGAGCGCTTAGGGATGGACTGCTGATGAATAAATGGGAAACTTCGGTGAGAGAAGGGCAATTATGAAGTCCAGAGAAAACAAAATGTGTGCAAGACAGGAAGTATAATGATGACTCAGCTGCTAATGAAATGTTTATATCATATTAACAGAAAATTCTGATAGACTGATATCAGACGAAATAAGGAAGAAAGTGAGGGCGAGCACGTTGGGTGTGGATGTGGAAGGTGGGGGCAATACGGCGCTATCTCAGTCCTCACTGTTCACAGTAAGAAATCAAAAGTTAGTCCTTAAAACCCCAAACTAACAAAACCAGAGTAATAGAGACATGGTGGCCAAGAGCTGAAAAAAATAGGTTTTTCTGGGTGAGCCGAGGAATGACGGGGAGGAAGAAGGGATAGGACACCTGTGTCTTTCATGTCACACCTCAGGGAATTCTCGGACTTTCCAAAACTAGGGACACACGTCCTAAAACAAAACCAAAGGGTAGATGAAAACTTTTCATTTTTTTTTTTAATTTCAGATTAATAGGGGAGTACAAACAATTAGGTTACATTATTTGCACCTGTTAGGTAAAGTCCCTATTGTGGTTGTGCCCCTCACCCGGGAAGTGTGCCGTGTACTTTTATATGACGGGCACAACAATGCAGTTATCTCCCAGATCAGTGACTTCCACCTGTGTTCCCTGAGAGGATCTTAACTGTGCCTTGAAAATTTTTAAAGGTCATTAATTTAATTACTTTTGAAATAAGTTCAAAGCACAGTTAAGTTCTTTTTTTTACTTTTTTTTTTTTCAACATAATTTGGGTGCCATGGAAGTTAGTTTCAAGTGTGCCCTGAGATAAAAAAGGTTGAAGATGTTAACCTAGATGGTTTTTTTTGATAGAGCATTGTGGTTTTAATTATAATTTCTTTGATGATTAGTGATAAGCATTTTTTCACACATCATTTGCTTTTGATATTTCCTGCTTTTTGAAAAGAGGTGATTTTTTTTTTTTAAGCTATGAGCTCATTTATTATTTTTTCGATGTTTTGCCATTAGGGACCATTGTTGTGAACAACATTTCCTGGCCCTGCAGCCATCCGTCCTGCCACGGTGGGGGATGCCTCTGAAAGCAGCTTTGGAACCCTGCTGGCCTCATTAGGTGACATCCCTCCAACTGCTCCATCCCAAGACAATTAGTGCAAACTGCAACTCAGGCTGACCTCCATGAGACATGCCCTTCCTTTCCGGGATACAACAGCATGGTAGCAGTCTAGCAGGAAAAAAAATTGAGCAAATCTAAGTGGGAACATGAAAACACAGCTCAAGTGGTTTCTTTAAAAACTTTTTTTTTTTGGAGGGAAGGGGAGGGCGAGCGATGGGGAGGGGGTGGGAGGGATAGTAGGGGGACCACAACTATGGAGCACATTGCAAGTACAAGTTGGTTCTATCATGTATAGAACACAAATGTCCTAATGCTATAATTGGGTGAATGAGATGAAAGCTATGCTGATTAGTATGATGTAAGCATTCCAATTTGTACAAATAATCAACACACTGAAAGGGGCATAAATGTATTTATGATCTATGTACAAAAGACTTAATAAAAAAATAAAATAAAATTTCACAATGTGACCACTCTTTGAGACAGAGTCTTACGCTGTTGCCCTGGGTAGAGTGTCGTGGCATCGTTATAGCTCACAGCAACCTTGTAAACCTACCTCCATCTGGTTTTAAGGCAAGCTGAAAAGAGAAAGGGAGGAGGGAGGAGGGGGGAGGGAAGGGGGGAGGGAAGGGGGAAGGGAAGGGACGGAGGGAGAGACGATAGCAAGAAAGGGAGGAACAAAGAGAACGTTTTTGCTTCCAGAAAATAAACTTCCATGGATAACCCATCAAAAATTGACTCTTTATAGCAACCTAAGAACACATAATGAGGACAACAAAACCTGCATCCCCACAAGCACAGATTCTTAACGTTTTCACTTACAACCTCAAACTGAACGGCATGAGCAGCTCCCCACGACTTCAGTAATGGCCAAGACATTGAAACATTCCATAATAACAAACAAAAACATGCCATCCTGCCTGCACAGGTATAACCGCAAAGCACAAAGCGTTTTCTCCAGGACTTAAATAAAATCGCTTTCAGTGGCACACATGACCTAAACTCGCTTATTTTTCTGCCTGTTCTCATTCAGTTTGTCTTAGGCTAAAATGATGGACAGTCCAGACAGGCATCTGACCCCACAGGGTCTCAAAGTATTAAAAGCAAATCGGCTTTGGGGCCATTTTCTCTCCATTTTCAATTGTTTGAGGCCGAAGGGTAATTTAGATGGGGAATCTGTCCCACCATCAGCATTTCTCTTTGGAGTCCTGGCATCACCAAGGCGATGAAAGGAATTCTGTTACTACTGTAAATGAGCCCTTTTGTTACCTCTTGTTGCACGAGCAAGATGCATTTTACCTCCTTACGGAACCCTAAGATCTGACTCACAGGGAGGGCTCATGCCAACAGGTGGGCATTGGAAGCTTCCATGTGCAGGTGCCCAGAGGCAAAAAAGACGCTGCTTCTGTGGCCAGGTCACTCAAGTGACCACTTGCAGCGACATGTCGTTTTCTCAAAGCTGCAGTTTTCTTTTTAATGGCGATCACTTCAACAGCGTTATGGTGAAGCACCAAATGCTTCCTCACAATTTCCAGGTTTTCCGATTCCTTTCCTGGGAAGGTTATGGAGAAGAATAGAAGAGAGTTCCAGAAATAGCTTGGCAGGAGAATCCAGGGGCCAGAACGGCATGCAGGGCGGAAAGCGTTTGGCAGTGTGCACATTCTTGGCATGACTCCTTCAGGGCCGTAGGGACCGTCCTAGCCGGGCTTGGGCGTCTGCCCAGGACTGCTGCGCGGAGCTGCGCTCACATGCCGCTCATTCTTGGCAGGCGAAGTTCTGAAGGCCTCAGTCTGCGAGCATCAGCCCTCTGCCACCGTCTGCTGAGGACCAGTCAGGACTTCTGCCATGCTAGAGAAGGAGGACATCCTCCCAACCAGTCTCCCATCACCCAGCAGGTGCAGACTCCAGCTGCCGGCCCTTAAACATCATTATAATTCAGAGTTTATTACACCTGCCAGAGAAGCCTTGAACTTCTGGACGGGGCAGACTTATCCTGGTATAAGATCCGAGGGAGAGCCGGTCTAAGGAGCCACTACAGAAACAACTAAAATGTGTTTATAAGCTAAAAAGAAGGGGATTCTTTGTTCTTTTAAAAGGCAGGAAAAAGAGGGACTGATATATGGAACAGCAAACACGAGAAAGAGACCCCCCCACCCCATCACTGACACCAGATTCTCAATTTACATTGTATTATCAGAAGGGCATGAAGACCACACAGACATCATTTGGAGACGTAACATTTAAGTGTTTTCATCTTATATTTAACAAGATCTCAATGAATACCAATTATAATTCCATCTATAAACCACTTTTGTATGCCAGGGCCTGTGTGCTTAGATATATATTATCTAATTTAATCCCCATAATGTGTGCCTTGACTTGAATCCTCATAACATCCCAATATTACAGATGAGAAAATTGAGTCTTAGAGAGATTCAACAGCCTGTCTGAAACCACACTTTCTAACTGATGGAGCCAAGGTTTAGCCCCAGCTCTTTTTAATTATAAAGCCTCTCCCTTTAAGCATTGCTCTGTAAATTGCCTTTTTAACAAAAACAATAGTTGGGTTTCTCACCTTCCTCTCTGTCAGCCCAGCTCCCAGAATGAGTGTGATTTTGAAGATTTCCCTGGATCCCTATACTGTGTCCAGAGAGATGATGATCTTCCTTCCTCCTTCTACACGCACAGACATACACCTGCCTAAAATCCTCTCTCCCCTCCCAACACTAGAGTAAATCAATGACGCCACACTTTATCAAAAGCCTATTTGACCATAAAGAACTTTAGAGAATATCCAGCCCAATCCTTTCATCTCATGGATAAAGAAAATTGAGGCCCAAAGCGTGACTGATACCAAAGAGGGATCCAGAATTCTTCTTCCCTAAAGAGTAATTATTCTTCCCTCCATACCCTTATACCCCATTCCCTGCTGGACACTGGGTAGGAGGCAAATATAGACCAAGCATGGCCACTGGCCACTTCCCCAGAAGCTAATGGTGCAGAGGAAAGAAAATACAAGTTTATAAATAACTGAAACATCAGGTCAAGCATATTGAGGACAGCAAGGGTGGGAGACAGTAATGAGGCTGGGACCTCCAAGAATGGAAAACCACCCTCCAGCTTTGCACTTTTTTAGCAGAAGAGTGACTACTGGCCAGGACAGGGGAGGGACCAAGGTGGAGCAACTTAGTGAGCAGTATTTGGGAGGTACCGGAAATTAATGCATTGAGGGGGTAAGATGTTTCCCAAAGGCTTCTAGAACATTCTCTCGACGGGCGGCCACTAAGAAGAATGATGGCAGTAAAGGCTGCTTCTCCTCCAGGCAGCCCACCCACCACATGCCTGACCCTTGCTCAAGGCAGCCACATAGACAGACTCCATCCAGTGAGTGGCCCCACAGCTTTGAGCCCCTCAGATCCAGCAATTTGTCTAATTCAAAATTTCCCTGAACCAGGCACAGGATGCTAAAACTAGTGTTGGAAGGGCCACACCCACCTTGCAACACAGCAGCATTTGTTAGTGTGAGAAACTTGGGGCTTTGCCCCATCTCGACCACCTGTGAGTGTGAAGTTGCCTAGAGAAGAATGCGTGAAAAAAAGCAACCTTCCAAAATTTGCAAAGTGATTACATCTGGCATGGAAGGGACCATGTGGGGTTGGAGGGGGCACTATGGGGAAATGAGTCTGGGCTCTGTGAGACATGCCTGGTACCTGCTCCCGCTTCTTCATCCCAGCAATAAGACCTCCCTTGCCAGGGAAGACCTCATGTAGCTCCAGGGGAGGCCTACTGGTCTGAAGGAAGCTGTTTCCTCTTCCAGTAATTGGTTCTGGGACAGGCCTGGAAGGTAAGTGTGTCCGGTACGGCATGAGAGAAATTCTTCTGGGACACTTCTAGCGAATTTTTCCAACTCCTAAGAAGGAACCACAGGATTGGCTCCTAGGAGTCTGGATATGACTCCTAGATCTGCTGAAGCCATTTGGCTGCCAGCCCGAGGATGACAGGGGAAAGAAACAGACTCTGGGTCCTTGGTATTATCTCTGAGATAATGTCTGAATCAACCAACCCTGAAGCTTACCCCGCCTCGGGATGTCCCATTAAATACTCTAACACATTTCTATATCGTTTAAGTCAGATTGAGGTAAATTTTCTACTACTTGTAACCAAAGGTATCTTCACACGTATGTGTGCACACACACACCCAGAGTGACATTTAATGCCAGCACCATACATCTCATTTAATCTCTCTAATAATCTTATATAACACTACTACTATGATAGAGAACCAAAGCTTAAAAGGAATAACTCTTGCACAAAATTATTTATCTATTATGTGGTACAGCTCAGATACAGGCCCAAGCCCCTTGAAGAATTTCTTTTTCTTTTTTAGAGACAGACTCACTTGATTGCCCTCAGTAGAGTGCCATGGCATCACAGCTCACAGCAACCTCCAACTCCTGGGCTTAGGTGATTCTCTTGCCTCAGCCTCCTGAGTAGCTGGGACTACAGGCACCCGCCACAATGCCCAGCTATTTTTGGGGGGCAGTTTGGCCAGGGCCAGGTTCGAACCCACCACCCTTGGTATATGGGGCCGGCACCCTACCCACTGAGCACAGGCACCACCCTGAAGAATTTCTTAGCACATAGGCCTGGCCAAAGGTAGAATGCGCTGCCCAGAGAAGTAACAACGAAAATGGCTCACCCATTTCTCGAAGACTTTCTCTCTGCCAGATATCCAGATATTATTGTCAGAATTTTACACATCTAAACAAATTCAGTCCCCACGGTGATTCTCTGAAACGAACGTTATTATTATTCCTGTTTTGCAGATGAGGAGACCAAGCCACTGGGCTCAAGCACACCCAGCTGGGAGGTGGTAGCAATGGGATTTGGACCTAAGCAGTATGGATTCAAAGGCCCTGTGCTTAACCAACCCCTCAAGACACGGGGGTAATTCTGTCAGGGCCTAGCTCAGCAGAAACCTCAGCTCTGATGAGTGTTTGATTCATGGTGGGAAGAGCCAGTGCAGCAAAGCCAGCAGGGAGGCAGGGCTGCCCGGCTCAGGCACCCTGGGAGCACCTTGCCTCTTACTGAAATTCAACATTCTAGATTTTAGTCATGCTGGTCTTGGCTGCTTTGAAGACCAGAGGGGAACCTTAGAATCTGAACCTACTTGACCATTTCCTCTGCGATGAATGATCCCACCCAAGCAAATGCTTAAGGGCTGGGCTGACCTTGGGAGACTTCCTTGAGCTTTGGCTGGGATGGCTCTTTAGCCAAAGTCTACCCTTTCGCTTCTAGGCAGCTGCCCTCATCTTCCTCACTTGCTAGGCAAACCCAGAGCGAGTCAGCTTCTGCCTCAGAAGAGGAACAATCCTTCCTGAGCTTCCAGGGAAACTTCACAACCCCAAAGAAAGCAGCGGCCTGGCAGGATCCTTCTCTTCCTGGGCTTTGGGTCTCAGCCCTGCTGTTTGTCTGCTGTGCTCTCCTCACTCAGGCCCAGTCCTCAAGCTCCCCGGCAGGGCTCATGGCTGTAATGACTTGATGCTCTGGCTCATTAGAGGCTCTTCCCACTTGGGCAGGAGATTGGCAAAGAGTTGCCATTTGGAGTATTCTGTTTATAAACAAACTAACATTAGGAAGTCCAGCCAGGAGGCAGCCCTCAGCCCCCACCACCTCCAGCTGTCTTCCACCTGGGCCCTAAGCCACCTCTGTCCCTCTGCTGGGAAGCTCTCTGGTATTTGTGGAATGCCTTTCTGCAGGTTTTGTCTTATTTGCATAATTACAGAGGATTTTTGCCACTGATCCACTATATTTCAGCCAAGTGTCCCACTCACCCTGTTCTTTCAGATGCTTTGTAATAGTTTAGAAACTAATATGCCAGGCCCTGAGTAAGCACTTTATAAGCTCTCTGGGCAGAGTCTCATTTCCCCTCTACAGCCTGTGAGGTGGGCCCCATCACCATTCCTACTGAGAAATAAAAATAAAACTCAAAGTCCCCCAACCAGCTGAGTGGACTCTCTCTTGGCCAAGGGGACCTCAGGAAACTCAGCCTTGAGGGCACAGGAGATGGGCACATTATACCCCTTCCTTTGCTATCAATAGGCTTTCTTTCCTAAGATTTAAGCAGAAACCAGACTTTTTGAAATACTCGCTCCACTGCTAATTTTCACAACTGACCAATATTCCTTCCTGGTAAGAGGCCATCCACCACGGACTGGTTCTGACTGCACACGGGAGGCCTCTGTGTCCGCTGGTACACTTTATGACATACAGAGCCTGATTTTAATGCATTTACATGTCAAATCTTCACCTCAAAGTGCAATGGGACCTAGGTAAGATACTGATACATGTTTGCTCACTATGCCTATACATGACCCTCCTTCATTAATATTCATCGCTCCTCCCATAACCTGTTGAATATGTATATTTAGCCAACCTGTTTAGCATAAATTCCTGGCTCACTCCTCCCCACCCTGGAAGGGGCTGCATCCAGTGTCTGCCAGAGGCTACAGAGGCTATGCTTCCCAGCCTGCAGGATGGCAAGCCTTCAGACCACAGCCCTTCCTAAGAAATAAGAAATAAAACTCTCTTCTCCAAATTTATGAACTTCATGATCTTTCAGTCGGCTCTCTAGGTGTGGTGTCTGCCACCCAAGGTCACCGGGAGAAGGAGTGAGCCAGAAGAGTCCTCGTACCCCACTGAAGGCTGGAGACGCCAGTAACGCCAGTAACGCCACAGTATGCCCACCTCCAAGGGAGATGCAGGGTAAACCTGTTTCACCTCCCCAACACAATGTGATCCTCTGTCTTTGCTCTTTTTTTAAAAAAATTCAGATTACTATGAATGTACAAATGATTAGGTTACATTGTTCGTGCTTCTAAGGTAAAGTTCAAGTTGTAGTTGAGGCTATTGAGCCCTGCATCTTGGGGGTGTGCTGTACACCCTCACAACGTGTGCACCAGGTGAGAGCCTACCAATCTCCTTCCCTCCTTCCCTCTTTCCCTCCTCTCCCCACCCCCACTTGAATATACTTATATAATTCTCTCTCATGGGCACGATTACTATTCGGCTATAAAAAAAAAAAATGATGACTTTACATCTTTTGTATTTACCAGGATGGAGCTTAAACACATTCTTCTTTGTAAAGTATCACAGGAATGGAAGAACAAGTATTTAACGCACTCAATATTAATATGTCTTTGCTCTTGGAGGCCTCGCTTGGCTGCACAAAGAGCCTCCTCCTGCTGCCCCTCAGGGTCTCCTGCTCCTCCCCCATCCTGCAAACACACCCAAAGAAAGTTACTGCTCCTGAACCAGTAATAACAACACCAATTCCTCACCTGGCTTGAACTGAATTTGTATTCATAGTAGGGGCTTTTCCAGCTGAAAGTATTATTTACAGCAAGTTTCTTTCCTCTGTGACTTTAACCCACACCCCAAATTTTAGCAAAATTATACAGGATGCCTCCCTTTGGAATCTTTTGAACAGCCTCCATTTTGAATCAAGATGGCAAATCAATCCACATGTTCAACTTCAGCTCACCGACCTAACTTGTCTTTTATGTAGAAGTAATTCCGGTTAGTTCAAAAGCAGCACAATCAGGCCGTGCCCGTAGCTCAGTGAGTAGGGCGCCGGCCCCATATACCGAGGGTGGCAGGTTCAAGCCTGGCCCCGGCCAAGTTGCAACAAAAAAATAGCTGGGCATTGTGGCAGGTGCCTGTAGTCCCAGCTACTCAGGAGGCGGAGGCAAAAGAATCACCCAGGAGTTGGAGGTTGCTGTGAGCTGTGATGTCACAGCATTCTACTGGGGGTGATAAAGTGAGACTCTGTCTTTACAAAAAAAAAAAAAAAAAAAAGCAGCACACTCCTCAAAATTTAGGGTGGAGCCAGTGAACAGAGAACAATGAAATGCCCAAATGACCTTAAACAAGACCACGCTTCACCCTGTTCATTAATGAGAAAAAAGTTTCCAACAACAAGCCTGAGAAGGGAGATTTCTGAAGAAAAACCTTTGATGTCCAACATGCCTGTGAAAAGACCTCACAGGCTCCAACCACAAGGGGTCCTAGATTCCCAAAATCTTTGATCACCTAAATTTAGCTGTTTTATAAACATTTCAGACAGCAGACTCATTTTTATTCCCTGGGGAGCCTCGTGCAATCAGAGGGCCAGTCTAGGAAGAAAGTCAACTTTTTTTTTTTTGCAGTTTTTGGCCAGGGCTGGATTTGAACTTGCCACCTCCAGCATATGGGGCCGGCACCCTACTCCTTTGAGCCACAGGTGCCACCCAAGAAAGTCAACTTTTAAGAAGGCGTCAGAGCCTTACCAAGACTCAGAGAGCCACATCCAGCTATTCGTCTGGCTTCAAACCTGGGTGATTCCTCACTGTCCCTGGGAGAGAAGCATCAGATTTTACTATGTGTGTGGCTTATAATTCCATGAGTAATTACTGAGCAGGTAACGTGGGCAAGACCGCCTCCCAGAGTGCTGCGAAGGGGGTAGAGAAAACCAGGCATATGGGTGCTGCCTTTGCAGAAAATATAATCCCATCTGACAAGGGTGTGTGTGTGTGTGTGTGTGTGTATGTGTGGGTGGGTGTGTATGAGCGCATATGAATGCGTGCATATAGGAAGCAGGTCACTCCAAGGACAATTTGTTGGAAAAGGTGGTATTTCATCTGAGACTTAAAGAATGGATAGAACTATGTGTAATTTTTCCATCTTTCGGTTTCTCCTTTTTATTGCTGTCAAGGTGTTTATGCGATTAATAACAATCAAGCAGAGAAAAACGGGGAGGACGCGAAGGCCGGTGTGTTCTGAAGGCACCATGAAAACAAAGACCTAGAAATTTCAAGCTGGATCCTTCAGAAAAGAATACAGCTGTTCAGGTCTTTTTTGTTTGTTTTGAAAACAAATTCACGAATATGCACCTTGAGTCAGCAGTTCTCTGGTGTTCGGGCACTCTGGGTAGAAAGGACACAGGTTTTTATCCTTTCTAAGAGAACGATCTTTTATGAAGACAAAATTAGGGTCTAGAATAGCGGCCAAGGGCACCTGCTCTGAAGTGAGTTCTAGGTACAAACCCCAACTCCCTTGAGTACTGGACACATGACCTCAGGAAGTTCATTGAATCCGTTTGAGTTTTGATTTCTTGTAGTTGATTTGAGAAGAACAGTAGGGCCTGGTTGAAGATGAAGTGAAAATTAAAAAGTACCTTGAAAAATACCCCGTCGATTGCTTAGCATATAGTAAATGTTCTGTGAATGTCACGGTTGTCCCAATACCTGGGGAGGATTCTTCCAGGCCCTGCCTTCATGGAGCCTCTGGTCTGCCCACCTGACCTACTGGATGTTTTTTTAAAACCATGTAGTTCCACCCACATGTCCATCACATGGCTCCATTTCTCCATTTTCTATCACCCAGGATTCTTGATCAAGCAGAGCCCACGCATCTAGATGAGGAGATTGGCCCCCACTGTGTCTCTGGGTGGAGACAGGTGCCGTCAGGCTGAATCCTCTGCTTGAATCTACTTATTCTCCCACTATTTCATGCAATCTATTAAATGCCTTGCTGTCATACCATGTTAACAGGACCTCATTTTGTAATAGAAGCAGAAATCAGAATTCTAATGTCTTTTATGAAAGGTCCACTGGAGCAGGACTCAGAGGCCAGCAGGGTGTGACTCAGCACCTTCCTGCCCATCTCACGCAGCTTCTTGGGATTTCATCCTCAGGCTTCAGTGGCAGCTAATGCCCCCAGCATCTCCGGGCCTACATTGTAAAGGGCATTCTGGGGTCAACTGGCCTCGGGTCACGTGTCCATCCCCATATAGATCACAGCAGCCTTTGATGGGACTGTGACAGTTAGCCAAGACAGAGTCACAAACTCACCACTCAACAAACCTTTTGGAGAAGGACATGAGGTAGCCAATTGGCCAAGGACAGATCCCTTATTTCAAGGTTCTAGTCAAATCTCACCAGCTCAGCATGGCACTGGGGCTGGTTCCACAAAGGTCATTTGGATTTTGTCACCAGAAGGGAAAGGGACATTGGGTGGGCCAAGCCAACATTTTGTCCACTGAGGAATAAAGCTATGTTATCATAGGAGTTAGCCATCACCAGATAATAGGAGAACATTTTCTGGGTGAGAGTTATACACAGGTCCCCGAATGTCAACTACCCAGAGAGAATGACATCATCTTCAAGTGTCATGCCACAGGGTGCTCATGATTTTCTGACCCCTGGGTTATCCTTGAGTGCACCCAATCTCACTAGGATGGATCCAACTCCATGTTTTCTGGTGAAGGAACAGTCAGTATGGAACCATGATGAGTGGGGTGTTGGATGGAGCAGTGACTGGAGCCACCATGAAACATTCCAGAAACCCCATCACATAAAGAACAATTAAATAACCCAATGTGTTCTCAGTAGATTAGAGAGGTCCCAGGGTAGATAAACTAATTATCTCCTAGTATTTTAAGGGCTGTCACATATACAAGAAACTCAGGTTAATTCTATATTCTGTTCAAAAGGTAATATTCCAGCCCGGCACCTGTAACACAGTGGTTACAGTGCTGGCCACATACACCTGAGGTTGGCGGGTTCGAACCCAGCCTGGGCCAGCTAAACAACAATGACAGCTGCAACCAAAAAATAGCCAGGCACTGTGGCAGACACCTGTGGTCCCAGCTAATTGGGAGGTTGAGACAAGAGGATGACTTGGAGCCCAAGAGTTTGAGGTTGCTGTCAGCTGTGATGCCACAGCACTTTACCAAGGGTGACAAAGTGAGACTCTGTCTCAAAAAAAAAAAAAAAAGGTAATATTCCAGGGAATGGGTGGGAGTTACCAGAAGGCAGATTTGGGCTCAACAGTGGGATAGCAAATGCTTGTAGGTATTGTTCCCCAGTGCAAATTCTTTCTTGTTCTGGCAACAGTGCCTGATTTTGTTCTTGGGAAATGCTGTCCCCTAGTCTGATTACATGTAGTTTGAGCAGCTTCCCTGCCTGCCTTCCAGGATGTAGCCCGTGATGGAGCTCCTAGGACTCCAGCAGCATCATCCTCAAGTACCTGCCTCAGGCCACCATCGGAAGCTCACCCCCCTGATCCCAGTTTATTCTATACATTCAGGGCAGCACAGAGCTGGGAGGTGGAGGAAAGAAAATGTCTCCAAAGACAATCTTCAACCAGTGGAGGCAGGAGTTGGAGCACTGGTAAACTATTACCCAGTCCTTCAAAAGAATAATTCTACGTGGTGTCGGAGAGTCCCCAGTAGGACTGAGCCTCATTTGTCCACAGCAATAACCGATTCTCTAACATAACTTTAATTGACTTTCATTCCTTCTCTGGGTTCATCTCGCAAATAAACTACCTATAACTCATAAGTCCTAGTCTCGGGTTCTATAAGTAAATGGGGGGGGACCCAAACAAAGTCATTCAGGAATAGATGATATTATCCAGCTTGGGCCAATGAGAGAATGAAAATCTCAAGATTAGAAGGGGGCCATAGGTCTGGTGTTTAAAAAAAAAAAAAAAACATGAACCTGAACTTGTCAGAGGCCATGAAAGTAGAGCCTGAGAATGGAGCAGCGGAGCTGAGACAAACCCTGGCAATTTTCTCTGAGCCTGAATCAAACCCCACCTGAACCCCCTGTTACTTGGAGCCTGGAAAGTGACATGCTTCAGTGAATTACCCTTTCAGCTTAACTAATTTGAGAGATTTTCCCCTACCACGTTCAACCAAAAGATTCTGAACTAAAACCACCAAGAAGTTAGTTTCCAAACCTTCGCTCTGCCTAGCAGTCAAAAAGGCTGCCTTGAAAAGAACTGAGCTCCTCGTAATCAGAGAGACGGAAGCAGAAGACAAGCCGACGTGGTGTGTGACATGCCGGAGAGGGTCTCTCCTTCCACACTGAATTTCTTTGAAGGGTTTGGGAGGCAACATTGCACACATTCTAAGACCCACTTCAACGCCAAAGTGCCCAGTGGATTGATAAAAATGAATGAGTTGGTGCACAAGCTCCCTGGCTAACAGATGAGCAGGTGAGAACGTTTCCTAGTTTGCCCTCACTTGGCACATTGCCACCCTTGTACTGAATTAACCCATCACATTTCACTGGGTAGTCATCGTCTCCCCTGCCATCTTCCTACCCACTGCCAATTTGGGTTGCTGATATTTACTTAAAGCTTTTCTTTTCAAAATGGCATAAATGCTTCATCCTCTGCCTGTATCATGGGGTTGACAAGACGATCAGCAAACACAGCCTTAATATTGAGGCCCAAATAAAGATATTCACACTAAGGAGGAATCAGCCAGCCCCAGAGGTAACAAGAAGAGAGATTCACTGCTTTCTGGCTACCAAAATTATAACTCCAAACAATATACTTTCATCCAGGGCAAGTCTAATTATTATCAGGATGATAGGAAGTTCAGATGTGTTATCCATAGGTTCACAGATCTCTCCTGCCCCCCAAGACCAGCTCCAGCAAGGCATACTACATTTATATATATATATATATATTTTTTTTTTTTTCCCGGAAAGAACATACATTAACCAAACAAATAAGGTTGTAGGAAATAACTGGCCTCAGATTTTTTTTTTTAAATAATAAAAATATATCAGTCTATTCGTGGTTTGAAAATACGCCAAGAGGCATTTGTTTGTGAGAGAGATACAGACAAGGCTGGCATGGACAGCGGGGAAGAATTACAAATGGGTGTGAAGACCCCTCAGTGGCTAGACGGAGGGTTCCCCAGCTACTTGCCCCCCACATTTGGAAGGAGAGGCCTCCATCCTGGGCTCAGAGCTTTACTGCGGAAGAAAGGGAAGAGGGAGGGTAGGTGATGGCTGTTGACACTTTGGAGCCAAAGAAGAAACCTTTTAATCAGAAAACGCTAATTCCATTGTGTTGATCAGAATGAAAGTAAAAGCAGAGACAGACTTACTGGCTGTGGCAAAATGTAGTTGGTAAGGCTTCTGAATCTCATTCACTTAAAAACAGGGCTGGACCTTGCAAGATGTTACGTGTCCTATTTGCTGGCGCTATTTGCTCACTTTCTTTCAATTATCTGCATACATAAAATGTGACAAGGGCTGCTTTTCTTTTCTTTTTTTTTTTTGTAGAGACAGAGTCTCACTTTATCACCCTCGGTAGAGTGCCATGGCATCACACAGCTCACAGCAACCTCCAACTCCTGGTGCTTTTCTTTTTATACCTTTATTTTTATAAATTTATTTTTAATTTCTTTTTATTTCACCCATCAGACAGCAGTGGCATGAAATGTTTTTCCTCATACAAAGGTCAGTGTTGCAGAAAACTCACAAACGGAGAGGAACAGGCCTAGAACCTCTC
Organism: Nycticebus coucang; assembly: GCF_027406575.1. NCBI lineage: Eukaryota > Metazoa > Chordata > Mammalia > Primates > Lorisidae > Nycticebus > Nycticebus coucang. Next base: position 10,079,576 of record NC_069801.1, on the reverse strand, counting down.
CGCGTGTGTGTGTGTGTGTGTCTGCTTTTCCACGTGACAGCTCTCTTTTCTCACAGGCTGCTGGGAAAATACACAATGGACAGGTCTGTAGCACAGAAGAACATGAGGGAAGAGACAGGATGTGATGAATGAGCTCGGACAACATGTTTTTTTCCTCGAGGCTGCAGCCCCAGATTCGTCTAAGCTCTGTGAAGCCACAGCCCAGTCCCACAGTTGGGCAACCAACGGGGAGCCCATCCCCTTCTGCCAATTCTGTTGGCAGAGCTCTACCTCCACTGTCTAGCCTCTCGACCAGTGGTTCTCAACCTTCCTAATCCCGCGAGCCTTTAATATAGTCCCGGTGGGTCGTGACCCACAGGGTGAGAGCAGCTGCTCTAGATGGGATTCTGGAGAGGAATCGGTGGGAGACACATGGCCATTCAGCCTCTCTTTTCCCATGTAACTAGACCTGATGCTGGAAAGAATATCCTTGGCCATGGCAGGTAAGGAAAAAAACTGGCAAATTTGGGGTGGATTTTTAGGATGAGCAATATGTTCACTAGAGAGGGTCCCCGGAACCAAAGTGTCAAGGAGACACAAGGGCACAGTACCAGGGTCCAAAGCCTCCAACTGAACCTTCCCTTTCACCCCCTCCTCTCTGAGGAGCACAAGGACCCTTTCAGCTTTGGAGACAACTTCAACAAATTCAACCCTAACACACATATGTGCACCAGGGGTGTCCCCGCTCTGCTGCAGGTTTTGTTCCGAGCAGTAGGCTGTGAAGATAAAGCAAAGTCTGTATGTTCTAGGAACTCTTGGTTTAGTGAGGGAAGTGGTTGCACAAATAAATAATTAGGGGACAAAAGCATCAGTATTTTTACCTACTGGGCTTATGCTAAATCCCCGTAAGGATGAAATAGCTGTATTTTAGGCAGTTCAACGCTCTCCAAAATTGTATTTCTAGCAGCAAGAGGGCTTTGTGAACTAAATTAATGATCAAATGGATTAAAGTGTTGAAGACGAAAATCAAGATTCCATGATGCTTCATATACTGAATCTATTCTGGGGGAAGCTTCCATTCTCAGCTTTTCAGAGGAATAAAAGACCAGGAGGAGGGGGCATCTGTGACGTGTGGGCTGGACAGTGTCCTACACAAATATGTATGTTGAAGTCCTCATTCCCACTGTCTCAGAATATGGCTGGATTTGGACAAAGGGACTGTCAAGAGGAAATTAAGTTAAAATGAGGCTGTTAGGGTGGGCAATCCAATCGGAGCTGTGTCCAGAGGGAACATGGACACTCAAAGAGACCCCAGAGGTGTCACACAGAAGCACCGTGTGAAGCAGCAGCAAGGACGTGGCCATCTGAAGCCAACAAGAGGGACCACAGGAGAAACGAACCCTACAGAAGCCTCGATCTTGGACTTCCAGCCTCAAGAACTGTGAGAAAACAGATGTTCATGGTTTCAGCTGCCCAGCCTGTAGTGTTGTCATGGCAGCCCTTGCGAGCTATTTAATATAGTGCCATTTCCTCTTCTCACCACTTCCAGTGGGAAGCCCAAAAATAAGAACTCATTGACCACATCGGTCCATGTGTCTGATCATCTAGGAGACTTGGAACCAGCCTCAGGCCCCTGCACCCCTTGATCCATCAGGAACCAAAGCATAAAGATGGTGTCGCCCCACCTTATCCCCTGAGAAGCTGCTTTGGCTCCAGCACACGGAAGAGAAGCTCCAGCGCTGCTGTCCACAGACCGAGTGCCGAGTTCCCCAGCACACCTGTTCTCGGGGCTGAGCTCTACCTACCCTTGGACTGTCTATGCTCCAATCCCACATTCCCACGCAGCCTCCCAGAACCTTCAGAGTGGACATTCAGCACCACCTTGGGCTCCTTCCCTCCCAGTCCCCAGTCCCTGCTCAGTGCTGTTGGGCCCACCCCCTCCTCCCAGCCTCAGGGACTCCATCAGCATTCACAGCATTCACACACTTCTTCAGATCTCTTTGCTCCAGACAGAACCAGTCCATGAGCTGAGAGCTCGAGTCTCCTTTCACCCTCACACCAACACAAAACCCCAGGACATTGTAAGGGCTGGACGTATATGGTGACCACATCTGCAGCCCGGACAAGTACATGAAGAACATCCTTTCCCTAATAACTGTGAGCATTCTTCTAATGCAGGGCTCGGGAGTGAAGGGGAGCACCTCAGATCTATTTAGAGCATTATCTCTTGTCAAGAATAAAGGGGGAAGGTCAGAAGACCCTGGAGCACTTTCTGAGCCAATACCGATATGGATGAAAGCCCAGCAGCCACTGCTAATTTCCCCTGAGTGAGAAATACCCTGTCACCATTAGTGTCAAACCCCCTGGCCCCTGGCTTCATCACAGCTTCAGCGTCATAGGAACCTTTATTTTTATATTGTACGGAACACACACTGGGCCAGGAAAACAGTTAAGGGGAAGGCTTTTTCTCAGCTATTGGAAAATAAATGCAGGCTTCGCGGGCCCTGCATTCCCTCTGAAATTGTTTTCAGATCCAGCATGTCCTTTTACTATCCCCCCTCCTCATTCCTTTTCTTTTTATTTGCAGTCTAGACTGTGAAACAGTCTTGTGTCTGGACAATGAAATCAAACTTGCCTGAAGGGAAAACAACAACATATAAATTGAAAACTCTCTGGTGGGAAAGAGTCATGAGAGGTGAAGCGGAGGTAGGGGACGGTTCAGATTTAGGCAGCTTCATCATCACTCTCTAAGACCCGGCAGGAGGAGCATTCTTGGGAGGGACATCAGACCAGGGGTGGGAAGATCCAAGGCTGATCGACAGATCTACTACATGAAAGCTATGTGACCTTGAGGAAATCACTTCACCTCTCTGATCCTCCTTAATTTTTTTTTTTTTTATAATTTTAATTTTGCGTCTGTAAAGTAAAAGTAACATTTATGCCGTGCATCTCACAGGGTGGTTGTAAAATTCAAATGAGGCCTTTGCTGTAATGCACACTGGGGATGGGCCTCGGAAGCTTGGGTTAGGTTCTCCATCTGCTGGCAGATATTTCTATGCCTACGAACCTGAAGGGCCACTTCCTTCTTACAGGGCTCAATTTCTTTATCTTAAAATGTAATAAATGAATTAACCACCTTGGGGAGGTCCTCAGCCTTCAGGACACATGGAAGGCCAAATACAAGGCCTTCCTGTTGGAATGAAGAGAAGAAACTGGGTACACTGGGCCATCCCCAACCCCCAGAAGCCCTTTAATAAGACAGGTCTTCATGGCTCTGTGGGCCTCATGATCCAAAGTCTTGCCCATGTCAGCTGCAGCTGCCCCCTGGGGAATCCAGCTTCCCTGGGTTCCACCACATACACAGTCCACATGTGGTGGGAAAAATCTGCTTAATATATGAACCAGATCACTTCCCTGGCTCTCCTGAAACGCCAGTGTTCACCATCCTCCACCTAAAGCAAACCCCACATTCCTCACCAGGGCCCCATGGCCAGGAAGGACCTGGCCTCGCTGGGGCTAGAGCTGCACCTCCTGCCAGGGGCTCCACACACCTGCCCTGATCTTTCTCACCTGAGGGTAACGGCTCTTCCCAGGGGTGATTTTTATCCCCTGCGTTTGTTTCCTGTGGCTGTGATAACAAAATCACTACCAATTTTATGGCTTAACAGAAATGTACTCTATCCCAGGATAGGGGGCCAGAAGTTCAAAATCAGGGTGCCAGCCGGGCCTGCCCTCCCTAGAGGCTCCGGGGGACCGTCATTTGTTGTGTCCCCCAGCTTCCCGTGGCTGCGCCCCTGCACCCTGCTGCCCATCTTTGCACGGCCCGCCCTTTTGCATCTCCACCTTCCCTCCTGTCTCCACTGTCATTGGATTTAAGCCCCACCTGGATGATCCAGGATGGCTTCATCTTAAGGGCCTTAAGTACATCTGCAAAGACCTTTTGTTCTGATCCAGATCACCCTCACCGGTCCCCGTGAATGCCTGGTCAGGAGATGGATGCATCTTTCTGGGGACCACCATTGAACCCACGACACCCCCTACTGTCGTACATTCTGACAATGTCAGAAGACATATTTTATAATCATGGCAGGGGGAGGGGATGGTGCTCCTGGCACCCAGTGGGTAGGAGCAGGGAAGCTGCCAAGTAGCCTGGAGTGCCCAGGACAGCCCTTCACAGAAGGATTATCCAGCCCCAAACGTCAACAGCGTAGAGATTGAGAACCCTGCCTTACAGCTTTGGCACCTGCTGCTCTTTTTTGGGAAGAGTTTCTCTCCCCTGTGTCCCAGTGGGGGACCCGAGCCTGTTATTGAGGCCTCACCACGGCCTCCCCCAATGACTCCAACCACTCAGAGCAGACGTACATGTGGAAGGCTGCAGGCAAACGTGTCATAAGTGTTTACCTTGGAGGTGGAAAAACAAAGTCATCCTAGGATGGTGGCCCCTGGCCCTAGCCTGGATTTGATGGGTGGGGAGGGCCTCCGAGGGGCCACGAATAAGTGTCGTCCCTGAGAGATGAAGGAAGAAACCTGGGTCAGTGGAGCTGGTGATGTGGCAGTCCCAGGAGAGGTGACAGTCTGGGTGGTTTGTGGGTGGTTGGGGCAGAGTTCCATCACCTCTGCCCTTGACCACCGAGATTGGGAGTGTGTGTTTTGACCCATAGATAACACAGGCCCCACAGAGGCTTTTCAGTAAGAGAGGACGCCATGGAAGTGATTTGGAAGATTAATCTGAGAGAAACAGAAAGGCGAGGATGGGGGAGACCACAGAGAAAGGCTGCAGCCCTGAGCGTGGGCGACTGCGGCCATCCAGGCATGAAATGGTGTACTCTCCTGGAATTGCCTGCTGGCTTCATAAGAAGCTGAAACCTCCCTCACTTCTCTGCCTTCCCGGCCTCTCTTGCTTCCTCTCCTTGTCTACATCTTTGGGATTCTCACTCAAAATTTCACCAGCATATACACCTACCAAGAGTGGCTCTCATGTCTACGACAAGGCGCTCATTTCCACCGAGGAAGATGGAGCCGCAGAGAAGCTGGGAGAGAGTGATGGAGCTGAAGGCGTGTCCATGTCAGCAAGGCTGCTAGCAGCTGGGGACAGCCATCAGCATCTGCACTGCTTGACTTGGTTACAATCTGTGACCTTGACCCTGCATCCATACAGCTTAAAAAAAATAATAAAGTCACGGGTCTCTGTGTGTGTTTCACTTTATGCATCAAAGGGCAGGTAGAATGTGGGAAAGGGGAGGGAAGTGGAGCTTCAACCTCTGCAGGAAAATGGCAGTAAAAACCCAAGCCCAGAATTGTTCCAAGAAGGAATTCTGTTTGCCCGAGTAAGCGGCAAGAAAATATTGATGGAAAGCCCAGGCAACCGCTGGAGTGATTTATGGGGTACATTTCCACATCACTTGTATGCCTTTTCTGGATTTTAAAACTATCTTTATTCACCACCCACACCTCAGCCTTGCTGTCAGACACCGTGTCGCTTATAAAACTCTCAAGGTGGACACATACAACTTCTGAAAGAGCTAATCAAGTCATTTGAATGAAAGAAGCGAAAAGCAAGTATGTCGCACAGCAGTGGCCACAGTCAACCGACAATAAAAACCAAGGCAGGTGCTTCGTTCCAGCAGAACATAACACCGGCACATTTTCTTTGCAAAAGCAAGCACAAAAAAAATTTAGATCTTAAGGGCTGATGTTGCAGAGAGTTATAGCAAATGGAAAGAGTGTATTTATGGAGAAGCCTTCAGACAATCTGTTTCAAAGGTTTAGACACTCACAGCTCATAAACTATAGACCAGAGGGGTGATGAAAATGATCTTGTGGGTACTATAACTACTTTGTAACCTGGAGACAATTGCTTCTACTGGGCCATAATAAAAGCAGAATATTCTTCTATTGCAACAAGCTAGCAGAGAGATTATCAGCCCATCAACTCTGTGAGCTGGGGCAGCTGAATGGCTGTTTCCTTGAGCCTCTGCTTGCCTGGTCTCTATATGGGAGCAGAATCTCTGCAGACTACAGTGGGAATGGAATGATTCACATAGGAACTCCCCATGGTTGCTCTTCCAAGGAGGGATTTCTTTTTTTTTTTAATTTTTTTTGTAGAGACAGAGTCTCACTTTATGGCCCTTGGTAGAGAGCTCACAGCAACCTCCAACTCCTGGGCTTAAGCTATTCTCTTGCCTCAGCCTCCCAAGTAGCTGGGACTACAGGCGCCCGCCACAGCGCCCGGCTATTTTTTGGTTGCAGTTTGGCTGGGGCCAGGTTTGAACCCGCCACCCTCGGTATATGGGGCCGGCGCCTTACCGACTGAGCCACTGGCGCCGCCCGCCAAGGAGGGATTTCTGCACAAACCAGAACCAAAAATGGCCCCAGGCAGAAGAAATTATGGAGTCCTTGGCCACAGAAGTAAAGTTCAAAGGAGAAAGTTGGTGTCATTGAATTACTCAATCCTTGCTCAAAAATTAAGAGTTATCTTTAGTGCCTCACTTTCTTTCTGCTCCACACCTAAAATTATTACGAATTCTTTTAGGTCTTCCCTCAAAACATATTTGGAATCCCAACCACCTGTCACCACCTCCACAACAAGGAGATGGTCCCGGCCCCTATCACCTCTCACCTAAGTCAGTGCTGAGGTCTCCGTTGACTCCCAAGCTCCCAGGTTCCCCATTTGCTGCCCATCCTGCCACAGCCATGGCCACACCACGTCTCCCGTTGTCTGCTCAGAATCCTGCAAGCACCAGTCTTTTCAGAGACCTGGAATTAATTCTCTGCCCTCATCTTCTACTTCACTCAAGATTCCAACCCCCTGGCCTCCCTGCACATGCCAGGCACCCTCCTGCCTCTGGGCCTTTGCACATGCTGCTCCCTCCTTCTGGAATGTTCTTGGCTTAGATATCCCTGTGGTTAACTCCCTGGTGTCTTCCAAGTCATCTTCTTAAAGAGGCTCATTTTAATTGCTTTGTTTGTAACTGGAAACTCTTTCCCTGAGATCCCTTAGCTCATTTACTTTTTCTTAGTATTTTTACTTAGTATTTTTTACTATTTATTTTCTTTCTTTCTTTTTTTTTGCAGTTTTTGACCGGGGCTGGGTTTGAACCTGCCACCTTTGGTATATGGAGCTGGTGCCCTACTCCTTGAGCCACAGGTGCCGCCTATTTTCTATCTTTCTTTCTTTTTTTTTTTTGAGACAGAGTCTCACTATGTCACCCTCGGTAGAGTGCCGTGGCATCACTGCTTACAGCAAACTTAAACTCTTGGGCTTAAGCGATTCTCTTGCCTCAGTCTCCCAAGTAGCTGGGACTAGAGGCACCTGCCACAATCCCTGGCTATTTTTTGCCTATCAGGCCCAGGCCAGGTTTGAACCCACCAGCCCCACAGCATGTGGCCAGCACCCTAACCACTGAGCTACGGGCACTGAGCCTATCTTTTCTCTTTATGCACATACGCTTGAGTGCTTACACCATGCTGAAGGGATTGGGGGGCATCTCACCCATGGATGTACTCCATGATGGACATTAGGAAGTCCACATTAAATACTCTTGAATTTCTTTTTGTACTTAATTTGTAATTTGTAACTTAATTTGTAATCTTTGATTTCTTTTTGTACTTAATTTTGTAATTACTTATTAGGTACAATGATCAACAGCGTGGATTCCCTTTTTTCTTTTGAGATAGAGTCTCACTATGTTGCCCTCAATAGAGGAGTGCTATGGTGTCACAGCTCACAGAAACCTCCAACTCTTGAGCTTAAACTCTTGCCTCAGCCTCCCAAGTAGCTGGGACTACAGGTGCCCGCCACAATGTCCGACTATTTTGTTGTTGCAGTTGTCGTTGTTGATTAGCTGGCCCGGGCTGGGTTCAAACCCACCACCGTCGGTATATGTGGCCAGTGCTGTAACCACTGTGCTATGGACGCCGAAACAAACAAAAAAAAAAAACACATGGATTCTTAATCCAGATTACCAACGCTTGAATTCTGGTTCTCCTATTTCCTAACTATAGATCAGTGGTTCTCAACCTTCCTAATGCTGCAACCCTTTCATACTGTTCCTCATGTTGTGGTGACCCCCAACCATAAAATTATTTTTGTTGCTACTTCATAACTGTAATTTTGCTACTGTTAAGAATCATAATGTAAATAGCTGATATACAGGAGACCCCTAAAGGGGTCACGACCCACAGGTTGAGAACCACCGCTGTAGATTCTTTATACACTCTCTCTGTGCCTCATTCTCCTCCTATAAAATGAAATCTCTTTTTCTTTGGAAGGAATTCCTGTGGAATCTTTGTTCTTCACGCCCCAGGTTGGTATATCCCAAACTAGAATATGAGCCTTCATTCACCACAGGGATGAATTAGCTGACCAACAAAACAGGTTTCTAAGGGAAGGTTTGCATACCTTTCCTTCGTTAATAATTTTCTAAATGCCTGATGATAAAACTATACTCCTGATATAATCTAATGACAGACTGTATCAATTAAGATTCTTTAGTGCAGTAACATGGGTGAGTAAACTCAAATGGTAGGACAGCTTGACGTGAGCACTTCTCATGCTCCATCTCTTGCTTCTGCCACTTCTGGGTAGGCTGCCACCCTCAGCTAGCTCTTGCCTCACGGTGGCAAAGTGGCTGCCACAGCTCCGGACCAGACATCTCCTCCCAGATTGTGGGCTAGTGGAAAAGCACAATGATTCATTCACCAGAATGCTTATTTGGGCCTGTTCTTCTGTTCTCCTTGGCTCTCATGCCCACCCCTGACTCAATCACTGTGATGGAGAAGTATGATGGTCTGATTAGATAAAACTTAGATCAAATGCTCCTTAAGACAGGAGTGGAGTCCCTTCTAGAGCACATAGGCTGAGGGTGGAAGAAAGCAAGATGATACGTGATTAGGAAAAGAAGGGTGCTTATTCCAGAGGCCAGAAATAGCACCTGCCCACTGTTCTGAGAATAATACCAATCCCCTCCAATGGGTCTTCCCTCCTTCCTACCCTAAATGTCATGGCCCACTAAGTTATGTCTAGGCCCAGTGAAGAAAGACAGGCGCCGAGTACCTACTGATGTTAAACCTGAACTTGAGATTAGATGAAACCCAAACTCCCGTAATAAACTATATACATGAGGGTGTATATAATAAACTATATACAAACAGCCTGTCTTTATAACCTTTCTCCCCTACTTCCTAGTCTGGTGACTGTAAACAAGTTACCTCCCCAACCTGCACCTTTGTTTTCTTGTCTCTGAAATGGGCATCCTATTTTTCCCACTGAACAAGGCTTCTGTGAAGATTAAATTGGGTCACAAAGCCCTCAGAGCAGTGCCTGGCACTTGGCAAAGATTTGCTAAATATTAGCGATTATTATAGTCCCTGTTACTATTAGCAAGGGACCAGTAACCCAAAGCCCCATGACATGAGACACACGTGTGCAATGTCATTTGGCCTGAGAGTTCCTTATGTCTTCCCAAGAGGAATGCTCTCCTTGAGTGTCAGCCATTGAGACATTTATAGACGCTCATTTCTGCATGTCCCACGCTGGGCTGGACTCTCACTAACTGAAGAGTTAGTCCATCCGATCAGCAAATCTCTGTCACCCTTGCCTGTTGCTAGCTAATAAGAAGCAGGCTGAGCTTATGGTGGTCTAAGGTAAGCAAAGTGGAGGATGGAAAAAGATCATCCCTGAAGGCAATGGCCTCTGTACACAACAGAGCTCTAACATGTGCTCCAAACGTGGTCGCCTGGAGATAGAATGATGGCACCCACACACCCAAGCTACTGCAAACTCTTGCTGACTCTTTGGCATCCCACAATTAACTGTCGAAGCAGGAAAAATGATGGCCCCACCAGGATCAACTTAAATCTCTTATCTGCACAGAGCTTCTGCACTGAGCTCTTGATAAAAAAAAAAACAAAAAAAAAAAAAAACAAAAGTCTGAGGACAGGGAGGAAATGTTCTCTACTCCAGTGAGGAAGGATCTGTCTGCTTCCCCACAGACCCACGGGGCTACACTGCCTTCTACCCCAAAAATAGCCTGTAGGAAGCAAGGATATTTTTTAAGAGTCAAAGTGAATGATTTTCATTGGTAACTCATCTTATCCAATGTTCATCTCTGGAAAAGATTAGGAATCCTGGGTTTTGACAATGGCAGGTTTGCTAAGACTACCCAGCCATGGTGTCACTCTGGTTATCTGGGCAAATCTGAAACCAACTGTTTTCCTATCAACTTGCTGAGGGAGCCAGGAAACCAGTCTGTCATGTTCTTTCAAAAACGTTGGCAGTTTTGAGTCAAATTATAGGTCAGATGTTTGATTTGCAGACAAATAACCCAATCCCATTAAAACATCCCTGGTTCAATCCCTAATTATTGTTGCAAGCCACCAGCATCCACTTAATCCCTCTGGCACCCAGTCTTCCCATCGGTAAAATGGGGAGGATTCAAACAGATTAATTTTGAGATCTCCTGGTCATACATGCTCATAGATGTTCTGTTTCTAAGAAGGGGTTAACATCTGGAGTCAGCACAGAAGGCAAAAATCACCTCGGCAAATTGTTTCCATTGTTGATACAGGGCCCTGTCTTGGAGTTTGTTTCTTCAGGCCTGTACAGCAAATTTCACACACTCCAAAGCTGAGCAAAACCAAGAAAAAAGAAAACTGGAAGGCTGCAGGCCAGCCTTGGAACTGTCCCACCTTGAAGATAATTATCAAATCCCTGATGGTGGACAGGGATGGGGAAAAGAATGAATAATATGCTCCTTCTTAATGGTAGGATTGGTCTCTTTTGCTCCCCAAACCTCTGGTCCCTTAGCCTCTGCTAAAAGATTTGTTTCTGTAAGGATTAAGTAACATTTTATGCATAAAGAAGTATCTAGCCCAGAGTCCAGAACTTGGCGGTTAGGAGTACTTGTTCATTTTGAATCTAAATCTTGCATTTTCCCTATTCTTTGGGAAAATGTAGAGGAGAATGTGGCTGCCTGTCAGCTGTCCCCCCATGGTGACCTTGTCATTACTAGGTATAGGCCTGGGTTCAGACCTGGGTTATACCTGTCTGAAAGAGAGGGCCATCTTTCCTCTTCACCTCCAACCCCTGGGTCCAGACCTGCTGAGCCTTGTCCACACAAACACTTTTCTATGGACTGAATTGTATCTCTTCTCACATTCAAAACTTTGAAGCACTATCCCTCAATGAGATGGTATTTGGAGTTGGGGTCTTTAGGAAGTAATTAGGTTTAGATGAAGTCATGAGGTAGGGCCCTTATGGTGGGATAAATGGCTTTTTAAGAAGAAGTGAGAAACATTGTTGTCTATTTGCCACAGGGAGAAGGCGACCCTCTGTAAGTCAGAAAGAGAGCCCTCACCAGGAGCTGAATCTGCAGGCACCTTGCTCTTAGACTTTCCAGCCTCCAGAACTGTGAGAAATAAATGTCTGTGGTTAAGCCACCCAGGCTGTGTACTCTGCTATGGCAGCGTGAGCCTGGCTAAGACAGTCATCAAGAGGGCCAGTGTAGGAATGTCAGCTCAGGGTATAGGTTTTGACCACAACAGACCTGAATCTGAGATTTAGTGTCTCCGAACACTAATCAGGTGAATCGATTTACCCTTTCAGGCTCACAGTTCCGTCATCTCTAATAGTAGCACCTAACTCATAGAATCATTGTGGGGACAGAGTAGGAAAGTGCTCAGCATTTTCTAGTACACAGTAAGCTCTCAATAAATGTTAGATTAAAAAATATGCTGACACTGTCTGTAAACTTACACTGAGTCATCACTTTTAGGGATCAGGGTGTTAGAAGTTTCCATTTAATCATTTTTCTGCCCTGCTATCTGAAAAGAGAAATATATCAAACCATTATCATCATGGGTGGTAATGGGAGAAGGCAGATGGAAAGTGAAGGAAGGGGAGGGAAGACACCTAAATAACTTCCTTCCCAATTCTGAAAATGGCCCAGGCCTTTCCCTGCTCCTTAAAAGAGAGGCACAGGGCAGACCAAAATTCTGCTCCAGAAGTGAGCTGAGCACCCCAACACTCCCTTAGCAGTTGAATATGATAAACTGGGTCACGCCCATGTGCTGTCCACACAGCCTGGATGTGACTGGGATGTCTGCCGCTGTGGCACCAAGGGACCAGGCATCTAACTGGTCCAGGGCCTGGGGCTCCCGTTTCTGAGGTTGAACACACCCAGGAGGTGACTTGGCTGAGCCAGGAAAGAAGAGCGCCCTCCCCTGGATAGTTACTGCCAGCTCACTGCCACCACCAAAACCACCCCTGAGCTTCGCCCTTCCTCCCCTAGCAAGGGGGCAGATTCTGGGCAAATGCCCCTGAAGCTCAGAAGGACACACACAGGCCACTGGCTTCTCTGTCCCACTTCTTTGTTTAATAAGAGTTTCCACCATGCAAAACCCTTTTCAGGAATGAGTCCGCTGAGTCTCTGTGCAAATCCATGGAACAGGAAATGAAAATGGGGTTTGGGAAGACCTGAGGGTTTCCCAAGGTCATGAAGCCAGCTGGCAACAGAGCCCGGATCCCCAGCACCAGGATGAGGTTCGGGCTCTGCAGCTAAACTGCTTGGTGGCCGTGTAGACCTTTGCACTTTTTAGCTCTGCCATCTGGGGAAAGTCGCTCTCTAAGGGTCAGTTTCCTTACCTGCAAAATGGCATAATCAGCTTAAGGAAGATCTCAGAGGGATGCCAAGCACATGGGAAGCTCTTAATAAATGCTGCCTATGGTCACCCTCCTCTGTGGGACCTCCAAGCCCTGGCTAGCTGCACACCTGCTCTTCTCAGGGAAGTGCTGTATACGTCACTATCTGTATAAAAACAGAATTTGAAAAGCTCAGCTGAGGATGCGGCGTGATGGTAGCTCTTCCCTCCCAAACACTCTTTAGCTGCATGTCACAGGGTTGACAGGGTATTTGCCGCTGAACACGTCTGTTCTCTGCCAGCCCCAACTCCCCAAAAGACAGTGATGACACTGCTTGCTGTTATGCCAGAGAAAGAGCTGCAAAATCAGTGTCACTTGACTTGGACAGCCCCGAAATCGCACAGGGATCCCCAGTGCTGAGGCAGGGGTGAGCAAGAGGGAAGGGGCACCTCCCAGGACAAATCTACATTGTAAAAATAAAGAGTAAAGCTTGGGGAGGGGGTGCACATCGAGGAAAGGAAGGAACTCGCCTTTGTTGAGGACCTCTTGGGCCCAGCACTGCCCAGAGCACTTTGCATAATCTCACTCTGTGTTCATGAATCCGATAGAGCTGAATCAGAGCAGGTACCTCCCCTTTTACAGATGAGGAAACTGAGGCTCAGAGAGGCCATTTGTACATGGTCTGTAACCCTAAGAGGCAAAGCTAGCTCCCAGAGGGAAGGTGTTCAGACACATTTGTTACAGGAGTGGCAAACTTGTTTCCCCATTGGTTATTATTCAGGGTCCATGGTATATTAGTTTTCCATGGCTAGGTAATAAATTGCCACAAATGCGGCTGCTTCAGGCAACAATGCCCACTTATTGACTCTGAGCTCTATAGGTCAGGGGTCAGGTGGGCTTGGATGAGTTCCCTCTTTCAGGGTGTCTTACAGCCAAAATCAAGGCATTAGTTGGGCTGGACTCTGGGGAAGGATTTTCTTCCAAGCTCCTCGGGTAGTGGCAGAGTTCAGGTACTTCTGGTTATAGGACTGAGGTCCCTCTCTCCTTGCTGGATGTTGTCCAGGGGCATGAACTGCTCCTAACGTCCCCCCTTGTTCTTCTCACCTTCAAACCAGCTACAACATGCCAGGTCTTTCTCATACCGCCAACCTCTCTGATTCCTTCTGCTTCCAGCCAGCAAAACTCTTTGCTTTTAGAGGGCTCACACGGATTACATCAGGCCCACTCCAATAACCTGCTCTTTTTCCATATTGGGTAACATCATCACAGAAGTGACACTGTACCATAATCAAAGGTGCCCCCCCACACTGAGAGGGGATTGCACAAGGGTGAGGGTCAGTGTGTGTGTGTGTGGGGGGGTCATTCTTAGGATTCTACCTGGGAATCCCTGTGGCCTCATTGTTCAGCTTGTATGCAGGGCTGCACTCAGGGATGCTGTGAATGGAAAGCATTTCTGTAACCTGGCTACTCTTTTTTGGAGCTATGATCTCAACGCCAAAGGTATGTTTCTGTGTTTATGATTCTCTGTCTCAACTCAAGCTAAGATGATATGGAGAAGGAAGGGCTCTGTAGGAAAACTACAGGTCTCCTTTTCTCTCCCTTCCTTCCTCCCCCTTCCTTCCTTCCTTCCTTTTTTCTTTCCTTCCTTCCTTCTTTCCTAGCTGCCCTTAGTGAACACCTGCTGTAAATTAGGGAGCTACACAGGTCTTGATAACACAGCAGTGAACAAGCAAGACAACATAAGTTCCTGCTGGCGTGGACTTTATGCTCTAGAGTAGTGATTAGCAAACTTTTTCTGTAAAGGGCCAAACAGTACATATTTCCAGCTCTACAGGATTCTATAGACTTCTCTATATCAACTTAACTACCAATGTAGCATAAAGGCAGCCACAGGCAATAGCAATGAATGACTGTGGCTGTGCCAATAAAACTTTATTTACAAAAACAGTCAGGTGGGCCACACTGAACCTGCCCAATGCAGTTTACCAACTCTTGGTCTAGTGTGTGAGACAAACGATATTCAGGAAAGAAAGAAACAAGATGGTTAAAAGTTTTTGTGATAAGGCCCATGAAGGAAATGCAAAGAATGCTTCAAAAGAGAGCAGGATGTGGGTAGGATGGGAAGCCACAGAGAGTTTAAGAGGGATGGTGAGAGGATCTGACTGATACAGTGTCCTCGGCATTCGTTCCCTGGAGTTGAAATGCCATCTCCAAAAGATGTGAGGGTGCTTAAATCAAGTACGCTTGGGTTATTCCTCCAAAATGAATACTCACTCCCTTCTAGGAAACAAAACACAAAATTTGAAGGGCTGGGGATGGGCGTGGGAAGGGGATGAGGTAAAGACATGAAGTGGTGTCACTGTCATGTGGCTTCTCAGGCTTCTCCCTGCTATGGACAAACCACTCTGTGCTGACATACTGAACAGAGAACTGCTTACAATGGTCAAATCAAAATGATGGTTTCACGGAAGTTGAGCTAAAGGCCTCCCTCGGTCAATTGCAAGGCCCTCCATTGGTAGCATATGCTATTCAAAAACCAAAACAGAACCAAAAACTAAAATTCTCTGAAGCCCAGAGCCACTGTGAGGTGGCTTTTTGTTTTAAAAACCTCTAAGAAAAATCTTCAGATTTGAGAGCATCGCAGCTAACTGTGTCTGGTCCATGAAAGCAGTGTTGGCTCACACAGGCACCTTGGATTTACTCCTGGGCAGGTGTGACACTGAAGCCCCATTGACTCCCGGTTTCCTCTCCTTTGAGCTTTCCCTGGCTGTGCAATGCTTTGAGCTCAAAGCCAATGCTTGCACCATTTAGGAAGCACCAAGCTCACAGAGTGGCCCTGCACCCTGGGGACGTACACGAGCTGCATAACTCCTACAGGCAGAGGGCCAGGGCATTGCGCAACAGACATTCATGAAGTGCCAACACGAAGCAGGGTGCACAGCCAGCAAAGGGTGCCTTTGCCTAGACGTGGGGTTGAGAAGCAACTTAAGCACCCAGGGCTCCCATTCACCCTCCATGGGGGCAGAGAAGGGCTGGTGTGGGGCCATACAGGCTCTCATGCAAGGTGCAAATGCAACCCCCAAGAAGCATGGAGAGAGAAGCCCCTTCATGTAAATGAGGAAAAGGCACCCCTTTTTGCAGTTGCATTAACCCTGCCCCATGCCCAAGCTTGGTGGGCCAGCTCAGGCTGGACTGAAATCCGTGAAACTCTGTTCATCCTGCTCCTCCCATTATCTCTAGCATTTTGCCCAACGTTTGGCATAGACTAGACCCTCAGTAGCTGTCCACTGCATGAATGAATATTGTAAGGAGCGCTGACAAACTCCGCAGGAAGCCGGGAACCCACTGGGTCCACTTAGCCCCTTTACCCTTTCCCAGAGTATCTAGAGCAATGCTGTCCAGTAGAAATATAATATGAGCCATGCATGTAATTTAAAATTTTCTAGTAGCTTCATGAAAAAGTAAAAGAAAAATTGAAATGAATTTCATAACATATTTTATTTAGACCAACATACCCAAAATATTGTCACCTTACTAGGTAGTCAGTATAAAAAATATTAATGAGATATTTTACATTCTTTTTTTCCTCTGCACTAAGTCTGAGGTCTGGGGTGTGTTTTACACTTAAACACAGCATGGACTAGCCATGTGTCGTGTGTTCAGGAGCCACATATGGTTTGTGGCCACCACATTAAGAAAAGGCAGAGGAAAAAGCCCAAGTGCCCATCGATCCACGAATGGATTAATAAATTGTGGTACATGTATACCATGGAATACTATGCAGCCTTAAAGAAAGATGGAGACTTTACCTCTTTCATGTTTACATGGATGGAGCTGGAACATATTCTACTTAGTAAAGTATCCCAAGAATGGAAGAAAAAGTACCCAATGTACACAGCCCTACTATGAAACTAATTTGGGACTCTCACATGAAAGCTATAACCCAGCTACAACTTAACAATAGGGGGAAGTGGGAAAGGGGGAGGTGGGTAGAGGGAGGGGGATCGGTGGGATCACACCTGTGGTGCATATTACAGGGGTATTTGCGAAACTTGGTAAATGTAGAATGTAAATGTTTTGGCACAGTAACTGAGATGGCGCCGGAAAGGCTATGTTAACCACTGTGATAAAAATGTGTCAAATGGTTTATGAAACGAGTGTATGATGCCCCATGATCATATCAATGTATACAGTTATGATTTAATTAAAAAGAATAAATTAATTAAAAAAAAAAAAAAGAAAGAAAAGGCAGATCCAGAGCCTGGGAGCTTTTTAAAGGAAAAAAAGGAAGGGAAGGAGGGAGGGAAAGAGAGAGAGAGAAAGATTCGTGAGATGCAAAGAAAAATCTTTTCTATCAATCGTGCAAATATCCTCTAAGAGAAACAGACAAGCAGCAGAGCTCAAAACAAAATAGAAAATTCTTCAGGTTAGGAGAGCCCCTTGCTCAGAGCATCACTGTAAGTTGTATGAGCCACATTTGCACATGCTCAGGAGAGGGCTGGGTCCACAGTGGGATTTACTGTGTCACCTGGTCAAATGCAACTCAAACCTGAATTCTTACCTAGTTACACAAAACTACATTTAAAACAGGATGTGGGTGTGTGTTGTCCCATCTTAACGTGATTAGGGCTGTGACCTTCCTCAGGTCTGGGAAGGGTTTAAGCATCCCTGGAGCCCAACCCTGAGCTCTGCAAGCCTGAAATTTGCAGGTAAAGAGAACCGAACTTACAGCTGAAGTGGGAAAAGGAAGGGCCAAAGTGCTAGTTGAAAACCATCCTGCTGACTGACTACATTTTTCAAATATAGCGAGTATGTACAGCACCACTGATGCCATGAATAAGATTTGCTTTTTTTCCCTGTCAAGCCACTTATTAATCATAACATATTATTGCGTTGCTAGTTCAATATGGGGAGTGAAACACCAGGATCCAGCTGAGAACAGAACTGAAGAGAAGGAAATTGGTTTGGCAAGAAAAGAGCAAAATTAACATAGGCTCAAGAGAAAATGAAAAAAAAAAAACATGACTCCATCTTCTTAGAACAGAATTCTTTTTTTATAGCTATCAGAAAAATAAAGGGAAACTTAAATAAAACTTTAGCAGCGACTACTTTCTGCTGAAATCTTTTTGATCAGGAATGGCCTTGTGAGGAGAGGGGGGCCCAAAGGTGGAGAGTTTAAGCTGAATGGGACAGTGGCTACAGTCTCTCTGCTTGCCTGATCCAACTGCAATTTAGAGTAATTACCACCAGGTTCACGCTGGGCTGTGCAGGTAGGAAATCAAATTTATGTTCCAAGAAGAAGTGGGAGAAAAATATCAGAGCATGGAGAAAGGAGGGTAAGGGTCAAACTCACTCTTGACACAGCATAAAGGGCATTAGAGATTTTGGCGGAGAATAAATGAGAGGGAGAGAGTTGGGTGACACATCCAGAGAGACACCTGCTGAAACTTCAAAATAAGCTAAGGAACTGATGGTAGACAAAGAGGGTTTAAACACACCTGCCCCTCAGATATACATCAAAGTTCTCAAGAAGCAGATCTAATCTGCCTGTGGCAGAGGGAACAGAAGAGCTGGTTTTCATAGCTTCCGAAGGATTTGAAATGGATAAATGGCTCATCACCAGTTTGAGAGGCTGCTAGCCCACCCCGGACAAATCCCCCTTTGTCCTCTACGGTGAATTCCTTCAACCGAAGACTGAACTAATAAGGACCTGGGTAACTTGGTGACCTCACTGGGGGCTGGCTGGGTGCTGTCCCTGGCTCTATTCACTTTTTCTTTGAGACAGAGTCTCGTTGCCCAGCTCACAGCAACCTCAAACTCTTGGGCTCAAGTGATTCTTTTGCCTCAGCCTCCCGAGTAGCTGGAACTACGGCACCCACCACAATGCCCGACTATTTTTAGAGACAGGGTCTCACTCCATTCGCTTGCAAATTATCACTCGGCTATCTTTGGTACCAAGTTCCCAAAATGTTCCGTGTGGCTGTACCTCTGGGTAGTAAGCCCCCTTCCTATGGGATCGGACGCTGGTCCTTAAGTGAAGGTCAAGGGCTTATGACTGCTACACAGGTACAGGCTCAGCTCAATCAACAGCCCTACTCCGCCTGTGGGTTCCTAGTCCTGGCTGTGAAACATTCATACACTCGATTTTTTTTTTAAGCATCTTAAAATCCTATGGCATAGGCGGTGCAGACCCAGCCACGGTGAAATTAGAAATATGTTGGGGTTGGCACATGCAAACCTGTGTGTTCTCCAGCCTGCCAAAGATGGAAGATGATTGACTGAATGGGAACAGGAAATCAGCTTGCCAGGATGCATCTAAAACGGGACGCGCGTGCCTGGGGAAGTGTTAACACGGGGCTTCAGAAAAGGAACAAATGGTAACGTTCACATGGCTCCCAGCTCATTCTAAAGATAAAGGGTCACTCTGGGGATCCATGAGGGGATGGGGCTTGCAAGGAGTCCAATTCCTCCCCCTGGGAAATACTTGGGTATTTTAGAAAGTGCAATGACCATCATTTAGAAACAGCCTGAGTCAATTTGCCAGAGAGCATCCAAGTGGGGCCTGCCACCTGCCTTCTGGGAGGGAGATCTATCCTGGCACAATGCCACACTCTGCACGGCCACGTCGCCTCTTAAAAATGGTTCGAGAGACAAATATTGACTGCTCGGCTACTACATGCCAGGTTCTGTGTTAGGAATTGGGGGTGCAATGTGAGCAGGACATAGCCCATCCTTCCAGAAGCTTACGATTCAGCAGAAGAGACACACTCTTCTACAGAGAGGGAGCCACACTCCTCTTTACTAGATTTCACAGCACAAAGAAGAGCCTCCACCAGGCTTGGAGGAGTAGAGAGAAGGCAGCTCAGAAAAATGCAATTTTTAAGCTAAGACCTGAAGGCTGGATAAGATGTAGCCAATGGGAGAAGTGGTAAGACTGGAAGAATTCTAGGTGGGGAGGAAGGGGGGAGGAGGAAGGCGTCCCCAGAGATGGGGGGGAGGCTGTGTCCGGCTTTGGAGTATCATGAAATCTACTACGGTTAGAATGCAGGGCAGCAGGAGGTCATAGCAGGAGATAAAGCCAGGCCTTGAAAGACTTAGACTTCACCTTGATGGCAATAGGGAGCCTTGGATTGTTTTAAACAGGGTGCAGCCTTGGTCAACCATTTCAGAGTGAAGACTCTGACTACCAGGTGGAGGATAAATGAGAGGTGATTTAAATATAGACAGAGTCTGGAATTCGTCAGAGAGTGGATTTTAGAAATCTTGCCCAACCAAGCCCCTTGCTTTGTAGAGCTGGAAACTAAGGCGCACACAGAGAGAGAACCTGCTCCAGAACATAAAGTTGATGTGTGACAAAGTTGAGCAGTCACCGTGTTCCCTTTTCCTACTTGGTAAAGTCGCCAATGAGCACATCGGCTCTGGGGCACCCCACCCAGCAGACATGGCTAGTGAGTTTATGTGCCATGGTCTAGTTCAGACCGACCTTCCACCCACAGTGCCTCATAGAATCTCCACTGCAGCCGTCCTAAGTAGACTCATCCCTACATCTCACACTCCCAAAGACTCACAAGACGGAGCCACGTGGCCTTTCCTGGAAACCTATCTGGGAATAGCAATATGGAAATGTGGAACCACACGCCATCTGGCGCTCGTATCCTCGAAGCCTCCCCGGTTCCTTAAATGTGTTCATCTCAGCCACTCCCCCACCCATGCATATGTGTTGCAAAGGGTTATAAGAATTACTTTAATTAGGTTTTCCTGCAAGAAAGAGGGATCTTGAGGCAAACAAAGTAGGCGAAGAGACCGCTGGCTAATGGGAAATGACTAAACAGCTGTGATAATAAGTGCTGTCTCCTAACTGCTTCCCTGCCACACTGGACCCTGAATTAAGATGGGAGAAAGGCTCTTACACCCAGGAAACATCAGCCCTCGGACCTGGACTCCAAACCAACAAACCTGGGAAGAAAACTTCAGAATAACCCCAAGCCAGGCTGGCGATCTAGGTACGAAAATTGCAAGAAGGAAGGAAGGAGGGAGGGGTGGGTCAGTCCAACTTGGGACGACTGAAAGAGGATGTACGCTACACTCACCGATCCCGCTGATGTTAACAGTACCAGCCAGACATAGTTGCCAAGGTTCCCGGGCTGGGCTTCCAGGGCAAACTCACCATCTTAAATTACGGCCCCCACACCTTCAGTGGTGCCAATGAATGGAGATTCACTCACTCGGGTTAATCTACTTATTTATTTATTTAGAGACAGAGTCTCACTTTGTCGCCCTCAGTAGAGTGCTGTGGCATCACAGCTCACAGCAACCTCCAGCTCTTGGGCTTAGGCGATTCTCTTGCCTCAGCCTCCCGAGTAGCTGGGACTACAGCTGCTTAAACCAGAATGAAAACTCCTCTCCAAGAAGAACAGGGGACATCAGTTATGAAACCTTAGTGACGATCAACTTGAAATCGGTTTGTTTATTTGTTTTCTCTAGGGATTGACCCCACTGAAAATCAGTTTCGATGCAGAGGGGCAGAAGAGAAAGAAACCGTTTTAGGGGCTGGGCCCTTCTGCAAAGAGGCAAAGGAGGGAGACTTTGGGCAGCTGAAGGACACACAGCCCTCACAGGCAGGAAGCGGGATGACTGGCTGAAGGGAGGCCAGGAAAGGGACGTGGATTGCTCTGGAAAAGATTCATGTAGCTACATACAGCGGCTTTCCTAGAGAACATTTGTTCTAAATATGTAACAAGTTTTGGCAGAGCCCCACCTCCCTCCACAGCTGTTACAGAGATTTTGTACAGCCACCTGGGGATTTGGGGACAACATTCCTTTGTTTGCCCGGAAAGCCCTGAAAAGGAAGGGAAGCTCGCCTCAGAGCTGAGCTGGGTTCTGTCGGTGGGGGCTTCTTGGGAGAACTCTCCCAAGCAGTGGTTTACAAAAGTGAGAGAGGACCATTTAGGTATTTATTTTCCTGGAGGCACCTTCTGGTTTCACTCTTCGAGGGGGGAGAATTCAGGATGGAATATTCTTCTAACTTCACAATCAGCTGCGCTTTCTCTCTCCAAAATAGTAAGTGGCTACATCATAGTGCTTAAAACAACTTTTATGCCAACTGATTGCTGCAAGGAAAGGGTTGATGGCAGAGGAAAGAAGTCATTGGTTAGGTTAAAAAATATCCTTCCAACCATCTCTAACCCGATCCCGATGTCACTTACTCAGAGACTCCTTTGGGGAGGTGTAGCTACAGCTGACATTCCAAAGAGGACTTTCACCTAAAGGAAATGTTAACAAGTACCTGTAGGTCGGATGCAGTGGCTCTTACCTGTAATCATAGCACTTGGGAGGCCAAGGTGGGTGGATCACCTGAGCTCAGGAGTTCAAGATCAGCCTGAGCAAGAGCAAGACCCTGTCTCTTCTAAAAATAGAAAAACCAATTGTGTGTTGTGGTGGGCACCGATAGCCTCAGCTACTCAGAAGGCTGAGGTAGGAGGATCACTTGAGTCCAGGAGTTTGAGGTTGCTGTGAGCTATGATGCCATAGCACTCTACCCACTTTACTCAAAAAGAAAAAAGAAAGAAAGAAAGAAAATCTGTGGCACCTGAAACTCTTCCATGAGGTTCAAGCATCTTAACTCACTTGATCTCGTGGAACTCCTTTGAGGCAGCAGGTGATGGAGCCCTGTGTGACTGCCTTAACTGGAGGAAGTAGAGAATTATTAATAGTTATGGACCAGACAGAGAAAACCAAGTAGATGCTAGCCTCCTTGAATGTACTTCACTTGGCAAAAGCAGCCAGAAGGAACAAAACAGTTCCACAAACACACCAGACCCCCTTCTGCCCCGGGGCCTTTGCACATACTGTTCCTTCTTATGAGATGAGGTCTCTCAGTCTGACATTGCTCATATTCCAACCCTTGGCCAAGGGGAAACCTTCCCCAACTCTTCACCTCCAAGGTCAAGTTGGTTCTTTTTGTTGTACACACTGAACAGACCCTGAGCCTCCCTTCAGAGTGCTTCTCTTGGTCGGCAACTGTGCAATCATTCCTGTGACTACTGAAATGATGTCCTTCTCTGAGTCTGTGTCTCCTACTTAGACAGAACCTGGCATATAGTCGATGCTTAAAACAAAATACAGCATAACGTGTCACACAAGTCACAGACAGCGCTGCGAGAGTTCAAACAAGACAACCCTCCACAGAAAAGAGAGATTTAATTCATTTATCTAGTGAGACTGCTCCCCACACTACAAAGGACTGAAGGGGATTCGACAAAAAAAAAAAATGCATATAACCGCTGGCAGGTGGATGAAATAAATAGTTTCAGGAATGAGGCAAAAGAAAAACTGATTTAGAAAAATAGTAGAAATACATTAGGAATAAAATGAAACCGCTCAGCAAACACAAAACAAATGACGTGTGCCTGTGAAAGAGAAAAAGAAATCAGTTACCTGCTCTGAAAAATGGCAAGGATACAAATTCTTAGGAACAGCCTCTAAATAGAATGTTCACAAGGTTAACATTAAATTTTTTTTATCCCACTCTAAAGGTAGTATGTGGTAGAGAGAATGTTAGGTTTCAGTTGGGACACTTGGGGTTCAAGTTGTAGGTTGGCCCCAAGATAGCCTACATCTTGGGGCTATTCTTCACAGTCTGAGACTCCCACCCTGGAAAATTCAATATGCCTGCTTCTTTCTTTCCATCTTTCTGCTTCTAGTTTACAGAGACAACAAGAGCTGAAGGGCAACCTCTCACCACCCTTCGTAAAGATGGCAGGAGACCTTTTCCACTTGTGTGTCAAAATGCTCATGAGGGAGGTTTTCAGAATCAAAGTGGGTAACTGTTTAGCTAAAACGAATCATCTCCCTTAGGAGGAGAGAAGCTGTTTGCACCTTTCACTGAGTCAAGAGTGGAGGACAGACCTACTCAGTGCTGGGAGGCCTGGAGCTCCTAGGGGGAGAAGCAGAACCATGTGGCACGTGGTGTGTGACACGGGAAGGAGAGCTGCATCTGGCTTCCACCCCACAGCAGGGCTCCCTTCCAGGCCCTCCTGGAAGTCCATGAGAAAAACCACCTCTCCTTGGCACAATGTACAGCAATGTCACCGCTGGCAAGCCCTTGCTGTCTCCTGGAATCTCTGCAACCCTACCTAGGCACACCTGAAAAATCTACATTAACGATGCCAGTTGTGCGTTTGCAGAGTAGAGAGATTTCCCCCGTATTTGGAGAGTTTAATGCAGAGACGTGGTCTGTGTTGATAGATGGATCATGGGACAGCGAGGCAGAACAATGACACCTACAGGTGTCTAAGTGCTAATCCCCCAAACCCGTTACCTTAAGTGGCAAAAGGGAACGGAGGGTCAGATGCACTTGACCTTAAAGTAGGGAGATGATCCTGGGTTATCCAGCTGGGCCTGACATAATCACACGGGTCCTTAAAAATGAGAAAAGGAATTGCAATCAGTGTAACCTGGCTTATTGTACCCTCAATGAATCCCCAACGATAAAAAATAAAATAAATGAGAAAGGGAAGCGGAAGAAGAGTGAGAATGCTGCGACTGTGGAAGAGGCGGGAGAGATACCACGTAAAAAGACCTGCTAGCCATGGCGGCTTTGATGATGAACAGGTGCCTCTAGAGCAACAGTTCTTACCCTGTTCGCAAGGTTAACAACCTCAAACTCCCAGGCTCCCTGCAACCTTTTTTTGTCTTTACAAAAAAAAAAATAGACAAATTAGCCATGTGTGGTGGCATGCAGCTGCAGTCCCAGTTACTCAAATTATGTGGGTCATGATCCCTCTGGACTGTATTAAGTGTTCGTGGCATTAGGAAGATTGAGAACCACTGCTCTAGAGGTGGGAAAAAGTGAGGAAACAGATTCTACCCACAGCCCACCATGATTTTAGCCCAGGGAGACTGCGTCAGACCTCTGGGCTACAGAACTGTATGACAGTGTGTTACTTAAGCAGCTGCATTTGGGGTAATTAGTTACAGCAGCTGATCTAGGCCAAATTGGGTCTCCTGCCCTACTCACCACATTCACACTGAAGTCTGACCCCCCCAGCAACTCAGAATGATACTGTATTTGGAGATACAAGAGATGAAAAGAAGTCACTAGGGTGGGTCTTAATCCAATAAGACTCGTGTCCTTCCAAGAAAAGGAGATTAGGACACAGAGGTGTACAGAGGGAAGACCCTGTGAGGACAGAGGCAGGAGATGATCTTCTACCAGCCAAAGGGTGTGGCCTCAGGGAAAAGCAACTCTGCCGACCCTTGATCACAGACTTCTGACCTCTAGAGCTGTGATAAAACACATTTCTGTTGTTTAACGCTGCAGTCTACCATCCCCTGGCTGTGGACCGGTACCAGTCTATGGCCTGCTGTGACTTGTTAGGAACCAGGCTGCATAGCAGGAGGTGAGAGTCTGGCAGGCAAGGAGGTTTCATCTGTATTTACGGCCACTCTCCCACTTGCCCCACTGCCAAAGCTCCACCTCCTGTCACATAGGCATTAGTTCTCCTAGGAGCAGGAGACCTACTATAAACCGCATATGTGAAGGATCCAGGTCGCATGCTCCTTATGAAAATCTAATGTACCCCTGGGCCCCCTGTCAGTGGCCCCTTGTCAATTGTCTTCCATGAAACTAGTCCCCGGTGCCAAAAAGGTTGGGGACTGCCAGTTTAAGCCACTTGGTTATGGCAGCCCTAGGAACTGAATACAGAGAGAGACACAGGACCCTGAAGACACCTGGATGGGAGATAATTTCCCAAACACAGAAACTGAGTTGCCAGGAGGGACCCATGAGATGCCACCTAGCAAGGCAGCTGGATGAGTGCAGTGGCCTCTGGTCAGCGGTTTATGAAGCCAAAGGCACAGGAGCAGGTACTCAAGAGAGGGGGACCAGGAATCACCCAGTTCCTCTGGGGCCCTCTCTATCTGAGTTCCGGATGGAGATGTTAACCATGATCCACAGTCAGGATTCCTAAGATCCCTCCTAGCCGCCGCAGAGGCCCCATCAGCAGGTAAATCTATGCCTGTGTGCTGAGCACGGCTTCCCTGAGATGCTGTGTTTTATGCCGTTGAATGTTTACTTTGGGACTAGCTGGGTTTTCTAAGTCAGTCAAGGGATTTATTTATTATTACGAGTCCCAAGATATAATATCCCATGTGTATAATACCAAGACCTTACTCACAGAAGTTGGTAAGAATTCAGCCCAATCCTTTTTTTATTTTAAAATATCCTAAAGTTCCTTCTCTACTTTGGGAGGTTTGGGGATTGCTGGAAGATGGATCTTTGACTTGAGATAATTATTAGTCATCAAGAGATTTCCTGCCTGGGCTAATTCAGCTGGGACTGACCGGATGTTTACCTCTGCCCTATTTGGGTAAAAGGGCTTTGCTAAGCAAACACAGTGTGTAAACAACATCACGGGAACATGTTTAACCTGCTTAAGAGAACAAACTGACTTCAAGTAATTTAACAGCATTCATTTCCACACTGACAATGAACCTGCCTTTCTATGGGTGATTTATATATTCAAGGAGACTCACCAAAAATTTGACCTAAAATTATATAGCCAGGGTGGTGGCTTATGCCTATAATTCTGGCATTAGGGGAGGCCAAGGCAGGAAGATTGCTTGAGGACAAGAGTTTGCAACCAGCCTGGACAACATAATGAGATCCTGTCTTTACAAAAAAAATAGACAAATTAGCCATGTGTGGTGGCATGCAGCTGCAGTCCCAGTTACTCAAAAGACTGAGGTGGGAGAATTTTTTGAACCTGAGAGTTTGAGGTTGCAGGAAGCTATGATGGTACCTTTGCACTCTAGCCCAGGGAATAGACCAAGAACCTATCATCCCTAAAAATTTTAAATTCTAATTAAACAATGTATGCCCACTGGGAAAAACTTAGACAATACCAGTGCCCAGAAGAATAAATTGCAAATCATCCATAATATCTTCACCTAAGAATAACTGCTATTTGCAATCGCTCTACTTTGCCCCGTTGTATTGCTACTCCCGTACCCCTCAAGCCTTCAAAAGACTTTGGAGTCAGATAAACCTGGATTCAAATCCTGCCTTCACTGCTTAACTTCCTGTTGCCTTGAGCAAGATATCCTACCTTAAATTTTTCACCCACAAAATGGTATTAAAAAACAGTATTTATGGGTGATGCCTGTGGCTCAGTGGGTAAGGCGCCAGCCCCATATACCGAGGGTGGCGGGTTCAAACCCAGCCCCGGCCAAACTGCAACAAAAAATAGCCGGGCATTGTAGCGGGCACCTGTAGTCCCAGCTACATGGGAGGCTGAGGCAAGAGAATCGCCTAAGCCCAAGAGGTGGAGGTTGCTGTGAGCTGTGACGCTACGGCACTCTACCGAGGGCAATGAAGACTCTGTTTCAAAAAAGAAAAAAACAGTATTTATCTTCCACACCATCATTCAAACAGATGACTGATGTTATTCTCCAAATACTTAGTTTTGCACATAATAAATGCTTAATAAACAATGTGGTGTACAAGGAGACATGCAAGAAAGGGTTAACAGAGCAGGCCTGGCTGCTAGCCTCTGGAAGGTCTGTCTGCAAGGCTGCCCCTAGCTGACTTAAGGCGGGGTCCCACTATGAACTGATAAGAGAAGCCCACTAGCCCTAAACTGGTTTGTGCAAACAATATGGTTTAGGCTGAACACCTGTTTTCCTTGTAGGAAACTGGCCCTTGGGTATGTGCCAGGCCCATGTGACTTAGCCCTGGGTCTTAAATCTCTAAAGTGCTTCCCTGGTGGACAGCACTTACCACATGTCATTGCAGCTCATTGCTAGCGGAGTTCAGTGTGCCCTCCAGGACAACACGGAAAGGAACTTGCGGACACACAAGCCCAGTTTCCTCCAGGTTTCACCCCATGTGCCTTTTCCCTTTGCTGCTTTGGCTTTGGATCCTTTTGGGGTGATAAATCACAGCCATGATCACCCTTGTGTGCTGGGTCTTGTGAGTCCTCCTGGTGAATCATCACACCTTGGGGTTGTCTAGGGGACATCTCAACCCAAGAGCAGGGTATCTGTCAGGTCAGGCTGCTGGGTGCCAATCCCAGGTGCACACCACTGACTCTATACATCCTTCAGGTTTCTGGCAGGACTCACCTGAAGGGAGAGATCTAAGAACGTTCCATGAGGGGAGCTATTTATTAAGCTGTGGGCAAGGTGTAAGGAAACTTGTAGGGAATAGTGTCGTATCCGAAGCTAGTGGGAGACGAGGTATTAGTGTGAACTAAAATAAAACCCTAAGCCCCCTACTGATTGAATGGGCTCTGGACCCCAAAGAAACTTTAAAACTGAATTGCTAGCCATTATAGGATGGGCCAGGGGTCCTCAAACTATGGCCCATGGGCCACATGAGGCATTGTGATTTGTTCCTGTTTTTTTACTTCAAAATAAGGTATGTCCAGTGTGCATAGGAATTTGTTCACAGTTTTATTTTTTTTTTAAACCATAGTCCGGCCCTCCAATGGTCTGACCCACAGTGAACTGGCCTCCTGTTTTAAAAGTTTGAGGACCTCTGCGAGGGGCGATCAGCCACACCTCATTATACCCCCTCCCTTGCCAATGGCAATCAGGCGTTTCTCCTAAGGGCTAAATAGAAACCAATCTCTACTAATCTCCTATCTTTCCTGATACAAGACCACCAACCACAGAGTGGTTTTAAGCAGTCTGGGAAGGATACGCAGAGTTAAGTTTTTTGTTCTTGCGTTGCCTTTTGACATCAGAAGGTGGTCATTTCTGAATAGGGACCCCACAAAAGGGCATAAAGTTCAACTGCACAGACATATGCTTCTCCTTTCATAAATACTCATGACTCCTCCTACAGTTTGTTAAATATGTGTATTTGACCGATCTACTCAATATAAATTCCTGTTCCCATCGTCCCTGCCTGGAAGCACATGTTCCTGGCTTCTGACCACGGCTCTCTGTTCTCAAGCCTGCTGGAGTGGCCGCCCATAGGCTACACCCCTTTATGACAGATAAAGCTCTCCTTTCCAAATTTGTGAATCTCATTGTTTTCTTCAGTTAACATCAGTGATGGGTGGAAGAGCAGAGCTCAGTTAATAACTATTACTGTTTTGGCTACACGTACATGTTTTGCGTGATCATTTCTCGTCTGCTTTATAGCCTTTCAAGTGTATCTCCAAATAGCATTCATTCAGGAGAGAGACAGAGATAAAGAGAAAGAGAAGAGGACAGGACAAAAGGAGGAAGGAAGGGAGAGCGAGAGGTTTAATCTTTGGCTTTCTTAAATTCCATTCTTCCCTACTGAAAGGGCGGCACTCGACCGGCAGAGATCTCACAGACCTCAAGGCTTGTACGAAAGGTCTTTATTGGCGAGGGATGCTGCAGAGCAGCACCAAGGAGGAGAAAAGAGAGAGAGAAGATAAAAGAGAGAGAAAAGAGAGAGGAAAGAGAGAGAGGAGGGACCAAAAGAAAAGCACACCTTTATGTAGGTTCAGTTAGGGGAAGTCTCAGAATGGTGATGGGACGGTAGACTAGCCGATAAGGACTTACTGCTCTGGCGGGAAGAGCCATCAGGGGCAGGCCGTAAGTTTGAAATTTTCAAGGGGTAATTGGGACAGGGAGATGAGGTAAGTTTCGGGACTGGGAGATAAGGAGATGTCTAGTAGGCAACTCCCCTGTGCTTGGAAAGGAGCTGTAACTTTAAGAGTGAAACACTAGTCTTGGTCTGTGGAAAACAGGAAGGGGCTTTCTGGGGAAGGGGCTTTTCTGGGACAATGACCTAACACCTACCCTATCCTTACACATGTGTTCCCGGAACCTAACACACAACAGCCGTCCTCAGATTAAAACACTAGTTATCCAGCAAAGAGCCCCACTTTCCTTTATTCACCTCCATGGGTCAAACCTACATGGAGTATTTCATGCTTCCTTTCTTGGCAGAGTTGTCAGGAGGAGGCTGCCCAATCAAACCACCTGTGGGGCTGAAATTCCTCCACCCTCCAGGGTGGAGACAGGAGGCAGTCCTCTTTCTCCTACCCTTGCCTTGGTCCAGGCTCTAAAACCTGAACCCTAATCAAAGAGAAGATGGAAAAAGCCCCAACAGGAAGGGCTAATGGGCAGATATAAAATTCTCCCTCCCTGGCCCCCTGAACTTCCTGTGTGTGGCCTGGCGGTGGAGCACTAGCCTCCACCCATTCCCCGGAGAGGGAAAGCACAAGGCAGATATAAGAAATTATAAATTGAAGTCAATCAAAGCCAGGCCTTGGGTAATGAAGCAGCTTGGGAGCCCCAGGGCAGCTCGGCAGGACCCAGGAGGCATGAGATGTTTGCAAAAACTTAAAGGCATAGTTTCCAGGGGAGCTGCCGCCTTCAACCCTAGAGCAATAAGGAAGGATCAAACCAGGTAAAAAGATAAAGGGTAATACGGTCTGGGTAGGGGGTGGGGGGTGCTGGAGGCACTTTGCAGGGGAGCCAGAAGCAGAAATACAAAGATGGAGCCAATTCCTCTAATGCCTTGGTTGTCCATAGCAACCCCTTTCCTTGTGGTCATTTACATACTGTGGCAATTGTTGCTGCTGTTTGCCTTTATTACGAACAGAGATCCAGCATCAAAGGAACATAGTATCCTGCACAGGTTAATTCAACCCTCATTAACCACTGGCAAAATAAAACCCGCTTGATCACCCACTTATCTTGAACATGGAGTCAAATCCACTACTTTGTTTGGCTGATGCCTTCACAGCTACCAGACTGGTCCCAGAGGCTGGGTCTCTGTGCTCTGATTTCAGGATGCTGAAGTATTGGAAGGTGCTGGCAGGCAGGGGAGGAAGGTGATGGAAGATCTCGCACAGATTAGAGAGGCAGCCCCAGGCAGGGCTGGGAGGCCTCGGGCAAGTGACCTCTGAGCCTCAGTTTCCTCTTACATAAAATGGAGATAATAAAGAACATCCTGTGAATCGTGGTGAGGATGAAATGAGATCATAAATGTAAACTCTCCAAATCACTTGGCACGTTAATAAAAGGTTGCTATTATTTTTTATTACTGTAGCTACTACTGGCCCCAGGGTACCACACTAATATTCCCTAAGGCAGCACTTTGATGCCCGTGAAGCTACAAGGAAGATAAGTGGTGGACTCATCTTGGGAACTGATTCGACTTCCTTCCCTGAATTTACAGATGGCTTCAAATAGCTTAAAGTGAATTTGTCTGGATGTGAACACAAACTTCTAGGCACCATAATCACACTGACTGGTTTACGGGAGGGAAGGCAGCCTCTGCCACAAGTTCAATTCACAAGATAAAGAACAACCTAGATCTTCACTGGAGAGAGTTCCCTTGCCAACACCATACGTACCCATACGTACACCACTCACATGTTTACTGACTGTCCAGTATCAATGCCTTTCAGGTAGATGGTAATCCTTTGAACCAAAGCAATTAAATTTTCCTTCCATGTCTCCTCTTCACCATCCTACTATATAACTTCCATTTTCAAGGTCACTAGCTGGTCCAATATGACTACTAGGAGCTCCAGCCATCACACTCACATTCTAAGCAGCAAGGTAGGAGGAAAAGGTCCTTCCAATGGCCTTTTCACTTGGCAAGCTCATGTGCTAGGCTGGAGATTGCACGAAGCTGATGTTAATTCCTATCGGGACTATTGCAATAGCTTCTTACCTAGTTTCCCTGGACTAACACAACAGGCTTCTAATTAGGTTCTCTTTCCTGTGTCTTTCTCCAATCTAGCAAAAGATTCGAGTACAAGTACATCCAATGTGTACTTTCCTACTTCCACCTCTACAAAAACTGTCCCCCTAGCAGGAACTTTCTTCTCCTATCTCCCC
Organism: Nycticebus coucang; assembly: GCF_027406575.1. Classification (NCBI taxonomy): domain Eukaryota; kingdom Metazoa; phylum Chordata; class Mammalia; order Primates; family Lorisidae; genus Nycticebus; species Nycticebus coucang. The sequence continues at coordinate 10,048,123 of NC_069801.1, read as the reverse complement.
AAAGGTCTCTCTCTCATTACCATCTACAAGGGTGTTTGACCAACCACCTGGGACTCTCAGTAAAGACACAGATCCCTAGTTTCCACCTTTAGACCACTAAAACCAAATCTCCACGAGAGTAGCGTAGCCTGGGATTCAGAGTAGTAAAGGAATGCTACATGAGTTTCAAGGTAACATCATAAGCCACCGTGAAGTTTCTGCCTGTTTGCTGGAACACTGACCCTGAATGACCATGTAAAGAAGTTCAGTGCTGCTGTCTTGTGAGGAATCTCAAACCACATGAAGAGGCCCTGTATAGGTGCTTTGGCTCTCAGGCCCCTCTAACCTCACTGTTGAGTTATCCTAGCTCAGGAGACAGATGCAAATGAAGCAAGCTCCAGAAGATTCTACCGCTGCCATTTGAGCCAATCTTCCGCCTTTCAAGTCTTCCAACCTCAACCTTCAGACATGGTGGAACAACAGACAAGTCACTGCACTCCGCCTGGACTTTGGATCTATAGAATCTGTGAGCATAATAAGATGGGGTTTTCGGTCATGTCCCTATGTTTTGGACGGTTTTATAGCAATAAGTAACTGATGTAGCAAAGCAACACTCTTGGGGCATATAGCTTATGTGAATTTGGCCACATAGCCTCAGAAAGAAAAAGGAGAGAGAGAGAAAAGTATTTAAACAAAGAGAGCAGGTGATTCTGCTCAATGGCACAGCACCCAGTGAGCCTGTAAGAATGAAGGGGAGATGTGGATCTCCTACTCCAGTGAGTCTCCGCCAGGAGGAGTCCTGCACCCTACGGGGAATTTAGAAATATTGAGAAGAATATTTCACTGTATCCTGAACGGAATGATCATGGCACACAGGCAGGGCCAGAGAGGCAAGGATGCTACTGAATGTCCACCCTGTACAGCATTGCCCAACATAGGACTATCCTGCCCTAAATTCTTAGATACCTTGTTGGTAAACAATAAGCTTTGGAGGGCCTGTTGTGGTATGAGCAACCTAAAGATACACGTTTCTTTTCGCTTGAATGGTGTGGGCCCCTAAATGCAAGCTGCCATCTTCATCTGGTGCTTGAAAAACCATTGATCTGGGTGAGCACAGCAGGAAACAGATGCATTCAACTTAGTAAAGATGAGACGTCCAGCTCTGGAGTGGCTCTTTCCCAAGGGATGTGGGAAATAAATTTTGACTGTGTTCTGTTGCCACTGTGCTGACTTATGTAGAACCTCTCTCTGCCATGTGACATTTCATTCCACTACTAGAAAACATAAAGATTCCCAGGGCAGCGCCTGTGGCTCAAAGGAGTAGGGTGCTGGCCGCATATGCCGGAGGTGGTGGGTTCAAACCCAGCCCCTGCCAAAAACTGCAAAAAAAAAAAAAAGAAGAAGAAGAAAAGAAAAGAAAAAAGAAAGATTTATAAAAAGAAAAAAAAAAGAAGAAAACATAAATATTCCATAAACATAGATACACAGGAATATATAGATTTGGTGGGACTGTTTATTTTTTAATTTTAAGACGTATGAACTAGTCATATGATTTCTAACTTTTTAAAGAAATTAATACTATGTCTTGGAGATTTTTTTCTCTATCGGTACATAAAGATCTACTCAATCCTCTATTCTTTCTGAATAGTAGACTACTGCAAGTAGACCCTGTAGTTAATTTAAACATTTACTTATTTGTGGAAATTTAGGTTTTTTCCCCTTGTTTTGAGGGCTTTGGGGGCTTGGAGGGGGTTGCAGTCACACGAAAAACACCTGTGAAAATCCCTCTTAAAAATTTTGACTCTCTGGAATGCATTTCCCAAGATAGGTACCCAGGTGAGGAATTGCCTAGGTAAATATTTATAATCTTATTAGAACCTGCTGAGTTGCCCTGCAAAGTACTTGAACTAACTTCCACACTCCCCATAGCATTTGAGGATAATGGGGCTCAGAAAACGATACCCCAAACTGACCTTCTGCTCTCCTGTCTCTTGACCTTCATGCTCCCTTAAGAAAAGCCATAAAAATGAGAAGCTCCCTCCCCCCAGGCAGGTCATAGAAACTAGAACCCCTCTTCCTAAAAGCCAGCCACTGACCTATACTGCAGCCACTGTCTCCCACCTTTCTGTGTTACAGGTGGACATAAAGAAATTAAGACTCTCATTCTAGATGGGTCCAACCCACCGTATGCCTGGGAATAAGAGATGCTGTGACAGAGTGGCCAAGACAAATCTGGACAGGCCTCTTAGGCTTTCCTGCTCAATCCATCAGCACAGGTGCACATCCCTTCCTGTCCAGTCACATTTCCACGTGGTTCACTGTGGAACCCTGCTTCATCAAACCTATGCAGAACATCAGATAGTTTCTCCTTAACCTTTGCGCCTTCAATCTGAAGACTCCTGTGTCATTTACAGTACAATCGGATAAATTTATCATGGCTTTTCTTTTTCTTTTCAACATGACTACCATCAATTCATTTAGCACACTTAGACACGAAAGAAAGTTTGAACTTCCCTACCAAGATATCCCCATCATTTCTGGATTTTCCTTGGGCAGCTATTGAAAAGTCTCAGGAGGAAAAGGGAGACAAATCTCTTTCTCTGTTGTATCAGGTAGAAAGAGAAAGAATTAATTCATATGAACTTAATTTAGGAAATGTTTTGTGTCTCTTACAAAGTAAGCACTATACTGGGGAAGTCTTTAAGAAGAGACAGCCCAGCCTTTACCCTTGAAGAGTTTATCATCTCTTCCAGGAGCAAGATTTAAACTATCTATAACATTAGGAGTGGAAGAAAACAACGCAGGAATTTGTGGTCCAGGACTTGTGAAGAAAGAGAGATGGCCGTGGCCCAAGAGGTGTTGCAGCTTTTCGAAAGGAAGTGTGCCCCAGACTAGACCCAAGGGGTAGGAGGGATTTATTTACTTGAAGAGGAAGAGGAACAAGTTTCTTGGTGAATTGTGACGGGTGTTGGGGCATGGTAATAAGAGGTGAGAATGGTGACGCAGTGGCAGTTGACACACCAGACGGCGACACAGTGCAAGTGTGTGTGGCATGGTACAGGACGGGTGCAGGCACAGCTCACATCTTCCTAACAGAGGGTGAGAAGGCAAGAAATGGAAACAGGAGGCCAGGCTGAAGCCCAGGCACGTTCTTGTATTGCCTAAAAACATGCATAGCCAACACCGAATAACAGAGTGTAACTAGTTCAGAGAGCTACCTGGATAAGATTATTCCATAAATTGCATCTCCATTGATTTTAATAGCTCAGAAAAATGAATTTCACAAAGGACATTACATAACACTTACTTGTAAATCGATGCAAAAATTATATAAATGTGTTGGACAACTATTCAACCAAGAGATGCAACGTGGGGGGGGGGACAAAAAAGATCAAGAAGTCATATTTTCAGTGCAAATACATGGTTATACTGTCCCAAATCCTTTTGCAAACATATGCCGTGGGTATTGGCCCACGTACGTAGGTGTATATAAGTGTGCCTGTACACATGTATGCATAGGCTTATCATTAAGGAAAAACTAAACTAGCAAGAATTAAGCACAATATTTAAAATGCCACTTAAGAACCATTATTATAAATGATGATGATGCTAACAATAGTAACAATAATCTTCAAAAATACAGTATATTTCTATAACCATTTTTAAAGCATTTTCACACTGTCAGTGTGATTTTTTTCAGTAACTCTGTGAGGTAATCAAAATTATAAATTTACCTTCCTACTTGAGACTAAAGAACTGAATGTGTGTGTGTGTTCTCAAACATGGGACAACAAGCATCACAGAAGATTTAACCTTAAAAGAAAAGAAGCCAAGGGGCGACTCCTGTGGCTCCAAGGAGAAGGGTGCTGGCCCCATATACTGGAGGTGGTGGGTTCAAACCTGGCCCCAGCCAAAAAAAAAAAAAAAAAAAAAAAACAGAAGAGAATCAAAGGAGTCCCACAATTTCCTCAGCTTACTGCTTGGAGAGAGTGTTCAGACCAGAGTATAAGTGAAGAGGAACCAACAGAGAGCCTGATAGTCTCAGTGAGTTGAGAAAAAGAGTCTGGAGTTTGGGCAGGTCAGAGTGGCTGGGATTTGCATGGCAAAAAACTTTTTAAAAAGGTAACTGCAAAGGCTAAGAATTCTAAACATTGGCAGTGAGGTTTCCTCAAGTCTTTGGCTAAATGTTCATCTCTGCTCATAGGGGAGGAAATACCCAAGAAGAGAAAGAATAACCAGAGAGAATTAGACAGAACAACCCATTACTTGCATCCAGAACTAGGAATAATTCATGTTTCCAATAGTGTGGAAACATGAGCCATTGGACAGAATTCTAGGACAGGTATTGCCACAAAAATAAAGGTAAATTAGCCCTAGTTGCTCAGGATCCTAACGTGGGTTTAAAGCCAACTCAGAAAGAATCAAACTGATTTTGAATTAATTGTGTCTCAGGACAACATTCAACAAAAATTAAAGAACCACAATAAAATCCAACAGCCAAAAATATCATATTTATAATGTCGGACATCCAATAAAAAATTACAAAGGGTAAAAACAAGTAGAAAAACACAATCAACTATCAGAAGAAATTTCAGTCTAAACAGACACACACAAAAAGAGACATGACAGAATTAACAAACAAGGACATTTAAATAGCTATTATACTGAGAGGCCAAGGGAGGTGGATTGCCTAAGCTCAGGAATTCAAGACCAGCCTGAGCAAGTGTGAGACTCTGTCTCTAAAAATAGCCAGGCATCATGGCAGGCACCTGTAGCACCAGCTACCTGGGAGACTGAGGCAAGAGAATCACTTGAGCCCAAGACTTTCAGGTTGTTTTGAGCTATGATGCCACTGCACTTTACAGAGGGCAACAAACTGAGACTGTCTCAAATAAATAAATAGGTATTATAAATATATACCACGTGTCCCAAAGGCAGAGGAAAACACTGGAGAAAAATGGAAGCTAAAAAAAAAAAAAAAGATGGAATAAAACTTCTAGAGATGAAAAATATAATATCTGAGATGAAAAATACACTAGATAGAAATGACAGCAGATTAGACACTGCAAATTTAATACAGAGAGAGAATAGTGAAATTGAAGACTTAGCAATAGAAACTTTCCAAACTGAAGCACATTAAAAAAAAAAAAGGAGACTGAAAAAATGGACAGAGCACCAGTGAGATGTCTAACATACATGGAATTGGTGTCCTAGAAAAGCCAGAAGTGGGGAAGAAGGAATATTTAAAGAAATAATGACTAAAAATTTTCCAATTTTAATGAAAATTATAAACCCACAATTTAAGTAGCTCAACAAACCCCATGCAAAAGACACATGAAGAAAAATGTACAAATCACAAAATAATTATATTATAGAAGGCTGGCTATAATAAAGACAAAATCTTAAAAGCAGCAGAGGTTAAAAAAAAAAAAAGACATCATTTATTGAGAACCAAAGATAATATTATCAACAAACTTCTTTTTTTTTTATTTATTTATTTATTTTTTTTGTAGAGACTAGAGTCTCACTTTATAGCCCTCGGTAGAGTGCTGTGGCCTCACACAGCTCACAACAACCTCCAACTCCTGGGCTCCAGTGATTCTCCTGCGTCAGCCTCCCGAGTAGCTGGGACTACAGGTGCCCGCCACAACACCGGGCTATTTTTTGGTTGCAGTTCAGCTGGGGCCGGGTTTGAACCCGCCACCCTCGGTATATGGGGCCGGCACCCTACCGACTGAGCCACAGGCGCCGCCCCATCAACACACTTCTTATAAGCTATGTAAGCTAGAGTGATTTCTGCAAAGTACCAAAGAAATTCTATAGTGAACCAAGATATCTTTAAAAGTCATGGTGGGGGAAGGGGTGGCACCTGTGTCTCAAAGGAGTAGGGCGCCGGCCTCATATATAGGAGGTGGCAGGTTCAAACCCAGCCCTAGCCAAAAACCGCAAAAAAAAAAGAAAAGTCATGGTGGGACAAGGTCCTTTTCAACCCAGCAAATACTGAGAGAATTTATTACCAGCATAATGAGATATATTTAGGACGTTCTCCAGCCAACAACAAAGGCTAAGTAGAAACTTTGATCACACAGAGGAAAATGTGAAGGTAAATACAGAATACAGAAAGCACTTTTCTCCCGCTCATGAATCTTTTCGGAAGATAATTGGCTGTTCGAAGCATAAATAACTATATTGTATTCTGGAGCTTAGACCACATGTAGGGTAAAATGAACGGTGATAACAGAAAACATAAGAGGAAGGAGACGAAAGCATATTATTGTAAGGTCTGACAATATCGTAGTATTTGAAGGGACGCTAATAAGAGGTATCTTGTGAACCCTAGAGTAACTACTTTTTAAATGGACAATGATGAATAGCTAATAAGCCAAAGTAAAGATGAAAAGGAATCACACAAAGATACTGAATTAAGCCACCAGAAGTTAAGAAAAGATGAAATAAACAAAGACCAGATAAGTGTGGCAGTGAATGGCAAGATGGTATATTGAAATAACAACCACATCAATCTTACGTGAAATGAAAATGGTCTCTCAATGAAAAGACTTAAATTGTCAGCATGAATAAAATAGCAAGATCCATCCCTATTCCAACTGTCGAATAAACATTTTAAATATAAAGACACTGAAAAATTAAAAATTAAAGAATATTGGGCGGCGCCTGTGGCTCAGTTGGTAAGGTGCCGGCCCCATATACCGAGGGTGGCAGGTTCAAACCCGGCCCGGCCAAACTGCAACAAAAAAATAGCCGGGCGTTGTGGCGGACGCCTGTAGTCCCAGCTACTCGGGAGGCTGAGGCAAGAGAATCGCTTAAGCCCAGGAGTTGGAGGTTGCTGTGAGCTGTGTGAGGCCACGGCACTCTACCGAGGGCCATAAAGTGAGACTCTGTCTCTACAAAAAAAAAAAAAAAAATTAAAGAATATTAAAAGGAGCGCAATGCTATCAGCGTACTTGACCTAAGCAGCATCTATAGAGCATTCCACCCAACAGCAGCAAAATATACATTCTTTAAATGGCAGCCAGAAATATTCATCAGAATAGGCTGTGTTCTAGACCGTAAAACAATTTCTAATGAGTTTGAAGAATTAAAATCTACAAAGTATATTCTCTAACAACAAAATCTAGCCTGAATGTCCATCAGCAGTGAACTGTGACATAGCTGGACAGTGCAATATTACGTAGGGATGCAAAGAAGTGAGGTACCAATCCATGCAGCAGTGGGAACGGCTCTCAAAAGCAACAGAGTGGGGTGGTGCCTGTGGCTCAGTGAGTAGGGTGCCAGCCCCATATACTGAGGGTGGCGGGTTCAAACCCAGTCCCAGCTGAACTGCAACAAAAAAATAACCGGGCGTTGTGGCTGGCGCCAATAATCCCAGCTGCTCGGGAGGCTGAGGCAGGAGAATCACGAAAGCCCAAGAGCTGGAGGTTGCTGTGAGCTGTGACGTCATAGCACTCTACTGAGGGCGGTAAAGTGAGACTCTGTCTTTACAAAAAAAAAAAAAAAGAAAGAAAAAGCAACACACTGAGTGAAAGAAGCTAGACTCAAAGTTTACATGGGGACACTTTTTTTTAGAGACAGAGTCTCACTTTGTCCCCCTCAGTAGAGTGCTGTGGCATCATAGCTCACAGCAACCTCCCTTTCCTGGGCTTAAGTGATTCTCTTGCCTCAGCCTGCCATGCAGCTGGGACTACAGGCGCCCGCCACAACACCTAGCTATTTTGTTGTTGTTGTTGTTGCAGTTTGGCCGGGGCCAGGTTTGAACCTATCACCCTCGGTATATGGGGTCGGCGCCCTACTCACTGAGCCACAGGCACTGCCCCACATGGGGACACTTCTGACTTGGTCTTCCCCTTTGCTCTGGTGCTTTTTACTCCTTCTGTATTCCTTTCTGCCTAATAAAATCCTATCTTACCACTGGAAAAAATCTATAAATAAATAAAAGTTTATATACTGAGCCATTTTAATTGTATAAAATTCTAGAGCAAACAAAACTATAGTGACAGATAGCAGACCAAGTCTGTCTAGTGGTCAGGGGCTGATGAGGAGGGATTCACCATCAAGGGGCACAAGAGAATTCTTGGGGTAGTGGAGTGTTCTATACCACACTGGCAGTGGTGGTGGTTACAAGACTACATACATTTGTCGAAACTCCTTCAATTGCACACTGAAAATGGATTAATTTATTGCATATAAATTATACCTCAATACAAATGGCCCAAAAATTATATCAAAAAAAAAAATCACAGTCCAATTTGCTAAGAATTGCCCCGTGAAGTGAGGGCAATAAAAACGTAGCTTATATAAACCACTGTAGCTCTCAGAGACCAAGAGATTTATTTTAAGGTGACAGCAAACTCAAGGGCGTCAAGTGTGACCCTTTGTTTGGGGGAGTAATAATGCAGTCAGAGTGCTGGGAATCTTTGAATAAAATAACTCAGGGATCACTTCGGAGACTTGGGAGCCATCTCAGAGGTTCCAAGAAACTTCTTTTTTCCTGTGAGGATACAACTTACCCACATACACACACATACATGAATCCTTACATGGATGAACACATATGTACATTTTCTATTTATTTATTTTCTCTATACATATACATGTGGTTATTTGGTTTCCACTTTTTGCCTTCACAAAATTAAAAAGGCTTAACATTTAATAACAATAACAATGTTTAAGATAAGGACTACCTCGTAAAGAATGAACGAAGATAAATATATTCAGAAAAGAAATCAGACGATTGCTGCAACGAAATATTGGCAATAATAATAATGTAAAAAAACATTTACATTGTTAGATGAGAGTATGCTATCATAGAATGCTTTGACTCTGGGGTTCAGCATGGAGTCATCAGTTAACTTATTATTTTTTTATCCAAGTCTCGAAGAATAGACAACTAATATTTATAAATAAAAATAAAAGATAACGTCAAAAAACAGATCATGCCAAATCTTATAGACAACAGAAAAAGAAGAAATACTATAAAATCATTCTACTTCATCTGGATACACCTGATATTAAAACTGGAAAAAAATCTATTATTATAAAGGGAAATGACAAACATATTTCACTTATAAATGAGATTGCAATATCCTAAACAAGATATTAACAAGTCGAATTAAAAATTAATATTCAAGTAATATACTTTGGTCAAAATTAAATTCAATTTATGTGAGAATTAGTCACTATTTCTCTTTTCCCCGCCCTCCTTCTCTGTCTGCTCTCCCCTTCCTCCACTGTGTCATTAATTGTCCTAATATCAAAGTTCAATACATAGGATTCAAGCTTCTCCATTCCTGGCATGCTTCACTAAGAATAATGTGTACACTTTTTAAATGACTACTATATTGATATAAGATGACCAGTTGGGAAAAAAGTAGGAGCTCTAAGTAAATAGTTCCAACACTATGATATTGGAACTGCCTACCCTTGAACTTGATTCAGGATAGCCAGTCTCTCATCCTAGGATGCCACAGAGCAGGTGATGACTGATTTTTTTTTCATGATGTAGTGTTTGGAGGATGCATACAACCCATGTATGTGAACATTCACAGCCCAGAAGGTTTAGGGCTACACTTGTCCATTGTATGGGGTCAGGTCGTACATGCCGAATAGCAGGAGGAACTCCCCTGAGACCCACATATTCAATGTCTGACTGGTACTGCACCTGGGTGTCCAAACTACACTCATGATCTTCTGCCCACAACCTCCTAGGGACAGAAACAAGAGCCGGAACCCAGGGAGTCCCCCCCCCCAACCATCATCTCTTCCATCCAACCCTGATTCCGTCTTCTTGAGTTTAGTGTCTGATCACGTCTGGGCATTCTCACTTCTCTCCCTCACCTTTACCAACCCTGTTCTGCGCACCACCATCTCCCTCCAGGGAGCTGTGGCCCTCTGGGTCTCTCTGCTTCTGTTCCTCTCCTCCCTGCAGTCAGATGAGTCTTGAAAAATGTACATCTGTGTGTGATCATCTGATCAACGTCTGTCTGCTTCCAGCTGGACCACAGAACAACAGACCATGTTTGTTTGGTTCACGGGTCCTAGGACAATGCCTAAACCTACAGTAAGTGATTCCTCAGTACTCATCGAATGAAAGAAAGTGTGGGAGGATTAATGGATTTCACGAGGATAAAGAAAACAGAGGGATGATGCGGAAACCAACATCAGCCCGCGGTGATGCAGTGATGAGACATGAGTCTAGTGGGAAGCTGCCATGTCCAGTCACACCCGGCTCAGGAGAAGGTCTTTGAAGTTAATGACCAATACATTTGCACACACATTCCCAGCTGTAAGCCCCTCTGAGGCCGCTTGTTCTGGGGCGTATTGATAGGTGAACTCTCTGCCACCTGAGAACAAGATAGAGCTGCTTTATTCTCAGTTCCTGCTTAGAGACCTCTTACTCTGAGCCAGGCGCTGTACTAGGCACTTACGCAAACCTCCTATGCCGTTCTGCCAGATGGGATTCATCACCCTACTCTGTAGATAACCCAGCTACGGTTCAGAGAGCTTACTAAGCTTACCCAGAGGTACAAAGCTGGCGAGTAGCAGAGGCAGGATTTGATTCTAGGTAGCTGATTAATTTCTAAAGTATAGGACTTTCCACATTTCTTTTATACTATTATGTATCCATAATCCATATGACATTGGTGAGTGTTATTTAGAGACACGTGGTCATGCCAAATTTAGCAGAAAGTTCTACATGTACAGAAGAACCACGAATATAATGCAGAGATTCTAGATGGTTAAGGATCAGGCTAAGGACACTATGGATAGGTGAAGGCAATTAGGTTTCATGTGCCAGGGGCAGCCTGGACCTCTGATGTCCGTAGAGGTGGCAGGGAAACCTCAGGCTTGCCAGAGAAGTGCAAGAAAAAGAAGCAAGGTGTCAGGACAAGGGAGCTCTGAGTGGATAGGGATTTGGCAAAAACATACATCAACTGCTTCTCTAGAGTGCTCGAGCTTGGCCCTGAGATCCAGATGTGGTGACACTAAGGGCAATTTTATTATCACTTCTGGGCAGCACTTCCGTGACCAGGCGCCCATGATCTCTCCCCATAGGACACAATCGAGGGCTGACCCGGGTCCCAGAGAGTCGTTTAAAAAGGCAGTTTCACACTTCTACCCTGCTGGTGGGACTGCAAACTTATACTGCCCTTTTGGAGAGAAACAAGGAGAATCCTCAAAGATCTAAATGTAGACCTTCCATGTGACCCTGCAATTCCACTACTACGTATCGACCCAAAAGAACATAGATCATTTTACCACAAAGACCTTTGCGCTGGAATGTTCACTGAGGTTCGATTCCTAATTGCCAAGTCATAGAAACAACCTAAGTGCCCATCAACCCATGAATGGATCAACAAAGCGTGGTATATGTAGACCATGGAATATTATGCAGCCATTTAAAAAGATGGACACGTCACCTCTTTTACCTTTACCTGGAGTTGAAATACATTCTTCTTAGTAAAGTATCACAAGAAGGGAAAGATGAATATCCAGTGTACTCCATATCAATATGAAATCAATGTATAAACAATTACATACTTGAGGGGGTAGAGGGAAGCAGGAGGGGGAGGAGGGAAGACGTATGGCAGAGGGAGGGAGGGCGTGAGGCGGGATCCCACCTAACGTGCACAGTGTGAGGGTGTGTGACACACCTTATAGAGGTGAGGGGCTCTTCTACAAATGGAACTTTACCCTGCAAGTGAGAACAACGTAACCTAAACATTGTACTCTCATTTTAATTTAAATAAGGTTTTTTTTTTTTTGTAGAGACAGAATCTCACTTTACCACCCTCGGTAGAGTGCCGTGATGTCACAGGACTCACAGCAACCTCCAGCTCTTGGGCTTACTCAATTCTCTTGCCTCAGCCTCCCGAGCAGCTGGGACTACAGGCACCCGCCACAACACCCGGCTATTTTTTGGTTTGCAGTTCAGCCAGGGCTGGGTTTGAACCCACCACCCTCGGTATATGGGACCGGCGCCCTACTAACTGAGCCACGGGTGCCGCCCTCCAATCAACATTGTCAGCCATGTAGATTACATCCTTAATTATGGTGACAGAAACAGTAGCAGGTGAGGTTATCTAATGTCGTGTAATAAGCCACTCCAAAACTTACAACGATTCATTATTTCTCCAAAAAAAAGAAGGCAGTTTCAGAAATCTCCCCCTGACATGGCCCTCCTCGTAAGACAGCAAAGAGGATGTCAACTCTCATTGGCCCACATCTGGCAATCTAGCTCCTCTCTGTCTGGACTGGCCTGTCGGAGCTCAACGAGGACAAGCAACACGAAACGGGAGTTAAGACGTCCCTGAAAGGTATCAATAGCACTGGATTCCCAGCACCCCTGGAGCATCAATCAGCTTTAATATATAAAACTCAGTCCTCCCTTGGGCGGCACCTGTAGCTCAAAGGGATAGCGTGCTGACCCCATATGCCGGAGGTGGTGGGTTCAAACCCAGCCCCAGGCAAAAAAAAAAACTCAGTCCTCCCCAAACCACGGCTCGATTGCTCAGAATAGAGCAGAGGAGTTCATGTTCTTGATAATGTCGCTTTCCTACTCAGGGATGAGCACAGCATGGAAGGTTTGGGGGACAGGAAGCCCTATCAGAGATGCTAGAACAGGGAAGAGGGTACACAGGGCGGAGGGTGTGTGTGTGTGTCCTCAAGTCGAGTACTAATGTCACAGTGATCACTTAAATTGGGGGTCAGCCACAGAGTAAATAAGTGCTTGTGGATGTGTACAAATGAAATTTTATTCAGAGACACTTCAATTTCATGTAATTTTCACATGCCGTACTATATGTATGATGATTCTTTTGGTTACTTTCAACCATCTGAAAATGTCAAATGAGTCTCAGGTCACGGATCGTACAAAAACAGGCAGGGGACAGGGTTGAACTCATGGGTCACACCCCAGGTTTTAAATCTCCTTGGTAGGTGGTTCATCCTTTGGGAAAAAGAGCTGTTGAAATTTTATATCGCAAACTCACCCTTATGTCAGCTTTCTCGTGTCCCAGGGTGATACCGAGCGGTCACAGAATGGGTAATGTCCTGCCATGCGGAGTCATCTTCAACAAGGGGCCCCAAATAGCTGGTTAATCCCCAGGAGTGCTTGGACACGGCCATTTTAATTAACAACTACATTTAATTGACAGCTAATAGCCAGCAGGCTTCTCTGCTTAATAAGGCAAACAAAGGATTTATTTGAAGGATGAAGCTTTACATTTAATACCCTTAAAAAAGAAAAAAAATCCCAGCTCCATGTAGGCCCACAGAGGGAAGCAAAGAGATGTATCCATTGGATAATTTTTAATTAAGGTGAATGAACCCTCGCTAGCTAAAAGGTTTTCTTAGGGGAAAGGTCTCAAACTGTTAACACATCAATATGTTTCTGTCCATTAGCTTTTCCCAGGGTAACCAGTATGGCCTTCACAGCAATTTCAAGGAAGCTTCTTTCTGTATCTTCAGGGCTGTTTAGTGATGAAGGCTTAGAAACCATGGAAACTTCCCAGAGGATGGGGGGGCAGGTTCGAACTTCGGCGGTCCCTCTTAATGACAAATCATTACCTGGGGTTGTCAAAACAAGTTACGCGAGCTGGCTACGTGCTGGGTCAGAATTTAGAGCAGATGCACCATGCCCAAAGCTCCACAGACCACCAAGGCTTTTTTATAGAAGGCATTTAGGGAAAAAGTCATGCAGAAAACACCCCCAGCCTGACACGCTGGGCATTATACCACATCTCCCTGTGTCCTTGTAGTGACCCAGGAAGTCATGCTGAAGGAACACAACGCACGTCACCCCTGAATATGCCTCTTGGATGTAAAAACTATTTTTGAGCTAAAGGCAAGTGGAAAGCAGTGAATGCAGGGAAGGCTCTCTCTACCCAGCCCCTCTTCTGCCTAAAGACAAGATGGGAATTCTCCTTTGCTGAAGATGATTCTAGACTCTCACCTGCCCCAGCACAGCATCGGAGGAACCTACAAAACAAACCTTACTCCATTAGTTTCTCCGAAATATTTACCTTCCCACAGTTTCTGACCCTCTGAAGCCTACAACCATTTTCCTTTGTCCTGTTGTTTCTCTACAACATATTGTCCTTCGTTGAAGATGGTACAGAAGGTGGAGTTCTAAGCCCCCTCTTCGGGTAACTCATTCTCTAGGTATCTCTCATGTGTCTAAGAGATGCCTATTAATATTTGAGGGGTTTGGGCCGGGCCTGGTGGCTCACGCCTGTAATCCCAGCACTCTGGGAGGCTGAAGTGGGTGGATTGCTTGAGCTCAGGAGTTCGAGACCAGCCTGAGCAAGAGCAAGACGCCATCTTTAAAAAAAAATAGCCAGTCATTGTGATGGGCACCTGTAGTCTCAGTTACTTGGGAGGCTGAGGCAAAAGGATTGCTTGAGCCCAAGAGTTTGAGTTTGCTGTGAACTATGATAGCACAGCACTCTACTGAGGGTGGTAAAGTAAGACTGTCTCTTCTTGGCAATCACCAAGTGGTCCAAGGAAGTAAGAGAGCTCGACAGCAGTTGGGAAATAAAGTAAGGGCTGAGAACATTTTAATTAAAGTCGGGGTCCTGGACGTATCTGATTCAAGGTGTGCTGCTTGCCAGCCTTGCATCCCAGGGCAGGTGACCCGCCCTCTGCACATCAGAATTATCACCTTGTGTCTTTACTGCCGTCCTCAGCTCTCAGGGATTGGTTCAGCAGGTCCCAGATTGAGTCCAGTGTGCCTCAGGCCCCACAGCAGACTCACAAGGCATCACAGGGGTTCTGCAAACTTCCTTTGTAAAGGGTCAGACAGTAAATATTCAGGCTTTGCTGGCTCTATCACAACTACCGGACTCTGTTGTGGTCTGTTGGAAGCAGACGTAGACACACCCCAGAGGTTCTCAAGCTGGGGTGATTCTTTCCCCCTCCCGCCAGAGGACATTTGGCAATATCTGGAGGCATGTTGGGGTTGCCACAACTAAAGATGTGAATTAGTCTGCTATAGAAATGTCACGTCTGGTAGTTCTGGAAGCTGGGAGTCTGAGATCAGGATGCTAGAAGGTGTGGTTCCTTCTCAGGGCTATGATGGAGCATCTGCTCCCTGCCCCTTCCCTGGCCACTGCTGACTGCTAGAAACTTGGAGCGCTCTTAGCTTTGGACACATCACCCTGACCTCTGCCTTCACTTTCAGGTAGTGTTCTCCCAGGGTGTTTGTCCATCTCTGTATCCAAATTCCCCCCCTTTTATAGAGCCTGCCCTAATGACCTCATTTTAACATATGAATTGGGGGGGGGGGCTCAAGGCAACCCATCACAGAATGCCACTGTGGGCAGAGACCAGGGAGGCTGCTAAACATCCTTCAGTGCACAGGGCAGCCCAGCAACAAAGAACCATTCCCAAGGGCACATGCGCCAAGGCTGAGCCCACTGGTGCAGCCCAGTTTTCTGTGGGCCGCTCTGAACAGCAGGGCTGGCCAGGAAAGGGCAAAACAACGATTTGTAAAGAAACTTGGCATTTTGCTCTGAGCGCATCCATATCTAAAAGCTTTGGCTATTTTTTTTTTCCAAAGATATGTCCAAATCAGTTTATTTTAAAGTAAAAAATTTCTTCTATCCTCTTCCTGTTCAATACCCACTTCTTATCTGGACTGCCTCTAAATTCTCAACCAGTGGGGCTGCTGTTTTATTTCTTATACCTTGATGTGTGCAGAAGTAGATTAATACACTTTCTAAAGAAATTCATTTTCTCTTCTCCTGCAACAAAGGTGATCCACAGGAGAAATAAATCACAGAAAAACCACCATTAGAGCAAGAGTGAGCTCTGCCAGGGGCAGCAGAAGGAACCCCGGCTGCAGTTGCTTTAACGTAGGTCTATTTCAGCGGCAAGACCAAGTGGTAAATAAAAATTAAAATTAACATTTAAATGAACTCTGATTGCATTTGAGAGTTTTTATTATTCACATGGGTAAATGGTAGACTACAAAGATAAAGTATTTATATTCAAATTCCCCATTATACACCACTTAATGCAAATAATTAGCAATAGGAGCCAAATACCTCATTCTGGCAGTGCCCCTCTTCCAGCTTTTTTTCCCTTTGATGATCAAACACACAAGGAAATTATTCTCAAATGAGAAATAAACTAGTCACATGACTGCTTCTCCCAACTTTCGCACAAAACCAAAGTCTAATGGGAGTCGAGGCAAACAAAAGTGAACACGTTTCATTTCAGAGGGTGGGAAAGCACCTTACAGATGACCCAGCCTCACCCTTCACTTCACTGATGAGAGGCCCAGAGAGAGGCGGTTTGCCCCTAAGACACCAAGCGAGTTAGCAGCAGAGGCAGGCTTTGGAGCCCAAGTCCCTGCATCTCTTTCCACTGCTATGAAAGTGTATGCCACTGGGGTTCTTTCAAGCACCCATGCGTGCTCAGAAGCCTCCAGCTATGCTTAAGACTTGTTCTGCCCTTAGACCTGGGCTGGAGGGTCCCCCGTCCCTGGCCTTGGCCCAGCTGGGGTTTCTCCCCTATTTCTGTACCTTCCCCCCAACTGTGCAGACCTCCAAGTACCCGGGACACCAGAATTTCTGCCAAATGACCCCAAACCTCCTCCCAAGGCTGGGACAAGCTTTTTCCCAGCTCCATCCGCAGGAGAGGGTCACATCACTGACATACAGTCCTCTGCCCACTCAGCCTGTAGGCATGGGGGACGGTCTGCAGAGCACGTAGACAGACGCAAACATGTAAGCATTTCAAGGTGCCCATGTTTATGGGGGTGCCTCAAGGGCTAGTGCAGGGCCAGGGCTGAAGAGAGGGAGCTGGGGGCTGGAAGCAAGAGCCAGCTTCCCCCCACAGCTGCGGCAAATAGGCTGTCATGCTGTCGGGAGCCCTAGGTTTGAACCTGGCTCTCCAGGTCCGGAGGTAGGTGCATTTGCAAGGTAGGAGGAGGATGGAGCACCCTTAGTTAGAGGCTCCTAGCCAAAGGGCTGACTCTATAATAGCCACAGAGTGTGCAGGGCTGCGTTTGTTCCCCTGTCTTGGACCTGCAAAGGTTAGGGATGAGCAGCAGGACGAGGGCTGGGGTCGGACCAGCCAGAAGTGTTTTGTTCTGTTTCCAGAATGTCCACCAAGATAGAAAGACAAAACATAAAATAGGAAAGAATTTGAACATCTTTAGCTCCTGATCCCACACAGCTCCCTGCATGCCCTGACCCCTGCCGCACTAAAGCTTCCCTCTCCAGCTGTACCGCCACACACGGGATTAATCTCTCCTGCTTCTCTTTGTGAACTCACTGTCTCGGGTTCTCAGATTTCAAAAAGCAGAACAAACATGCATAGTCTGTGTCTCAGTCCGCGCCGCCCTCAGTGGCAGAGTGGATCCCAGGAGCCTTGGTGGGCGTCTCCATCTCCCCATCATTGCCTCGCCCCCGTCCCACCATCATTCACTGTGTTTTAGCCCCTCCCCCATAACCTGGCAAAGAGTGACCAGAGGAGATTCCGAACCAGCTCAGATTAAGAAAGTCTCCCATCAGTGGGGTCCACCTTATAATGAAATGGCCTCTAGCATCTGCAGTGTTTCCCTAGTGGTGGTAAATTCAGAAAGGCAAGTGGGGGTCTGCATTAGCAGGTGACGAGAAGGTATTTCTGGGTATCTACTAGGTGCCGGGCCCTGGACACACATTTCATCCATACTCATCCTGGGAGGAAGATGTCATATTCCAGCTTAAAAGGGAGGAAAATAAAAGTTCAGAGAGGTTAAGTCATTTTCCATAGGTCACACAGCTTGCAGGTGGTAGAGCCAGGAGTCAAACCTTGGTCATGCATGTGCTTTCTGCTTCCTTGTACGGCCTCTCACCAGTGGGAGGCTACCAGGGCTTCTATAACTACCATGAAATGTTTCCCATCTTCCTATGTTTGATCTTCATCAAAACCCTCCACACTCTTGGGCAAGTAAGTGGAGGCACAGAGTGTCAGAGGGGCCTTACCTATGGCCCCCCGGTTGATAAGTGGTGACATCCCCACAGAGGGTGTTCCCATCTTCCCCAGAACATCCCAGAGCAAGCAGGTGGACACACACCACAGCTGGAGCCTTCTATCCCAGTTCAGGATTGAGTCCACCTGGTCCTACATGATAAACCCTGAGCAAAATGAAATAGCAAAACATAAAACTAAGTAACACATAATTCATAATAACATCAACTGAGCATTCACCATACTAAGCCCTACACAAATACACCAGCCTATAAGGTAAGGATCGTCACCCCCAGCATTGTCACTATCATCCCCATCTCGCGGCGAGGACACGGTGGCATCAAGAGATAAAATGATTTCCTTAAGGTAGCCAAGGTAGGCCTTGAGATGCGGTTCCAATCCAGATGGTCCCACCAGGAACTCTGTGTTTTTAACACATACCCTAAACAAAGGGACACTTGGGGATTCTGCTAAAGTCCCAAAGAGCCAAGTTTCCACCAGGTATTACAAATGTGACAGACAAGATAAAAACTCAAGTTGATCCCAAGGGTCCCCAAGCCTTAGAGCGGAGGGACACAGAATTCTCGCAGCTCAGGTATGTCTGCTGGGTCGCTCCCACCTGCCACCAGCTCTGGCCAAGCACCCTCCCCCCATATCATGAGTATGTGTAGAGTCCTCAAAGGCTGCTGACACGTGCTCCATGCCAAGCCTTCCATGCCCCCCACCAGAGCATTTTCGGGGTGTTCACCTCCAGGGGATACCCCTGGGGACATACCAGTCTCCAAGCAAGGAGGCTGCTCCAGTGTTCACAAAGCTGCCAGTCTTCATGATGCCAAGTTCCATGAAGAAATGGGAGCGTTTTCCCCCCCATCACTGGGGAAACACCTTGCCCTCGGCGCCTCAGAGCAGGTCTGCAGAATCCTATAAAATCTTTCATGGGAAGAGTTCTGTTAGCCTGTGATGGGGGGTTTGGGGGGAACTGCTTTGCTCTCTTGGAATCTGTGAGATCAGGCAAGGCTCAGAAGACACACTGGTGAGCCTGTCCCCAGAACTTCTCTCTGCTCCTCTGCCAATAATCTCTCCAAACTCCAATGCATGGTGACTAGAGCAAAGACATCAGGGGACCGTTTCCTACTAGTTCTGAAAAAAGATCCTGAATCCCAGTTTGGGTTCATCTAATGCAGCGGTTCTCAACCTGTGGGAATAATGGGTTCTCAACCATTGTTTCATATGCATCCTGTGATATGCAGGATGTATTTTCATTGTGACAAAGGGCTGCTGTAACAATGAAAATACATCCTGCATATCAGATATTTACATTACGATTCATAACAGTAGCAAAATTACAGTTATGAAGTAGCAATGAAAATAATTTTATGGTTGGGGGTCACCACAACATGAGGAACTGTATTAAAGGGTCGCAGCATTAGAAAAATTGAGAACCACTGAATTCTTTTTTTTTTGTAGAGACAGAGTCTCACTTTAACACCCTCGGTAGAGTGCCATAGCATCACAGCTCACAGCAACCTCCAGCTCTTGGGCTTAGGCGATTCTCTTGCCTCAACCTCCTGAGTAGCTGGGACTACAGGCACCCGCCACAACACTCGCCTATTTTTTTTGTTGCAGTTTTGCTGGGCCGGGTTCGAACCTATCACCCTTAGTATATGGGGCCGGCACCCAGCCCACTGAGCCACAGGCGCCGCCGGAGAACCACTGAATTCTAAGGCACACCAGAGGGACTCCTGCAGTTGGAGTCTGGGTCCTCAGTCCCTTTTCTACAATGCCTTCTGCTGGGAGCCTTCCTTTAGAATATGATGGTACACATGACCTTTAATTTAGTTCTGAGAGAAAAAAAAAAAAAAAAACACTTAAGTTTCTCCCACTGGTTTATGCCCGTAAGAATCATCGCAGGGACACAGAAATTACCTGCAGGCTGCCGTCAGGGAGGCTCAGCTGTAGAGCCTGCCAGCGTGGACAGCCTGCTCCACCTCTCTGTCCTTCCAGTCTCCGCGGTAGGTACATAGAATAGAACACCACCACTTCCCTCTGGATCTGTAAGGTATACTTATATCTGTAAGGTATACTCAGAGAAGGTATAAGCTACGGCTGTTTTTTTTGGTATAGGTGAACCAAACGCAGTTTGGAGACACTTTGGTTCTACTAGCCAAATGCCTTAAAATCATCTGTGCGGCCCACAACCTTGAAAGTAGATGACACGTGTACAAAAGTATTGCCTTTTTAAACAAGTACATATATAATGGCAAGTTCGCTATTTAAGTTGTTTAATGCCAAGCATTTTTTCTACCATCAATAATAGTGACCAAAGAGCTATAAAAATGACTTTCTAAAGTGGGACGGGAAAGGAGGCATCATTTAAATCCTCATCCTTAAATCCTAATGTCTTTTCTATTTAACTTTGCACTGCCTGGCTGCCTTCAAATTATCCTTGCAAATCAAAGACTGCTATTTCACCACGACTGAATTTCTGATATCTTTCTGATTAGGGTGTACTGGAATGATTTTTCTTTCTCTATGAGTCAGTGGATTTGTGAAATTCCATAAAAACAGAAGGCTGTTTCTGTAGTAAATACGATGGTACCGCTTTTGTTTGGGTTTTAGAATAAGCAAAGAAAAAAATAATATAATTCCTTGACCTCCCTTTAATTTTCCACCCCTCTTCCTTCCTGCCTCCCTTCTCAATCATGTGCAAAGATCACCAGGAGCAGACACACCCATGTGGCCCCCAGCTTTCTCCCAGGGTGGCCTCATCTTGAGGTTGATAAGGAATAAACAACCAGTAGTTGAAAAACCTAAACAGTTTTCCCTCTCCTCCTTCTAAATCCCGGCCCTCCAGGAAATTGAAGGAACTTCTTTTCTTAAAAATAAAAATGAGAGATTAAAAAAGAGGAGCGTGCCAGGCTGAAAATAAGAGGCTTTCAACATTTCCCTCGGCTGCAATTAGGTCTACAGCATTTCAAAAAGCCAGCTAAATCTTCCCAGTTAATGCAGACCTGGCCTCAGATAAACAGATCACTATCATTTGGGTTTATTTGTACAGAAGAAGAGCTGCCTTGATATTTGTAATTACATCAGTTTGGAAGTAAACAGGTCTTACTTTCATAGCTTGAGTGAAACCTTTCAGAGTCCCAGGGCACCATGCGTGAATTCCGGCCTCCAAGGTCTCTCTGCACCCACCCTCTGCTATTAGATCATCGCGGTTGTGTGGAAGGCACAGTTGCAGGATGTGGAAATCCACCACCAGCAGCTGCTCTTTAACAACCCCACCTGACATGCCCAAGGGACAAGCAGCCCCTCCTCACACTCAGCTCAGGAATATGCACCATCCATGCAGTTACCAAACCACTTACCAGGCTCCATCCCGCCCTCTCTGCCCAAATTAGCTCCTAAGTCAATAGTGAAAACCATTAGTGGACAATTAGCTGATGACCTTGGCTGAGAACTCAGCAACTCTCACTTCCCCATTTCTGGTCACACACAAAAACTTGAAGAATAAGGTCAGAGTAAGTCTTGCTCTCTGTGGTGGAGAAAAGACAGCTGCATTTGTAACAGGATTGGAAGGGCAGCGCATGACCTTGAAGCTTGCAATTTTCTCATCTTCAGTCATAACACCTCCCTCCACCCTATGCAACCCTGAAAATCCGATAGGAGCATCACCAATGGATGAGACCAGTGGTTTCCTAGCCCAGCTGCATGTTAGAATCCTCTGCTGAGATTTTGTTTTAATGCACATCCCTGGCCCCACTACTCACATTCATAAACTCTTTGGGGGTACGGTGTGAGAATCTGTATTTTAAAAAGTGCCACATATGGTCCTGAGGTGACCTCTCAGGGACATTTCCTGGTTGGTGCATGGGGTCCACAAAGAGGAACATGCGTGAGCAAGCAACAGTGGCCTTGAAACTCGTTTGTTTATAAAGGGCTTACTTCCTGCAAAAACACATCAGACAAACTGATTGGACCAGACAGGGATCCCTTTGTCTCTATGACAGGGCTCAACGTGGAGGGAGGTTGGGAGACCAGAAGTCTGTACTTCTGCATAAACATGTTTGGAAATTGCATTTTGTTTTTTTTGTTTGGAAACACCAGCAGTGGTTAAGGAGTAAAGATGTGGACCAGTCAGAACGTTCCAGGCCCTGGAAAAGGCCAACTGGTTCGGAAATGATTGTGTCATGAGTTAGGCCAATCCCAGGCAATGCTCTTGGGACACTCAGGATCAAAAACTCCTTTTTCTGCAGGGATTGTTGGCTGAAAGGATGACACACATGGGTGGGGCTCTGCCTGAAAGGGAAACTGCCACAGAGGCCAAAGCAAGAGCTGTTGACATCGGGGGCGCCCCAGTTCTGCTATGGTTGCTCCAGAACTTTCCAGGTTTTGAATCAGTTCCTCCCTCCCCCTCTTCTTTATTCCTTAGCAAGCTTGAGTTAGATTCTGTCAACCAAAACAATTTCGGAAACACAGTGGGACAAAGCCAGGGAGGAGCATGACGGAGCCAGGGCAGGAGGATGCAGGAGGCAAATGTTACTTAGCAAATGTCCACAGAGCCACACTGGTCACCAGGCACTGTGTCAGACACTGGAAATACAAAGATAAATAAGCTCAAGGTTCTCCTCTGAAGATAAACACAGGGGATTTGGGGGTTGTGGCCTTCATCGTTTGGGGGAGGGGTTGCTCAGAAACTGATGATTCTATTCCCCCAGTCCAGGAAACATCATGAAATAACTTTGAAGCTTTAATCTCCCCAGAGGGGCAGCTCTTTTCCCAAAGGATAGGGAAAGTGTCAAATTCCATGTGATCCCCAAACAGTACAACCAGCAAAGGGGAAAGATTTCTTTCATTCATTCAACAATTGTGTCCTTGGTGCCTGCTGTGAGCTGGGCTCTGTTCCAGGCTGTGGGGATCCAACAGTAGGGAAGACAGAGAAGGTCCCTGTACTCACAGGCCTCACCTTCTGTGTGTGTGTCGGAGCCATGGGGGAGGCAGGGAAAAAATGTGGCGATACAGAGGAAATAAAACTGGGTGATGTGATAGTCACCCAGGGACTGGGCCGGGGGAAAGGGCATGACCTGAGAGAGGGTGGCCAAGGAAGGGTGTTCCAGAGCAAGGGACATTTAAGCTGAGTCATATTATTCTTTCTGCAGCCCAGGAGGGAAACTGAGGCAAGGTTCTTGGTGGGAACATATAAAGACGGAAAGCAAGGACTTGGCCGAGTTTGGGGTAAGGGTTCTTGACTGTTTCTGAGGCTGAGTGCTAAGACCCTCGGTACAGAGGGCAGAATTTGATCTGCAACCTTCTTACCTGTTACTTATCACCCAGAAAGGTTGAAAAGAGTCATGAAACTCCTACCTAGCAATTGCCCCTATTCACCTATGGAGACTGGCAGTTTTAATGTCTTTTAATCAAAGGCAAATGGACCACAGCCCCCAACCCTGATGCCACTGAGGGTTTTTTCCCTGATGGTTCAGGGACCAAAAACATAAGCATAAAATTAACAGATTATCCTCCTGCTGAGAAAAGTGACATCCCAGCATCACGGAGTAAAGGACACCCACCTGCCCTCTACCCCACCCCAGGAAGCAGGACCAAGAGGATTTGAAGCTCCTTCCCCTGCCTCCTTTGAGATCAGACACCAGCTCATTTGCTACAGAGATGTACCGTCAGGAAAACGCCAAGCCCCACTCTTAAGGTACCGATTCAAGAACAAGTTCAGAGGAGTGTGAAGTCCACGGTCCCCGTGGAACCTGCCAAAGTCATGGGAGATCAGACATTGGCTCTTATGCGCTGTTTGATGCTGTTTTCCTTTGGTGGCTTGGCTTTTTAATGCATTTCTGATTTGGCCCAGGATTTTAGAATAAGGGTAGCTTATGCATGCTGAGAAGGATAGGAAAAGAAAAACAAAAGATTCAAATTGTGCTTTTAGCTTTCAAAGGCAAGCCATCTTTTGGGCAGGGCCTGTTTCAAAATGCATTAGCCTCTTTTACCCTGAGGCACTGTTTGTTTTTTTCCTGTTCTTATCTAGTTTTCCTGTGTGTGTGTATACATGGTAACGTGAAGGCTTTATGCCTTTTGGAGCCTGGCAGAACTATGTGAGCAAAGATTGACCCCAGGACAAAATCTTCTGACCCTCTGTCTCTTTGCCATGCTTCATCACAACACAGGGGACAAGGCGGAATGGCTGCTCCTTTAAGAGTTTTGCATAAAATTCTACCCAAAGTGTTACTGGAACATTTACCAAACCTAGACCAGCCTCACATACCTCACATCCAAACATTTGAAAGCTGCACTCAAGGTACACCCAGGGCCCCCAAGCCTGTTCCCTGAGGCCCACCCTCTTGACCAGGAGGCTAGGGAGCCGTGCAGTCCCCTCACTAGCCACCTGTGGCCTGATTCGTGGCAAGGATTTGCCAGGACAGGCAGGGCAGAAGCTGGACAGGGAAGATAGCACTCCTGGGAACAACTGGACCTGCCCACATCTGGGACAGGGACTAATCTGGACCAACTCCCCCGGGGAGCCAGAATGTGCAGTTTCCTGACACTGACTTGAGATTTCCTCTTTCCAAATTACACCAGCCAAGCAGAGGGGCAGGAGAACCACAGTCACCGGTGGGACCTGGTCTGGGTGACTCGGGGCAGCCAGCCTCACACAGAAGCAGGGAACTCTTCCCAGGGTGCCCGGGGCAGGGCCTCCTGCCCCGCTCAAACCTTTCACTCTCAGGCCCAGGAAGCCCCAGTCTCAACAGTCAATGGTACCACAAAGCCTATTTGTTCCAATGGGCACCGATCACTCAAAGTGCTTCCTTACAGAACAAACAAGTAAACAAAGCCTGCGTGTGGTGCAGGTTCAGCTAAGCGAGGCCTCCTCCAGCCTGAGCCCCAGGCCAGGGTCTCTCTCACCAGGTCTGAGAGGCTGCAGCAGAGTGAACCGGGTTGGCTGTGGATCGGCCGCAGCTGGCTGGTTAATTAAGGTGGACCGTGGTTGATGGCGCCTATTCCGGTGACAGTGCTTTGATTTTTCCATTGAGAACGTATTGTCTTCCCCGAGGTCTTGGTACCAGTGTCAGCCAAGAGACCCAGGCCTCCCCTGGCCTGGAGGGGAGCAGCTCAGAGCTCTCTCCCGCCTGTGTGGACACAGAGCTGAATCCAGCTGGAGATGCTCAGCCCAGGTGGGGACACTCGAGGGATGGTCGCTTGGTTCTTCCTCCCTCGTTTCTGCTTTTCTTTGGCTTCTCCTGCCACTCTGGGAGTTACTGCATATACTTCTAGTAAATTCCATTCCATTAAGTCAGCCAGAGTTGGCTTCCACTGTTCTCATCCCAAGACCCCTAACAGATCCATCACTCATGCAGCCTCCGCAGTGCGCAGGGCAGGAACAAGAGCCAACATCATTTGCTCCGACACAGGAGTGTGAAACCAAGTTTGAAAGAATATTAGTTTTCCTTTTGACTTTGTCATTTGCCTCCCGAAAACCACCAGTGAATGCCCCTCTCCGTCCTCCCCAACCCCCAACCCCAGACAAACATGCCTCTCCAGCTTTATCTATCACCTCCGTCACCCATTAAACGCTCCACTCCAGAAACACGGGTCTATCTGACAAAGTCTAGGTATGTCCCACCACAATCTACTTGCAAATACTCCTGCACAGATGGTGGGATATTGGAAATGTACCAACGATTCAACTCTAAAGATGATAGTTCTACAGGGTGTCAGCTAATCATTCAGAGGAACCACCTTCAAACCTGATCCTAGCAGGACAGCAGCCTCCATTCAGTACCCGCCTCTAACTCCTCTCGGTAGGAGTATCAGACCCCCCCTTTTGAACTAAGGGGGAGTATGCCTAGGGCTTGAAGTCCCCTGTGGCAAAGTAGCTAGTTAGGAAGGTAGATAGCTTCATTCCTTTTTCATTATAACTACTTTTACTGTCACTTTCTAGCTATAGAAAACAGTATTCAGGGTGCTCAACTAACTGACTTTTTGGAAAATATTGATGTAATTATAGCTCCCAAATTTATTTATTTATTTTCTTTTTTGAGACACAGTCTCATTATGTCGCCCTCCGTAGAGTGCTGTGGCGTCACGGCTCACAGCAACCTCAGACTCTTGGGCTTAAGCGATTCTCTTGCCTCAGCCTCCCAAGTAGCTGGGACTATAGGCACCCGCCACAATGCCCAGCTATTTTTTGGTTACAGTTGTCATTGTTGTTTACCTGGCTGGGGTCAGACTCAAACCCACCAGCCTTGGTGTACGTGGCTGGCGCCATAACCACTGTGCTACAGGTGTCAAGCCCATTTGTATTTTTTTAAATCAGAGGAAAAATGAATATAGTATAATCATAAATATATAAGGAGGCCAGTAGACCCCTGAGCAACACGGGTTTGAACTGTGCAGATCCACATACACACAAGTTTTTGTTTCCGATAAGTATATTAGAACATTTTCTGGAGATTTGCAACAATTTGAAAAAGAAACTCACTGTTGAACCACTGCCCAAGGCAGGAAGACCAACCCCGTTTTCCTCCTTCTCCTCAGCCTCTTCAGTGAAAGGAGGCTGACAATGGAGACCTTTATAATGACCAACTTACATTAATGAACAGTAAATATATTTTCTCTTCCTGACAACTGTCTTAATCACATTATTTCCTCCAGCTTACTTGATTGTAAGAAACCAGAATACGTGTACTATGTATTAAATAGAATGTCCCCGGGGGTGATATGTGTTAATCAACTGTGTTATCAGCAAAGCTTCTAGTCAACAATAGGCTATTAGCCGTTAAGTTTGGGGAGTCAAAACTTATAGGCATATTTTCGACTGTGCAGGCTGTGCCTCTCACACTTTCCAGGAGTCGACCATCTTCATCTTCACAGCATAGCAGGCATAAAACAATACCTATTTTTTTATGAAGGCATCGGGCCCACAATGGCAAAGTACATAGGGTCCAGGAAAGCCAGAATGCAGCTCTGTGTTGTGATTAGAATTTGGAGCCTTCTGCTCCCCACTTTGAGGAGAGCCATCAAACCGTTTTCCTCACCGCTGAGCAGAGAAAAATGTTCCGTGCCTGGGATACCAAGCATATTCATTCTCTAAAGCTGTGCAACAGATTGTCACAAACATGGCAGCTCAAAAAACACTCATGGCCAGGCATGGTGGCTCACGCCTGTAATCCTAGCACTCTGGGAGGCTGAGGCAGGTACATCACCCGAGCTCAGGAAATGGAGACCAGCCTGGGCAAGAGCTCCAGAAACACACCCCGACTCTACTAAAAATAGAAATACTAGGCGGGCATTGTGGTGGGTGCCTTCTTCGCAGCTACTCGGGAGGCTGAGGCAGGAGGATCACCCTCATTGTACAGTTCTACAGGTCAGGAGTCCAGGTGTGGCTCAGCCAGATTCTCTGCCTCAAGGTCTCACAGCCTGTAATCAAGGTATTGGCTGGGCCGTATTCTCATCTGAAAGTGCAACTAGGGAAGGTCTGCTTCCAAGCTCACTCAGTTCATTGGTGAAATTTAATTCCTGCCACATGGGTCTGTCCACGGGCCCTCTCACAACGCGGCCACTTGCTCCTTCAAGCCAGCAGGAAAGCAACAGGGATTCCAGAGAGACGGTGTTATGTGATACAGCTCGACCCTGGACACAAGATCCCATCACCTTTGCCAGGTAGCATCACAAAATCATGCAGTGACATTCCATTGCCCCTGCTGTTTCTACTGGTTAGAGGTGAGGTGCAGGCCCCACTCAGGTACAAGGGAAAAATAAGACACCCCAGCACCGACACCAGACGGCGGAGGTCATCAAGGTCACCCTCAGCTCTGTCTGCCACCCCTACCTCATGGGCATCCCAACAACAGCAGGAAATCTAGGGCCTTGCCAATCTGCACTTGGGCATGGAAGCATTTCATGGGCCGTTCCTCTGGCCTGAATGCCTAGACCCTTCCCTAGGAATCCCTCCCTGCTTCATTCAGGTCTCTGCTCACACATCACTTCCTCAGAGAGGAAAAGCAACCCCCGATGCCTCCCTGCACCTTTTTTACCCCAGCCTCTCAGCTCCCCTCTGCTGCTCCAGCAGAGATGGTTGGAGCTCACTAAATAGGCCTTTGTCCTCTGCACATCCCAGCCGCTCAGGCAGTGGAGTAGGGCCCAGAGCACTGGGCCCCAAACAGCACTCAGTGCAAACACACCGTCCTCCCATCCTCCCTTGCACCATCCACCCTGGCCCTCTCTCTGTCTTTTAATCAAATAGCTTGTTAACATCACAGGATAGGCTCTTGATTGTCATCTCCCATAGGGCATCCTACGTGGCCTGGTCTAGCAGCTGTCACTGTTGGGCCACAAGAGGCACAGGATGAGCAAATACCCTCTTGATTCTTATCATGATGCCCATATGGCTTTTTGTTTTTATTATTTTGACACAGTTCTGAAATATTGATGAGATCAGCTAATAGAAAGGGCTCCAAAAGGTTAACGCCTTTGCTATAAGCAGAATGTGCAAACACATAGACAATTATCACAGATCCACCTGGCCCTGGCTGGGTTGTGGAGGACTCAGCTCACCGCTGACCCCTGGGGAGGGCAGGTACAAGGTGTGAGCCGCATGCCAGCGATGGTGTCAGGAACAGCTAGAGATTTGGGTCCTGAATCAAGGTGCTTACTCTCGCGCAGGGGAGAGAACAGGTGCATAAAATCCCAATCACGGGGCACAGCAGTTCACAAAGTGACTACCTCCATGTCCAGAGTCTATGCTATGCTAGCCCCTGTCCAGAGGGAGGATCAGGGTGATAAGGCTTGGCAGAGTTCCAGGACATAGTACAGGTTTGGAGAATACTAGCTATTCTTTCTTTTTTTTTTTTTTTGAGACAGAGTCTCAAGTTGTCACCCTAGGTAGAGTGCCGTGGTGTCACAGCTCACAGCAACCCCAAACTCTTGGACGTAAGAGATTCTCTTGCCTCGGCCTCCCAAGTAGCTGGGACTACAGGCATCCACCACAAAGTCCAGCTATTTTTTAATTTATTAATATTAGATTTGAAATACCATCTATTTATTTTTATTTTTACATATACATGTGTTAATTAGGTTCCCCCTTTATTTTTGCCTACATAAAAAGACTTAAAATTTAATAACAATAACAATGTTTAAGATAAAGATTAACAACAAAAACTTTGTAAAGAACAAAGGATCATAAATACATTCAGAAAAGGAATCAGCTTTTTTTTTTTTTGGTTGCAGTTGTCATTGTCATTTAGCTGGCCTGGGCCGGGTTCGAACCCACCACCCTTGGTGCATGTGGCTGGCACTGTAAACACTGTGCTAGGAGCGCCAAGCCAACACTAGCTATTCTTAACCAGACTTCTTACCTTTCAGCTGTAGAGAAACAGAGAATCCAATACTTCTGGTGTATGATGCAATGATACAAATACATCACTGTCCACGGATTTTCTCTTGTTTTATCCTGAGGTGTAGCCCAAGGGGTAGATACACAGGAAAAACAGACAACTGACCAAGACTCCCTTCTCGAAACCCTTTGAACAGGCTCCTGTGAGCACTCTTCTTAACTAGGTTCCTGGTCTCGGGCCCTGTCCTAGGCATGCCCAGTTCAATTTTAGCAAGAACCCTGCTCGATCAGGTCAGCAAGAATCTGATCAAATTCCTTACCTCCACCGTTGATGTCCAGGTCGTTGGCCTGCCTTCGGTAAGAGTCTTTTTAGGTCAGTTTGACGTGAATTCCAAGCCCCTGATGCCTCCTCTTCATCAGGGCACCTACAAAAGGGCCCCTTGGCCGCCACTCCCCAGCTGGCTCAGCTGTGCTCAGGGCTGAGCTCAGTTGCTCCCCGTTCCTGCAGAGCCGAGAAGTAAATCTGTACTTCCACTCCTGTCTGGCTCCATTTTTCTTTAACAACAACAAAAAAAGTTGAGATGATTTCAACCCAATGATGCTCGCTTGTTGAATTATCATGCTATGGATTTTCCAGATAACGCTCCCAATTTCCTGCTTCCTTCTGAGCATGTGGAGGTGGGCCTCCCCGTGAGCTGAAGGGAAGCTCTCAGAGGGGGGGCAGCCTTTCTGCGCCGAAGGGAGGAGGAAGCAAAAGGGGAGGCTGAGGCTGAGCTGAGGTTGGGGCACCTGACTCAGCTGTTGGGTTGCCCTTGAGGGCAAATTCCAGTAGGCACACACGTACACACAAGCATACACACACGTGAGAGGCACATACACCACTCACGTGTGCACACACACATCCACAGGCAGGGGCACACATGTGCACATAGCCCCTCCCCCTTTGCCTATTCCTGCCTAAGTTTTCAACAACAGACATGGGTGTAAAGCCGCAAGGGCGCCATACCCCCAGCACATCCTGCTCATGTATATTTTCCTATTTTTGGTTCCACGAATGTTTGTTCTGGCTGCATCTGGGATGGGGATTTTAAATTAATTTTTCATGTGGTGAGAGAGAGTGTGTCGTATTGAAAATGATTCTCGGCAAATCTGCAGCAGATGCTGTCATCATTGGGTGAAGCCACCAGCCATGGTTCCTATTAAATTTTTTATCAAACTGCGGGTGATGTCCAACGAGATGATTAAAACTAACTTTTTGGAGAATTTATATTAAAAGTGCTTCTCTAGAAATAGGAATATCGAGGAAATGCACCTTGTCCACTCTTTGCACTAAGAAGAAGACGACCCAAGCTCTTTCTTGGTGTTCCTCACTCCCGTCTTCCCTCCCAGGCTCATGTCACTCCCAGCAGAAGTGGGGGCTGCAGCAGTACATGTGGGGACCATCACTGCAGAATGTTTACCATTCTCTAGGTACCACATTAAAGCCTTTCCACAATTACCATAGATCATCGGTTCAACAGCAACCCTACTAACATCACTCCCATTTTAAAGATGAGGAAACTAAAGGTTGGTGATAAGCAACCTGCCTTGTTGCAAACTAGGAAGGGACAAAGTTTCTAATTTCACACATGCACATGCCCCGCCAGAGGCTGGGTCCCTGAGACTGCATTAGATTAGAATCCGGCAACCTGGAGTCTGACTACCACTTATCACCGATAATAATAACTGTAGATATTTATTGAGTATCAACTGTGTGCCGGCCACTGATCTAAGGGATTCGCTGATGTACCATTATTTCAGTTGATCCTCACAACTGGGTTATGAGACTTTAGATCAGGAATCTTGCCCAATGAGTGCTTGATAAAGTTTAGGTTCAAACTCGGGCAGCTGAGATCAGAATCTCTGCTCTTAACTCTCACACCAAATTGTCCTCGAAGGGTGACCCCAGGGAGTTGCCTCTTCTGTCTAGATTAGTGCCTTCCCGTGTGTACACTGAAGCCATTAGGTATATTTCCTGTTCCACAGTTGTGTTGCAAACAACTCCCATAACTTAGAGGCTCTAGATTTTATGAGTGAGGAATCCCAGAAAGGCTCTGCTGGGCAGTTCACCTTTGATTACGGGGAGTCTTGGAGTTGGGGCTTCTTGCCCAAGGGCAGTGGCTGGGACTAGAAGACCCACTTCCAAGAAGGCATCATCAGCTACATCAGTTGCTCCTTGGGGAGGCTCTCTCTTTTCACCCCCGAGTGGCTTAGGCTTCTCATAGCATGGTGATCTCAGGGTAGACGGTTCCCTGTATGGCTTGTGGCTTTCTCCAGAGCATGTGGTTCAATCCCCCCCAACCTAGGCAGAAGCTGCAGGGCTTCTCTCACTTAACCTTAGGAATCCTATAATGTCATTTGTCACAGTTCATTGTCAAGCAAGTCTAAAACTAGCCCAGATTTAGGGCAAAGAGAGTTAGCCCTCAGAGGGGAGGAGTAACAAAGAATTTGCAGCTATTTTTCCTTCATGAAACTGTCTTATCTGTAAATTGACAGTACACTCATCTACCTCAGTGGCTACAGCATTCCTGGTGAGAGGAGTCTCGATTACTATTAATAATTCTCATTTCAGAGCATCACTGGGTTTACCTCATATTACTTACCAGTCTTGATGATGATGATGACAATAATAAAAGCTATCATTCATCTAAATCATGTTCTTAGCACTTATTTATATTAACTCCTGTAGTAATGTAACTCATTACATTATTATCATAATTATTTCCATTTTGCACAGTAGAAAACTGAGGCACCTTACAGTTAAATAACTCATCCAAGGTCAAGGCATAGGCTATCGAAACTCACTGTCCATAGCCTATGCCTTAAATTTACTCATTATACTCTTAATAACCTGGTAAGTTATCATTGGAGGAAAGAGTTCAACCTTTAGAAAAAAAAAGGTGGTAAATCCACTAGACTAGGTGATCCTTAAATGGTCTACTTGTCTTTAGACCAACAGTAAAGAAAAACCAGCAGAAACACAGTATTACAGGGTGGCCAGGCAAAAAGATTCTAGAGCCAGCTGGCTGGAGGGTTGAATCCTGGTGGAGAGAGGGAGAGACCACATGGTGGAGCACAGAGAAGGCCAAGGTATGAGTGAAGAAACCATTCAGGCATCCACCCCAGTCAACCCTCTATTTGACACCAGCCCCAGCCACCATCTGACTCAATCACATGGGATCCCTGAATGAGAACCACCCAGCTGAGCCCAGTCAATCCACCAAGCTGTGAGAGACAATATAACAAATCACTGTTTCTCAGCCCCTGAGTTTGTGGTGGTTTGTTACATACTAACAGATAACTAGAACACTGGCTCTGCCTCTTGTACCCTGGATCATCCCAGGCAAGTCAATGAGCCTTTTGGGGCATCAGTTTTTCATCTGTAAAATGAAGTTAGTAATAGTGCCTCCCTCAGAGAGTAGGGAGGATTAAAGGAATAAAGCATATAAAGTATGTTACATAGTAGTACATAAAAGTGAGCATTTACTTTTAAAAAGTCAATTATATTCACATTGATTAGGATGGTTATTATAAAAAGCAAAAACAAAAAAAAATTTTTTAAATTAAAAAGCAAAGACAGAAAAAATAAAATAAAATAATCAATGTTGGAAAGGATGTGAAGAAATTGGAACCTTTGTGCATTGCTAGTGGGAATGTAAGATAGTATCATCTCTATGGAAACCAGTTTGGCAGAGCCTCAAAAAAATTAGCAACAGGGCGGTGCCTGTGGCTCAGTCAGTCAGGCACCAGCCCCATATGCCGAGAGTGGTGGGTTTAAACCCGGCCCCGGCCAAACTGCAACAACAAAAAAAAAAATAGCTGGGCGTTGTGGCGGGCGCCTGTAGTCCCAGCTACTCGGGAGGCTGAGGCAAGAGAATCGCTTAAGCCCAGGAGTTGGAGGTTGCTGTGAGCTGTGTGAGGCCATGGCACTCTACTGAGGGCCATAAAGTGAAACTCTGTCTCTACAAAAAAAAAAAAAAATTAGCAACAGAATTACTATTTTATCCAGTAATTCCACTTCTGGGGACATCTGCAAAAGAAGAGAAGGAACCGGACTCAAGCAAATATGGGTATACTCAAGTTTACAGCATCATTATTTACAACAACAAAAAGGCTGAAGCAGCCCAAGTGTCCAGCAACAGAGAAATGAATAAATAAAATGTATTTAAATGTAAAGTATAGTCTATACAGACAATGGAATATTATAAAATCCCTTGAAAATGAAGGGAATGTTGACATCTGCTACAACATGCATGAACCTAGAAGACGTTGTGCTACGTGAAGTGAGCCAAACACAAAAGGACAGATACAGCGTGAGTCCTTCCACACATATGAACTAACAGAGTCGTCAATTCATAGAGAAATTAAAGTGTAGTTCCCAAGTACTGGGGTGGGGGTTGAAGGAAGATAGTTATTGTTTAATGCAGTGATTTTCAACCAGTGTTCCATGAGAGGATCTCAGGTGTGCCATGAACATTTTTATAAGATCATTAATTAAATTATTTTAGGGCCAGGTACTGTGGTTCATGCCTATAATCCTAGCACTCTGGGAGGCCGAGGCAGGTGAATCACTTGAGCTCAGGAGTTCAAGAACAGCCTGAGCAAGAATGAGACCCCCCCTCCACTAAAAACAGAAAAGCTAGCCAGGTATAGTAACCTGTAGATCCAGCTACTTGGGAGGCTGAGGCAAGAGGATTGCTCAAGACCAGGAGTTTGAGGTTGCTGTGAGCTATGATGCCATGGCACTCTGCCCAGGGCAAGAGAGTAAGACTCTGTCTCACAATAAAAAAAAGAAAAAGAAAGAAAAGTTCAATGCATAATAAATATATATATATTTTTTACTTCCTTTTGATCAACGTAATTTAAGTGCGCTATGGAAGTTTAACTATAGGTTCAAGTGTGCTGTGAGATAAAAATGGTTGAAAACCACTGGTTTAATGGATATGACGTTTCAATTTGGGCGGATGAATAAGTTATAGAGATGGATAACGGTGATGGGTGCACAACAATGCAAATGTACCTAATGCTGTTGAACTGTGCACTTAAAAATGATTAAAATGGTACATTTTATGTATACTTTACCACAATAACAAAAAAAAATTTAATGTAAATTATTTTTGTTCATAATGAGAGATAATTGAGGCCAGTTAAATAAGCAGGGACACTAATTTCATTCATTGCTAAAGTTCAGTAGCATCCAAAACTTTTGGAACAATGATACTTTGAGGGCTTGACTTCCAATTTCAAGATGCCAGAATGAAGAAGTACCTGTTCCTTCTCCTCTCGAAAATCAATTCACAACAAAAAAGAGGGGAGAAAAGAGCCCCAGAGGGCGGCACCTGTGGCTCAAAGGAGTAGGGCGCCAGCCCCATAGGCCGGAGGTGGCAGGTTCAAACCCAGCCCCGGCCAAAAACTGAAAAAAAAAAAAAGAGAGACTCAGAGAGAGACCCAGATGTCATCTATATCACTAAACCACAGTATGTGAAGCAACAAAATAAATTGGGTGAGTAGAAGAAAGTTAAATTTAGATTCTGACAGAGGGAGACATTACTGAAGAGCACGTGGATTTTCCCTGGAATTCCTAGAAATTCTCAGTAACTAGAGGCACCAGGTGTAGAGGTAGATGAGGCTAACGTGAGGATAAAAACTGGGAGATGGCTCTAAAGTCTAGGTAAGGAGCTGTCAGACTCCTACTTTGTGTCCCCTTTACCCCGGCATAGGAAAGTGACTGCCCCCTTCTCTATGACTGGAATTATTTGTAGATGGGGATATATTTTCTGAGAAGCATTCTGGAACCAAGAGCCCCAGGCCCTGAGAAAGGAGCAGACATTTATGCTGAGGAAATTTCCCAGAAGGGAAAAATAATAAAGAGGAAATAGAAAAAGAAAAATAATCAGGTATCAGTGTGACACCATCCTTCTCAGCAACCATACCAGAAGCCTGAAAACAAACAATGCGTTCAAAATTCTGAGGGAAGAGATCTAAAATCCCATACCCAGCTAAACTATCCATCAGGCTGTGGGTAAAATAAGATGCTTTCAGACACATGAAGTTAAGCAAAGTTATTTCCTTTGTACTCTGTGGGAAACTATAGGGGAAGAAAGTCCTCTAACATGGAGAATTAAATTACAGAAAAAGAAGACTTTGGATCAAGGAAACAGGAATCCAGCATAGAAGAAAGGCCAAGGGAATTCCGGGATAGTGGGAGGGAGGCCTCTGTGTGGCAGGCACAGATAGGAACCAGGTCGGCTAAGAGCAGAAAGGAGGGCTCTGGGAGAAAGAAATCAAGGAGGAAAAAATAGAACTGATGGATGATTATCTGACAGGTTTGACTAAGTGGAAAACTGCATATTATAAAGCTCTTGGAGAACACAGGAAAACTAAGACAAAGACTCAAAACAAAACCAGGAATTGAAAAAGGAAGATTTTATAAGTAAGCTGAGAATAAAAGAAATACAACCATAGAAGTATAGTTGTAACACACTCCTTGACTCGGCAATAAACAATATTTACATAGTTATAATAATGGAAGCAATAATAACAAAATGTGAAATTATAGCCCTGGGGGTATCAGGAAAGGGGAAAGAGGGATGTGAAAAAGTCAAAACCTCTCATCTAGGTATAACATGAAAACGGCATCGTCCAAAATTAATCGTATATGAGATAACACACTGATATGATTTAGAAATGTGGAAGCCAGGCTGGGTGAAGTGGCCCACGCCTGTAATCCTAGCACCCTGGGAGGCCGAGGCAGGAAGATTTTTAAGCTCAAGATTTGAGATCAGCCTGAGCAAAGTGAAACCCTGTCTCTACTGAAAATCTCTTGATTTCTTTCTCCCAGAGCCCCCTTTTGAAAATAGAAAAATTAGCTGGGCATTGTGACAGGTGCCTGTAGTCCCAACTACTTGGGAGGCTGAGACAGGAGGATTGCTTGAACCAAGGAGCTGGAGGTTGCTGTGAGCTACGATGATGCCATGGCACTCTAGCCAGGGCAAAAAAAAAATATGTGTGTGTGTGTATACTCTGCCAAAAAAAAAAGGAAGAGTGACAGACACAGTGGCTCACACTTACAATCCTAGGACTCTGGGAGGCCAAGGCGGGTGGATTACCTGAGCTCACAGGTTCGAGACCAGCCTGAGCCAGAGCAAGACTCCATCTCTAAAAATAGCCAGGCTTGTGGCGGGCACCTACAGTCCCAGCTACTTGGGAGGCTGAGGCAAGAGAATCACTTGAGCCTAAGAGTTTGAGGTTGCTGTGAGCTGTGACACCACAGCACTCTACCGAGGGCGACAAAGTAAGACTCTGTCTTAAAAAAGAAAGAGAAATATGGAAACAAATGCCAGCTGAAACAGCTAAAATAACTAGAACTCAGCGGTGGTTGCTTCTGAGGAGCAGGGTGGAGGTATGGGGGGGACAGCACATTTCTGTCGGGAACGTCTCAGCATTATGTTTTTTAACCTGGTTCTGAATGTTGAAGTATTATTTGATATTTAGATTACATGTGTACATTACTCAGTTGAAAATAAAAATTATTTGAAAAATAACGTCTAGCTAGCTTTTCTCTGTACTTTTAAAAATGTAATGTTCCCATCAACACCTGAATGGATTAATAAACGGTGGCATATGTATAGCATGGCAAACTAGTCAGCCATAAAATGATGGCGACTTTACATCTTTTGTATTTACCTAGCTGGAGTTGAAGAACATTCTTCTTAATGAAGTATCACAAGAATGAAAAAGAAAGTGTCCGATGCACTCAATACTAACATGAGGCCAAGATTACCTGACCAACTACACACCCACGTGAGGAAAAAAGACCATTAAATTCAAGTGGGGGTAAGGGAGAGGAGAGAAAGGAGGCGGGTACGCAGGGGGATCCGAAAGCTCTTACCCAATGGACGCAACGGAAGGGTATACAGCACACCCCCTGGGTGAAAGACTCAACTACTTCTTGACCTTTGCCTAACACATGCAAACAATGGAACCTAATCATTTGTGCCTTCATATTAACATACTTTTCTTACCAACTGTATTAACTCCCATCCTATCAAGGGAATATCAGTTGTCCAAAGTAAGAACAGCAAGGCTTCCTTAAAGACCCTTAGGAAAATCGTCTAGTCTACAGGAAGAAATCCCCCCCTTCCCACCTCACTCCCCACTGCTTTCCCCACCGTGTAGGCTGAACATTTGAAGGCTCTCAAACTGGCTCCTTCTACCTAATTCAGCCTGGCCCTTTCTTCTCTAGAAGCTTCAATTTTCTGCAACAGGGTCAGTTGTTTTAGAACCGAAAAGATCACAGATGTCAGTGCTATTTCAGGGTGCTCACATTTGGTGGAAATGATTGAGCCAGGTTTGGGTTTATTGCCTGAGCCAGGTAAACATGAAATCTCTCCAGTTCCAAATATCACAGGCAGAAAAATATTTCCTTCTCTCTCTCTCACAAACACATTTTTTTTTTTACCAAGTCCAGTCAGCTGAATTTATTACCCAAGTAAGATTTATCTAATGTTTTCATAAAAATCCCCAGCCTGAGGGTTGTATGCATGTCAGTACTATTGCCAGAAATTTGGTGCTGAAATAGATTTGCAGTACAAGTTTGTCTATCTGGATTGATTGGAAACAGGCACACACAGCCACGTAGAAAAGTCTAGATAATCCACAGTTATCTGTGCTCATTTCCCCTGTGGAAGAGGGCCAGAGAGGTCGCCTAGCATACTGAGTGCCCTGATGTCAGGGTTTATTCTAAATCTCCAAAGATGTACCAGTCCAAGGCTGTTTATGTTGATGGGGAGCGCGCATAGAAGTTAATGTAAATCGATTAGCAAAATGTACATGCAGCGATTGCTAAGCTGTATTGTGTAAATAAAAGTTTTAAGTATAAAACATGATGACAAAACCTATTAGCCATGCAGAGTACATCTATGCAAGCACTTGACAATTTGCCAGCCCCTTTCATATGATCTCTTGGTTGATGTGGTTCTTCCTGTTAAGTCTGGAGAGCTTGATGAGAGGTCAGATAGCGGGGTGACTGCAGAGTTGGCTCTGCAATTTACCATCTTGTCTGAAGGCAGCAAGCTAATTTCCCTCCAATAGACACACCGTTCTTGAATAGCTGGTATTGTAATGCTCACTTCTAGAGATGGCAAGATGAAGGCAGAGGATAAGAAATTTGCAAAGATAAGGGAAAGAACAGGGATTGGAACCCAAAGCTATTTGTCTCATTTCCAATCCCATGCTCTATCTCACTCTCTTTCCTGCTGTGGACTCCTGGCTTCACCTGCAGCTTCATCACAGTTACAACCTGGGGCAGGATCACCTGCATCCTTTGGAGGGTGGGAATCCTGCCCCATAGGACTCTCATTGATGAAACCCAGGGAGGAGGTGCCGGCGTCTCAGCTCCCAGCATCTCACTTCCATGACCCATACATTAAAAGGGGAGAACGATTTGAAGCCTTATCCCTTTGTTCTCCTCCAACCCCATTCTGCCAAGGTCACCTGTCCCACGTGTGGTTCCTTAAACATACAGGGTGCACCTGCTCAGGGCCCTCCCTCTGCCACTCCCTTCATCTATCCATCAGAAGCTTTCTTCCTCCAGGGAGTCCAGGGGCTGACTCCTTCGCTTCTCAAATCATCCCTCCCGGGTTGACTTGTCAATGATGTCTGCCACATACCCCCTTAAAATCACAACTGCACCTCCCCATCCTGGCTCCCTTGCTCTTTTTTCCCTTATTCCTTAGTATCACTTCATGTGACGTCTTTATTATGCCCACAGTGTATTTCCTGTATCCCATCGCCAGATGTAATGTGCACAAGTATGGGGACTTTCTGTCACTTTTGTTCATTGAGTGTCCTAAGTGCCTAAAACAGAGTCTGGCATATAGTAGATGCCCAGGAAATCTTGTTGAGGGAATGAATAAGCAGAGGGACAGGTGGATAGACGGACAAATGGATGGATGGATAATGGATCGATGATGGATGGATGGTGGATAGATGGTGGATGAATGGTGGATAGACGAATGGATGATGGATGGATGATGGGTGGATGATTGATGGATGGATGATGGATGGATGGATGGATGATGGATGGGTGATGGATAGATGAATGGATGATGGGTAGATGATGGATAGATGGTGGATGGATGGTGGATAGACGAATGGATGGTGGATAGACGAATGGATGATGGATGGATGATGGATGGGTGATGGATATATGAATGGATGATGGATAGATTATGAATGGATGACGGATGGATGATGGATGGATGAGGGATGGATGACGGATGGATGATGGATGATGAATGGATGATGGCTGATGGATGGATGATGGATGGATGATGGCTAATGGATGGATGATGGATAGATGAATGGATGATGGATAGATTATGGAGGGATGATGAATGGATGATGGTGGATGATTGATGGATGGATGATGAATGGATGACGTTTGGATGAAGGATGGATGGATGGATGATGGATGGGTGATGGATAGATGAATGGATGATGGATGATGGCTGATGGATGATGGATGATTGATGGATGATGGACAGATAATGGATAGATGATGGATGTATGATGGATGATAGATGATGGATGGATGAGTGAGCAGATGAGTGGGTGGGTGGGTAGGTGTGTTGGTAGATAGGTAGATGGGTGGACAGATGGGTGGATGGATAGATGCACCAACAGATAGATACATGGACATATTCTGTGTTCTCCCTCAAGTTCTTACCAAGGTATGGACTTCCTTCTCAGGCTTCTCCCTGCAGATCATGGTGATTTTTTAAGCCCCTCCTACGTTTGTTCTCCAGACAACTCTGACTCTTGCTCCCTAGCACACAAAGGCCTCAGGGTCTTCACACGCACCAGGGTGCAACCACACAGTGAATCCTAAGATTTCAGTAAAACACAGGCCCATTAGAGAGCAGGGTAAACAAACTTGCTGGTGCAGAAACATTATTCCGCTCAGCCAAGGTCTGCAAGGTGTGGACACAAATGAAGAACCACCTCGGGCAGCACGCTGGAAGACTTAAGAGGCTTAACTGAACCTATTTCTCCAAGATACTGGCAGCTTATCTGTGGCCAGGCTGCCACCATGCCAGATTTACTGTGACTCTCTGACAGCTGCTTCTGCGCTGGGGTTCTTGGAAGCAGCTGGAGGAGGGAGACAGACACTTCTAAATCAAAGGCTCTTTTTCTCTGCAAACCGAGCTATGGCTGCCACCTCAGGAATGGGGCTAGGCAACCCAGGACTCAGGGCCCTAAGTTTTGTCCCTGTTCCTCCACTGGCCAACAAGGGGAGCTAAGACAGAATAAACACAGAATGAAAGAATAGCTCCGGATGGCAGCCAATGCAGAGATTTCTCTGCTTTCTACAAACGTGTCAGAAATGGTGTTTCTGTGCCCTAGCGGATAGTGTTAGTGAACTCAGAGAAGTAAGAAGCAGCCAGCACACTGAATGTGGGTGGAGGGGGGTGAAGGGAAGCGAGGTGGCAGCCCACCGTGTAAATGGAATGGCTAACAACAGGCGACTGAATAAGTAAATGACCCTGCATCTTAACAAAGGACTACCAGGTAACCGTTACAACGAGTATTGCAGAGCCATTTTTTATTGGCATGGAGAGATGTTTATGAAGCATTCAGTGGAGAAAGTGTGTTATCAAATAATCTGTACTGTGTTCTCCCATTTTCGTTCAGAAAAAAAATGTGTGTATATCAACAGACCTCAAAAGATTACCAATAAGTTCCTATAGCTGATGCACTTCTAAGTGATTTAAGCATCTATTTTATTGCTTTCTCCTTTTCTTCTTGTCCCACTTTTTGTAGAGATGGGATCTTGCTGTTTTGTCCAGGCTGGAGTGCAGTGGCATAGTCATCGCTCACAGCAGCCTCCAACTCCTGGGCTCAAGTGATCCTCCTACCTCTGCCCGTGAGTAGCTGAGACTACAGGCGCCCGCCACCATGCCTGGCTATTTTCTGAAAGATGTGTATTATAACACGTATAATTTTAAGCATGCATATTTTAGATTAGTTCATGGAAAGAACCCTGCCTGTGAATGGAACCAGCCTGAGCAGCCACACTTTGGACATCCCAGGTTCCTTCCTCCCCAAATTGCTTAAATCCACACATGTCTGGGACGAAGTTGGGACCCAAACCCCTCTGTCCCACTCACCTCCGTCTGCCACCCATGAGAAACTCTGGCCTGTCCCAGAGATTGTGTATTTATGCCTCCTCTCTTTTCCACATGCTATATCCTCTGCCAGAGATGCTCCTGCCTTCCTTGGTTTGCCTAGAAAACTCCTATTCATGCTTCAAAACCCAGCTCAAATAACACCTCCCCCATGAAGCCTTTCAAGATTCTCTCAGAGAATCACTTCCTAAGACCTTTGTATTTGCCTCCAGCTAAAGTTGTCTATTGACAGCCCTAGAGCCTGAGTCCAGTGAAGGATACTCCTCAAAAACGTTTTAAATCTATCTTAAGGTAACTATATGAGATATGTTTTCCCCAAAAGATACTTACAACTGAAGAGTGGGAAGACACATAGCCAGAAACGCTAGTTAGGAGAGTAAGGGGAGGTGGATAAGAGAGTCCAAAAGTCCCCATGAGCATGGCAAAGACAACTTCTCACCCCTAGGTAAATCCTTGCTTTTGGCAGGTGATTCATCTTCAGCTATATATCCCCTGGTGGGGCCTTTGGAGACCCTTGGAAGCCATCCCTCCATCTGGGAGCACTCTGTCCATCATGTCCTGCGTCATGAAACCCTAGCCTTTGGCATTAAGGTAACAGAACGCCTTTCAATGTTACCTGTTGGCAAATTTTTGTCAATCAGAGCATAAAACCACCGTGACAACGGCAAGAACTATTGCATTGCAATGCCATTATCTGTCCTTCCCACCAGATTAAGCTCTGGTGAGACAGACAGGAGGAGGGGGTCACACCTCCTCGTGTCACTGTAGCGTGAAAGACGTGTATCGGCAAGGAGGAACGCCAGACTCGAGAATCCGCCTCTGCACGAGAGCATTGCCACACCGCCTCTGCTGGCTTGAGAGCACCAGCCTTCCCCTGACGCTGTCCCCTGCCCAGAGTCTTCTGCTATTCCTGAGAAGGCCACCTCTGATTCAGCACTTAATCCATCCCGCCAATCTTCACTGGATGAAGAAAGGGCAGCTGAGCCAGGCCTGTCCCTCAATTACACAGAGTGGGCTGATAATCAAGGAATAATTGGATTGATGGCACTTTGCATTCTGATCAGGCTCTAAATGCAGCCAATGAACCATGAACTCTCTCTTCTGGCCATGTCTTAACTCTGCCAGTGGTGATCTGTAGCATTATGTGCATAATCTAGGGGGAAAAAAAATAAAGGCACTGAAGCCCATCAACGAACATTAAGGGCCACTAGAATTTTCAAACCCAGCACATTTAATGCAGAGTGGAAATGGCAAACACCTTGTTCAGTTGAAAAACAAAGAACCAAATTGTGCGTGACCCGGCTCGGCACCTTCGAATTATGCCATCTGTTAAGTATACTCCTCATGCATATAATTAATCCAATTTGGCTCCATGACAAAGAAATCACTTCCCTTTATGATGCAATATTAGAATTAACCTCAGCCCATGTGCTCTCATTGCAAGCAACCATGCTTTTTGATGTCTCCTGGGGACCCTTGAAAAGTCTTTTCAAAGGCACAGAAAACCAACAACAATAACCAGAAAAATTGGTTAAAAGGAAACATTGACTTGGATCCTCCTACATTCAAATTGATCATGGTCATGAGCATTTTTTTTTTTTTGGTATGTGGGTCCAGTTCTAGTTTTGCCATTTTGCCATACAGCCACCTGACACAGGCTGTTTGAAAAATCAAGGCTAAAAAGGAACATCTGTCCATTAATCATGGACAAGACCTACGTTTAGATGAAAATTCTTAGCTCAGCTAAGAACTCTGTTCAGCTATCCAAGACACACAATCAAAACAATAGTCTTCTTGGCCCAACGTCATTCCGGCCTAGACACTTGCCTGGACGGTCCCTTCACCTGTCCTGCCTTACCTGAAAGAAAAGAAAATCTCCTGGTTCCAGCTCCAGGGAGCTAACAGAGAATTAGACACTGCTTCCCAAGTTGACTTCGCTTTGCAAATTCCAAGCCTCCCTTGGATGTGTTTGAGGAGAGACAAAGCAAAAAGAAACCATTTTTGCCACGAGAGCATTTCAACTTTAATGTCACTTGCTTTGTTTGACATGAGTTTTGCAAT
Source organism: Nycticebus coucang (assembly GCF_027406575.1). Taxonomy (NCBI): domain Eukaryota; kingdom Metazoa; phylum Chordata; class Mammalia; order Primates; family Lorisidae; genus Nycticebus; species Nycticebus coucang. Next base: position 10,004,542 of record NC_069801.1, on the reverse strand, counting down.
GAGTTCTGCAATTGGATATTAATCTAAACTTTGCAGTAGGCCGGGGGACCTCGTGGGACTCAGAAGGTTGTGTGTCCTAATCCAAAGAAGAGGCAAGATAACTCATAAACAGGCATGAAGTTACCTGGCAGTGGCTCTGCATAGCTTACAAAATAAAATCACGAGTTCTTGGGCAAGGCAAAAATCTGTCCTGTGGCCCTATCCCCAGCGTACAGCTTGGCATGTGCACTGCCAGGATCAGGTGATGTCTGTGACTCAGTTAGCAAGAGGGTAAGAAGCAAGGCCTCAGCATCAACGAAGCTCCTTTACTGTCTCCAGAAACTTCACAGCAGCCCCCAGCCCAGAATTAGGGCATTCAGAGACTTCTGGTTTGACCCTGACCCCACTGGTCACTTGGCTGCCTATTTCCAGGAACCATTGGGAGTGGAGACAAAGCTAAGTCGCTTCCCTGTGGCTGTCCTGGGCCCCTGGTCTCTCTCCTCCTCTGGGGTCAGCCTGGCTGTCAGTCTTCCCCATCACCAGCTTCTCATTTGGCTGTGTCTCATTTCACTGGCTTTTTCCCTGCCGACAGGTCAGCAGTAACAACAGGGTCTGAACAATATGGCATCTTCAGTGAAGTTCTTGCATTCATTCAGCAAACATCTTTATGCACCGAGCACAGTGTCCAGCAGACAGAGGAGCGGGGCAGAAGACTGGAGGTGTGAAGATACATCATCTTTAGAGATACAGCAAGTTGCCTGGTTACTCGGGACATCCAGGGTGCAGAGGGCAAGGGAAGCAGAGCCTGTGGTTAAGAGTCCGGGCCCTGGAGCCACCCTGCCCTTGCCTGAAGCCTCTCTCTCCAGCCTCAGTCAGAGTTGTTGAGAAGATCCAAGGTGACCATCCTTGTGATACATGTAGTACTTGGTGTTTCCTTGGTAAATGCCAGGTCTCACCATTACCAAGATCACAGTCTTTTCACTATCATTTTAAGCAGGGGCCAGAACACACAGAAGTTATGTGCACATTAAGAACTTAGGGTACACCGTGAAGGCACCCAGAATCCATCAAAGGAGCTGAGCTAGGAGAGAGGGAGCAGGTGGGTATAACTATGTTGGAAATTCAGGACAACCACTCTGATGAATGCATGTGGGACAGGGCAGAAATGGGCCAGAGTGAGAGAAAAGAGCAGGAGACTGCTGCAGTATTTCGTCAAGATAAGACAGGGACCTTAGTGAAGGCTGTGGTGCTGGGGACAGACGAGAGGTCAGTGGAGGGAGGAGATGTGTAGACAGGCTGTAGACAATGGCTCAGGCTCTGGGGCCAGCCGATCTGGATTTGAACTCTGACCTTGCCACCCCTTTTCATGTGACCTTGAGTGAGTAATTCACCCTTCTGATACCACAGTGTCCCAACTATATATTAAGGATCATAAGGACTGCTACCAACCTCACAGGGTTGATGTCCAGGTTAAATTTGCTAATGCATGTAACGTCCTTGGCGTGACGTCCAACACAGAGAATAAACGACGTCCAAATGTTGTTTATTGATAAAATAAACAATGGGGCTTAATGACCCACTAGATAGATCAAGAGAGCAGCCCAATAAAAGCCAGGGAAAGTGGGAGGGACCCCAGGACAAGTGGCAGGTGAGGGGACAAAGGGAAGAGTAGGTATCGATGATCTTTGACCAACCAGCCAGCCAGATGGGACTACACGTTACCCACATGGGGAATGATTTTGTTTGGGTGTAAAACGTTTGTCCCAGCAGTTCGGGCAGATGTCAGGTGTATGAAGATGGTTTTGCTCTACAGGAAAACCGAGTTTCTTTAGCCTTTCTCTCAAGTCACGGAGACTTGAGATTTCTACTCTCTCCATCACCCAGCAAGGAAGACAAACTGAATCTCCTGCTTCCTCATCTGACATAGCAAGCTGTCAGTCCCCGCGCCCTTGAAGCCGAGTTTCAAGAAAACTTTCAGCAATGTGCAAGATAAAAGTGGTATCAAGGCATCAGCCGCAGTATCAAAACTCCGACAAGGGGCATGCGTTGCCATGACAACCCAACTCTATTATTTTCGAATCCGATGGCAAAAATCAAGCCAGCGGTAGAACTGAATCAAAGCAAGACGCTTTCCGCGTTTTATTCATGGGAGGAGACTGCAAACATCCTAAAATGTTTCTTTTCCTTCAAAAGTTAGACAAAGCCAGGGCAACAACTTCCCCAAGCGTTTCTACAACAAAGAGAACCATTCTCTGTCCACGTGGAATGATGAACTACATCAGTACTGGCTGCCCACATCTTCCTCATCCGGCCGCAGCTAACCACGCTGTAGGAATTAGCTCATGAATCCTCACAACAAGGGAAGGAAATAGAAATTCTTTGTTCTGACAATCCTGCTTCTGCCACTGTTCGATTTTTTGTATATAATGATATTAACGCTTGTCCCTACTGAAGTCTGACTTACCGATATCTATTCAGTGATTGGACGTACCTCTAAATCCCACCCAGTGAAATGAAAGCCTGTTAATTACACCTGTCTTCTGAGTAAACAGTAGTCTAATTGCCAAGCCTTAGCACAACAGTGTCCTATAACAGCCTGCAGCCACCTCCTGGTATATTTTTGAGGATGGCAGGGATTCCATCTATTTTCAAGTCAGGAGAAACTATAGAAACAAAATAGAGGAGAGGTTTGTCCAAAGACATAAAGAAATTCAGGACCTTCGAATAAATATTCATTAAATACCTACAGCGCAGCAGTTGGTAGGTCAAGAGACGTAGTTGTTGGTTCAGAAGAGATTGTAAATTCGATTTCCCTGCGTACATAAAACAGGCAGTTCCCCTTACACTTGTAAAACCTGCAAAGTCATTTTCTTTTAGCACCCTGTGCTTAAATCCTTAGTAACTTGTAGAACCCTCATTCTTGCAACTCTTTACCCAGGTAATAAATATCCATCTGCCCAAGCTGGCAGAGAAGCAGTTGTAATGAGAGGAAAATGGATAGATTGTTGCGTATGAGCATGTGCGAGTGTGTGTACAGTTAGGATTTTCCTCTTTCTTTCATATTCCAGGGCAAACCTTTGGAAACTGCGAGCAGGAATTAGCGTGTGCAGCGGACATATTTGACTTTGGAATAGAAAAGTTTTTAATGAAACTCAAAAGAGGTCTCCCTAGATCAAGAGCAGAAATGATAAACCTGCATTGGTCTTTCATTCAAAAAAAAAAAAATCCAAAAGAAAGAGGAGGAGGCGTGTTGTGTCTCAGCGCTAACCCAGCTAGGCTGTGGGCAAACTTCGCCAGGCATCTCTCAGCCCCCAGAGGCTGGCCCAGAGGCCAGCAGGAAGGTGGTAGAAAGGCACTTGCTAAATTTCCAGCTGGTTGGGCACAGAGAGGTGCTCAGATAGTAGACAAATTTGAGCTCCAGGATACAAGGCAACATTTCTCAGGCTTTACCACAAGCAGGCCTCTTGGAAGGCACAATGCTGGGTCATCTGGAGAAGTCTGTGCAACACCCATCCACCTGTCGTCAACCCCACTTCCTGCCAGCATGAAGAAATAAGTCATCAGGAGTGCCAACGGCATTCACCTTCTTGAGGGTTCACAGATGTCAATTTTTACCATAAACAAAGAGTTGTTCCCCCAAAGCTTGCTAAAAAGCTGTGCTGAGTTAGGGGAGACAGAAGCTGTCCCAGTAAGATCAGCAAGGCTCACACTAAGCTGGGCAGCGTCTGAGCCTCGCCAGCGCGCGGCAGGTGCATAATCTCATTTGGAAGAACCACTTTTCCCACCATCGCTACAGAGTCAGAATAAATAAAGGCAAAAGCTGGCCCATCTGGGGCCAGATGCATCCACTGGATGTCCTCGGCCTCGTCTTCATGACTGAGCCCCTTGGGAACGGTTTCTGAAACCGGCACTACGAAGTTGCAGGTGGAATCACTGCAGTCTCAGAGAGAAACGGTTGGACACTGGGGGGGGGAAATTGATTAAGAAAAGGGAAATATTAAAGGCAAGTCATTGTGTTAGCAGCCACAGCTTTTCCCTCCAATATTTTGGCAACATTTTTTATTTTTAAAAATCCAAATGGTTATAATTACAAGTTAACTATCTGACAAGACAGCTGACTGTAGACCTGTGAAAAGCAATTATTTTGACATTGATTACTTTCTATGTAGGAGCAGAGTATTGTAATTGTACTTTGCTGGAAGCTATTGCGTAACCTTCTCTGATGCGCTCCCAATTTGGCTGGAGTTAATTAATGAGCGTTGTGGGGAGAGAACGGGGAGCCGGCATGCAACCCAACATACAATTAATTGACATGAACTAAATTAATATGTTTAATTTAAATGTTATTAATTTACCAAACAGAGAGAAACAGGCTCGGGGTTTAGGGAGCTATGGCATTAGCATCAGCTACAGGGATGTCACCCGGTTACCATGGCAACTGCCTGATTAGGCTTCCAGGGGAAGCCAGCCAGCGCATCGCGTGGGGCCGAGGAGCAGTGGGCAGAGGATTCCAGACATCAAAGGGAAAATCAGAAATATCAACTCGAACCAAGTGGTGCTGTGAGGATGGGATTCAGAGGAAGCTGTTTATCTGCAGGTGCCTTGGGCTCCAACCTGCGACCAAGGAAAGGCAGGGTTGGAAGTCCCACACATTGTCCTTTGGATAAAGTATTTACCCTAGGAGAAGCAGGTTCATGATAGGATGCCAAGACGGCTTTAATGTCCCCAAATGCCCCGACCTTGTTTGTCTTCCCATGCTTTGGACATGCCGTTCCTTCTTCCTGAAGCACAGTTCCCATCCTCACTTCCCCTGCCTCCCCTCCGAGCCTACTTCAGGTCTCAGCATGGCTGTCACTTCCCCACCACTTCCCTGGCTGTTCCTCTATAAGCCCATAGCACCCACTGCATCAGAGCGATTGCCACTCTGCAAGGCCACGGCGAATTCCCTCCTCTGCCCCCTGCCCCACGCTGCCCTGCGAGCTCCCTGGGAGCAGGCCTGTGCTGTCCACTCACCAGCTGCAGTCCTTGGACCAGGCAGCTTGTTAGAAAGCATGATCTCAGGCAAGGCCCCAGACCTCTGGAATAAGAATCTGCATTTTGACAAGATCCCCAGGAGATTCCTACACACATAAAAGGTTAAGAAACATTATACTGTTGTTTCCCCAGGAACTTCCCTAGAGCAGGGCAAAGGGCAGGCACTCAATAAATATTTTTAAATCAAGCCTTCTCTTTATATCTAAATGTTGCCCTACCTCGGATGGCAGAGTTGCATCCAGAGAATCCAAAGCATCTGGGCCATCCTTCATTAACACTGTGAGATAGGCGGGCAGTACCTGGTGTTAAGATGAAATCTGGTGTCCCCACCATAAAGGCTACAACCTTTGCTCTGCCACTCCATAAACTCAAGCAAATTACTTAACCACTGTGTGCCTCAATTTTTGCATCTGTAAAATGTGGGCAATATTCAATACTTACTTGCTTGAGCATCTATTAGGAGCCATTCACTATTCTAAGCCCCCACTTACCAAGTCATCAAAAAACCAAAAAGACAAAAAAAAAAAATCCCTGACCTCCTGCTGGGAGGATTAAATGAAAGGATGCTACATAAGGCATTTAGCCTGGGACATACAAAAGGTTTCATATATTATTATTTTAGTCTCTGAAGCTCTTTCAGATGCCCTGAATACAAACACATTTGTTTTGCTTCCCCAAGTAGAGTTTTACGGTAGTTCTGAACCATGGGGGCAGCATTGAGAATGTAGACCACCCCCTCCTCCTATAGCACAGCTCTGCAGCCTTTGCCCCCAGCTGAAGAATCTATAGGTAGAGGGTAATTATTGTTGCTATTATTATCTTTATTGGGAAGACAAGCAACCAAAATGCAGGCTGTTCATTGGGGAGATTAGATGGAACCAAATGTTAGAAAGATCTGGAGCTGATGTGTCGCCATGAGCCATATGAGTGTTTTCTAAAGGTTTTCTGCCCTCCTTGGACCCTTGGTCTTCAATCCTGTGTGTGTGTGTGTGTGTGTGTGTGTGTGTGTGTGTGTGTGTGTGTGTGTGTGTGTGTGTGTGTGTGTGTGTGTGTGTGTGTGTGTGTGTGTGTGTGTGTGTGTGTGTGTGTGTGTGTGTGTGTGTGTGTGTGTGTGTGTGTGTGTGTGTGTGTGTGTGTGTGTGTGTGTGTGTGTGTGTGTGTGTGTATTAAAATCAGCTGGAAACATTATTAAAAATGCCATCCCAGAGATTGGGTCAATTGACTAAGGGTAGAGTCCAAGAATCATTGCCTTTTACACATTCCCTGCTATTGTGTGGCCACGGTTGAGATTCCCCACTTTGTATAATCCACTTCCCTTGTACAAATGTGCCGCACCTTCCTTTGAGCTTATCCCACGTCTCGGTGGCTGAATCCTGCCAGCCTGGATTTGAACTTGCTTTGAACCTCACACCTGCTCTAGAACAGCCCTGCGGGATTGACCTTCCAAAATTATGCACCCTGACAAGGTGAGAGACCTCCCTCTCCCCTGTCCCTGCCTCCTTCCAGCTGACTGTTGTCATAAGGAGAGGGAATGAACGTGTATCTCTTGATTTCTCTAAATTACACAGACACAATACAAGCAAATTTTTTTTAATTTTTTTTTTTTTTTTTGTAGAGATAGAGTCTCACTTTACCCCGCCCTGGGTAGAGTGCCATGACATCACAGGACTCACAGCAACCTCCAGCTCTTGGGCTTCTGCAATTCTCCTGCCTCAGCCTCCGGACCAGCTGGGACTACAGGCGCCTGCCACAATGCCTGGCTATTTTTTTGTTGCAGTTTGGCTAGGGCTGGGTTTGAACCCACCACCCTCGGTATATGGGGCCGGCGCCCTACTCACTGAGCCACAGGCGCCACCCACCAGCAAATTGTTTTTAAAGGAAATGAATCCTCAATGGCCTAACTGCTACCAGGGAACTTCCTGTTTTATTTTTCTGTTTCCTTTCAGTCCTTGTGCATAAACACACATGATCAAGTAATTTCGGTACTTTTGAAATAACGTTATGTTAGCCCTATCTCCCCTGATCTGCACAGATTTCACCGCCATCACTTTAAACAGCGGCGTAAACTTTCACTGAGATGATTAATCGTCATTTACTTCCATGTTGTCGGGCATTCCAATTTGTCATTGTTGATCAACACGGCTGCATTGAGTATCTTTCTACATCGGGCCTTTTTTGGGATCCTGGGCTGAAGGTTCTCTCTTATCAGCACTGTTTACTCTTCTTGCTTTAGTGACACCCACTTTCTTCCTGCCACCTAATCTCTAACAAGGTAAGACTCAACGGGAATTTCCTTCCATGATTCTTAGTGGGGCACTCTGGGCGTTTGGGTGGGACAAGGCTTCGCTGTGGAAGCTTTTCCCACACCCTGTTGGTAACCCTGTTCTGTCCGTTAGATGCCCACCCAAAGCCCCAGTGGTCTGAGAAGCTGGGCTTGGTGAACCTCAATGCATCACCTTTTAGTTTCTGTCTGGACTTCTCAGACTCTCGCCAGAGATCTTCAGAGGAAAGTTTCAGACAGGGGAGGTCTGGGGCATCGGCTGTGCACACAGGACCAGCCCGAGCCCTACCAAGCAGGAACTCTCATCCTCCCTCACCCTCTTCTCCTCCCGGGGTCTTTGGGTTGGACTCCCTTTCCCTCCATTCTACCCCCGCTGCTTATCCTCAAGACCCTTTTCTCTTTCCATTTCCTTAATTTTCCTTCCTATAAAACCCATGTACAGGTCGCTTGTCAGGCAATACCCACTCAAGAGAGGCGGCGTAGAACCATGGGCTAAGATCACCAGATTCAGAACCAGACTACTCAGGTTTGAGTTCTGCCTGGACCACCCCAGGCAAAGGTGTCTGAGGCCCAGAGAGGCACATTCCCTCCTCTGTAGGACAGATGACGCTATTAAAAAAACCTTTTCATCAGGATTTGGTGATGGACGTGTGGGACACCTCACAGTGTACAAGGACCTAATAGGCACTCAGTGAGTACTGTAGCTGTGATTCCTGTGAGATGGGAAACAGCATCTCACGTTACTGGGCAAGAACCAGCAGTCCAGAGAGGTTACGGAACCCACTCAGAAGTCACCAATATATAGGGCAGCCATAAAGTTCGTGTGCAATTTAAAATAGACAACTATTTTAACTATTTCACAGTGGAAATGCGATGGAAACCCAGGCCAATTCCCTCCCTAATCCGTATCTTTCCACCAAACCACCCCACCTCCAAGAAAATCCAGAAAACATTTTTCTTGTACACTGTCATTGACTATTGAAGCCATTTAGAAGAAGACAGTTCATGACTGGAAATGGCACAATCTTGGGGAGATGTAATGAAAACATCTCTGTGCCCACACGATCAGTAAGGACTCCTCAAGGTCTTTGGTCTCTAAATACAAACACAATATTATAGAAATGCTGTGTCGCGTGACATATGAAATCCACGGGTTTGGTTTTTGTTTTGGTTTGGTTTTTGCTTTAAATCAATGAAAGCTCTAACGCACGATGGTCTTTTTAAGACCTGTACTCTGTGTAGGTCAAAAGACCTCTTAATAATCAAGGTTGCGATCGGTCGTGTGTCCTTGCAATTCTCTTATAATTGCCGCCTTCGGGCTAACATTTATACAAAGCTTACAGTGGATTTATAAAGGTGATGTTATCGAGAAAGGTTTTAATCCACTCAGATTAGATACAAACACCATGACTGAATTTAATGAACTGGAGAAAAAGGAAAGTCAATTTTTTGTCATGTATAATGAACAAGCTAGAAAAAGCATGCATGCACTCAAAACACACACGCACACACATGCGGACCCCCAAATCCTATGATCCTGGTCACTATTGAGCTCCCACCTCCCTCTACCACCACTCAATTGAGATATGAAATCAATTGTTATTCTTCATTGGCCAAGGGCAGCTTGGGGGCAGTCTGGGTGACATCAGAGCTTAACCAACGTGAAGCAGACTGATGCATCGCACCTGAGAAGTCTTTATCAAAAAAAAAGTTTATTCACATCCCATTTCCCCTGGGCGAATATTGATCCCAGAGAAAACCATTTCCAGTTTGCCTCTCATAATCCTAAGTACTTTCTGAATTTCTATTTGGAATTCAGGCGTTGGACCAAATTGGCTTTCCCCAGGGAATAGGAGGAGTCTCTCCCACCGTGCTTGGGACGTGCTCAGGCTCTGACTACCAGGACCCTGGGTCCTTGAGGAAGATTAGCGCATCTAAAATTTTCCTTTGGCCAGTGTTAGAATTATCCAACAAACCTGGGGAAAAAAAATGGAGACCCTCTGCTACTTCCGTACACTTGGCATCCATGTCTTCATTCTCTGCGGGATTTTGATGCACACCAAAGCTTGAGAACTACTGCTTTAAGTCACTGAACGACTGAGCTCCTCAAACTTCCACATGCATGAAAACCACCTGGGGATTACATTAAAAGGCACACACTGACCAATAGGTCTATGGTGAGTGCTCAGATTCCTCATTTCCAGCCACTCCCAAGCAGTGCTGGTATTTCCCAGCTATGGTCTGAGCAGCAAGGCTCTTGGACAGTGGTTCTCAACTGGAGATGATTTTGCCCCCATGGGACAGTGGGCAGTGTTTGGAGACAGTTCAGGTTGTCATAACTGAGGCAGGGCCTGCTGTCATCAAGTGGGTAGAGGCCAAGGACACTTTAACAGTCTACAATGCACAGGACACCCCCACTCAGCACCCAACAAGAACTGTCCAGCCCAAAACATCATCAGAGCCAAGGTTAAGAAACTGTGTTCTAGGGCACACGTTTAAAGAAAAATGGTTAGAAACCTGGCTTATAAAAAAGGAGTTAAAATGCCAAAATCACAACCTTGAGTAATTAGAAAGAATGACAAAATTAACATCCTTCCCTCAGACCTGAAGCCACAAGGGGATTCATGTTTTACAACACATGAAAAGAAGCCTACGTTGCTTGACCCACAGACCCTGAAAGGTCGCCTACAGGAGCCGTGACAAATGCCTACCACCCTCACTATTCTTACAAACATGCCACTATTCGGGGCATTCCAGATGACGGTCTACATTTTTTTTACTTTCTATCTAGATATTACAAAACCACATATACCCACAAACGAAAAACCGTCCTGGGAATCAAATTTCAAATGGGCCCTCTAACTCAATTACAATCTCAGGAAGGACAGACACGCTGAGTGAATTATCTTACATTTCCTGGGTTTTCCTAAGGAACCAATTGGACCTTCACTGTGTATATTGGACATCACATCTTCAGACTCCAGTGCTTAATTACACAAAACAGTTTGGCAATCACCTTGACACATTTCATTTTAGAGCAAGCATTATGCTCCAGGCCCAGATTCCCCCAAGAATATTAAAAAGAGATGAGACTGTGTGTTCATCCTGTCCTGGAGTAGAAATGGGCTCTATGTTGTAGGTCTGGGAGGAGGTGAGGGGAGCTGGGGAAGAGAGAAAGTGATTATCTAGCTTCTGATATTTCAAGGAATAGCTGGAAACTCTTGCCCGGGCTAGTAAGGATCCCACAGAAGAAGGGATTATGGATAGCTTTGGGACACAACACTCTTTGTTGTCCTTAGCTGTCCTTGCTAGAATAATCTGCAGAAAAGAGCTCATGGCAGGAGGGAAAGAGTCATACTCTGGGAAATACCTAGTGATCAGGAGTAGGGCCATGTGGCTCCCAGAGATCAGCTGGCGTTCTCCAGTGTGGGGATGTTCTTGACACTGGCCATCAGCAGGTGGCGCTCTGGTGGCCATGGCAGAGGACAGGGAGCCCTCAGAGGTGCACGCATAGGAGCTTGTGGGTAAGATGGGTGGATGATTAACCACAGGGGGAATAGCCAGGCGAAGAATGGCCATAGACACGTCAGCCCGTGTCCAATGCACTATGCTCAGCCTTCCTGACCTGATTGAAATGCCCCACCTTCCAAGAAGAAGAATGGTTTCCTTATTCGTGTTCCCAACAGGTCCTGGGTGCATAACTCGTTCACAAGGCTTATCACAAGGTGTTGAAAAGGAGTGTGGTTCCCATTACTCCAACATACCAGGAAAATGGCCTTTCATAAAACATGTATGTGGGGTAGATGGTATTGCTCAAACATCCAATATAGATTTAACACCATAGTACATACGACATGTCATTTCTGATCAGTAAGTTCACAACTAAGAATTAAGTTTCGGTTGGCCTTTTGTTGGTCAGTACTAATGGATTTTGTCTACGAGAAAGAGCTTTTGGTAATTAGAATGCCACGTATGCGTTGTTTTACTCTGGGTTCTCCAGAAAGACAGAGCCAATAGGATATAAATGTACAATGGATATAGACATAGAAAAGGGGATGTGTTAGGGGGATTGGCTCACATGACATGGAGGCTGCATCCCGTGATAGGCCACATACAAGCTGGCAACCCAGCAGCATGGACAGTACAAGCCCCAAAGCCTCAGAGCCGGGAAGCTGATGGTATAATTCTCGGTCCGAGGCTGAAGGCCTGAGAGTCTGAGGACCACTGGTGTAAGTCCTGAAATCCAAAGCCAGAGAGGCTGAACTTCTGATATCCAAGTGCAGAAGAAGAAGGGTGTCCAAACTCCAGGAGAGAAAAGAAAAATCATCTTTCCTTTGTCTTCTATCTAGCCCACCAACCAACTGGATGGTGCCCAGGCACGCTGGACCACCCACGGATATTCCCCAACTCAGTCCACTGATGCCACTCTCACAGACACGCCCTACCAGCTGTGTAGGGCCCCTTCATCCAATTAACCATCATGCATGCAAATTACCATGGCTCAAAGTTATAGCTATTGTTATTATTTCTGCCATGTCTCTTAAAAGAGCTGAGACCATCCAGTTCGCATTTGGAGATTAATAAGCCTCCTCTTCCCGCCTCCCCCCACAACCTGTTTTTATTGTGCTTGTCAGTTTGGCCTAGGAGCAAAGGTCCTATCACAACATCCATGAACCCACCGTGTGTTGGGCTGTAAGCTACTGAAACGAACTTCACAATGAGGAGAAGTGCTGGAAAAGCCAAGAGTCAAGGCAGAGAACGAGACAGGTCAGATGCTCTGCAAAAGTTTTTATTTGAAAAACAAACACCACAGGTACTCACTTTTAAATTGGAACTAACCAATGAGCACACACGGGCACAGAGGGAAGTCAAACTCAGTGGAAATCAACCAGGGTGGAAAGCACAACTAAGAGGTGCAGGGACGCTCTCTGGGCAGCGTGCACACTTATAACCCTGATTCAAGCCAAGCAGAATCGATACATGAAACCAAAAATATCTGTACTCCTGTAATATTTTGAAATAATGATTAAAAAATGACGGGGTGGGGGGAAGTTGTGTTTTACGCTGAATTCATTCATTAGTGGAGTTCAGTAAAATATAAAACAACGCTCCCTAACCAGCCGTAAGTACTAACATCACTGCTCTGGGCCTGAGTTTCTCATCTGCCAAGTGGGGATGGTACTGTAATCACGGGGAATGTTTCCGGGATTTAATGAGCTCATTCGCAGGAAGTATTTTGATCAGAGCCTGGTGAATCCGTGCTCAAGAAATGTCAATCCATTACCATGTCTGTTCTCCTGCATTTGGGTGTCTCTAGCTTAGCAACCTCACGTGGCTTTTGTGAAACCTTGGTAAAAGTGCTTGGCGCCCATGTACCCAGGCATGACCTGTCTGGGGAAGATAAATCATGCTTTGCTGAAACTGCACAAGCAGAAGCAAAATACTGACACATCGTCTTTTCCCAAGCTGGAAAATTTCCACAGGGCATGCTCAATGCTTTTTCAAATTAAGAGGGGGGAAAAGAAAGGGATTAGGACCTAATGGAAGCTTTTAGCAAGAGCTACATTGAACCCAACAGGGCCTCTGCAGGCTGCTAAGGTGGCAGGGAATACAGGACAAAAGAATCTTAGTTTATCCCTTACCTGACGCCCTTGGGCAGGTCACTCCAGCCACCCCACCCCCGCCCTTAAGCCTGTAAAAATAGACTAAGAGAAAGCACAAGGTCACAGGGAAGAATAAATGCGCATGTGTGGAATACAGTAGGTGTGCAATTTATGTAGCTTGCCCCTCTGCCTGTCCAAGAAGGAGAAACAGCTTCTCTGTTGAACTTGCAAACGCTGTACATGTTACTTTCTGAATCTGATCTTGAATCAGAAAGTAAATGTTTATAGACACAGATTTGAAGGAATTGAGTCTTTTGCAGGTAACTAAGAATGAAACTAAGGAACAGAAACATAAAGCAAAGGCAGGCGGCCTTTGTGATAAAAGATGGGAGACGGGTGTGAGAACGGCCCCAAACTCCACATCAAATTGGCCAACATCACCGAGATAAAAGAGGAGACCTGATCTATTTTTGCAAACATGCTACCTACGACTGGGATGAGAAGGGAAGACACACTTGTTCTACTAGTCTCCCTCCAGACTGACTAGACAGGGGCAAGGATTGCTGCCAAGTCATCTCAGAGAGACACTTTTTAAAGAAAATGTAAGACAAGACAAGCTTGATCAAGGTGAGCTGGTTCTAAAACTCTTGCTGCCAAAGCAGCAAAGACAGTTCTATTCATGTCAATGGCCCCCGAGTCAACCCAGAAAATAAAATCCCAAATGCAAACACAAAAATCACTGTATTTATTTTTTAATACACTAAGAACAGCACAAGGGCAAATCCCAGCTTCTCTGTTTTCTTTGTGCATCTTCGCAGAAACTGTAGGTTTTTGTGCTTTTTTGTAAAACACGCCAGCTCAGTGATGGACCAGTAGTTCTGAAAGGCTAGTGGGAAATAAAGACCATTAAGGACAAGGGTTAGGAGGAGCAAGACCATAATAAAATCTATGTGGGGAACAGCAGCTAGAAGCCTCTAAAACGTACCCAAAAGTGAGGCCTCTCAAGATGTTATGAAAATTCACAGGGTGCCCTAAGTGGGTCATGTACAATCTCATAAACACACCCCAACCTTGACCCTTTGGGAGGAAGGCAGCCTGAGTTACATCCACCACTCTGATCTCACCAATACATTTCTGCAGTTGGCCGTTCCTCAGTTTCCTCACCTGTGAAATGGGTATAATATTTACCACCTAGGGTCATGTTAATGAAGATGTTTTGTGAGCCACAGGACTCGTAGAAATGATTTTATATCACACACATACGTGCAGAAATTTTTTTTTTTTTTTGCATTTTCTTAGCACCACACGGAATATGTGCAAAGCAACAGTTAATCTCGGAGTCCCAAATCGTCCTTTTTATTTAACACTAGGCTTTTTTAACACTTTGTGCATCAGGAGAGAAGACAAATTAACACCCCACCCTGAGATGTGCAGAGCAGAGATAAATGAGTTTGCCTGGAAACACAGCCAGCCTAGCAACAGGGCTTAGAACCATCCTGCTCTTAAAGAAACACGGAACTTTCCAGTTGGAGCGTCTGTGGCCCTTCTGGCTCAGGCTTCTGTTCACATGCAGCTGTTTCACAGGGAAGCCCTCAATCCCAGTATATGGGAAAGACAGTGGAGCTCTGGAAACAGACAGCCTGGACTCCCAAGTATCACTGCAACCCTTAGTATCTGCTCGAATTTGGGTAAAGTGTTTCTACCCTTTGAACCCAACTTCCTTCCTCTGCAAAATGGAAAGAACCCCACTGACTTACCAGGATGATATAATATTGTAGATGTAACAATATTTATAAAATAATAAAATAATATTTATAAAATAATATAACTGGCTTCATAAAATCATTTGGGAACAACTCAAGGGTTTCGCCATCATATGTTGGTCCATTGAGGGAATGTGGGTCTTCTTTCCGGGAAACTTTATAAAGCCCTTCCCAACAGACGGAGCCTCATGGGGGCAGCCCCGTCCTCTTTGGCTTCCCCTTGAAAGCAATAGAAGACAAAAGGAAGGGAAAAGTCTAGTGATTTCGGGATGGCTACCAATAGGAACACATAGTTTATAACGCGTTTTCTTGAAGGTAGGGTTTTATGTCTTCCAACTGCATTAAAATGTGAATTTTGTCCAAACCAAGAAATAACTTGAGAAGTGTAAAAAAGGGAAAGCAATTATCATAAAATCAATATTAGCAAGAGTGAAACTGTGAGACTAGAGGCAATAAAAAAACCTTTCCTAAGCCGAGAAAAGATCTCATCGTAAAATTATAATAAATTACTTTCGTTTTATCACTTGGTAAATTGCTTGAATATTAGTATCACTGAGGCTACATTTCCTTTCAAGCAGAGAATGCATTTTGGCCTTGGCTGCAGCACAAACCAGATTAGGGTAGCATCATTCTGGCAACGTTATCTTATTAACGTGTGCAGGAGCTTATTGTTTCAAACGGAGCTCCGCCTTCTCACCTTCCCAGACTTTGTACACCTAGATACGGTGTCCTAGTCCTTCCAATGAGATTATTCGTGGACATTAATATTCAAATTTCACATCATTTTCATATATCACCAAACATGACTCTTCTTTTGAGTTTTTTCATAGTCCTTTAAAAAAGTGAAAACCATTCTCACCTTGTAGACTAAAAAAATACAGGCATTGAGCTGGATCTGACCCACGGGCCACAGCTTGCAGACTCTTGTCTTCTGAAACGATCCCTGCTTAGACCTTCCTTGCAAGACACAGCAAGAGCTAAGTGTTCAGGCATTCCCTGCTTCATAATCAGGATCCTGGGACAGCTGGACATCCTCACCCTTTTCTGTCATTTTGAAAAGGGGGCTGTATTTTCTGCTTTGAAGGATGACGCCTCCATGTTACCCAAGCATCCCAGTCCAGATGACTTTGAAGCTTCTTTGAAAGATTCTGCTCCTAGCTGTTTCAGGTTGCTCAGGAAATCCCATATTAGGTTGACCAAGCCTTCCTCCTGGGTGCAAAGCTACTGATTCATTGTAGTGCAGTATAAAAAAACACTGATCAATGTGGATGGTGGGGTGGAAGCGTATAGAGTCATCAGGAGAAAGAAACAGAAAAATTACAAAAAGCCAGTAGGAAATACTTTTTAATAATGGCTTGGCACCCATAGCTCAGTGAGTAGGGCTCCAGCCACATACACCAAAGGTGGCAGTTCGAGCCCGGCCCAGGCTTGCTAAAACAACAATGACAACTGCAACCAAAAAATAGCCGGGTATTGTGGCAGGCACCTGTAGTCCCAACTATTCAGGAAGCTGAGGCAGGAGAATCGCTTAAGCTCAAAAGTTTGAAGTTGCTGTGAGCTGTGATGCCATGGCACTCTACCCAGGATGACACAGTGAGACTCTGACTCAAAGAAAAAAAAAAGAAAGATATAGTTTTTAATGGCGTAGCCCTGCCAGGATTGCAAGAGCTACAAGTTGCACCCTGGTTCAAGAGGTTGCTCCATAAACTCTAACACCATGAGGTGTGTGTACCTTGGAAGAACATTTTCAAAGCGGAGCACAACTCCTGGTAAAATTCCAAGTAAACCAAGACACGGCCTTTCCTCCACCTCCACGAAATTGTATTCCTTAAAAATTCAGTTAAACTACACACACACAAAAACTGTACAATCAGATCCTCGGTTAACAGGTTCCTTGCTTGCACGAACATCTGGCAGGTGGTTCTCCTCCATGAACATCTGGGAGGGGTGGGGCATGAAAAGATGTTTCCCTGTAAAGCACAGGACATCTAACACTTCTTCCCACTCACCAAATGCCAATGGCCTCCCTCCATCACTCAGAGAAGTGAGTACACCCCTAATCACTTCCAAAAAGCCCCTAAAGGACAGAACCGTTCCCAAAGAAAACTGCTGCTGGAGACAGATGTGATTTTGGCATAATGATGAGAATGTCTGCCAGATGACATACTTCTTGCCCTGTGCCAGAAAATGCTGAGGCTTTCTACAGGTATCAACTCACTTAACCCTTGAAATAATCCTAGGGAGCACGTTCCTCATCGTTGATTAGATCAGAAATACAGAGGCGCTAAGAAGTTAAATCCCTTGCTCAAGGTCACACAGCTCATGACAGCGGCAGAGGGAGCCAAACCCAGGTAGTCTGGCTCCAGAGTCCACACTCTTCACCTGCACACTATCATACCTCCTCCCTGCAGAGTCCGTAATGTTAGAGCATTGTAACCAAAAGGCAGCCCAGAGGCACCACGCTCATCCTCAGAACAGGAAGAGCTCACTGCCTCTGGAGGTATCCCATGATGGGTCATGCCTTAGAAAGGGAAGGTGGTTTCAACTCCATCCAGGCGAATATAAAAGATGTAAAGTCTCCATCTTTATGGAGCTGAAACTTATTCTTCTTAATAAAGTATCTCAAGAATGGAAAAAAATATATCCAACATACTCAATAATATGAAACTGAAAGGACCAAGTTAACTCCATTTTGTTAAAACTAACTCCATTTTGTCTCGTAGCCTTCACTGACCCCACTTTGCCCCACAGCCTTCAATTTGCAGCTGCATACCAAAGGTGATAGGCAACCTGCTTCCTCCCCAACCCCGGCTCCAGTAGGCCCCAGTAGTAATAAATCTTTCCCCTAAGCAATCAGCCCAACTCAAACATTGTTTAGGTCCCTAAGCCCCTATCCCCTCCCTTTTTCCTTTCTGGATCCTTAAAACTGCTCTTCCCTCTGTGGTCGGGGCTCCTCTACTCTCCTGCTGTGACAGGAACGGAGAAGCCCAGGCCCGGGCTTGGGAATAAACCACCTCGTGCTTTTGCACCGGACTTGGTTTTCGGGTGATTTATGAGGGGTACCCCGTGACTTGGGCACAACAAAACCAATATACAATCATGTGCTCATACAAACAATAAAACACACAAATAGTCCAGCAGGAGGTAGGGATGAGGAGAGAGAGGGGAGGGGGAGGGTGATCGGAGGGAACAAGGAGGCAACTGGAGGGATCTCACCTAACATACATGCAGGGTGTTCAGCACACCCCTCGGGTGAAGGGCTCTTCTACAGCTCGAACTTAACCTTGGAAGCTAGAATATTATAATCTAAAAACTTGTAAGGGTGGGTGGGAGGTGACTTAGCGAGGACAAGCAGGCAGTGTAGGTTGCGGTGGAAAGCTCACGAGGTGCTCTGCAGGTTGAGAAAAGATTTCTCCAGAGCAAGATGAGGAAGCAACAGAATGAAATTTATTTTATCTTCTTGGAAGGAGAGAGGGAGTGAGAGTGAAGGAGAGAAAGAAAAGAGAACAGAGGATCAGCATGGCACCCCAGAAAGAGCGGGAAAATACCAGCAGGGAGGCCAGGGGGCTCCTGAATTGAAGGGATGAAAAGAGGAGAGCGGTGGTCACAGCTGCCTTCACGAGGTGCAGGGAAACTGCTCCGTACACGCGTTCTTATCTTCTTAGCGGCTGCCGAGAAGCAACTGTCTTGCCACTGGAGACAGACTCATCACAGGCATTTTTGAATCCTGTTGGTAATTTCACCCTGAGATACAGTTTGGGGCAGGATCTGAGGCCTGGAGTTTGTCCCTGTTGTTTTGGGAACTCCCTGAGGCTATAGAAACAGATTCTGAAAGGCAAGTTCTAATCAATAGGTCTAGTGATCACAAAAAGAAAAAGAATTTACATTTCCTTTTTGCTGGGCTCTTTTTAGATGTTGTGAAAACTGTGTCCCAGCAAGGAACAGAGGAAGAAAGACAGCGGGTGCTTCCCTGTGTACACGGTACTTGGAACAGTTAATCCTAAAGACAGAGAGTAAAATGTTAGCTGCTGGGGCTGGAGTAAGTGAGAATGAGGAGTTATTGTTTAAAAAGTACATTCATTTCATTTTTACACGATGAAAAGAGGAAGAGATAATGGTGATGGTTGCACAACTTTATAAATGTAGTTAATATCACTGAACTGTACAGCCAAAAGGGGTTAAGATGGCAAACTGTGTTATGTGTATACACAATTAAAAAAAACTGGGCCAAAAAGAAAACTAAATGAGTTAATATGTAAGTGGTACCTGGAATATGCCTGGTTGTGTCCATCCCACCAGCCTCACCAACACCTTCGTCCTCACCTCCAACAAAGTGAAAGCACAGTTTTAAAGCAGCAATGTCATCAGTCACCTGGGTACATGGTGTGTAATTATCTCTTCACTTGTCCGTCCACTAGTGTTTATGCTCCCTAAGACTGAACCCTCTTCAGAGCTGTATCCCCAGAACTCAGTGCTGGGTTTGACACACGTTCGTCACTTCCTAAGTGCTTGGTTGATGTTTGAGTGAGTGAATTAACAAAGGAACAAATATCCCCTCTTTTGAAATCCTGGAAAGTCCCTTTTTAATATGATGACATCAGCAGGGTTTTCATCAAGCAGGCTTGGTGTATCACCCTCACCTCCTTTTCATGAAACATCTTAGCTGTGCGTGCACACCTCTCACTAGCACAACAGGGACGGTGGTGAGTTGTGTGCAAGCTGAGGGCACTAATGCACGGGCAATTGCCCCCGCCAGGAGAAGTGGTGGGAGGTTATTTTTATTCTCACATGCATTTAGGTGCAAGAGGCTCTTGCAGATCAACTCAAATCTCAGGTCAGCAAATGAATATTAAACACGGGCATCAGAGCAACACAACTTTCCTACAAGCTTGACCTTTCTACAAGAAGTGAGGCAGGCCACAACTCCAATCACTTGTAACAGAACCAGAAAGCTAATATGCCATTCACATTTAGAATAGAATAAATGTATCAGATGAAAGACTCCTGGGGACAAAAGAGTAGGGAGCTCTTACATTACAGATGAGGGGAGGGAGGGAGGGTGAGAAGGGAGGGGAGGGTGGGAAGAAAGCAGAGAAGGGAAGGGAAGGGGAGGGGAGGGGAGGGAAGGAAGGGGAGGGGAAGGGAAGGGGAGGGGAGGGGAGGGAAGGAAGGGGAGCGGAAGGGAAGGGGAGGGGAGGGGAGGGGAAGGGAAGGGAAGGGGAGGGGAAGGAAAGGGAAGGGAAGGGAGGGGGAAGGAAAGGGGAGGGAAGGGAAGGGGAGGGGAGGGGAGAGAAGGAAGGGGAGGGGAAGGGAAGGGAAGGGGAGGAGAGGGGAGGGAAGGAAGGGAAGGGAAGGGAAGGGGAGGGGAGGGAAGGAAGGGGAAGGGAAGGAAAGGGGAGGGGAGGGAAGGAAAGGGAAGGGAAGGGAAGGGAAGGGAAGGGAAGGGAAGGGGAGGGGAGGGGAGGGGAGGGAAGGAAGGAGAGGGGAAGGGAAGGAAAGGGAAGGGAAGGGAAGGGGAGGGGAGGGGAAGGGAAGGGGACGGGAGGGGAAGGGAAGGGGAGGGGAGGGGAAGGGAAGGGGAGGGGAGGGGAAGGGGAGGGGAGGGGAAGGGAGGCAAGGAAGGGGAGGGGAGGGGAGGGGAAGGGAAGGGGAGGGGAGGGGAGGGAAGGGAAGGAAAGGGAAGGGAAGGGGAAGGGAGGGGAGGGGAGGCAAGGAAGGGGAGGGGAGGGGAAGGGAAGGGAAGGGGAGGGGAGGGGAGGCAAGGAAGGGGAGGGGAAGGGAAGAAAAGGGAAGGGAAGGGGAGGGGAGGGGAGGAGAGGGAAGGAAGGGGAGGGAAGGGGAGGGGAGGGGAGGGGAGGGGAGGCAAGGAAGGGGAGGCAAGGAAGGGGAGGGGAGGGGAGGGGAGGGGAAGGGGAGGGGAGGGGAGGGGAGGGAAGGAAGGGGAGGGGAGGGGAGGGGAGGGAAGGAAGGGGAGGGGAAGGGAAGGGAAGGGAAGGAGGGAGGGAAGGGAAGGGAAGGAGGGAGGGAGGAAGGGAAGGAGGGAGGGGGGAAGGGAAGGAGGGAGGGGGGAAGGGAAGGAGGGAGGGGGGAAGGAGGGAGGCAGGCAATGTCACGGGGATCATCATGGGCAGAATCAGGAGTCAAACCCAGGAAGCCGAAACCCACTGGTTCAAGACTGAGAGTGAAACACCATTATCAGAGGTGTCTGCCACTGATTTGTCAGCAATTGGAACATGTGTTTTACTTGTCCATGAACAGAAGGCAGATATTTGCCCTTGCATTTCAACGAACCAGGATTTAATTTTCACAGGAAAATTGACGCTGCATCTTACTTGGACATTAACAGGGTAGAATCCCAGCTTCTGTATGTGCAGACAGGTGACTACAGACACAATCTGACAGTGTGGACGTGGATACTCTTTTCCTTCTTTGCAATTCTAAACGGTAGTTATTGGTCTGCCCACTTTTTGCCAAATGTGCCACCCTGCCCAGTTAGGTGTGCATATTTGCTCATAAACAGCATTATATTTCAAATGCACTGGAGAAAAACAGTCATACACAATGAATTAAGGATGCCTGCTCTCAGCAATTTTATTCAGTATAGTCTTGGGAATGCTAGCAAAAGCAATCAGACAAGAAAAAGGAATAAAAGCCACCCAAATCAGAAAGAAGTTAAATTATCTCCATTTGCAGATGACATGATCCTATATGTAGAAAATCCTAAAGACTCCTCCACTCCGCCAAAAAAATCTCTTAGAACCAACAAACAAATTCAGTAAAGTTGCTAAAGACAAAGTCAGCAAACAAAAACAGTTGCTTTTCTTTACACCAATAATGATCTATTTTTTTAAAAATCAAGAAAATAATCCCATTATGATAGCATCAATAAATAAAATACTTAAAATTAAATTTAATGAATAAGCAGAAAGCTCTGTACACTGAAAACCATAAAACATGGATGAAAGAAATTGATGAAAACACAAATAAATGGAAAGATATCCTATGTTCATGGATTGAAGGAAATAATATTATTAAAATGTCCATTAAAGCAATGTATAGATTCATGGCCTTCTTTATCAAAATTCCAATGGTGTTTTTCACAGAAATAGGAAAAGCAATTATTCTGAAATTTATATGGAGCCACACACACATAGAACCAAAGAGCTAATCTTGAGAAAGAAAAACAAAGTTGGAGGCATCACATTTCCTGATTTCAAATTACATGACTGAACAATACTGACAAAAAAACAGACATGCAGTCCAATGGAACACAGTGAAGCAGACAGAGGTAAACCCAAGCATTTACAGGCAACTAATTTTCAACAAGGGCAACAAGAAGAGAAATTATAGTCTGTGGTGACCACATAAATGATCACACAAGACACGGATTGACAGTACACGCTGCAAGAGGTGAGGCTAACCATAGGTGCAGGATAGCCCGGAGCACTTCTCGCAGAGTCCTTTTATTGAGAAGATACATAATAGGTGGAAAGATTATTAAGCAAAGACATGCAGGGGCTGAATGCTTGGGGAAATGATCTCATAGGTGCCAACAGAGTATGTACTCAAGGAAATGATCTTCAAGGGTGGTGAGGAAATGATCTTCAATATACTAAACGCAATTTTGCTCCACTAATCCTTTAAGGAACTGTCATAAAATGCTTAATGTTTAACAATAGTCTTACTACTACAGGACTAAACTTTGCTCCTCCAGGATTACTGAGTTACTTGGTGGCTTGCCTTCCAAGTCACAAGAGATTTCCAGGCTTTCCCAGAAAATGTCTTGTTCTCAGTAATTCCTCAGATGCGTTATTATACTGGTGACTTCTGTAGCAAGTATGATGTTTAATTCTCTATAATAGTCCCTTCAATAAATGATGTTAGGAAAACTGGATGTCCACATGCAAAAGAAACAAACTGAACGCTAACCTTACACACAACAAAAATCAACTCAAAACAGATTAAAGGCCTAAACATAAGACCTAAAAATCATAAAACTGCTAGAAGAAAACATAGGGGATAAGCTCCTAGACTTTGGCCAGATGTGGGAGTGTGAGCCTGTAATCCCAGCAACTTCATTAACATTGTACCCTTTTTGCATAAGGTAAGAAGAGCACTGGTGTTCACACACATGTATTTTGGTGAACATACGTATGCATTTTGGACGTGTATATCTGTACACAAGAGCCGAAGCACAGGGTTACAGCATGGGAACATGTTCAACATTTGTAGACACTACCACATTTCCAAAATAGTTGTACCAATTTACACTACTACCAGCAACATACGACTATTTTAGTTGTTGCCTACCCTTGTAAACTTTAGATATCATCTATCATCTTCAATTTAGCCACTCTGGTATGAGTAGAGTCGTTTATCACTGTGGTTTTAATTTCCTTTTTTCTGATTAAACATTTTGCATTTTACGTATTTCTTTATCTTACTATTTAGATATTTTCTTGTGTGAAATGAATGCTGAAATCCTTTGCCCATTTTTCTATCAAGTTGTCTGCTCCTCTATTACTGATTTGTAAGAGCATTTAGATCTTATAGAAATGAGTCCTTCGTCAAATATATCTGAAATATCTTTTCATTTCTTTTTTTTTTTTTTTTTTTTAGAGACAGTTTCACTCTGTCACCCTCAGTAGAGTGCTGTGAAGGCACAGCTCACAGCAACCTCTAGCTCCTGGGCTTAGGCAAGTCTCTTGCCTCACCCTCCTGAGTAGCTGGGACTACAGGCGTCTGCCACAACACCCAGCTATTTTGTTGTTGTTGTTGCAGTTTGGCCGGGGCTGGGTTCGAACCCATCACCCTCGGTATATGGGGCCGGGGCCCTACTCACTGAGCCACAGGCACCACCCTCTTCTTTCATTTCTTGGACAGCCTTTTCATTCCTTCCATGGCATCTGTTGAAGAACAACACCTCTCCATTTTAACACAGTCCTATCTAGCAATTCCTCTTTTATTCCTTTATGATTAGAGCTTCTTGTAGCCATTTTGAAATAATTTTTCCTACTTCAAGATTATAAAGCTGTTATATATTTTCTTTTAAAAAGAAGTTTTTTCTTTCTGTTTTGTTTTGTTTTGGTTGCTTTTGCTTTCACAATTAGGTCTGTCATCCTCTTCCCTACGAACACCTAATTGACTCAGTAGCATTTATTGAAACAAAAATCATTTCACCACCACCCTGCAGTATCACCTTACAAATCAAGTGACTGCATATGTGTGAGTCTACTTCTGGAACCCCTATTTGATTATTGGTCTTTGACCATCCATGTATCAATATTATACCATCTTAACACTATTGCTTTTATATTTTTTTTTTTTTTTTAGAGACAGAGTCTCACTTTGTCGCCCTCAGTAGAGTGCCATGGTGTCACACAGCTCACAGCAACTTCCAGCTCTTGGGCTTAGGCGATTCTCTTGCCTTAGCCTCCTGAGTAGCTGAAACTACAGGCGCCCGCCACAATGCCCAGCTATTTTTTTGTTGCAGCCACCCTTGGTATATGGGGCCAGCACCCTACCCACTGAGCCACAGGCGCTGCCCTTAACACTATTGCTTTTAATAGGTCTTTGTATATAGTGGTATCAATCCTTCACCTGCTTTTTATTCTTCTAAATTTTCTAAATAGTCTTAGTCCTTTTCATTTCCACATAGATTTAACAGTCAGCTTGAAAATTTCTATGCTCAAAAAAGTAGATTTCTTAATTGGGATTATTTTGACATGTTCACAATATCAGGTTTTCTGATCCACAGATGAGATGTATCCAACCATTTGTCTTTCTTTCACTTCTTCCAATAATTTGTCACAGTTTTCAAAAGAATTTTTATTAGATCTATTTTAAAATACTCATATTTTTTGTGCTACTGGAAATGTGTTTTTATTAAAATATTTGCATTTCTTCCTTCTAACATATATTATTTTTGTATATTGCCCTGTATCCAGTAACCTTTCCAAGTTTATGTAATAATTTGAGTATAGATTCTCTTAAATTGCCTACATATATAATCATTCTCACCTGCAGGTCTATTTTCCCAATCATCACGATTTTTTATTTGCTTTTTCTTGCCTTATTGCACTGTCCAGGACTTCTAAGAAGTAGTGATAAGGGAAAATCTTTGTTTTATTCCAGGTGACCAGAAAAAGTCTTTCAATTATTTTATCATAAAATATTATATTTGCTCACGCATTTTTGTAGATCTTTATTGGCCTGATGGAGTACTCTCCTATGCCTAGTTAGCACGATCTTTTTAAAGAAAAAATCTGATCACGTCACTTCCTTTTTAGATGTTTTCATCCAGCCCAGGAGTCTCTCTAGAGCGGTAGAAACTTTGTGCCATTTGCTTTCTACTCACTAACCTCAATTATTAATTTCTGTAGCCTGCCACCCTCCCATCCACCACAATGCCCTCATGCAGGCTTTTCCCCCACCCTGGAAGGATCTTAGAGCATTCTCCTCCTGTTCCCTTTCCCAACCTTGCTCATCCTTTATACTTCTGCCTGAGGATAACCTCCTTAGGGAGACCTTCCCTGGTTACTGCTCCCCAGAACAGGTCAGGCTATTTAGGGATGTTTCTCACAGAACCATCCAGTTACCTTTCATTGCTCTAATCCCTACTAGACTCGCTGGACTCTAAACTTTCTAGAAACAAAGACTGCTTTGTTCCCCCACTGAAAGCCCAGGCTCCAGTGCAGCACCCAGCTCCACACAAGGCAGTACTCAATAAATATTTGTTGAACTAATAAATAAATAAACAAATTTCAATAGTTCATTTTAATCTCCTGTGGCCTCCATTCCCACAGAATTAAAATGATAAACTCTATTTCTTTTACCTTTCACACTTTATGATCCTGACTGGAGAACAGAATTAGCGCAAAAGACGTGAGCCAACTTCTGACAGATGTGAATCATTCTCTCCTTTTCTGGCTCCACTGGCTTTGCTGAGTTTGAAAACTTAGTAAAAGCCAGTTGGGAGGTCTTTGTGACTGAGACAGTTAGTCCTCTGAGCTCATCTTAGGCTCCTTGGAAACAGAAGGTGGGCTTTTTTCCTGGAGAAGCCTGCCGTCAGAAAATGCAAAACCCTGGAGCAGAGCTTCACAGCACACACGGGCCTGCATTCTGCAACCAAATGGAAGTTCCCACCCTGTCCCAGAGTTCTGTGGCTGCTTCAGAAACTAAATTCCTTAAGATGCGATCCAGGTACCTAACGTACGCGAACACTGTAGCCTAATCGTTTGTACTCTGGATGGAGATGAAACACATTCTTCTTAGTAAAGTATCACAAGAATGGAAAAGCAATTATCCAAAGTGCTCAAGACTAATATGAAGCCACTAGATGATCTGACGCATGCCCACATAGGATAAAAACTCAGTTCAAGTTGGAGAGAAGGGTACAAGGGAGGGGGAGAAGAAAAGGAGATGGGGTGCTTGGCACACCTTTTAAGTGTAGGACATAACCACAAGAGGGACTCTACCTGACAAAATCAAATATTTTGACCTGGTTCTTTGTACCCTCACATTCACCTGAAATAAATTTACTTTTCAATAAAAAAAAAAAAAAAGATATGATCCAGAAAGAGCTCTAGTCGACATGGGAAGGAAGTCCTTGTATAAAAGAAAATTTAGAGTTAATTCCAGATGAATTCAAAGATAAATGCTTGTATCACAAAAAGAATCACTTGTGAAACAAATTGGCTCTCAGTTTTCAATTCACCCAGTACGCTTCTTAAAGCGATTGTGGGGGCCACGACCAAGTTGTTTGGGCTTTCTCGCCCACGGTTCTGCTGGAAGATGCTAGGCTTTTCCTAGACAGCCATAGATGCACACGGTGATGTCATAATTATGTAACTGCTGCTTGGCAGTTTGCCACTATTGTTCCCCTGGGTGTATAAACGTGCAGGACTTTCCGCTAGCTCAGACTTCCTGTGCTCACTCACCAGCCACCAAGAGCTGAATAAAAGCACGTTGTACCTCAAAGATTATCCCTCAACCTGTCTAAATCTAATGCAAATGTCATTTGCATTACAGATTGACATGAAACTGTGACTCGACTCCATTTAAATAAAAAAAAAGTCCTTTGTACCTATCGGTTTAATTTCTCTGTATTGTAAACCATGATAAATCAAATGGTCTGGGGGGCCCATGTCCTTCCCTAACCCTCACAGTTACTCTCTATTCTTTTCACTTTCTGAAATTACCATGTTTACTGTTTGGTCTTTTACTTGGTTCATAACCTGCTGAACCCCCCAAAATGGACAGCTCTATGAAGAATGGGGTCCTCTCTGGGAGACTGAGGCAGTGGTGGATAGCTTGAGCTCAGGAGTTCCGAGACCAGCCTGAGCAAGACTGAGACCCTATCTCTAAAAACAAAAATCATAGCCGGACATTGTGGCAGGTGCCTGTAGTCCCAGCTAACTCGAGAGATGGGGAGGCTGAGGCAAAAGGATTACTGGAAACCCAAAAGTTTGAGGTTGCTTTGAGTTATGGCACTGTGGCACTCTACCAAGGACAACAAAATGACACTGCCCCCCCCACCCCCAAAAAAAAAGAATGGGGTCTTGTCTGGTTTTTTGCCACTCTGTCTCAGGACCTAATATAATGAATGCTTGAGTGATAACGTATTCATTCAAGGAACAACCAGACCAACTACCACTCAACTTATCTGTAAACACCAAAAAGAAAACGCCAGAAATTCCAACGTGTAAATTGCTTGTTATAGTTCACTTATTTATAAAATAAACGTTGAATAACTTCATTTCAATTAAAGCCTTTTTTTTTTCTAGTTAAGCTCCTTCCTTTCCTTTGTTTATGAAATCAAGTAAACTTTAACTATGTGCATCCGTCCCCCAGAACTTGCAGCCATTAGTATTTCACTCTCATTTATGCCACACATGCTCCCCGGGTCAGCTGCAGCTCGGCTCCCAGGCCCCCATGTTGCCTTCACTCTGAGACGCAGGCTGATGGAAAAGTCTCTTTCTGGGACGTTCCCTGCCCCTGGAAGAGGGAAAAGAGAGTACGACAAACCGCGCGTTGACTCTGACGTGACACGCGTGTTGCTTCTCTTCACCTCGGCCAAAGCAAATCAAGCCCGACATCGTGGCGCGAAGGAACAGCACAGGAAGGGGACCAGAATAGTTGGTCGACCAGTGAAATTACTCTACCCCACCATGGCTTCAGTGCCGGGAGCTGATGAGAGCAAGTCGCTGGAAAACTCCAGGTCTAAACTTAAAAAGAAAAATAAATAAAAACTGTTCTCGTTTTACTTCTAAAAGCCACCTGGGCACCACCCTGGCTGACTCTGGACTCGTACAGGAGCACAGAGGAAATGAGCTGATGTTTCTCCTCCTGTTCACAGGCGGAGAACAGCCATCAGCAAAGAAGTGCTCATTAATCCCCTGTCCCCCTGCTCTTCACCTTCCCAGATGGCTCAGACTTCTTCCTGGAGGTTTCCCTTGTACCTTCTTGTGCAGTCTGCCTCTAATAGAGAGGCAGAATTCTGGAACCTGCCAGCCTTTAATTCCCAGTGACATTAGCTAAGGGCATGCTGGTTGGACTAACAGCAGCCAGCAGTCATCCTTTCAGCAAAAAGTACTCCTCTGAGCCCTCACTGTCAGAAAATCATCTCTCCCCTCCTCCTATGACTCACTACTTAAGGGGACAGAATTTCTTTTCAGAGACTAAGAAGTGACAGACAACAGAAGAGGCGAGACGGGAGATTTTTGAGACTCCCCGTTTCAGTGTGCGTAAATGGGAACAGAAAAGATGTCTTAGGAAGCCATTCGTAGGGTAATTTTGGTGAGGGGAAAAAAGGAGGATTCACAAACTGCAATTTCTACAGATATTCTCCTAGGTACAGCGATATGCTGTATTATGTCCTGGAAACAGCTCTAAAAGATGTAGTTCAAGTATTTGGAGCACCTACTCTCTGATAGGAAGACAACAGATATTTTTAATGAAGTGTACAAGGAGGTGCAGTGCCTATGATGGGGAGAAAGTCACCCAGGAAGAGAGGACAGCCAGCCTGAGAAGACACAGAGGGGTGGGAATGAGGCACATTGCATCTGTCCCCTTAGCTGAAGGTGGTTGGGGCTTAGAGTGCGCATACGGCCTGGAGAGAGATGCCAGTCTGGAAGCACCAAACCGACCACGGTGTCTGCTGATGGAAATAGATGAAGAGACTCTGCCCAGTGGTCATTACCCCAGGGTAAACGCCTGCCCAGCACTTTCTCTGTGACTCATGCGCAGCTAGAGGAGCAGCTGAACCTCTCAGAAAGCTCATAAGGAAAGCAGAACGCTTGCTCTGCATTAACCACTTACAGCAGAATTCATCTCCCTAAGATGCCAAGTTCACTTCCACTAACACCAAGAGCAGAGAGTTAATTTCCTAATACCGTGTGGTCTCTCTATGGCTTTCTACCTCTCTGGGTGTACGCTGTCAAGAATTTGAAGCAACTCCTGGGCTGCGACATCATGAAACATACAAGTTGGTTTCCTGCACGAGTGTTGGTGGCAGATCTTACCAAATGGCTATCGTTACATTTTCAGGAATTTTGTGAGCCCAGCAGTTAAATATTTAAGCTATTCATGAATTATGCACACCTTCAAGACAAGGTAATACTCAAAATCCATCATTTCCTAAATATTTTACTACATTTTAGCATTCATTCTTGAGGTTATTTACATTTATTTTATCTGTGTGGTAGAAAGACTATGTTTCCCAACTTTCCATTTAGTTGCATCATTTTAATAGACTGAAATCAGTCACAGTGGTATTTACACCACAGAAATTGGCAAAGGCTACAAATCAGGACCTCCCTTTCCCCTCACTCCTCCCACCAAGAGTTGATTGCTAAATGTTTACCGGCACATCTCTGATTTCACGGGATAGGTTGAATCTACATGCTAGCTCTTCTTTCTGTCCAAGCCATACACATGTGTGCACATACATACATACAAGCTCCATCTCTCCACCTAAGTCCTTATGCTCATCAACTCATCTCTATGCTGGATGAGTTTATTCCATGAATAAACTTCAGCATATACAATTCAAACCTTTTATTGCCAAGCTTCCAACAATAACTATGCCTCAATTTTCTCTTCTGTGAAATGAGGGGGTTAGATAAGAAAATGTCAAAGATACTATAAAGAATTTGAAAACCTTATTTGTTACAATCGCCAAGATGTGGAAACAACCTAAGTGCCCATCAATCCAGGAATGGATATAAACTGAGGTATATGTACATCATGGAATATTTCTATGCAGCCATAAAAAAGATGGAGACTTTACATCTTTTGTATTAACCTGAATAGAGTTAAAACATATTTTTCTTAGTAAAGTATCACAAGAATGGAAAAGCAAGTATCCAATGTACTCAATACTAATATGAAGCAAACATATTAGACAAACTAATACAAGCCCACACAAGAGAAAAACTCCACTCAGTTCAAGTTGGGGAGGGGGGAAGAGAGGAGGGAGGGGGAGGGAGAGGGGAGGAGGGGGAGGGGAGGAGGGGGAGGGGAGGAGGGAGAGGGGAGGAGGGAGAGGGGAGGAGGGGGAGGGGAGGAGGGAGTGGAGAGGAGGGGAGGGGAGGAGAGGAGGGAAGGGGAAGGAGGGAGAGGGAAGGGGAAGGAGGGAGAGGGAAGCAGGAGGAGGGAGAGGGAAGGGGGAGGACAGAGAGGGAAGGAGGGAGAGTGAAGGGGAGGACGGAGAGGGAAGGAGGGAGAGGGAAGGGGAGGAGGGAGAGGGAAGGGGGAGGAAGGGGAGGAGGGAGAGGGGAAGAGAGAGGGGGAGGAGGGAGAGGTGAGGGGGAGGAGGGAGAGGGGAAGAGAGAGGGGGAGGAGGGAGAGGGGAGGGGGAGGAGGGAGAGGGGAGGGGGAGGAGGGAGAGGGGAGGGGGAGGAGGGAGGGGGAAGAGGGAGAGAGATTAGTGTGCTCCACCTAATGGATACAATGTAAGTGTATATGGTATGCCTAATTGTTTGTACCCTCATATTAATCTGAAATTTTAAATAGACACCTTAGTTGTAATGTATTACCCCCTAAAACACTTCACAGAATCACAGTAATTAAAATATTTTTCTTCTAAAAATAAGGCAGATGGCAATTTTGTCCTTACTGCCCACTTCCACCTGCATTCACTAGCTACCCTTAGGCAGGTTACCTAATCCTTCTATGCCTCATTTCCACACTGGCAAATTCATTGTCATCATCGTTACCACTGTCCTCTGTACTAACCGTTTATTCATCTCTATTTTTAAGTAACAGCCTCGCCTACTTTAAAGAAGATTTCAAAAATCAAAGGATCAGAACACAGCAAATTAAACATGAAAGTCTAATTAAATGGGTAGTAATGGTTTCAGAAATGAGATTTACCTTAAGGGCAATAAAATCAACATCAAACAAATTAACAGAAATCCTAAATAACTATTTAGTATATTAGGTATTTACTCTTTGAAAGAATCTTCTACCCCAAAAGAGCACATACAAGCAAAATCTTACATTCAGTCAAGCTGAAAAGTAGACATATTAAGTCTAAGGTTCAGAAACTGAGGCAGGGAGGCACCTCTGAACCATCCTCTGCATTTTCTCTTTTTAGTCAGCCTCACCTTATTGCCCTCAGTAAAGTGCTGTGGCAACATAGCTCACAGCAGCATCAATTTCTTAGGCTCAAGCAACCTCTTGCATCAGCCACCCAAGTAGCTGAGACTACAGGCACCTACTACTACACCTGGCTATTTTTTTTAGATACAGGTTCTCATTCCTCAGGCTGGTCTTGAACTCCTGAGCTCTAGCAATCCACCTGCCTCAGCCTCACAGAGTATTAGGATTACAAACGTGAGCCATCGTGCCCAGCCATCCACTGGATTAAGGAAACTGCTGAACAAAGTTTCCTGAACAAACTGCCATATTATGAACTTCCCTCTTTCAAAGAGTAAATAACACAATGACATTGAAACAACAGGTACCAAACCAAAATGGTCCCAGGCAAATCTGGAGGTAAGGTCCTAACGCCTCTAAGCTATGCTGCAGTACTCGGATCTAAAACTGAAACACCTACTCAGACCATAAGCTTGGAATGCAGCACTAATAATTCAAGTAGGAAATTCGCTACCTGAAAAGCAGGAAGTATCCTCTGTGAGGCATGCCAACTTGGAAAAGGCTGGAATTGTCTCTAGATGTGGTCCTACCCTGTTTCCCCGAAAATAAGACATCCTCTGAAAATAAGACCTACTTGCAGGAAAGATAAGACGTCCCCTGAAAATAAGACCTAGCGCATCTTTGGGAGCACACCTTAAAATACGATACTGTCCTATTTTTGGGGAAACAGGGTATTGTGGTCCTTTGACTTAAGTTATACACAGGCCTAGGGAAAAGAATTTATAGCTCCTCTATAGTAGAGAAATGAAATTAATATTTTAGGCTGGGTACCCGTAGCACAGTGGTTACAGTGCCAGCCACATACACTGAGGGTGGCAGGTTCAAACCCCGCCCAGGCCAGCTAAACAACAATGACAACTGCAACAAAAAATAGCCAGGTGTTGTGGCGGGCACCTGTAGTCCCAGCTACTTGGGAGGCTGAGGCAAGAGAATTGCTTAAGCCCAAGAGTTTGAGGTTGCTGTGAGCTGAGATGTCACAGCACTCTACCAAGAGTGACATAGTGAGACTCTGTCTCAAATTTAAAAAAAAAAAATTAATATTTTACCCTTGCTAGAGGTGAATCCAAATTTGTGAAGTATAAACATACAATTTGAGAGACTTAAAAGGAAAAAGAATTAAAACTTACAAATTAAAAATATGATTTGGAAGTAAATATTTGTCTAGTATGAAAAAAGAAATTGTAACAATGATTACAGGCCATTTTTAAAAGTTGGCAAATAACACAAAATACAGAAAAATTTAGAAAACGACATAACGGTAACATTGTTATCAATTACCTTCCTAATACATCTTCACGATCTTTTTTCTCAGTTTTACTACATTCCCCTCCATTGACTCTAAATTTGATAGTGACTTTATAACAATTTCTATATGAACATAATACAGAATGGCTGGTTAAAATGTTTTTGGTAGATTAAATAAGCCTGCACACTCTTGTCACTCCTCCTGTTGAAGGGTAGACTCTGTTCCCGCCCCTTGAATGTAGCAAAGTAAACCCCGGGTGATTTCCCAGTCCAGGTCAAAAGGAGACTAATTGTTGCTTCTTTTATTTTGAACCCAGCCGCCATGCTGTGAGGACGCCAAAGTAGCCACTTGAAGAGTCCCTCATGGAAGAGAACCAAGGCCCCTGGAGAACAGCCTCCACTGAGTTCCCAGGTGACGGCCAGCATCAATACCAGGCAGGTGTGACTATTTTGTACCTTCCCGCCACCCTTAGTTAACTACTCATGAACCCAAATAACCATGAGCCAAACCACAGAACTCTGAGAAACAATAACCAGCTGTTGTTTTAAGGCACCAACCCCTTAGATGGTTTATCATACAGCAATAATTATTTTATTATGAAAATACTCAAACATAAAGAAAAATGGAAAGAAATCATAGTAAACCCTCGCGTATAGACCCACCCCTTTGATTCTATGGTTAACATTTCACTGGCCTTGTCTGTTGCATATCCATCCTTCCCTCCTCATTGTGTTACGCGTTTCAAAGTTGCAGACATCAGTACATTTTACTCCAAACACTTCGGCATACATATCATTAACTAGAGCTAGAACTTTCTTTTGATGGAGGTGAAATCTACCAAAAATGAAATACACAAATCTTAAGTGTACCCTTTGGTGAGCTTTGATAAATGTATGCACCTGTATAACCCAAAATCCTACCAAAATGCAGAATGTTACCCTCTCTGAGAAGGTTCCCTCGTGGCCCTGCTAAGTCAAACCCTGCTTCCCTTCCCACGGACAGCCCCTCTGCTGCTTTTTTTTCTTAACACCGATTAGCTTGACCACTCCAGAACTTGGTAAATAGAAAATTATAACTACATCCCCTCCTCCATATGGCTTTTTTCACTGGGCACAAGGTTTACAATATTCATCTAAGTTGTTGTCTGCATCGGGAACACGTTCCTTTTTCTTCCTGACTAGGCTTTCTTTCTGTAAATACATCACGACCTGTTTACCCATTCTCTTGCTGATGGATAGCTGGGCTGATTCCTGTTGGTTGCTGTCATAATTAAAGCTGCTATGAACATTCTTGTACAAGTCTGTCAGCAGATCTGTATTTGCATTTCTCTTGGGTAGGTATCAAGCAGTAGAGTTTCTGGGTCAATGGCGAGATGTGTGCTGCCTTTTTTACAAAACTTCCAGGCCTTTTTCTAAAGTAAAGTTTGTTTTCTGTTTTTTTTTTTTTTTTGTAGAGACAGAGTCTCACTTTATGGCCCTCGGGTAGAGTGCCGTGGCCTCACACAGCTCACAGCAACCTCCAACTCCTGGGCTCAAGCGATTCTCTTGCCTCAGCCTCCCGAGTAGCTGGGACTACAGGCGCCCGCCACAACGCCCGGCTATTTTTTGGTTGCAGTTTGGCCGGGGCCGGGTTTGAACCCGCCACCCTCGGCATATGGGGCCGGCGCCCTACTCACTGAGCCACAGCGCCGCCCAAAGTTTGTTTTCTGTTACTGATAGTTTACGGTTCCTTTCAGCTTCATGTCTCCCTAGTGGCAATACCACGTCAGAAACACCTTTGCAGATTCTTGCTTGAGTAGTTCCTCCTGCAAGGGAAAAGCTTCAGATGATTCCAGCTCACCAGTGATCTGGTGAGACGCGCCTCACTGAGGGCCACAGCAGCTGTCCCAACCCTCCCAGGTCCTCTCCAAGGATGGAGACAAGGTGTGCATGAAGTCTGGGTCGACAGTACTGAATTCAGAGCAGGCCGCGTCTCCTTCCCATCCTTCTCCTTGGAATCAAAGATGAGTTTCATGAGCTATACCAAGGGCTTGTGGTCGCTGGATGGCCATGGGTATTCCTGGTATCTCCCTGCCTGCTTCCCTCCCTGCAGTCCCAGATAGAATGTAAGCTCTTCTTAGAGTCTTGCCTCTCACATACACTCCCTTACCCGTACCACTTAGAATAGTGCACAGAATAAAAACAGAACGGGCAAATGGATGAATAACTAATGAACGAACGGATGGCTTGACCCATTTCAACTTCAGCCCTGATGTCTGAGGTCTCTGCCCGGTCACCACCTTGTACCTTGAGCACAGCACTTGTCACAACTCTGTCTCCTATGATACTTGGGTCTCTGATTCCTGCCTGAGGAGGGAGAAGCCAGCTGGCCAAGGTGAGGGCTTTGTCTAGGTCAGCCAGGTAACCCCCCAGCTCTCTGTGCTCAACATACGCCGACTTGGTTTCTGTTTCCCATACACACACAAGGCTGTGGTTTGAAAGTGCCCCCCAAAAGCACATTGGAAACTTACTTCTGCAAGCAACTATGCTGGGACGTGGGGCCTAAAAGGAGGTGTTTAGATCATGAGGGCTCTGCCCTCACAAATGCATTAAATACCATTCCAAAAAGGCTGGAGGCGGTGGGTTCTCCATCTTTCTCTCTTGCCCCTCTCCTTCCACAGTTTGCTTAGTATAACTGTACACCTGATGGAGCTCCGTAATTTCAGGAATCTGCAGATTTTTCACTCTGGTGGATTTAAATATGCCAGCAGATTCTTTGACAGCCTTCCCACGGAGAGGTGGGGACTGGGACCCCCCTCCTGGAATCCAGGCAGGCTTATGATGGCTTCGGATGCATAGACTATAGCCAAAATGACACTACGGGACTTCTAAGGCCAGATCACTGTTTCTCGGCCTTTTATTATTATTATTATCACCTCCCCAAAGAGAGGTAATAATAATTAATTTTGGCCTTTTTTCCTAATCACGTCCCCACTTCCATGATATTGTCATATACAGTTCTTGTACTATATGTACATCTGTGGTTTTATCTATAAAAAAGAGAAATGTTTCCTAACACCTCCTCGAGGAGCAACTTTTGCACCCTCAGGAGCGGGATCACCTGTCATAACAGGTCACATGGCTTCCCCTGGGCTCTCTTAGAACACTTGTTCTTAGAGCCCTTAGTTGCTGTGTATGACATTTGATGACCCTGAGGCCACATGCTAGACAGACCATCCAGAAAGCACACAGAGAACGATGCCCAATGAGTCCAGGTATCCCAACCCTCAGTCATTTGAGTCTTCCCAGCCCTGGCTCCAGACCTGGGAGTGAAGAAGCCTTTCAAGTTGAGCCCAGCTCCAACTGCTTGCTACCAGCATGGGAGAGGTTCCAAGCCAAGCTCCCCCAGACCAGCCGACCCCCAGACTCATAAATAATATTGTTACTGCTACTTAAGCCACCATGCTTGCTCTAATTTGGTTTATTATTCAACAGTAGCTAAGCAGAACACTCAGGCCATACCAAAAGCTATCCTAAGAACTTCACATGTATTTGTTCACTTTATCTTTACAGAATCCTATAAAGCAGTGGTTCTCAACCTTCCTAATGCCACGAACCTTTAATATAGTCCAAAGGGATTTCTCCCTGCACTCAGCTCTTTTCCTGAACAGGTAAAGATCTTTCCACCTCCTCTCTGATCCCCACCAACAGTAGACAGCCACCCTGCATTACTGAAGTGGGAGCGCGCTGAATTATTCATAAGACAGGAGGGCTCCCAGCTCAACTCAACATTGGCTAAATCGTCTTTCTGCCTTTACCAAGATGAAGAAAAATATTTTCCTTCCACCGTAAATGCGGTTCTCAGAGAGGCTTCATTACGTAAATGCTAGTTAAACATATTTGTTTTTCTGACAAGTGTCGCACTTTTAAAAGAAGGGGATGCTTAATGGAGTGGAGATGCTTTCCTCTCTCCTTCCACTGACTCCTTAAATTTGAAAAAACACACAACGTTGCCACTAACGTCTTATGGAAGATGGGTGGATGTGCCCATATACACTTCTTTTTAAGTGCCTGTTCTTAAAAAAGGCATCTGTTACTGACCGTAATAGCGTTGAGTCGTAAGAAATGCATTTATATTCATGTAGATATAATCTACACTTCCACAGGTGTTCCAGCGTAATGTACAATTGCCTAATGAGCCCTTAAAATAAAACACTGCCAATGAGAACCAAGTTTGCCTCCCCTATAAAGCAAATGAACTCCATCAGTCTGGCAAATGGGAACCTCGGCATCCGAGATATTTTTAATACGATGGCTTTCTCTCACCACAACTTCTGCAGGGAATAATATATAGAAAAATAATGTTTCTCCTTCATGATTACATTACCATATGGAGTAATTTTTCTTGACAAGGAGGTCATTTCATCTGATGAGTTCTTGAACAGTGAAATGGAAGCTTGGTTCCATGACAGCAAAGGACAGATTGACTTATTAAAGCTGTTACGGATTTTTATTATTCTATTTTCCTTTTGCTCTCCTAGAAGATCAAAAGCGTGAATGCATTTGGAAAGTCCATCAGGAAATAGTAATAATAAAAATTAGACAGAATGGTCGTTATAATAAATGGGAGAATCATCTGAAAACTAAGATTCTAGAGGCAGACTCTAATAAGTCTCACAAAGACATATTTGGAGAGCAGAACAGATGGGGTGTGAGCTCTAATGGAGGAACCAGTCTCACAAGATAAACAGCCAAAGTTTTAGGGAAAAAATCAGCCAGGTGTCTGAATTTAACGCAGGCTGCAAGGGACTGAAGAAAATTAATCGTCCTGGATGTCTAAAACCCAGAGGCAAAGTGGCCTAAATATAAAAGAGACTCCCTAAGGACTCTGAGAAATGTTGCTTTACTTTTTCATCAAAACACGTTCCAAAAGCTGATATACTATGCCTGGGTTCATATTTACTCCCCGTTTCATTTATCCATTATTTGACAAGCCTTGACTGACTTGCTAGGGCCACACCCACATTACCACATGATTTGCGCTCCCCCAGAGTTAAGGTCTGGTAGGGAGACTGATCTGGTGGAGAATCCACACTATTTGCCTGATGGTGTGATAAGTTCCGTGTAAGGGAATGTACAGTTCATCCATTCACACTTTCAATCAATATTGGATGAGAGCCGTTCCCAGCTCTGTACTCAGTCATGGGAATATGAGAGACTCTTTGCATAGCTGTAATTTTAGTAGGGTATATAAATGACAAAGAAATAAACAGGTGAAGTCCACATGGTGTTCACCTTGCAAAGCAAGCTCAGTAAAAACGCTGACCATGCAGCTTTTTTTGGTTTTGAACCCAGAGAAAAGAGAAGACTTCCCCCCCACCCCACCCCAAGTTCAGTGATAATTTCAAGCTCCTTTCTGGCTCAGAGGCATCCTTAGAACAAAGAGCCACTTTTTATAGGCTTGGTGTTGAATAACCACGTGTTCTGAACGGTGACCTAGATTGTAAACTTTCCCCAGATGATGAGAGTGGCCCCCTGCACCTAAACAGTTAGTGCTAACAATGTACTTTATTCCAAATACTTGCTTTTCTTTGGGGTCTGGAGTTTCCATACATGCCAGGCAGAGAATACTTACATAACCAGCTCTCAATAAAAACCCTGCCAGTGGGCAGTGCCTGTGGCTCAAAGGAGTAGGGCACCAGCTCCATATGCCAGAGGTGGTGGGTTCAAACCTAGCCCTGGCCAAAAACTGGAAAAAAAAATAGCCACCACTGAGTTTCTAAGGCAGTATTTTTCAACCTTTTTTATCTCACAGCACACTTGAATCTAACTTCCATGACACATTTAAATTATGTTGATCAAAAAAAGAGTAAGAAAACGTATATACTTACTGTGCTTTAAACTTCTCTCAAAAATAATTTAATGATCTTTAAAATTTTCATGGCATACCGGTTGAAAATCACTACTCTAAGGAGCTTCCTCAACACACAACATTTCACATGTGTCATTACGAGTTGGGGGATGTAAGCACATCCTGTGTGACTCACCGGGAAAAGAAGATTCTAGGAAACATGAAGACTCTCTGCCCCATGTTCCTCTTCCTTTGGCTGATTTTGCTTTGGGTCTTATTAATTTTAGCCATGAGTATGACTAAATGCTCAGTCTTACCTATTCCTCTGAGTTAGTCATCAGACTTGTGGGAGGTCTTGTGGGACCTGTCACAGGAGACTATTTAGGAAGGACAGCAGGGAAGGCCTCCCTGGGGAGATAGTATCTGAGCTGAGACCCGGGATGAAGATTCCCCTACCCAGTAGTGACAGGGCTGCTGTTGAAGCTCAGTTTCCTCATCTGCAAAATGGGAGTGTATCAAAGTCTGGGGAAGGAATTAAGCACAAAGCAGGTGTGGTCAGTATTTAAGAAAACCAACAGAGGATAATGCAATACCCTTGGGCTTGCAACACTGGAAAGCTGGTACCATGATAGGTCTGAAAGGCAAGTGGAGGGAGTGGTAACCTGCATCCAGAGAAGGTGTCTGTACAGAGGGGATGGCCTGACCAGAGCCAGCGCTTCAGGCAACTTGGTAAGAAGAGAGCCAGGGGCACCAACATGTTCTGACTTCACACTTCCAATCCTCTGATTGGAAGTGTGGAGGGAGTGGTAGGGTGTGTATTTTTTTGCTGTTGCTGCTTTGGAAAAAATACACACCCCTCAAGGGATCAGAGAATTCTGAATACCTGCCTGCATTCTGGCAGCAAAGAATCCTAACTGTTGGGCTAATAACTGACAGATAATTAAACTCCTATGAAACCCACAAGAGAATTTGGGAACATCCTCAGACCATGCTTATTTAAAAAGTAGGTAGTGTTTTATGCATGGATCTTAATTAGTAATTTATTGGAGGCTTTTCCAGTGGTTGCCATCTGCCTATTTCTTATTAAATTTTATTGTTTACTGAAATACTCCATTTCCCCTTTGCACAAGCCATGTGCACTCTGATTTAACACAAGACAGTTCTTTATGATGTCATGTCCTTGGAAGCCATGCTTTGTGAAATTCTTCCCAGATACACCCAAATAAAGACTCACAAGACTCTCACTAGACACACATCCCTTAAATTGGGGAAACACAATATATCTTGGTCTGGCAACTGAGGTATGTGAATACCACCAGGAAGGTACACATTCAAACCCATGCTGAGAATGCATTCATATGCAACTATGACATGGGATGGGTTGATTGTATTGGTGACCCTAATTACTGACCCCCTGATTCCATGCCCTTTGAACTGTAACTCTGTAGCCCTACTACACATCCACAGTCTGATTCTAATTCTGCACTCAGCCTTATGACTTAAGCTATGGCTTACATGATGTTAGCAAAGATGAAGCAAGCAAAAACTTTAAAATTACATGCACAGTTCTGTTTCCCTATTTTACAATTTGGTTTGCTTACTGTTATATCTCTATCAGGCCACAAGAATATGGTGGGGGGCAGGGGTGTCAAAGACGTGTGGTAAAGAGCTGATAATGCCAGTCAATGCCATTCTTGATCAGACACCAGGCAGCCAACTCCCAGACTTGTGTGGAGTCCAGCACAGAACAGAAGAACCTCCCTGCTGAGCCCAGCCTAAATCACCCACTCAACACAAGCTGAGCAAATGCTTATTGTCTTAAAGCACAGAGTTCTGGAGTGGTTTGTGGCAATAGATAATTAGTATGTAAAATATGTCACTTTTACTAAAATCTACATTGAAGTTTGAATCAGCTGCTGCCATTTTCAGTTCTTATTACAACCGTCAGAATGAGAAAATCTTCATGCTTTAAGGGCTTTTCTTGAGTATTTTGATTGGCTCACACCAAAACCATAACCTCATGAGAGAGGCAGGGTGGCATATTTTGAATAAGGATTAGAAGAAGTACGGAGGCCATGGACCGACATATAAACCAGACAAAGCCCTTTGTCTCTCAAAGTCATTGTTAAGAGGGTGCATTGGTTCTGGAAAAAGGATGTCCTGACATTTCATTCAAGAAAAATAGAATTGTCTTAAAAGAGAATCATCTTAAGAGCTCATATCATCTGTCCCCTTGCCTTTGAGCAGAATCACACTTAATCCATTATGACAGAGAGTAACAGATGCTTCTTTCTAGAATCTTCTGTTTCATTATCAGTGAATGAGTTAACACATGGGAGCCAGATCCTCAGAACACAAACTCCAGCTCTTCCACATCCAGGCTGTGTGATCATAAGCATGTGACTTTGCTTCTGAGCCTAAGTTTCCCCACCTATAAAGCAAGACTCATAGCAGCATATCCTTCCAGAGTTGTTATATGAGAAAACAGACAAAGTCTGGATGGGCTTAGCAGTGTCTAGCACACACTACATCCTTCATAAATGTAAGATATTCTCAGTCCTTGCAAGTACTATTTGCTAATATTTAACACCTTGATCATTCACTGACAGATATCACTTTCTGCCATCAGAAGAGAGACCAAGAACAGATGGTATTTGGAATATCCCTTCTGTTTAAAAATCAAGGATACACTCATTTGACCTTTCAGCCTCTTTCTCCTACATTAAATGTTCTTGGCATCTAAGGCATGAGTGACAGAGAAGGATACAGGACCATTAATCCACTTAGTAGAGTAGGAAGAGCCTGAGTTTCAGCATCAAATAAACCAAAGTTTGCCTCTGCTTGTGGCCTTTACCAGCTGTGTGCCTTTAGGCAAACCACTTAACCACTTTGAGAGCGTGGCTTCTTCTTCTATAAAAGGGACGCTGACCGCCTCACAGGATCATTTTAGGAATCAATAACAATTAGCTGTTAATAGTCTCCATAGTTGACTCCAAAAGACAAAGCAGTCCAGAATTCTCAACTTGTACATGAAGCCTACCTGAAATTAATTACCTGGTGGTGCTGTACCTTAGGGCACACATCCTGGTCATCTTCCAACCTCCAAGCAAAGACTGATGCCCTGTGACTCTTCAGTCTGGAGAAATGACCAGGTATCCTCTGAGCCAAGGTCTGAAGAACAGAAAGGACTAAGCTCCATGAAGAGCTGGGGAAAGGGAAGCGGAAGGAACAGCCTGTACAAGGAACCCAAGGTGGAAGCAGGCTTGGCCTGTTCACCTCCAGAAAGCAGACCAATGTGGCTACAGCAGAGAGACCAGGGGGAACAGTGGTGGGCAGGGCACTCAAGGATGGGCCAGCGCAGAAGGGGCTGTGACTCTGAGGTATGAATGTGAACAAAACCAAGCCAGGCATTGTGGCAGGTGCCTGTAACCCCAGCTACTTGGGAGGCTGAGGCAAGAGAATCGCTTAAATCCAAGAGTTTGAGGTTGCTGTGAGCTGTGATGCCACAGCACTCTGAGGGCGACATAGTGAGACTCTGTCTCAAAAAAAAAAAAAAAAAACACAAAACCCAAGCAGAGAGAGATGTGATGAGGTTTCTAATTACGAAGTTTCTAAAATAATCCAAGCAAAAGGTGAGGATAGCATACAGCAGGTGATGGCAGTGGAGGCAGGGAGAAGTGGCTGAATATTGATATATTTTGAGGTAGAGACAACGGAACTTGCTGTTTGTTGAATTAAATGTAGATCTGGGGGAAGGAGAGGATCCAGGATACCTCCTGGGGGGTTTGTATTGAGTGTAAGCCCAGGTTCCCACCTCGGGATCTCTTTTCTTGCCCTTCTCTTTCATTGAAATACTCTTCTCCCAAATATCCACATGGCTCCTTTAGGCCCCGGGTCTCTGCTCAGGTGTCAATCAGTGAGGCCGTCCCTAACCACCATATGTAAAATAACTTCACTCCTTCGCAGGGCTTCCTATCTCCCCCAGACTGCTTTATTTTTCTTGTTTGACATAATCTTTACCTGTTTACATACTGTCTCTCCCTACCCGTATGAGTGTGCAAAGGCTGCTGTCACAAAGAACCACAAACTGTGGGGCTTAGAAAACAGAAAATTATTGTTCTCACCGTCTGGGGACTAGAAGTTCAAGATCAAGGTGTCAGGACCTTCATGCTGAGGGCTATGAGACAGAATCCGTCCCATGCCTCTCACTTCGCCTCCCAGGGGTTTGCCGGTTATCACTGCTTGTAGAGGTCTTTGGCTTCTAGAAGCATCCACCCAATCTCTACCTTCACCTTATTCGCTGTTCTCCCAGTGTGCAATCCGTGGGTCCAAATTTCTCCTTTTTATAAGGACATCAGTTATACTGGACTAGGAGCCCACACTATCCAGGATGACCTCATTTTAACGAACTACCTTTGCAACCACCCTTTCCCAAATAAGTTGACATTCCAAGACACGGGGGATTAGGACTTTAACATAATAATTTTTCAGGGACACAATTCAACCCATATAACATCCCCCAACTGGAATAGAAGCTCCATGAGGGCAGGATCTTGTTTTCTGTTTCCTGCTGTATCTCAAGTACTTAGAAGAACCCTTATCATATACATGCTGAATAAATATGAATAAATGAATTAAAAAAAAACTGGTGGAAGAGAATCTGTAGGGGCACATGCCAGTTGTCTCATTTCAGACTTGTTAGCTTAAGACTCTTACTAGAAATCTAAGAAAGAATGTCGTGTAGGCAATTGAATTCAGGCTATCAGCTGGCAAGGCACAGCTGTGCTTCTAGATTTGGGAGTCGAGGGCAAGTGTGTAGCATTTAAAGCCCTGAGTCTGAACGGGATCAGTTGGAGAGAGTATTCCCAGGGTCGAGGTTCAAAAACAAACACAAACAGAGCAATCCAGTGTCTCAAAAACTAGGGAAAGAAAGCAGGGCCACTGGGCAGCGTGCGTGGCTCAAGGAGTAGGGCCCAGCCCCATATACAGGAGGTGGTGGGTTCAAACCCGGCCCCAGCCAAAAACTGGAAAAAAAAAAAAAAAAAGGCAGGGTCACCTGTGTGCGGTCAAATGAAGGTCATTGTTGACCTTCACCATAAGGACAAAACCAACCTGGAAGGGTTGACTAGAGAATGGGAAGGGGAGTCAGGTAGCGTAGACCAAGCCTCTGAGGAGGAAAAGAGAGAGCACCAGAGTACAGACTCTGCCCAAGCAGCTGGGATTAAATCCTCCAACTCTGGCCCATCCTGCCTGTCAGAATCCACGGTGCAAGCTCCAAAGTCATGGTTCTCACCCACCCAGCAAGCCTGTCCCCACGTGCGCAGGACTCGGCCTGGTTTAATCACCCTCCGGAGGGTCTCGGCTCCGCGGCAGTGGCCTCGGGTACCCTCAGAAGTGACCCCGGAGTCCCGGGGGGGGTCCCGGGCTGGACGCAGAGCACGGGCTCCCCAGGCCGGGAGCCACCACTCGGCGGTTTAGTAACCGGGCTCTCCACCGAGACACCCTCCTCCAATTCCCCACCCCCGCCGGAAATCACGGCGGGACACGGTCGGCCCCGGACTGGGGCGCTGGGCAGCCGAGGCGGCCCCGAGGTACCTGCCAGCGCCAGGCGGAGCGCAGGAGCCTCCCGCCCTCTCCGCGGTTTCCATGGTTTCCGTCCCCGCCGGCACCGCGACGCGCTGCCCAGCGCTCTGCACGCTGCGCCCGGCCCCTCCAAAGCCCCTGGGAGGCACGTGCGTCAACGCCAAGGTCACGGGCCCACCTATGCCGGAGGCCAGG
This sequence comes from Nycticebus coucang, assembly GCF_027406575.1. Taxonomy (NCBI): domain Eukaryota; kingdom Metazoa; phylum Chordata; class Mammalia; order Primates; family Lorisidae; genus Nycticebus; species Nycticebus coucang. The sequence continues at coordinate 9,960,370 of NC_069801.1, read as the reverse complement.
TGGGGGAAAGTCGCGCGGGCCTCGGCAGGGGCGCGGTCCCAGCGCGTCTGTTCCTGACAGCTGAGCGCACATCCGTCTCTGCCGAGCGAAGCCCCTCTCTGGTCTTAGGAACTGAGAGGGGAGCTGGCTGGGGTCGTAGGGCCTGGCCGGCTGGGTGGGCCACCACTGCGCCCGCGCCTCCCCCCACCGCCCCACCCCTGAAGAGGGAGTAACGCTCCTTGGCCTCCAGGTGCCTCGGCTCCCACAACCAGCCCTCAGGCAAAGCGCTGCCGTTGACTCCATTGTACAGGTGGGAAGAGTGAGGCTCCGAGAATGAAGCGAAGCAGTCATCACCAGTCCTCAGGGGCAACGGCCGCACTTGACTAGGACGGTCTGATCCCCCAGATCTCTGCATCCCTCCTTCCCAGGCCACACCATCTCCACGTCTACACAGCCAGATGTTAGCCAGAGTGGTTCCCTATCACTGGGTACCTAGTGGGTGAAGCTTTGGAAGCCCCACTGAAGCCATCCTTTCCCACCAGCCCCTCAGATTCCAGCTCTGGGAGGCTTGCATCCTCCCAGGGTGGGCAGGAGTGGGCACCTACTAATTCCCACTTAAGTCAGATGGCCCACATTTGTCAGCAACCTACTTGGTCTAGATGTCACCACTGGAGGAAGGGAAGGGGAGGTAGTGGGACCCTCAGTATGTACACAGTAGGAAGCAGTGATTTAAGACTGAAATTTGACCAGGGGTGTCCAACCTGCCACCCGTGGGCCACATGCTGATTTTGTAAGGACTTCTTTTTCTTATCTGTGGTGTCAGCCTAAATCTCATTTTCTGGTCATCAGCTTTCATTAGTGTACTGAATATGCAGCAACAAAGAAAAAAGGTTGAACACCCCTGTTAGAACTATTAAATATGGCAAATAAGTAATTTTTAATTTTCTGGTAGTGCATTTTTAAAAAGAAAAGGGTAAACTGAACTTTCATAGTGGTTATTTGACCTAACATACCAAAACTCCCCAGCTCTGTGGCCCTGAAGATGACAGGTCATGGCTGTGAGCCTCAGCTTCCCCACCAGAGCCCGCGTGCACCCATGGAGTCCTTGTGGGATCATAAGATAAGCTTCACACCTGGAGGCCACAGGCTCCAGTTTGTGGAAGGTGCTACAGGCAGCCGTGCTGCTGTGATGACTGCTGGGAAGGCAGGCCAGAGGCAGGCCCTAGCCAGAGCTGTCCTGGCCTCATCCTTGTCCCTGGAAAGAAGGTCTCTCTTGCCATTGCTATTTTCCTCCCCAGTCCCTGTGCAGCCTCTTAGGTGTATTGAGAGAGTAGGAGGGAAAAGACGAAGAGGAGGAGAGAGAGAGAAGGCAAGGTAGAGGGGAGGAGGGAGGGAAAGGAGGGAAGGCCCAGGAGATCTTAGCCCCGCCCTGGTGTCCCAGGACACCTACCCCCATAGGATCTGAGGGAAATAACAGGACCCAGGACAGCTGCCCCTGCAGCCCTGGCTCCCTGGGTGGCCCTTCTGCTGTACTCTGCCTCCCCCTCCTGGGCTCTGTGTCCAATGATCTGTGCACGTCGGGAAGGATGGAGCCCCTGGTGCAGGAGGACGTTCAGCTTGGCAGGAAAACAGCTGCATCACAACCCTGGAGGGCTCCTGAGATCTTTCTAATTCAGAGGGAAACATTTTACATTTAGGTGAGGCCATGAAAACAATGAAATTCAATCAGAGAGACCTACCAGCTATGAGAAGATACCAGATTTTGCCCTGTCAAGACACAGGTCATTAAGATAGAGCTCCAGCCCTCCTCGGTTTCACAGCAAGGAGGGTCGATCCCACCCACCCGGAAGATGCTGCTGTGTGCCAGGCACCACGCGGAGAGCCGGGAAGACCAGGCCAGGCTGGATTCCCCGACTTCAGGGAGCTCCCAATCTTGGTGGGAAACAGAAATGCAAAGAAATACATGGCAAGGTGGTAAGTGCCACCAGAAAGTGATTCCTTCTGAAGTCATAATTATCAACTATAAAAGCACCCACTTCAATTGTCTAACACTTGTCATATTCCAAGCGCTCTCAGCATCATGTCACACAAGCCTCAAAGCGACCCTAGAAGGTTAATATACCCCACACCAGCTAGGGGAAGGTACCGTGATTTTCCCCTGGACTAAGCCACGGTCTCCTCTCCAAGAGCCTCCCAGAGGATCTCCCTGCTTGGACCCTTGCCCCCTATAATCCAGTCTCAACTTGGCATTTGAAATCATCTTCTTAAAACACAGATCCTTCCTTCTGCTCAGAACTCTCTAGTGCCCCCACCCCCATTCACTCAGGGTGAAAGGCAGAGCCCCTGCAATGACCTGCAGGCCTCAGGCTGCCCCTCTGCCCTCCCGTGCTACCCTCTACCCCCCACTGCACTGTCCCAGTCTGTCTGAAATGCCACGGGTGTGCTCCCTCCCCAGAGTCTTTGCTATAGCTCTGGCCTTGTGCTTGGCACACTCTTGTCTAGACATCTGCCTCCCTCATCTGCTTCAAGTCTTTGCCCAAGTGTAAGTTTCTCGGAGAGAGCTTCCCTCACCATGCAATTTAATGCTAACCTGCATGCACCCTTCTCACCATGGCAGACTGATTGCAGAAGCGACCGCAGTCATCCACACCCTCCCCCACCTTATAACTATACCTATTGCAATGGAACTTTTTAGCTCTTTCATTTAAGAGCTGGATGGCTTTGACATGCTTTGGCTGGTGGAATGTAGCAAAAGTGAAAGCATGATGCTTCCTAGTCTAGGCCTTGAGAAGTCTTTGATGCTTCTTTTCTCTCTCAGAACCCTCTTTCCACCATAAGAACAAGCCTGGACCAGCCTTCTAAAGCATGAGAGAATACATGAAATAGAACAGAGTTGTCCTAACTGACGCCATCCTAGACCAACTACTGAGAGACACGTGAGTGAGCGCAGCCAAGATGAGCCAAGACCAGAAGAACCGCCCAGCTGAGCCCAGCTTAAATTGCAGACTCACAGAACTATAGTTATTTGGAGCCATCAGCGTGTTTGTTATGTGGCAATAGCTGACTGATACATCTACCAGGAGCACTGCCAATCACCTTCCCCTGCTTTCCTTTTCTTTCTTTCACAGCGTATTACCTTCTAACACACTATAAAATATATTTACTTGCTATGTTTGTTTATTTTCTCTCTGCTCCATCTAGGCTATATAGAACTGCATCCTCTCCAGGGAATACATGTGTTGTGTTCACTGACGCATCCCCAGTTGCCTGGGCCAGCAGCATACAGCACACAGTAGATGCTCAATAAATACTTTAAAAATAATTTTTAAAAGAATGACTAGTAATAACAACCCCAACCACCATCATTGGAGCATCTACAAATAACAGACATGGTACCAAGATCTGTGATGGAGTCCTTTATTTAACTTTCATAACATTATCACATAGGTGTGCTTGGCCCATTTTATTGATGAGAAAGCTAAGACTCAGAGACTGTAAGTAACCAGCTCTGCTGGTTGTACAGTTGGCAAGTGGCAGAGCTGGGATTAGAACCCAGGTATTATATCCAACTTCAGTCAGTGTACTGTCCTGCTTCCCACTGCCCCCTACACATACACATAGCCCAGAGCAGGAACATTTACCCCCTTGAAAGAGCACAGAAAAAGAGAGAAGGGGGAAGGGAAGGGAAGGGAAAAAGGAAGGAGAGAGAGAGAAGGAGGGGAGAGGAGGGAAAGGAAAGGAAAAAGAAAGCAGGCAAAGAAAGTTTTCATGAAGTTGAGCTAGGCTTTGAAGCATGAATAGAATTTTAAGAGGTAAGATGGGAGATAAGGAGTAATTATTTACTTAGAAAATTCCATAATTCCTTAGATGACAAATTCACTCCTAAAGGAGCCAGGGGACAAGAAATAAAAGCAAAATCATCTAACACAGAAGGCCCAGTGTATAAAGGATACTGAGTGCTTAGGTTTGAGGACGCTGTGGCCCATCTGGAGACACTCCCCTCATGAGAAACTAACAAAGGACACAGCCAGCAACTTAGCTGTGGATTCAACAAGTTCCCCAGTGCCTGCTATGCTCCCCAAACTGAGCAGAATCTTCTAGAAAACTTAAAAAAAAAAAAAAAAAAAGAAAGGGTGGCACCTGTGGCTCAAGGAGTAGGGCACCGGTCCCATATGCCAGAGGTGGCGGGTTCAAACCCAGCCCCAGCCAAAAACCAAAAAAAAAAAAAAAAAAAAAGATAAAAAGATACGCTCTTCCTGAATCTTTTTTCCTCTCTCAGTTCCAACTTCCCAGTCTAATTTCTAAATCAGGTTATTTGCTCTCTTGAAAATAGCCCTCAACCTATTTTAGATGGTCAACATCTTTCTCCTGATTTAGGCCAAAATCTCCTGTCTCCATGACCTGTCCATCCCTCTTCCTCACTGCCCATCTCTATTTCACCCCTAAAGACATAGGGGGATTTTTAGAACACAGTGTTATCTTGTCCCCTCTTTCATGGCTTTCAGATGTCAAGATAAAGTCTCAGCTTCCTGTCATAGCATATGAGTCCCTGCAGATTGGTTCCAATTCACCTCTTTAGCTTCACTAGGACTTATCTCCACCACTGGAACATCCCCAAGTCCTCCATCCACCATGCCTTTAGTTACCTCTCTTCCCCACTTCTCTCCACCTCAGTCTTCTCATCTAGAAAATGGGTAGGATAATGCCCATGACACAGGGTTACTGTAAAAGTGAACAGAAATAACACAAGTGAGAGCTCCTAAGGAAGTCTAGCCTCAGAGGACATCAAAAGCACACCTGCATCAGGACCTAATCTCTCAGATGGCCCCGCTGTGTGGGGGAAGTCACTCAGCACTCTGAGGAAGTGCTGTCTTCACACTCAAGACCAAAATCAGTCCAACTGGAGATACGAACAATGCACAGCTTAGGGCCCAAAGTGATGGCGCCTCCCCTGACTCTCTGGCCTCATCTCCTGCCCGACTCCCAGCACTCCCCTATAGCCACACTGGCCTCCTCTCTGTTCCTCAAGCATGACCCCAGGGCCTTTGCACAGGCTGTCTCCACAGCCCAGAATGCTTTCCCCAGTTACCCAAGCAGCTCACTTCCCCATGTCCTGCGAGTCCTTCTCCAGGTGTATAGCACAGCAGGACAGAGAAGACAAAAGGTCCTGCACGGTCACTACTCCAGCAGGGCAATTTGCATTTCCATTCTGCCCTGAGTTCATACCTCTGGAATTGTTGACTCTCAAAAAACAAACAGAAAAACCTGCTTGCGTCATTATGTGTATTTTCTGGGTAATGATGGTAGAGAAACAAAGGAAGATGAAGGGAGTCATACAACCAATCGTGCTCCCCAAGGCACATTCGACCTTCATTTTCAATGTCACCTTGTGAGTAAGGCGTCCCTGCCCCCCACGCCACTCACTATCCCCTTACTGTGTCTTTCATTCTCTCCCATTTATCATCTATTTATGCTCTTTCTCTCCTCACCAGAAAGTAAATACCCTCAAGGCAGGAATTTGCATGTGTGTGTGTTGTTTGTGGTTTATTATTCTTTCATTTCAGCTGAGTAGAAGGTTAGTTCCTTTCCCTCAGACACACAGAAACAAACCCAAGAGTTAAATCACCATCCAACATTGTAAACAGGAAGAAGAGGGTGGGGGAGGAGTAGAGGATGGGAGGGGGAGACAGGTTCTTCCCCTACCCTGGGGGAGAAGGAAGAAGCAAATTTTGTCTGGCTTATCCCCTGCTTTATTCTCAGCACCTACAATGTGCCTGGCCTATAGTGGTGCTTAAGAAATATTTAGTTAAATGAATAAATGAGTGAGCTGTCTCGAGCTTTGGTCTCTCACACGGTCAAGGCGACATACTCATGCCATTCACGCTTTGACCACAAGAGGTCACTGTGGCTGCACGTAGCGTCCCAAGGCGGCCCTGGTTCAGATGAGTTTACTCTGCGCTCACCTTAGTCTTGGCGGCCCAGCCAGTGGGGAAAAAGCACCTTATAAGTACAACTGTGGGACAGATTCTAGCATTACTAGAGCATACATGACTTAGGGTGCATCTTTATAAAGGCCATAGATACAATCAAAGATGGGCTCTAAAGCCAGGTTATCCCAACTCTACCTGCCTGTGATCTTGGGCAAGGCTCTCTGCCTCTGTTTCCCCATCTGCAAAGTGGAATAATGACACTGCCCTCCGTGTACAGATTTTGGGCGTGGGGGGCAAAATAAGTGGTGCACGTAGAACTCTTAGAACAGGGCCTGGCATAAACTCAAGAATTGTAAGCATTCAATAATTATTTTTCCTCCACTTCACTACACACAATTTATAATGATACATTCTGTGATAATTTCATTAATGGCTGCCCACCACCACCACTGGACTTTAAGCTCCATGAAGGCAGGGATGGGGTTTATATATTTTTTAGACTTTTCATGATGAGTAATTTTAGATACACATGGAAGTAGGCCTAGCCTGTATCTATTTATCATCGTCCCCTTGCCTAGCTCCCACTGCAGTGCCTGGTATACTGTGAGCCTTCAACCAGTAATTTCCTCATGGTTATTTGTGAGGTGCTATTCTAAGCCAGGTAGGGCGTCTGTGTCAGGCAGCAAGTCTACACAGGTGAATCAGAGCCAGGCCCCTGGGCTCTAGGAGTTCACAGTCCAAGGAGAAAGGCTGCCTTAATATGCCAGCTCCCAAGGGGGAGATGGGTAAATTGAGGGTATGATGGGGGCATCTCATCTAGCCAGGTGAGTTTCCTGGGAGAAATATTTTCCTGGAAGAACTGAAGGGTGCACAGGCAAAGGGACGTGATCCCAGGCAGAGGGATAACAGTGCAAAGGCCCTGAGGGTGAAAGAGGGTCGGGCCATGTTCAAGTAGGATCAAATGAGCTAGGCCTAGAGGCCCAGCTACTTGGGAGGCTGAGGCAGGAGGATCGCTTGAGCCCAGGAGCTTGAAGTCTCTGTGAGCTATGATGCCACAGCACTCTAGCCAGGGGAAACAGTGAAAGTATGTCTCAAAAAAATAAATAAATAAAAAGTGAAAGAGGATCAATGTCCAGCACTAACTGACCCTATCATCACCATTATCAAATTTATAATAGTGGTAGCCACCCCCCACCCTATTTGAAACAAGGTGCTATGGTTTGGATGTTTGTCCCCCCAAACTTCATGTTGAAATCCGATAAAGTGTTGGAGGTGAGGCTTCACAGGGGGTGTTTGGGTCCTGCAGACAGATTCCTCATGACTAGATTAATGCCCTCCCACAGGGGTGAGTCAGTCCCACTCTGTCAGTTTCCAGGAGAGCTGGCATCTGCCACCCCTCACTTCCTCTCTCACTATGAGGTCTCTGCACACACCAGCTCCCCTTCTGCCATGAGTGAAAGTGGCCTCCACCCTCACCAGATACAGATGCCTCATCTCAAACTTTCCAATCATCGGAACTGTGAGCCAGACAAATCCTTTTTCTTGATAAATTAACCAGCTTCAGGTATTCCTTCATAGCGACACTAAATGGACTCAGACACACAGTTTGCAGCCCAAGGCTGCCCCCTAGTGCCTCCATATCTCATCACCATCTTACTGACTGGATGGCACTTTTCACTGCCAGATTACCTTAGTTTTTTGCTTAGTTAGCCATTGTCTGTCTCCCTACCCCCGAAGAGCAGGGACCTGAATTGCCTCTGTCACATGCTATGTCATAATCCAGCATCCAGGGATCATGCACCTTCCAGTCTGCATATATTATTTCCTTTTGCTTTTGTACCCACAAATATGGTCCACGTGAAACAAGTCCATGTTACAAGTGAAGAGACAGAAGCCTGGGAGGCCACCCAACAGCTGAGTCAGGCCAGTAGGTGACCCAGCCCCAATGACTGGGACTCTTACTTCTGACTCAGAGACTTCTCTAGGATCCTGGCAGCTCACCAGGCTTTGACATTGGCAGAATTTCTTCTTCCACCCCCAGCTCCTAGAGCTTCCCTACAAAGCTCAGAGCAAATGCCAGATCATCCTGTAGAAGGATCCATACCACTCTCCCCAACCTCATCACACCCTCCTGCACCCACCAACATAAAGACAAAATTAAAGAACAATGTTCATACATCTGGATTCACGACCCCAGGCCATGGCTTCGCTAAACAACTAACTCCCATGACCTTGGAAGCATTTTTCCCTTCGCTGCATCTTCATTTACTCATCTAAAAACGAAAAAGTCAATGAGCATCTCCTTAATCTCTTCCTACACCTTCTCTATACCTTGTTTGAGTCCTTGTTTTTTGCTTTTTAGCCTGAAAGCAGTAATTTTTCCCCCAACGATAAGATAGTGGTGCACATCATACTCTGAGCACAATCACATTATGAGCACAGACTTCCTGCAAGAGCCAAAACGACCCCCCTGCCATTAGGTGGAGCACGCTTGGAGGACGCAAACTCAGCCATAAGATTATTGGAAGGGTGCCTAGAAAGAACAGGATTGTGTACGTGTCAGAATATTTCCCAAGAAATACTTCTCCTTTCAAAACGTGAGCTGGCAAGGAATTGGAGGACAGTTTCATCCTAGGTAAGGAGCAGGTAGGAATTAAAGGATAGAGACAAAGGGGCATTTCTCTGGGTGGAAGCATGTTGACAATAAATCAGTGCAGACACCTGGGGTTAGAATTGGCCAATTTGACATTTTTAGAAAGGATCCAAAAACAAAATGAGGGAGTAACTTTTACAGACATTCCTAAAAAATTCTTGCAGGTTGATATGCCAAATAAAAAAGAGTCAGCTTGAAGATCATATACATTAGTGACGACAATAAGGAAATTAACACAAAACACTTCAGTGAATGACAATGGGAACGTAGTTACCAGTCCCATTTGGTGCTATTTAATGCATTTATGACTAATTTGTTCAGCAGCCTTTATAGAATCTTTACTATAGGTTTTACTAGATACAGCAGTGAGGGGTGCTCGCCACAAGTAGACACCAGTGATGGGTCCAAGAGAAGAAAGCTTCATGGCAGAATTACTGGTGTGAACCAGCAATCACGGGCAGCCTAGTTATAATTCTTTGGAGAAAAGTGCCCACCCCAAGGGAAGGGTATTTAGAAGACTCAAGGGCTTTCCTCATTGTTTCTTCTCTAGTTTGCACCTAAGCTTGGAGCTATACTAGGAAGGTTGTGTCCATGTGGTAGGAATGCACTTCCTTCTGAGATAAAATATTCATCATATCAAGATCTAACATTAAAAGGGAATTTTCAGTGAACCCTCGGAGAACAGGAAAGGTTCATGAAAAGAAAGATGGCTATAAGAGTTTACACATGCATAGTTGTTCCTGTTTTCCTCTCCACAGATTCCTGAGTTGGGGAATATTTTTGTGAAAGAGTTTGGGCTATCGTCCTGAACACCATAATCCCAAATATGGAAATACCAAAAGCCCTAAAGTCTAAAATCCTGAAACTCACAATCCCAAAACATCAAAATCCCCAAAACATAATTTCTAAAAAAAAATTTTTAATTTTCTTAACATTTGTTTACATTTTATTACACATAAATACACAACAGAATGTTTCCTAGGCCACTTCACATGATAAAATAGGCAATACCATGCATATTTTTGCAAGGACAGACACTCAGGTATACTAGTCACATAGGCAAAGTAGTTATGAACAGATAAAGCATATTCATAAAGAAATACCTTATATAACTGCAGTAATCTAAAATACCACACAGACAACCTAAGGCTTTTGATAAGTTCCATTAAAAACTGTGCTGGTCTGGCGGCCCCTGTGGCTCAAGGAGTAGGGCGCCGGTCCCATATGCCAGAGGTGGCGGGTTCAAACCCAGCCCCGGCCAAAAAAAAAAAAAAACACAAAAAACTGTGCTGGTCACCAGTACAAATACGGTCAAGAGCCAAGACCTCATGACATCTTATTTCTTACAATGCAAATGAAGGACATCTCTTCATTAACTGAGGAAGTTTGTACATTTTTACATGCATACACAATGCTTATATACAGTACACAAAGTTGTGAGACTGTATTTTTCTGGCATTAAATTTGCAAAAAAAAAAAAAATGCATAAAATGAATTAGAACTCTGAAAGGATTGACACGCTTTATACTTCCAGTATTGGAGATCATGTGAAGATGAAATACACAGGAGGTCTGACAATTCAGTTCACGAACTTGTCATTGTGGGCTTACATTGGCAGCACCAGACAAACAATTCAGCAAGGCTTCCTAACGTTGGTGTATCGGAGTCTCACAGTTGTGTCCGTGTCAACGTGTGGTAGTATCTTGCTGATGTTCATAATTAGTGTTGTGTGTTTTGGGTGTCATCACAAGAATGTTGAAGCTTGAATTACAGTAACAAACCAACCTTCATCAATTTGTTGTTACACTTGGCAAAAGTGGGGATAATGGCATGAAGAAAATGGCAGTATAAATGGATTAAACATTTTTCTGATGGGAGAGAAAGTATCACTGATAAAGAGAGCTCAGAGTGCCTAGTAACTAGCAGAACTGACAAAAACATTGCAAAAATTCATCTCATTGTGCATTGAAACCATCAGCTGACTGTGCGAAGCAAAGTAGGCCAAGTAAACACTGATAAACAGGAAAATCTTATCTCAATATCTTGGCTAGCAGCTCATGGCTCTCGCATCATGACAGTGCACCAGCTCACACAGCACTGTCTAAGAAGGAGTTTTTAAACAGCAAACAAACAACTGTAGTGCTATATTGGAACACCCTCCCTACTCACCCGATCTGGTCCCCAGTGACTTTCTTGCTTATCTGAAGATAAAGGAAATATCAAAAGGACGATATTTTGATGACAGCAAGGACATCAAGGGTAATACGATGACGCCTCTGATGGCCATTCCAGAAAAAGAGTTCTGAAATTGCTTTGAAGGATGGACTAGGCCCTGGCATCAGTGCAGAGCTCCCCAAGGGGAGGACTTGGAAGACGACCATTGTCACATTCAGCAATAAGGTACGTAGCACTTCTTCAAGGATGAGTTTGAGAAATTAATTATCAGACCTAATAGCAAAGTGTAAAAAATAATAACATTGGGCAGCGCCTGTGGCTCAAAGGAGTAGGGGGCCGGCCCCATATGCCAGAGGTGGCAGGTTCAAACCCAGCCCCGGCCAAAAACTGCAAAAAGAAATATAATAACATTAATAATACTGACCATTTAAAATAGTGGGGGAGAAACTAAAGAAAGAAAAAACTCACAACACCCCCCCATGAAAAAACCGTAACAATTTTGACGTGACAGAGTGTATTACAGGGATGGATTATGAGCAATTCCACAGGGGTAGTCCATACAAGCTGGCCAACTTTCACAGTCATAAAATGTATTTTGAAGTCTTGTGCTGTGAGGATCGTTGCTTTTTTTTTTCTTTTAGGGCACGGTTCTTCCTGGAGAATATGCTCACATTTATTTTCTACACGCAGTTGCTCTTTTGGAAACGCTTCTGTGATGGAATATACATTAACATGAGCATTTCCCTATTAAGTTTCCATCTTCTGGGCTGCACTTCTGCGGTGTTGTTTTGGATACTTGGAAATCCATTCTGCCTTCACGCGCAGACAGATTGGCAGAAACAATACTGGTGATCAAACAGCAATACCATCACATAAATGTCTTCTAACCATGCACGTAATTATTTTTGAACAAGTCAGTAACTTTGCTGGCTTCTTCAGGCAAATGCAGCTTTAACTCAATAAAGAAAAGCTCCTGGAATTTCATCAGCTGGAAGGAAGGCTGACGCAGAAAAATGGTGCATTTTGTTTTGTTTTGTGTGTGTTTGGTTTTGAGACAGTCTCACTCTGTAGCCCTGGGTAGAGTGCCGTGGCATCATAACTCAGAGCAACCTCAGATTCCTGGACTCAAGAGACCCTCTTGCCTTAGCCTCCCAAATAGCCGGGACTACAGGCACCCACCACAACGTCTGGCTAGTTTTTCTATTTTTAGTAGAGACAGGGTCTCACTCTTGTTCAAGCTGGTCTCAAACTCCTGAGCTCAACTGATCCTCCTGCCTCAGCCTCCCAGAGTGCTGGGATTACAAGCGTGAACCACCACGCATGTTTTTAAACTGAAGTTTTTGTTGTTGCCATATCACATGGCCAATCCATTCATCTGAATTTTCCCACAATTGCATTGTGCTGAATGGAAAAAACAATGCAAAACCTTTATGAGTAGCACCTGGAGACTCACTTTTCAAAGTCTTAATGGCACCAGATTCCAAATCTATCATTACGGTTTGGGGATAAATTAGATGCTAAGGACTTTAGGCTTCAAGGATGTTGGCCATTAGGAATTTTCATCTTTCAGGATTCCGACATTCAGGATTATGATGCGTAGGACTGTGTCTTTAAGGATTATGATCGGCATCCATCCCATAGCTACCATTTTGAATGGTACAACTTTAACAGCAACTTTAGAAGGACAGAACAATTAGAATGTAAGAGGGGAAATAAGAAACAAGCTGAAGGGCGGCACCTGCGGCTCAAAGGAGTAGAGCGCTGGTCCCATATGCTGGAGGTGGCGGGTTCAAACCCAGCCCAGGCCAAAAACCACAAAAAAAATAAAAAAGAAAGAAAGAAACAAGCTGAAGATGTGACTTTCCAGGTGACGAGAGCCCTCCAGGGTTCCCTACCATAGACCCAGATTTAGAAATGCAACAGTAAACTTTCAGAGCAAAATAAAAAGAAAACTCCAAACACTTACAGAAAAGAAGAAAAAAAAAGGTTACCGACACAGAAACGAGGATCAAACTGAGATTAGACAAGTCCTTAGTGACACCAAATGCTAGAAGTAAAGGATGAGCAGAGAAATTTCGGAGGAAAAGTTATTTTGGATTGAGAGTTTTCTACTCAGACAAATTATCATTCAATTTTGAGGTGAAAATAAAATTTGGGCATGTAACTGCTCATCTAGTTTATCCTGAGACCCTTTCTAAAATCTCTCTACAAAAGCCTCCCTCCCCTAGTCAGGCTTGGCCTAGAAGCACAGGTTGCTTTCTGCAGCATGAAGTACTTCCCTGGCCAAAAACTATCTCCAGATTCAGAGAGGTTAGTGTCAATTCAGACTATCCCAGCTCCCTAAGAGCAGCCCTAACGCCTCCCTGAGTACACGCACACACACCCCACCTCCGACATGTGAGAGGTGAGCGAAGAGAGATGAGTTAGGGCCAGGGAGAATCGTGGCAGCAGTGAGCCTCCAAGGCCAATTGCCCCCCTGATTCAGGAAGCCTCTCTCTTGCTTGACAGGCTGTTCTGCGACCCCTCTTGACTGCCTCCAACCACAGGCCGCTCACTCCTTCGCAGGCAGCCCCCTCCACTGACCAGCAGACAGCTGCGGCTGTTGGAAAGCCTGTCATATTGAGCTAAAAAATTATCTCCCTGAAACAAATCAAAGAGCAACACAGTTAGAAGGAGAATCACAGATAATTTTGATGCAATACCCTCATCTTAAAAATAAAGAAGTGGAGACCCAGAGAGGGAAAGGGACACCGCCGAAGTCACACAGTGACTTTCTAGCCGATACTGCTGATATTTGATCTCTGTATATGGGTTGACCAGGGGCTGTGCAACATGGGGCGGAGGGGCTTTCCTCATCTGCTGGAGGGACTTTTTAAGCTCATGGCCAAAGCAATAAAAGCGAGATGCCATCTCTGTATTGTGGCCCAGAGGCTGGCTTCATAAAATCAAGTGTTTTGAGCAGAATAAAGTGTTCAAAGGAGGTACTGCTCAGCTTAGCAACTCTTCATCTTTCTCTTTCCATGGAAAGGCTCAGCAGTGGGTATTTGGAGGACAGGAAGACAGCAAAATAATAATAATAATAATAAATAAAGCAGCAGCTTTAAGGAGCCCTGAAACCCTTTTTTTCCCCATTCAAATAAGAAACTCCTGGAAGGAAGAAGATTACGCATCAAACAGTCCTCAAACAATCCACAGCTCCCACAGGCCTGCAGGAATCTGGGCTAAGAAGGCACCTTTTGCTTACTGCAAATAGGCCTGACCTGGTTCAAGGGTCCCCAGGAAGCCATTACCAAAACCGCCCCGTAGTAACAGCACAGCCACCTGATGGAAGGTCGCCCACAGGGCAACAGGGCTGGCGGTCACATCTTCCTCTCAGCAGGCCTGGGGGCTTTGGGCATCACATTTCTCAGGACGCTTGCACTTCACAGATCTTTACAAAAACTGGGTGCTAATGGTCAGGGTGTCCAGCCACGCCCATACCACCTGCCTGGACCCAGAGCCTAAAGAAACGAGAATGGCATTGCCATAATTAAGACCAACCCTGTACCAGCCTTTCCATATTGTTCCATCATTCCGAATCAACCTCACAAAACAGGCATTACCATTCTTACCATCATCCCCACGTTAGAGCTGGAAGCTTGTCAGAACAGGCAGCCTCACACAGTAACATCTGACTGGGCGTAAGGCCACCTGCGTTACCCCAAATCAGAACCCCTCAGACAGGGAAAGGCATATTAGTGATAATTCTGCTGGGACAACAGGTGCACTTTGGGGCTGTCCTGAGCTCCCTAGGAAGTGTCGTCACCCAAGCTACAAGCCGGGTATGAATCTGAGTGCTTTGCATGAACTAGCTCATCTCAGCCTCCTACCATTATCCCCATTTCACAGAGGGGACAGTCACAGCACACAGCTGTGACGTGGTAGACCCTGGACCCAGCATTCAAACCCGAGCAGCCTCGCTGCCAAGTCCCACACCGGGACCACTGTGTCATGCTGCCTCCCTGGAAGCCAGGAGGTACATTCACAGGTGGCTGACCCCCAGCTGTGCTGTGGACACGCCCCACACTTCCTCCTCTCTCAAATTCTCACTCATAGATTCTCCACCTGGTAACGCTACGCTATTGCCTGCTAATTGCAAAGCCTTAGGTTAATACAGGGCTGAGTATTGGCAAAAAGGGCTGAAGTAGAGAGGAATCCTGTGGACTCCAGGCAGCATCACTTCCCAACAAGACCAGAAACATCCTGTTCTACCTTCTCCCTTGACAGTTTCTAGAGAACTGCAACAGACCACCCCTCTCAGGAAGGCAAAGCAGTCATTCCTCCGTATGCTTGTTTAATACACAGTCCTGGGTAGACGATCTCCAAGAGACAGACCTGTGGGAACGCATCCGTGGGGCCCTCGCCCTCTGGCTGGCTGGTGGGCTCTGCCAATGGGAAGCACGTGTAGAGGTCAGAGGGCGAGGCTTGGAGGTCAGAGGGCGAGGCCAGGAGGTCAGGTGTTCCTTCCTCTGCTCTCTCCCGGCCACTCCCATCACGCAGCCCTTCCCTCCCCTGGCTGCCCAGGCCTTGGGGTAGAAAGCCTCCCACCATCCTGCACTGCCCCATGTGCTTTCTTTCCATCCTCCCTGCCTTTATGAATTGTGTCTGTATTAAAATCCCAATGTGAACACTCCAACTACTACCTGCCAGGACCCTGTGTCCTGATTATCTATTGAGGAAACCAGTCAAACTGGAAGAGTCAGAACAAACTGACTCTTCACTCATTCAAAAAGATACTTTGAGCCTGGCCAAGGTGGCTCACACCTGTCATCCTAGCACTCTAGGAGGCTGAGGCAGGTGAGCCCCTTGAGCTCAGGAGTTCAACACCAGCCTGAGCCAGACGAAGACCCCAACTCTACAAAAAATAGAGAAATGAGCCAGGCATTGTAGCAGATGCCTATAGTCCCAGCTATGCTGGAGGCAGAGGCAGGAGGATCACTTGAGCCCAGGAGATGGAGGTTGCTGTGAGCTAGGCTGACACCATCCTACTCTAACCTGCATGACAGAGTGAGACCCTGATTAAAGGAAAAAAAAAAAAAATCTGAACATGAACTATTTACAGGCAATGCACTGATCGATAGCTGAAGATATACAATAAGGAAAAATAGATATAATCCCTGTCTTCAGGAGGTGACAGCCTGATGGGAGAAACTATCCAATATCAGAGACAGGTGCAAAATGACAGCTGGAAGTTCTCCATGGGATGCCAGGAGAGGTGACCTGGCCAGGGAAGTCAGGAAGGCATAAGAGACACCAGGGCAGCATTAAGTAGAGCCATGGGGAAGGGCAGAGAAAAGCCCGACTCAAACTCAGCCCCAAGGAGGCACAAACAAAGCTCAGGCAGAAGTAAAGAAAGGATCTGGGAGTGGGCGTGGCTCTGGCCACAAGCTCAGCCCCAGGGCACCGTGGGTGTCAGATGCTGCTGTACAGAGAGGCAGGGGCCAGACCCACAAGGCGCCTCCATGACATTCCAAGGCCTTTGGACCTTACTTGGTCCTGGGGTCTCAAAATCTTCTTAGCTGAAAAGTTCCTGCTCACATCCAACCCAGTCTTACAATCAACATCAGGAGGTGAGATTCTCCCAGGGCTGCAGCTGAGTGTTGCCTTGGCTGAATTTTGAGCAGCAGCTCCTCATTACCTTTGACCTTCAAGGACAGAAGCTAAGAATGGAGGCTTATCAGCCTGTCTAGATTAAGATTCTATCCCTCACTTACCAATTAGGTCAGCCTGGGAAAGTCAACTTCTTGGTGACCCCAGTTACTCCTCTGCAAATGGTATATTCATATGGGTAACATGAAAAGACCTTGTAGGATATTATCATGTTTGAATGATGAAGTTCAAGGAATACTTAGGATGCTGCTTGGTACAGAGAAAGAGCTAAGTAAGTGTGAGCTATCATGTTCATTGTTATGAAATCCCTGTATAAAGAAGGGAGTTGGGGGGGGGAGAAATCCTGCCCTAAAAATACCTCCTTGCTCAGATGCTCGTGGAAAGTCATGCAGAGCTTATTAAATATTTGATAAAGACCACTGCCTGATATTCAGAAGCCTTATCCTTTTTTAAGTCCTGAGCAATCTAATTAGTGACTGTTTTCAAAGCCAGTCAACCCTAAATCTCCCCTGCTGCTGCTTAAGCAGGAAGCATTTCTGTGGTCCAGGCCCCTGCAGAAGTTGCATCTCCAAGTACAAGAGCTCCTGGGATGTTCTTGGGAGTGATTCAGGAACAAAATGGCATTTTGTGCCAGCAGATGTTTTGCAATAATTAAGTGTGGTCCCTGAACATAAAAATAAGAACGGCTGAAAATAAAAATCTTGAAGAGGAGCTGCAATTTCTGGGACAGCTACTCCCTCTGGGCTCAGGAGAGGGGAGTGATGTCCTTATCAAAATGCTGGCTGGGAAAAAGAACAGATTAGATCCAGAAAACCCAGGTCTGAGTTCTGCTTTCGTTAGCATTTGCCAGAATCTTTATTGAACACAGAGTTGGTGCCAGGTGGCACGTGAATCAGAGAGGCAGTTCAGGGACTGTGAAGGGATTGAGACATTTCGATCACACTTGTGGAGTCCAGCCACAGTTTTACCTCCAGCTACTTGAGTGACTGATAATTGGGTGAGTCACTTAGCTCTTGGAGCTTCTATTTTCCTATGTGTAAAATGGAATGAAGCCTTGGGCAGAACCTTGAGCCATCCCTGAGTTTCCAAAAATAGCGATAAGACGGGAACCAGCAACATTTCTGAGAAGAAGCTTCCAGAGATAAAGAACAAAATCCAGAGGATGGTGGGTGCAGTATCACGGAAACAGAAAAGAGATTGTTTCCAGAAAAAAGGAATGGTCCACAGCTACTACAGAAAGGTCTCGGGCGGCGCCTGTGGCTCAAAGTGGTAAGGCGCCAGCCCCGTATGTCAGAGGTGGGGGGTTCAAGCCCAGCCCTGGCCAAAAACTGCAAAAAAAAAAAAAAAGAAAGGTCTGAGGCATAAATGTCAAGAAGCCAACACTGGCCTCAGCCCAGCAAGGTTCCGTCTTGCAGAAAGCAGTCTTACTGCTCTCTCCCAAGCCCCATGGCTTTCAGTAGCCTGACACTCATACAGTCCATTGCCTGGAGCAGACACACCAAGAAATTGGTTCTTAATTCCTGGAATCTGTGACATCACCTTGCCTATGAAAAAGCAGTCTTTGCAGACGTACTGAAGTTAAGCATCTAGAGATAAGAATCATCACCCTGGATCACAGGGCTAAATTGCACCTCCCACCATCACCACCAAAGTCATAGCATTGAATTCCTAACAGGGGTTCTCAAACTACGGCTCGCGGGCCACATGAGGCGGTGTGATTGTATTTGTTCCTATTTTGTTTTTTTACTTCAAAATAAGATAGGTGCAGTGTGCATAGGAATTTGTTCATAGTTTTGTTTTTAACTATAGTCCAGCCCTCCAATGGTCTGAGGGACAGTGAACTGGCCCCGTTTAAAAAGTTTTAGGACACATGCTCAAGACCTATCACTGTGCTATCTCAGGAGCCGGGTAAGAGGGGACTCAGAGGAGCTATCTCAGATGTCCTCTGTGGCCTCCCCCCACCCACTCAGGTGGCCCTTGCCAGAACCAGCATTCTGATTTCCAGTATCCCAGTTCATCCCACCTTCCAGCCAGCAGGTCCATGAAAAGCCTACAAAAGACCCATCCCTCAACCTTTCCCTCTACCTCCCCTCCCTCTTATTCTAAATATAGGGGTTTAAATATAGTCTCACACACACACCCCACATACAAATGTAAACCACACTGCTGAGGGTAAATATTGTTTTAAAAAAAAATCATCCTGAGAAACAGCTGTGTTAAAATCTCCCAAAATGATCATGGATACACTCTTAATTCTGTCATTTATTTCTATACATATTGTGAGGTGATGTTAACAGTTGTTTTATTTCTATGTTAGGTATTATATCTTTCGGGTGGATTATATCTTTCGGGTGGTATTATATCTTTCGGGAGCCTGTTATTGTTTGAAATGTTTCTCCTTATATCTAGCAATGTCTTTTACCTTAGGGATACTTTGCCTTACATACAAGGTCTAACAATTAAGTTCAAAAACTCATCCTAGAAGAAGTGTTACATATATACCTCATTGCTGAAAATCACTGAGATGGTTGATGATGGCCAAGTACTCCCGTTCGGAAGCTATGCACTGAGGCCAGTGCCCAGTCTACCCATTTTGGAACTATTTTTCTGGAATGACCATCAGAGCTTTCATCACACAACAGCAGTAATGAACACCACTCAGCAAGACACTGCCACACATTGACGCAAGCACAGCTGTGAGACTCTTGATATACCAAGGTTATGAAACCTTATCACGTTGTCTGTACAGTGATGCCAGCATACGTGCATGGTGGCAACTTTGCAAACTTAATTGTCAGACCTTCATATGATGACAGCTTTGATGCTCATTCCAGAAAAAGAGTTCTAAATTGCTTTGATGGCTGGAGTAGGTGCTGACATGGGTGCATAGCTGTCTGAAGGGAGTACTTCAAAGGGGACCATAGTGATATCCAGCAATGAGGTATGTATTGTGGCGCTTTCTAGAATGAGTTCTCAAACTTAATTGTCAGGCCTCGTAATATTAAAAAAATAACACTAGCTTCCTTTGGTTGGTGTTTACATGGTATATCTTCTCTATCCTATTACTATAAATCTTCCCACATCTGATATGTAAGATATGTCTCTTGTAAGACCATAGTCTTGGATTTTTTCTTCTTTGTCCATTAATCAGAATATCTAGTTCACTTACATATATAATATTATTTTGACATATCTAGGTTTATGTCAACAATCTTACTATTTGTTTTCCATTTGTCAAACCGCATTAGGTTGTTTATTCTATTTTTTCTTCCCTCCCTTTTGATTAATCAAGTATACTTCATTATAATTATCCCTCTTGTAGCCTTTTTAATGACATATTTTTCACCCTTCTATTAGTGGTTACCATAGAGATAATGACACATAACCTTGGCTTATTAGAGACTAATATAAATCTCTACTTTTACTGCTTTGTGGCCAATTCATGGAATTTATAATACTAAATTTCTTTACTTTCACCTGCCTTTGTGCTATTATTGTTATGTATTTTAATTCTACATATATAAACAACTTTCTTGGAGTATATTTTACACATCGTAAAAGTCACCCATCCCAAGTGTACAAGTCAATGTTTAGTAAATTTTGCCAAGTTGTGCAACTACCACCATAAATTAGTTTTATAGATTTTTAATCCCACAATAAAATCTCTCAAGTCCATTTACAGTTAATCTTCATTCTCATTGCTAGCCCCCAGGCAACTACTATTCTAGTTTCTGTTTCTATAAACTTACCTTTTCTGAACATTTCATATAAGTAGAATCACAATGTATGGGCCTTTGTGTGTAGCTTCTTTCAGTTAGCATATTTTGGAGGTTCATTCATGATGTATCACATGTCAACAGTTTATTCTGTTTATTACTGAATAGTATTCTATTGTATGATATACTACATTCTGTCTATCCATCACCAACTGATGAACATTTAGGTTATTTCCACTTTTTTGCTATTATGAACAATGCTGCTGTAAGCATCTTCATGAAAGTCTTTGTGTGGACATTTGCTTTTATTTCTCTTAGCAGATAGAGTAGATGACAAGAAGTGAAATTGCTGAGTTGTATGATAGTTTCATCTTTAACTTTTTAAGTAACTGCCTATTTTCCAAAGTGGCTACACCATTTTACATTCTGATTAGTAATCTAAGAGGTTCCCATTTCTCCATAGCCTTGTCAACGTTATTATCTGCCTTATGTATTTCATTATAGCCATTCTTGTGAACCTGGAACAGTACTTCTTTGTGATTCTAATTTGCATTTCCCTAAGGACTAATAATCTAAGTATCTTTTCATGTGCTTATTACCTGCTTATATATCTTCTACATACCATGTAGGTTTCTTTTTGATTGGATTATTCAACTTTACATATATTATTTGTTCTACAAAATCAATAAATATTTAGATTTGTTAACAATTACCCTTTTCTTTGTTTTTCCACCCTTCCTGCGTATCTGCTCTTTCTGCTTAAGGATATTTTCTCCTACCTGAAAACTCTGTGAGACTCTGATATACCAAGGTCATGAAACCTGACAGAGTTGTTTGTATAGTGATGCCAGCATAAGCTCATGGTGGCATACTGGCAACCTTTCATAGTATTTCCTTTAGTATTGTCTGCAGACAACAAATTCTCTACAGTTTTTGTTTGTCTGAGAACACTTTTATTTAGCCTGTTTTAATGTTGTTTTCTCTAGATATGGAATTCTAGGTGGCTATTATCATCTCTGTGTGCTTTAAAGATGTTGTTCCGCTGTCTTCTGGTTTTTGCTAGATTAGGGAAGTCGGCTATTTGTCAAGTTCTTTTGAAGGCAATGTCTTCTTCCTTCTGACCTTCTCTTAGTTGTTGGTTTTCTTAACTTTTATGATGATGTGCTCATGGTCATTGTCTTTGTACTTACTGTGCTTGGGGTTTATAGAATTTCTTAGGTCTATGGCTTAATGATTTTCATCAGTTTGGGAAAATTTCTTGGCCAGTATCTCTTCAAATATTGTTCCTATTCTGTTGTCTTTCTCTCTTCTCATTCTGGAACCTCAGTTACACATATTCAATTTTCTCAACACCGTATGTATCTTATCCTCTTTTCTGTATTTTCCATGAGTTGTTTTTATTTTTTTCTTTTCATACTTCAGTGTGTATATTATCTAAGGATCTTCCAGGTTGCTAATCCTCTTTTCTGTATTTTCTAATATGATATTAAACCTATATTTTGAGTTAATTTCAGCCAAAGTGTCTTTCAGTTCTACATTGTCATCTGATTTTTGAATAGATTCTAGTTTTTCAATAAAAATTAACCGTTTTTCTCCCATTTACTTAAGCATATAAATCACAATTATTTTAATGTCCATGCTTAAATAACTCCAAAACTTTGCCCTAGTTTTTGGTTATTTGTTTTTGTTATTTGTTTGGTATTTGGTTATCCTGTTTCCTGGCATGCCTGGAATTTTGTATCAGATGCCAATGAATGTGAATGAATAATCATAAGAAGAATTTGAGGCTCTGGTGAATTATATCGTCCTCCAGAGAAGACTTGTTTTGCTTTGGGGTACAGTAGAGGCAAATCACCTGAATCTATATGAGGACTGAGAAATTCAAAGCTGGGGTTTAATCTTTTCTGGGGGTTGCCCTATTTTCATTTCCCTTAATTCTAAAATACAGCCATTCCTGGACACTCACTGGAACTACCAGGCGCCTTTCTCTTGGCAGACCCTGATTTCAATATGTGTCTGCCTGCACCCTTGAGACTTTGAAAATTCCTGCTTTGTTTCCTTACCTTTTGACTACTGATTTCTATTCAGGGTCTTTCAGCTCCTTGCAGCTTACAATTGCCAGATGCATTAAGGGGGCAGACACAGTAGAATACTGAGCTAACATCATTGGGCTTTTCTTCCCTCCATGATCCTGGCTTCCTAATTTCTGACTGCCTTGGTAGCTCTTTGATGTTCTCAAATGCACAAGTTCGATGGTGGGTGGTGGTGGTGGTGGTAACAGTAAGTTTTGTTGGGTTTTTTTGTTGGTTTGGTTTGGTTTTTTTTAAAGGTTTATTTATTTATTTTTGCAATTTTGGCCGAGGCTGGATATGAACCAGCCACCTCTGGCATATGGGGCCAGCGCCCTATTCCTTTGAACCACAGGCACTGCCCAGTTTTGTTTGTTTTTATTTGGGGCCAGTTTTCCTAGTTGTTCTCAATAAGTACATTTGTCTGCAAAAAGTTTCTCTTCTATTACCACAAAGAGAATCTGAAACACAGCCACACTTGTTCTAAAGTGTGATTTTATGCCAAAACTCCAAAATATAGAGCCCCCAGGAAAGGATGCTTTCTGGGAAAGAATATATAAATTCCACTTGCTGTCCCTGACTTGATTTGCCAAGGTTCAGGGCTTCCAATGGGAGAGGTAAGCAGAGTGGGGACCTTCCAACCTGAACATGAATCACAGCATGGGTGGCCATGTGTTGAAGGCCACGGAGTCCCTGAGCTATTCATCTCCAGCACTTAATAGATAAAGAATAAATGTTTGATAAAGGGGAGGGAGGTGTTTGAAAGGGTGTGTGAGCAGGTATGGAAAAGCCTCGTATTCCCAACGTAGTAATGATTGACTACTACATGCAGATTTTCTCACTTAATATTATAGGTGCATTTCAGAACTTTAAAGTATAAACAAAGTTTACATTCATTAGATATTTCAAACGAATTCCATTTAAGAATCTTTGCAACTCCTCATTCTGCAACTTAAAAAAAAAATTGAACTGAACACAAATAAGCTCCTATCAAAAGTAGCAGCAAAAATGTTTTCAACCCCAATCCCATGTAAGGAACGGCATCTTTTTTTTCCTATTAATCTCTCAGTTCTCTAATTCTCTCTTCTTCTGTGTCCAACCCATATATTGGGTTAATTTCAGTGATAGTAGTTTTTCAATTTTAGAGTTGTCATTGATTGTTTTTTATGGATTCTACTTCTCTGACATTTTATCTGATATGTCAATATTATCAGAAATAGAACATACAGTGTATATTCTATATTAATGTGTATATATATATATATACAATAGGGTGATCTATATATATCAGATATGTAATATATACATATCAGAAAATTATATATGTATTCTAGTTTTCTGAGGATATACATATCAAATTATTTACCTGATTTTATACACACACATACATAATATTATTCATTCTTTACAACTTTGAAAAAGGATGTACAAGTAATTAACCCTGTTTGCCAGATGAGGAAACTAGGGCTTGGGGGTGTAAAGTGGCTTGGCCAAACCTTCAGTCAGTAGTGTCATGGTCAGCTATTAAATTGAAATGTAACTCCGTGGTCCATCTACTACCCCATGCTGTAAACGCTAATATTTAAATCATGGGGTTTTGGCTGGACATGGTGGCTCACACCTAATCCTAGTAAAGGGCAACCCTGTGCTGAAGAAGGTGGATTGTCTGCGCTCAGGAGTTCGAGACCAGCTTGAGCAAGCGTGAGACCCTGTCCCTACTAAAAATAGAAAAACTAGTCAGCAATCATGGTTGGTACCTGTAGTCCCAGCTATTTGGGAGGCTGAGGCAGGAGGATCAATTGAGCCCAACAGTTTGAGGTTGCTGTGAGCTATGATGCACTCAACCCAGGGCAACAGAGCAAGACTCTGTCTTTATGGGGGCAAGACATGATTGCAAGAGGGACTTTACCTAACAAATGCAATCAGTGTAACCTGGCTTATTGTGCCCTCAATGAATCCCCAACAGTAAAAACAAAAAAAAAAGAAAGAAATACACACACAGAGGGTGGCCATGAAGTTCATGTGCAGTTTAAAATAGTGTGCAAATTTAAATATATATCATGGCTTTCCTTAATTCAAGGTCCAACCTCACACGTGTTTGGGGCTTATACGCCAGCACCGGCCCTCACTATTAGAAAGGCAACTTCCCTGCTGTGAACTGGAGATCAGTGCACTGGCTCCCCGCCCCCTCCACACTATGCCCCCACAGTTCTGAGCCACCTCGTGCCATCCCCAAAGGCCAGGATCTTGGACAACACCCAAAGTTCTCTTAAGTAGAAAGATGGCAGCGCAGGACAGCAGTCAAGGTCACACAGGCTCTGCTGCCAGACCACCTGGGTTTGAATCCCAGCCTCTGGCCTTCCCAGCTGTGTGACCTCACTCAAGCCTCTTGCATCTTTCTCATCCTCACTTAGTGCATCAGAAAATGAAAATGAAAATCATTCAGCCTGTTGGGCAGAATAAATGACAGCTAATACAGGTAAATGCTCAGAGCGCGTAAGTATTGAAGGCTTACTACTATATTGATTCAATTCCTTCTCATCTCAAGGTGGAAAACACCCATCTAACATTTGCACAGGGCAGCCCTGTACTGAGTTCAAACACAAGACTGATGAACAAGACCCAGTTTCCACCTTCAAGGAGCTCTTGGTCTCTCTGAGGAGAGACGCAAATAAACTCAGCCCAAGTAGACAGGGTGAGTCTCACCTGCAGAGCAAATACAGTGACTGGAAGAACAGTGGTCAGAGAAACTCCTTTTGACATTGGGTCTTCAAGGATAGAGGTGATTTCGACAGGCAAAGAAAGAGAGAACTAGCAAGCCAAAGTCACAGTCACGAGACATGCCTGGAAAGTAACTGGGGGTGGGCGGGGCCCCCAGGTGGGGTGGTGAGAGAGGAGGAGGGAGAAAACACACTCACCACTGATCCCATCTCCTCCTGGGTATCATTGCAGGTTTTCCACTGTGTCTACGACCCATGTTCATTTGTTCTATGCACAGGAATTTTACAGACTTTGGCACACACACAATTGGCATTAAATTTATAGGTAAGGACTTGCCACCAGCTGAGTTGCAGGCTTATCTTTCCCACACTGCCTTTGTCTAGGCAGCCCTTTCCAGAAGCTTCCTTGGGGGCTGGGGGAGTGAAGTCTCAAGGTGGGGGCTCCTCCCATGTCCCCAGTGGAGGTTTACAGAAAATCTGAGGTACGCTTTGTCCTTCAGACAACTCAGCCTCACTTACACTCCATCACAATTTATCTGGCAGTGAGGCAATAGTCGCTTTTGCTCCTGTGAATCGAGCAATAATTCATTGCTGTTTCTTATGTTTTATGCATTGACTTCATACTAGTTACCAGGGAGAGACATGCAGAAATTCCTATGTTATGAAAAAGGATTGGTACAGGCTATTCCCATTTATCCAGAGGTGGAGAGATACGTGTATATTCTTGGTAAATTTGTTTTTCTTTTTTTGGCTTCAGACTGTCATTCAACACATCACACATCTTTGGCCTGGGACGGTCTTCTTTAAGCATTCATCTGTTCATGGCTTCATTCATCCCTAAACAATGGTAAAGTCATCAGCCTCAGAGGAATTCATACCTGGGATAGAAGATCTAATCTGCCACTAACCAGGCACGTGGTTTAGGAAACTTACCCCACCTCTCTGACCCTCACTGGGTCATAATAACCAAATGAGCACAGTACTTGCCACACAGCAAGCACTCAAGGAATGATTAGTTATTGTTCTCACCGATAAAATGATCATTCAGCAAACATCAGCCTGTCAGCTCCATAAGGACAGAGTTTGGGTTTGTTCTGTCCATGGCTGTGCTCACAGGATCCAGAACTGAGCGAGGCACAAAGCGTGGGTTCAGTAAACAGGTGTCCAGCGGATCAGTGAGCCCCGACTTTGGACCAGACCCTGCTGGACTGGATGAAGCTATTTTTCATGGAAAAAAAATACAATGTGGGATCCTACATGGGACCCTGAAACAGAAAGAAGATACTAAAGGAAAAGCTTGTAAACTGCAAAATAAAGCCTCGAGTTTACTTAATAGTTAGGTACAACATGACCCAGTTACTTAGTTTTGACAAATATACCAGCGTAATGCCATTAGGAGAAATAGGATAAGGAGCGTACAACATGGACTTTACCAAACAAATGCAAACAATGTAACCTAATTATATGTATCTTTATATTAGTCTGAATTTTTAATAAAAATAAAAGGCATATGTGACCATACAAATAATCTTTTCTCAGAATCTAATTTTTTTTTTTGTAGAGACAGTGTCTCACTTTATCACCCTTGGTAGAGTGCTGTGGCGTCACAGCTCACAGCAACCTCCAACTCCTGGGCTTAGGCAATTCTTTTGCCTTAGCCTCCCGAGTAGCTGGGACTACAGGCACCCACCACAAACGCCCGGCTATTTTTTGTTGCAGTTTGACCTGGGGCTGGGTTTGAACCCACCACCCTTGGTATATGGGACTGGCACCCTACTCACTTGAGACACAGGCGCCGCCCCTCAGAATCTATTTTTTATTTTATTTATAATTTTTTTTTTGAGACTGTCTCACTCTGTGCCCTGGGTAGAGTGCCATGGTATCATAGCTCATAGCAACCTCAAACTCTTGGGCTTAGGATCCCCTTGCCTCAGCACCGGCCCTCCCCAGGTAGCTGAGACTATAGATACCCTCCACAACGCCAGGCTGGTTTTTCTATTTTCAGTAGACCAGCTCAGGCTGGTCTCGAACTCCTGAGCTCAAGGGATCCACCCACCTCAACCTCCCAGAGTACTGGGATTACTGATGTGAGCCAGCACACCAAACCAGTATCTTTTTTTTTTTTTTTTTTTTTTTTGCTGTTTTTGGCCAGTGCTGGGTTTGAAACCACCACCTCTGGCATACAGGGCCGGCGCCCTACTCCTTTGAGCCACAGGCGCTGCCCCAGTATCTATTTTTTTAATAAACTTTTTATTTGGGAATCATCTTAGAAAATTATCCAGTGAACCTTTCAGAAGAGAAAGACTCAAAGGGGATTAAAATTACATATGCATGATAAATACCTTCTTCCTTGGGAATCATCTGAAGAGCAAACGTTGATCCATAAACCCACATTTGTGGTGACTGCGAGCACAGACCTGGAGCCAGACACCCTGGGTTTGAATCCCAGCTCTCCTACTTTCTAGCTGTGTTACTACAGCCAACTAACTCACCCTTCCAGGCCTCCACTTCCTCATCTTTAAAAATGGGGATAAAAATGATGCCGAGCTCATGGTGATGCCATGAGAATTCATGCATTTTGTATGTTTAATGAGCTCAGAATTGTGCTCATATATACAAGAGAAAGTAAACTACTTCATAACCTTATTCCTTCTGATATAGATGAATTATTAAATGTAAAATTTAAGCTGCATGGTTTCGTAAGGTGTTTCAAACAAATACATATACCAACTAGAAAATTAAATCATGGCACATTTTCATCCTGATTTTTGATTCTGAAATAGCTCAGTGTAGCAATAAGTAAGAATTAACATTAATATGCCAGGGACCAAATACATACATACACACACACACACACACACACACACACACAACAATCGTTGGGAGTTGTCCGTGGTTTTGATTATCCACACCCTTGATTTTCTCTCATGAGTCTGGGAAATGGGGAAGTAATGCCTGATTGCTTCTGGCTTAATCTTCCCTGAGTCTGCAATGCTAAGCCACAACCCAGTACCTTTCAAGAAAAAAGTACATGTCCCCGCACACACACACACGTGCGCCCAAGAAAACACACGCCCCTCTGGCTGAAAACGATTGGCAGTTCCCAAAGAAGCAATTTGCTGCAGTGACACCCGGCCAGGTTTTCCTGCACTGCAAAGCACAGCAATTAAAACACGTCAGGGAAGGGGGCGATGCTATGTGGAGGGAGAATTACTAATTTGTGTTTACAGTTTACAGATCAAATCATAGCCCTGTACTCGGCCCATTACAGTCGTGTCATAAAAATGTGGCAACTGCTTTTATTTTTGCAGAAACTATCATTTCCTTAGATTTTGCAATTCGCTAACATTAATTGGCAAAATTGAATTCTTCCAGCATGAAAGATAAATGGCTCTTCATTATTTAATCAATAAAAAATTAAATGCCCAGACCACAGGACTTTTTCTGGGACCCGAGGAAGCTGATTCTTGCTTCACTCAAGTCCAGACAAATAAGACAGGCTTTTCAGAAGAGGAGAATGTCCCTGAAGGTCTAGGGCCCGGGACCTCTAAGCCCTTGGGGCAGATCTGTGAGAATGATCTTGGCTGACCAAGAGGGTCAGTCTAGGATCTCCTAGGGACCATTGGAATTTTATCTATCCAACCCACAACTGAGTGATATTATGGGATGACTAGGAATGCAGGGATTGAATCTAGCCTGTTGATCTAAAATGTCAGTTCTGGCAAACTCCTATGAATTCTGCAAAACCTTAGCCAGATGTTCCCACCTCAGTTAAACCTTCTGCAATGACTAACACTTTGCTTGTTTTTCAAGTATAGCACTTTAGTTTATCTACAAGACTGGCATCCGTGAGGGCAGGAACTGTGTCTATGCTTTCCCCAAAGCAACTGTCACAAACTAGGTATTCAGGGGAAGAGAGAAAGAAGAAAGAAGAAGAGAAAGAAGAGGGAGAAATGGGGTGGCAGAGCCCGTGGCACTGGGGAGTTATTGCTGCATAAGGCTGTGATAACACCCAGAGCCAGGGGCGCACAAGAAGCATTTACTTCTCACTTGCAATCCCCAGGCAGGCTGTGCCCTGCTGCTGTGGACTGTCAGGCTGCAGGCTGGAGGCTGAGTTTGGGCCCATCATGCAGAGAACAGCTTCCTTTACCTATGCCAACCCTCCCTAATTTCTCCCAAGTTGGTCCCCATGTATTTTGCCATTCATACGATCCTTTTATTAACCATGAGTAGATCTTCAGTACTTGCTCCAAGTGCCCTTAGACATTAGGCTCCCCGCTGGCACCAGAGCCCCAGGCTGACATTGATGTGAGCCTCACCAAAGTCATTCTGCCCATAAAGAAAGTGTCCTGGTGATGGATGGCTGCAGGCTTCTGAGCTGCAGTGCGCCTCCGGGTAATCCATCTTTCCCTGGGAAGCCAGAACACAGCCACAAAGATAAAGAGAGCACAGTGGGGGTCACCCACACTCCCAGGGAACACTCCAGGTTCATCGGCAGCCTCAGTGTTCAACTGGATTCAATCAAGACAAAGGCTCAAGGCAAAACTAGGGAAGGTGCCTCACAGGTGCCATGTCTGAGGGGCCCAACCCCACGTTAGAACCAAGGAGCCTCGAAGCTGAGCCAGCCCTCAGGCAGCAGCTGGCTGAACGCTAGCTTCTCAGATCTGTTTTACAAACCAGAATGCTAACTCTGGGGGCACGGGGTAGTGCGGGGTGAGGAATCTCCCCAATCTGAAGCCAGTTTGGGGACAGAACAAACAGTTGAATCTATCCCTTTAAGGCTCTTTCTCCAAAATTAGATATCAGGAAAAAGAAAAAGAAAGATTCTCTCCAACACAGCATGTTTTCTCTCCCAAGGCTTCTACTCACTTAAACATTAAAGATTATATTTTATTAGAGCACTTTTTTTTAACCTTTTTTTAATCTCATGGCACACTTGCACCTATCATTAAACTTCCACAACACATTTAAATTATGTTAATCCAAAAAAAAAAGAATGAAAGCGTATACTTACTGTGCTCAAACATCTTTTAAAAATAATTAATGATTTTTTAAAATTTTCTCAGTACACCTAAGATCCTCTCACAGCACATGTTGAAAATCATCATATATTAGATGATTAGAGAGTGATACTTAGCTCACATTGAAGAATTCTCCTACCTAGAACATCGCTCTTCCCCTCAAGTATTTGGCCATGACCTTCACCTCCTGAATATTTCATTCAGGACCAGAACACTATGTTTTCTATTTTTTTTTTAATTATGTTAGCCACACAGAATACAAACAGCAGCATCCTGGATACGGTAAGTTCCTAAACTCTAC
Organism: Nycticebus coucang; assembly: GCF_027406575.1. NCBI lineage: Eukaryota > Metazoa > Chordata > Mammalia > Primates > Lorisidae > Nycticebus > Nycticebus coucang. The sequence continues at coordinate 9,930,157 of NC_069801.1, read as the reverse complement.
TTCCAAGCTCATTTCTTCCTGATTTCTAGTGAGGAAAACTAGTGACAAGCATGGATCCAAAAGCAATGCTGGCTCTGTACGACCTTGGGCAAGTCACGTACCCTTTTACAACAGCAAAAGAGAAATAGTTCCCAACTCCCAGCAATTGAAGGAGATGCTACCCAGAGTGCCAGGTATATAACAAGTTCTCAGAGGAAGGTGTTTCTGTCCCATCATCATTGTCATCCTCCATGACCCAGCAGGACCCAACAGAAAGTAATAGTAGGATCTTGGCCTGAGTGGCTTAACAGTAGGGCAAAGCCCTTTTGAAAGACACCGATGCTCCATGTTTTTTTAGAGCCACGCCTTGCTAGTTTGCAGAAATCTGGTCTTCTCCCTGAAACTGAGCAATGAAACTTCTGACCCACTATACACCAAGATGCCCTCTGGTCCCTCAGCTCTGTGGTTAAGAGTTGGAGCTCTGACGGAGCCAGGATCCCAGCTCTGCCACTGATGTGGCCCTCCTTTCTGCCCTTTGAACACACCACCCGGCTTGTCCCCACCGTAGTATCTCTGCACAGGCTCTGCCTCTGCCCGCAGTGTACCCTGCCCGCCAGCCTCCCTTTCATCTCTCAGGTCTCAGCCCAAATGCGGCCCCTTGTAGGGTAGCCTCTGAGCACTGCTGCCCCTTTCAGCCTGCACAGCCAGTTTCCTGTTTTAATCGCTGTGCAGCCTTCTGACTGTCTGAATATGACTGTTTGTTTCCTGGCTTCCCTACTAGATGTAAGCCCCACGGGGGCAGCGATCTCCCCACCCTGTGTCTGGGGTATTCCCCTGCCTAAAACCATACCTGGTTCAAAACAGGCCCTCCCCCAAGAGCTGCTGGATGAAAGAATGGAACAGTAAAATTGGGGGTTGGATGCAGGTCTGTCTGGTGATGCAGAGATCTCAACGCAGCCCGTCGCCCAGCCCCATTTTGAGTCCTCTGTGAAATGCGCCGTTGTGCTCAGCTGTGTTTCCTACAGAAAGGTTTCAAGACCTGCTTTAAGGTCCCTGGAGAAGCCCGGGATTCCTCGTGGTTCTTCCTCTCCAATTGCATGAGGACTAGATGTAGGGAAGGCGGCCCAACCTTCCGGGGGTCTACACAGACAGGCACTTTGACCTTTTACCTCTGCTAATAAAACCCAAGACTGCGTCGTGTTTAATCTTAACAGGCTTCCAACAGGGCTTTACAGGGCAGGGAGATTGGGTCACACACAAAAACAAGGTAACTTGAAGACACGGAAAATACAGCATCCCTTTATCAGCATAGCTGCCGTGTTGCAATGACACAGTCCCACGTGAGGGTTTTCATGGAAAATAAAGGGTCAGGCAACGTGGACTTGACTTTTAGCTACTTTAAGACAAATGCATATTTTAAAATGTAGATTTTTGCAAAGTTCTTTTCTTTTTTCTTTGAGCACAGCAGCAATATTAACCTTCGAAAGGGAGTGAAAATCACAGGTGATAAATGTTTCTTGTCTCCTTAGCTCTTCCCTCTGAAGCCCTAACTTGGAAAAATGGCAAACGAGGAGAATGCTATTTTAACAGTCACCTCAATATTAAATGCGATCTGTCACTCCAGCCAGCATTTCATCACCTTAAGATACTGACTTGTGCTTGGGAAAATTTATAGCCATTTATTGCAGTCACACACTGACATTCCCAGGAGATTTTTTTTTTTTTAACTCTTAAAACAAAGATAAATCTTCCTCTCATCTTTAGTGCCTGGTTATTTCTACTCAATAATAAGAAGGCCCTGTACGTTTCATTTTAATTGGGACCCAAGGTCACTTTCCACGTGTGCACACGCCTTTGTGCAAAGGGGGCCTTGACATTACGGAAAACTCTGGGAACAAGCAGAAGAAAGTTACCACGTGACTCGGAAACACACGTGGAGATGGTTTATTGCTTCATTCTTGTGTTAAGCATTGAATTAGAAAATGTAGGGTGAGACAGCAAGATGCCTCCATGCCATCTAGGCAAAAAAGCGGCAGCCACGATGCCCATCCTTCTGCCCAGGTGCAGCCCACAGCAGAAACTCAAAGCATGGCACACACAGGAGGCTTGGCCAGGTGGTGCTGAAGCAGCAGCCCCAAATAAACCTTCCCCTAGGAAGCCAGGTGCAGAGCACAGCCATCCGGCAAAAATGCGATCCCGAGGGCTATTACCAAGGATTTCCAACAGGAAAGAAAAGCATTCCCGTCCTCTGAGCGTCCATTCATTCAGAACTCGTGCAGTGCCCCGTCTGAGGCCAGGAAGTGAATTAACACAAGCCTGGCCTTCAAGTGGCCCAGCATTCGACACACACATGTTCTTTCTGTAGGCCCACACAATCCAGAACTTTCCTAGAAAAACATGAGAGGGAGAAACTGGTAGTCCATAAAGAGATAGAGCCAAGTTTGGGGCTGTAGATTTCCTCCAAAACACTCTGAGAAAGGCAGAAAACCACAGACCCCAAAGGGTGAGGTTCTAAGTCCTCTCCTTCCCCAGTGCTTCCTCAAGATTCACAAAGCATTCCTAGTACAGCGGCCACAGGAGAGCAACTGTGAGACTTCTAAGCATGAGTAGTTTCCTTGTCATTTTTAGCAAAACTGGACACCACCTGATCGGTGCCTCATTCAACTTAGCACCCTGCCTGCTCACACTGGCATCTGGTTCCCAGCCCCAGGAGCAGATGGAACCTGGGGGGAACTCCTTTAACTCACCTGTGGTGGTGTGAACCCCACACACTGGTTCTGAGGCCTCAGCCTGCATCAGAACCACCAGGAGGGTTTATTGAAACGCAAATCACTGGGCCTCACTCTTGGAGTCTTTGAATTAACAGGTCTCTGGGAGGCCCAAGAATCTGCATTTCTTGGGGGTGAAGGGATATTGGTCCAAAAGGTTCCACTTCGAGAACCACTTCACCAGTGATTTTTTTTTTTCAACCAGTGTGCCAGGAGAGGATCTTAGGTGTGCTGCAAAAAGTTTTAAAGATTTTTAATTAAATTATTTTCAGAAACAGTTCAAGTCAGGTTTTTTACTTTCTCTCTTTTTTTCTTTTTTTTTTTTTTAAATCAACAGAAGTGGGCTGCCAAAGTCTGACTATGGTTTCAAGTGTGCCGTGAGATAGAAAAGGTTGAAAAACGCGCCTTTCATCACTATTTGAATGCTGTTCCAACCACCTGAAGCAGGAGCTCTTCAGGGCTCTTGTTGAATAAACAGGCCTGCCCTGAGATCCAGTCATCAGAATCCCAGGGTAGCAGGGAGCCGAAAGTGTGTATTTTAAACAACTTTCCCAAGTGATCATGAAACACTGAAGTCAGAAAACCATTCCAGGAAGGATCGTCCCCTTTGACCTTGTTTGGTCAAAACAGGTTGAGTTGGAAAAGTTTGCGAAATCCTTGCTACCAGGAGAGCTGAGAGCAGAGCTGGGCTGTTATGAGGCCTGCGGCCAGAAGAAAACTGGATTTACAAATCTGCAAGAATCCAGAGATGGAGCCCGCAGGGAAAAGGGTGGCAGTGCAAACAGTTCCTGACCTAAGGGGCCCAGAACCCTTCCTCCGCCCTATCGTCCTATCGGGACAAGCCCTTCTGTGTCCGCGGGAGCAGTTGCAGGGCAGCAGGTGCCCGCTACCTCTCTCTCCTCGGCAGGCCTGGGAAGCCTGAGACTCCCACCCACAGAGACCAAAGCCACACAGCACAGTCTCTCTGGAAAGAGAGACCCCTCACCTCCCACAAATCTCCTCTGTTTGGCCAGACAGAGGCCCCATAGAATATTCCTTTAGTTTGTACCAGTCCCTCTAACTTGCTGACATCCTCTCATTGCCCCTGATGTTTCTCTATCCAAGCCGGCAAGGACTGGGCTCCCGCCTCTCTCTAGGCCCTAGAACACCTACTAGAAACTAGTGGGCACCTGGTTCGTGCCTTTCACGGGACTGCGTTAGCATTAGGAGAGGCTCCACTGCACCCCCAGCCCCACCCCACACTCAGCAGGGAGGTAAGAGACAGTTCCAGTCCCGACCCAACCCGTTTATCAGTCTTCCGGGGCCGTGGAGAACACAGCTCTGCTCCCAGCCCAGATTCTACTTTGCTTTCTCTGTGACACACAGCCGGCAGGTGCACCTTGGATGGAGTGATAGAATTTGCAGCAGACAGTATTTCATTCACAGAAATGGAAATGCAGTTAACACTTCATCAATGTTATCACATGACGTGTATATTTTTTAAAAGTGAGTCTTAGATAAGAGGTATCTTACAGGTTCTTTTTGTTTGTTTTTAATTGAGACAGAGTCTCACTATGTTGCCCTCGGTAGATTGCCATGGCGTCACAGCTCACAGCAACCTCCAACTCTTGGGCTTAAGCAATTCTCTTGCCTCAGCCTCCCAAGTAGCTGGGACTGCAGGCGCTGGCCACAATGCCCGGCTATTTTTTTGTTGCAGTTTTCACTGTTTAGCTGGCCCAGGCAGAGTTGGAACCCGCCAGCCTCAGGGCATGTGGCCAGCGCTGTAACCCCTGTGCAACAGGTGCCGAGCCAGATCTTCCAGGTGTCAACATGAGCTCTTCCTTTATCTCAGTCTCTTCCTCTAAGACGTGAAGGAAGAAAAGCTCAGCCCTGGCCCGGGAAGTTGAATTAACTGGAGCATCTTACGTGGAGCTTTTCTTACAAAGAAAGAGGTACACAGTTTCCCGGGGCCTTTTAACTGAAGTGTGTGCTCTCTTATGAATTGGACAAATCATCAGCACAGCAGCCTCCAAAACAGCCCCAGTAAACCAGCTTCCATGAGCAAGCACCACAGACTCCTTAGACATGGGGGAGGAATAGAATTTTCTCCTGAGCTGAGAGAGCTGAAATGCCTGGCGCTCACCAGGACTAAGATGTGACCTGCGTGCCGGGTGACTCAGCCAGAAGCCCTTGGCAGTGACAGCTGGTCTCTGTGCTGCTCCAAGCACCTGGTCCTCAAACCCTTTCCAGGCACTGTCATATAATCCGTGTAGTTCCTACCTTATAGAATTGCCACCACCATTACACATAAAAGAGCTGTAGTTTAGAGAGATTTAAAACAATTACAAAGGGGAAAAGAAATAACTTGTCCAAAGTCACAAGATCAATAAACAGCTGAGCACAGCCAGAACTCAAATCTGACACCAAACCCACACCCTTAACTTCTTCTACACTCTTGTCCAGTCACCTAGAAGGGACGTCTCAGGCTCCAAAGCCAACCCCAACCTCTAGCAGACTTTTTTTTTTTTTTTTGCAGTTTTTGGCCAGGGCTGGGTTTGAACCCACCAACTCCAGTATATGGGCCCGGCGCTGCCCCAGATGGTTTTTTTCATTCTTCATCAGTCATGTTTTCCCTTTCTGCAGAAATGCTTTGTGCCTTATAAAATTTTGATTTAAGGACACAGGATATAATCCAAGGTGGCCATAAAATGCGTATACAATTTGAACTTCATGGCCACCCTGTATATCGAGTTATGTTACAAGGCAGAGAAAGGTAAACATATATATATATACACACAAACACACTCAAGTGCCTCGACCTGGCCTTCTCAGTGGCATATATTATGGTGTGGATTTTAATGTGCAACTTTTTTTTTTTTTTTTTTTTTTTGTAGAGACAGAGTCTCACTGTACCGCCCTCGGGTAGAGTCCCGTGGCGTCACACGGCTCACAGCAACTCCTGGGCTTAAGCGATTCTCTTGCCTCAGCCTCCGGAGTAGCTGGGACTACAGGCGCCCGCCACAACGCCCGGCTATTTTTTGGTTGCAGTATTGGCCGGGGCTGAGGTTTGAACCCGCCACCCTCGGCATATGGGGCTGGCACCTTACTCACTGAGCCACAGGCACCGCCCTGTGCAACTTTTTTATATAGGAGAGTTATTATGCACACGAGGGAAGTAACGTTTCCCTTTGGCGTCACGAAGCAGGAGAATCTCATCCCTTCCCTGTTAACCACCATGAATTATAACTGCTGCTTGTTATGCAAAAGCACCTAGAAATTGGGTCAGAGCTAAGCCTCATTTGAAGTACCCCGTCCAAATGTCCATTCTGAGGGGTGGCATCATTGTGGCTGTTCCTGATCAGCCTCCCCACTCAACTGTGAGGCTGACAACCGCCATATGGGTTTGACTGAGGGTCCCTGGATCTTCTATATTTGAAGTGGGCTCCATGAAGCCAGCCTGGACAACGGGGCCAGAGCTGCCTCCAGTCTCCCATCTACATTTCCAGGCCTCTGTTTACCCCACCTTATCCTCACAGGGTTTAACTCCGACCAGATCTTTCACTAAGGCTGTCGGAGGGAGTCTTCTGCCCTCAGAAATGCTTAATTAGTCCCATTACATTTGCAAACCAGGCTTTCATCCTAAGAAGTCCAGAAAGACATTTTATCTTAAATAAGCCCAGGCACTGAATATTGATTTGGTGAATCTCTGAAGAACACGTGTGGTGTAGGGACAGGTAGGTAGCAAAGCAGGGTGTAAAAAGTCCATTTGAGGGGGCAGGGAGCAACTGCGCCCCGCCTGCAGGTCCTTAAACAGCAGCAGTAACAAGCAAGTGTGTGCAAGGCCGTACTCTGGGCAGCATCTGGGGTGACTTCAATCAGGGGCTAAGACTGCTTGGTTCTCTCCCTCTCTCCCAGGATCCCTGACAATAAAAACATCTTAAACCTACAAAAGGCTGTGTTCTTGCTTCAGGGACAGAAGGACAAGGAGGGTAGATGTCGAGCTCTCTCTTTCCCAGCTTGGGAGGGCAATAAGGAGTGAATAGGGGAATCTGCCCGCACCTGTTTTATCTCAGAGTCACTCCCTGCCCCCTCAGATAGACAAACTAGGCAGGCATTGGGGAAGGCACCTGTAGTCCCAACTACTCAGGAGGCTGAGGCAAGGGAATCACTCGAGTCCAAGATTTGAAGTTGCTGTGAGCTATGACGCCACAGCGCTCTACCCAGGGCAATAAAGTGAGACTCTGCCTCAAAAAAAAAAAAAAGTGAAATTAGGACGTTTGTCGACCAGCCCCACATTTCAGGCTGGCTAACAGGATCATCAATAACCTTGTACTTCCAAAAGAAAGGTTTATACCTAAATGCCACCCAGATGCAACAGAACTCGTGGGGACAAGAAAGAAGTTACCTGCACCTGTACTGAGACGGTGGACGTCATCTGTCTGCAGGTCATGGAAAGAGCCAGAAGAGGTGAACTCACAAGCTTTACGACCTTTGCAAGAGAGAGCAGCCCAAGGAGTTGCCTCGTGCTTCCTCTCTTTTACCTTATAAAAAGTGTTTTGTTTTGTTTTTTTTGAGACAGAGCCTCAAGCTGTCACCCTGGGTAGAGTGCCGTGGCGTCACAGCTCACAGCAACCTCCAACTCCCGGGCTCAAGCGAGTCTCTTGCCTCTGCCTCCCAAGTAGCTGGGACTACAGGCACCTGCCACAATGCCCAGCTATTTTTTGGTTACAGCTGTCGTTGTTTGCCGGGCCCAGGCTGGATTCCAACCTGCCAGCTCAGGTGTATGTGGCTGGTGCCTTAGCTGTTTGAGCCACAGGCACCAAGCCTTTAAACTGTGTTTATGTTACATCCTCCTCCAGCTCAAGGACGCCCTCAGCACCTCTGCCACAGTGCTGCTCGGGCCAAGTCCGGGTCCTGTAACTGTAGATTTCTCCCCACACACTCCCAACTTTTGCAGCTCGGCATCCCAGCTCACGCCTGCTCTCCTACTTGAGAAGTTAATGACCCTTGAACGTGACGTGCAGGCCCCACAATTCTACAGCCTACCAGGGACAAGACAATAACAAAAGCTTCTTCCTCAGCTCTGCCAGTCTCATTTCTCAGTGATCAACGCTTTCCCAAGAACAGCCATTCAGTCTCAGCCGGCCGCCTTCTGGCCTCCACACGGCTCCAGGGTTCTATTCCCAAGTGCCAGTGACCACAAAGGAACTTTTGTTTCAATTGGGGACAACCAGGGTGGCATCACCTGACAAACGGGATTTTTAATGAACACTTAGTACTCAGGGGAATGAGCTATATTCAGCTGGAACTTTCACGGCCAAAAAGTCCTCCAGGCCAATGAAGCTAAGCCTTGGCCAGCAGCAAGGCTTTGTGCACAAAAGCTGTACTTCTCCGAAGCCCCCTAACTTTCTCACGACCCTTCTTATTACCTCCAAAGGAAAGTGGCTGGTCCTACCCACTAGAGCAGACAAGAAAGTCTCAATCGCAAGACAATAAGTTGACGCTGCCTGTTTTCCACGGGCCGCCCCGCTTTCTGCATAACCCTGGTTAGAGGCTCCTTGACGGACCTAAAAATAAACTACATCTTCAGTATAGAACAAAACCCAAATATTCTGTTTCAAGCAGAAAAATTGCTGCAACGTGGCTGGAGCTTTCTTTAAATTATTAAGTTTCCACAGGTCAGTGGAGACCAACCCTTCTGCTTCTAAAATCGCGAATCCATACGGTGAATGTGAGTTGTGCACCAGGACGGCTGGCTTCAGACCGCAGCAGTTCTCAGAGAATCAACTCCAGGATAAACACATGCTCTCCTTTCTTCTCTGTGGACGGTACAATCTCATAACTTGACCCATGGGCAAGCAGAAGCATCATTCAAGCTAAAAAGTGTTACAGTTAGAGAAGTTACTCTCAAGCCCATCCAGAAACATCTCACTGGGAGAACTTTCACCAGAACCTAGCCTGGAAGTTACCCAACTCCCCTGGCCTTGTGTTTTCCAGAAAACCTTTTGAAACTGGGAAAGGTCTGTTTCTGGAAGGGCTACTGGACACAGGGATAATGCCAGGGGCTCCAGGGACAGGTCACCTTTAGAATCTCCTTCTGGATGAGAGGGCCTGGGCCTCTGTTCTAAGGGTGGAGAGATGGCGCAGCACCAGCCTAGGTCATTCTAAGACACATCCCAGCGTGTAGCCCTCAGAAGACTATGCCCTTAATCCTGCCATACCTGTACCCACAGCTCTGGGCAAGGGTCTTCCCTGCTGGCCCCTGATAGCTAGACACCGATTTAGGCCCTAGACTCACCTTGCCAACCCCCTGACACAGCTGCTAATGGCCTTTCCCCCAGGGCAACTCAACCCCATTGCGGGGAGACACACATGTGCTTTCCGGGGCTGGGCGCGGTGGCTCACGCCTATAATCCCAGCACTTTGGAAGGCCAAGGCAGATGGACTGCCTGAGCTCACAAGTTCAAGACCAGTCTGAGCAAGAATGAGACCTCACCTCTAAAAATAGCTAGGCGTTGTTGTGGACACCTATAATCCCAGCTACTCAGAAGACTGACACAAGGGAATCACTTGAACCCAAGAGTTTGAGATTGCTATGAGCTGTGACACCCACACTCTACCAAGGGTGACATAATAAGAATCTGTCTCAAAAAACAACAACAACAAAAAAAAAATGTGCTTCCCACTGGGGCCCTGCACCTGGAGGGGTGCCTTGTGGCACTAAGAAGGTTCCTTTCCTTGATGGAAATAACCTCTCTGGGGAACTCTAGGTGCAAAAAAACTTTGCATCAAAGTTTTAGCCACTAACAGAGAACACGGATACCACATCAAAGAGGCAGAAACAACCAGGTGTGGTGGCTCACGCCTGGTATCCCAGTACCCTGGGAGGCTGAGGCAGGCGGATAGCTTGAGCTCAGGAATTTGCAAGAGTTAGCACTCACTCTCACTCAGTCTGAGCAAGAGTGAGACCCCATCTCTAAAAAGTAACCGGGTGTTGTGGCAGGTGCCTGTAGTCCCACCTACTTGGGAGGCTGAGGAAAGAGGATCCCTTAAGCCCAAGAGTTTGAAGTTAATGGGCGGCACCTATAGCTCAGTGAATAGGGTGCCAGCCCCATATACAGAGGGTGGCGGGTTTGAAACCGGATCCAGCCAAACTGCAATAAAAAAATAGCCAAGCGCTGTGGCAGGCGCCTATAGTCCCAACTACTCGGGAGGCTGAGGCAAGAGAATCGCATAAGCCCCAAAGCTGGAGGTTGCTGTGAGCTGTGATGCCACAGCACTCTACCAAGGGTGACAAAGTGAGACTCTATCTCAAAAAAATAAAGAGAAACAGAGAGGCAGGAATGAAACTACCCGTGTAGGAATTTCTGCACTTCCAGTTAATGGAGCCAAGAAGCCCCCCGACCCCTCCACTTTGCAACAGCCTTTATGCAGACTGGGAATCTAAGTTTCCAAAGGATCACAGAAAGCACAGCTTAGCTTCCCGGTCAGCTTGCCCGGCTGTCCTAGGAATGAAGCTTGCTGCAGGATGTATTTTCAGGAACACATCACCTTTCCTGTGGATGGGGCTAAGGAGGGGCCACACCCTGCAAGAGCAGCCCTGCTCTGGTCTCAGTGAGGCCTCAGGGCACAGAGCGAGTTCCCATGACAGTCCCAGGTGGTGTCTTGCGCGGCGTCTGAAACAAAGGGGATAACAAGGAACAGATGCGAGGGCTGTTCCTAGCTATGAGAATGGAAGATTCTAGGGGTCAGGTGGAAGGAGAAACCAGGCTCAACCATACACATGGAAGCCAGAAGAACAGGATGTGGTCAGCCAGGGAACCTGGGCCGGCCTGGCCACTCCAGACAGCAGCATCTGGCCAGCATGAGCTAAGCCCAGCCTTCCTGCCAAGTGACACTCTCCCACACAAGCGGGCCTCGTCATCCTCTTGCCCTTGGAAAAGCAGCCCATTCCAGGGCCACACACTTCTCCCTCCACCCTTGAGATTTGCTGGGACATTACTCTTTTAGGGAATGAATATGGTGAACAGGCGGGGCAGGAGAAAGGCTATAAAACATTTGGAAATACGATGTACATCCTCAGAAATAAAGGAAATAAACTCTTACAATACAGGAAATCTATTATGATGGTAGGCTCAAAAATGACCCCCCAAAAACACCCACATCCCAGTCCCTGGAACGGGAAATGTTACACAATTGGGGCAGGGTCTCTGTGATGGTGACTAAGTTAAGGCTCTGGTGATAGAGGGGTGACCCTGGATTGTCATCTGAGTGCTAAACACCATCACAAATATCCCCGAGAGAGAGACAAGGGGGAGCTCGCAGACAAAAGAGAAGGAACAATGACACCATGGAGGCAAGATTGTAACCAGGGGAGGAAATGCAGCCCTTGTCGAGGTTCTGGTTCCAATCCAGTGATGTCTGGCCTCCAGACAGTGAAAGAATAGATTTCTGTTGTTTTCAGCCCCAAAGGTTGGGGCAATTTGTTATAACAGACGTAGGAAACTAAGGCAGCCACAAAGCAAACAAAAGCAAAAACCAGAGTGATCGCACACACTAAATATAGCATTGGCTGTTTAGAGGCATTTGCTGATCTTATAAAGCAGATGCTGGAGCTTTGTGGCCACAGGAGGTGGATAACAAGGTTATACAGTGATGGAGTGGGGCTAGAACTGCAGCACGCTCCCCACACACACTCACGAGCTATCTCAGAGGACACAGCGTCATCAGGGACAGGAGGGAGTTAGAGACAGGTGCTGCACACAGGCGAAGGGAGACAGGGCCTGTCTGCCTCAGTCTGCATCCTGAGTCAGGGGACCTGAGTGTGAGCTCCCTTAATCACTCATGACCCCTAAGTCTGACCTCAAATGAGTTGGGATTCAAATTCATAGAAATCCCCAGCCAAGAAATTAACTTTATCTATGGTAATGATATCTCACAGATAAAAGCCCCAGAATGATCTCAAAATCCAAACTTACAAAGTACATGAGACACCATCTCAGACATGAGTCAACAAGAAAACAGAAGCATTGTATCCAGGAGCACCAGAAATGGATTATAAAACTCCTTTATAAGATAATTATGATTTTAAATGATTTGAGATAAGAGCAAGAGAGACGAGATTAAAAAAAAAAAAACTGAAAGATTTGAAAACCACTCAAATTAGAACTCCTAGAGGTGAAAAAAAGACATTAAATGAAAAATGGATGGTCTGAATTCAACTAAAGATGAGACACAGCTAGAAAGAAAATTAATGAAGCAGAAGATGGTTTTTACAGTCATTATCCCAAAAGCAGCAAAGAGACAAAAATGGAGAATTAAGAAAAAGAGTTCAGACTGAGAAGTCCAGGGGAGGTCATAAAGGAATTACTAAAGGTGGGGAGAGAAAGAACAGAAAAGAATCATTTTCCAAAGAAATAAGGAGTTGAGCTTTTTTCAAAACTGAGACACAGAGCTGAGAAGCACAAATCCCAAATAGCAAACGTAAAATTAGATCTGACCCTAGACACACTGTAGTGAACCGACAGAGCTTCGAGGAAAAAGATTTGAAAAGCAAATCCATAGCAAAGTCAGATCACACACAGAGCAATGGCCCCAAGATCAACAGAGGCCAACAGCGACAACAGAAGCTAAAAGACAGAGGGATATCTCACCTCAATGCCGAGAGGAAATAACTCAACTTAGAAATCTACGTCCAGCTGATCTCACTCAACAACAGTGGCCAAAATAAAACTAAAAATACTGGGGATTCAGCTGTGAGGGCTTTGCTGCATCTGGCCCTGGCCTCCACTTGTACACTGACCCCAACCCCCTGTGATCACCTCACCTGTGACTGGCCTGGTCTAGAATCCAACTTTTCAACTTAGGTGTTCTCCAATATTCTCTCCCTAACAAGCTATGGGGGTGTTTCTTTTGGGGGGTAGAGAGGAGATGTGAGGGCTTTTCTTCCTGAGATGCTATTCTCTTTCACCTGTCTGGGCACCGGCCATTTCCTTCTGTGCTAAGGTGGCTGCAGGAGGCATGCCCTTCCCATTGAATCCCTCCCTCTGGCTAATCCTACCTCTAGTCCGGTGTTTTTCAACCTTTTTAATCTCACGGTGCACTTGAACCTACAGGTAACTTCCACGGCACGCTTAAATTATGTTGAGCAAACAAAAAAGAGTAAAGCATTGAATGTCCTCTGAAAATAATTTAATAAATGATCTTTAAAATTTTCAGTGGCACACCGGAAGTCATGGTGCTAGTCACTCTCCCCAGCCCTTCAACAGCTGCCTCGTGTGAAGGGCTGATCTGGTTGCAGGCCCAGCCTCCATTTCCAGACAGACCTTTCTGTGCTTCCTGGCAGACTCTGAGGGGTGCTCCCACCTCTCTTCTGACAAAGGGACAGGCCCTCTCACCTCTTCCTGGTTCCTATCGTGCTCCTAACTGGGGCTGCAGTCACCAGAGACTCAGAGGCACCCCCACCCACGCACATTCCTTGTTAGATTCACTTCTCATCACAGAACCAGCACCAAAAGACTCCAGCCTTTCAGGTCCCCGGGAGCCTTCCCTGCTCAGAGCAGCTCCAGATCCCCCCTGCCCTCTCCTGAGCCTGGCTGTCCTTGTTCAGCTCAGCTGTCCTCTAGGTCCCTGGCAGGGATGAAAACAGTCTCCTCTCCCCTTTTGTTTATACCTCCTCCCAAGCCAGTTCTTTCCTGAAGTGGCCTGGCTTCTGCTCAGGGTAGGTAACGGATAATGACGTCAAGGAGATCAAAACGAAGATTTGAAGTTTCAGAAGTCCTGATACGTGAGCAGAGCCCGGTCTGGCCCCTCGGCTGCCAGCGTGGCTTTGTCATCACCCTTAGGTGGAAGCCAGCTGGACTGATCCTCCCTTTGAGGCCAAGGTTGAGCCGCCCTCCCAGCCACTAGACTCTGCAGATTAAAACAAAAAGCGAACGCAGACGCTAGAGAACATAGCCGATGTAAAGGGAGGGTGTAAAAGCTCAAACTCTGCGTCTCTTTCGTCCTCCCTCATATCCTTAGAAAGATAGATGAGATCTGACTCAGCCAAAGGAACGGATGTCCGAAAGAAAGATGTGGCCTAAGAACCTAAAATAAACCAGAAATGGGTCATTCATCAAGGTGTAAATGTCACCAAAGAGGTGAGGGAGGTAGAAATCCCAGCATTTCACCATATATTATTTTTACATTTTCACAGCGTTTTACAGCAAGACTTTTATACTCTCCCCCCACTCCCACGTCACCTTAGCATTGTTAAGCCTCCCAGTAATCCACACTGCTTGGGGTTTCCCACTGAGCTGTGTGGAAACCCTCCCAGCTTCCTTCTTACCAGGTGCTGACAATCCGGGGCTGAGCTTTGCTCACTTCCCAGGTATGTCACAGGAACCATCCTGGAGCCAGCTCCTTTCCATTTGGGAGGAAGGGGGAAAACTTGACTAGTTAAAAGTTTTGCCCCTGATGAACTGCTCGTTACATAACAGGTATACGTATCTGGAGGGTACATATGCTATGTCAATACAGTCATATAATTCAAATGATCAAATCAGGGTGCTTGTGGTACCCACCACCTCAAACATGTTTCTTCTCTCTGCTGGGAACATTTGAATTCTTCTCTTCTTGCTGTTTTGAAATATCCAGTAGACCACTGTCAACTATTATCATCCTACTGAGTTATCGAACGCTGGATCTTATTCTTAATAACTATTTTTTTTACCCATTTTTTAATGTCTCTTTATCCCACCTGCTCCCCTACCCTGGTAACTAATGAGAGGAATCGACTCATGAATTTTTAGAAGCTAGTTCACATTACCCCCATTGAGCCCGATGAAAACACTGCATATGAAGTTTAAGGGATCAAGTCAACACGTCCACGAGTGGGCCCAACTCTAAAGGCTTAGTGTCTAAGTACACGTCACCTCTCCCCTGGGGAAGGCAACACGCCTGTAAGGCCCCACTCCTTATTGGGCTTTTGGTATCATGGAAACCAGCTTCATGTGGGAAACCCACTAGTCATTCAATTCCATTACTTTCTGAAGAGGAATGGTAAAGGTGAGTAAGGTAAGATCAAGGGTAAGGTGGGATTGCTGAAAGAATAAGTTGGGAGCGGGGAGAATAATCCGCAAACAGGCTGTTAGCCTTCTTTCTTAGCAACACATTCCACATCTCACCAAATCCAGAACCATTCCCCATGCCCTTCCGTGCTGCCATTGTGAACAGAGAGCCAGTTCTGTTACTGACCACCCTGGGCTGCTTGGGGACTTGTGCACTAATGGTTCAGCTAAGACCGTCTTCCCTTTAGTGACTGGATAAACTCGAGTCAAAAACTGTCATGCCCGAGCCTCAGGACTATGTGTTTTTGTTTCTAGTCCCCCTCCCCTGCCAAGGCTTCAGGTCCCCAAGACTCAGATGAGGGGGAACACAGCAGTGGCTCAAATGAAGTACACTTACCCCAACCCCACCACCTGCTCTATCACACAGATGAAACACGAGGAATGAGCAAGGACTCTGAGAAGCTGGCCTGACAGCTGCAGAAACACATGTGTTCACGTGGGACAGACTCAGACGTGGGCCAAATCGTGGTGTATCTCACGTACGGTGTGAAACAAGAGTGACAGGCAGGAGTGTTGCTGATGCTGGAAGCAACCAAAAAAGTGGCACAGAAAATCTGCCAGATAGGACTGTCACCTGGTGGCCGACAGGCGGGGCTTAGCTGTCCAAGTCTGATCCTCTAGAATTTTAAATCTTTCATTTGGTAATACATAGCCAAAAATCGGAAGGATAAGAAAATCGACACTCTGGGTTTCTCTTGGAAAATAAGGTCTAGCAGCACTGGCAACCTGACTGTCCTGTTACCGAGCACTGGGCTTGCTTCCTGACGCAAGGGAGCTGATACCATGGCACTGGCTTTGGAGAAAAGGTTTCATTGATTGATTGATAAGGAGACAGAAGCTGTGCCCAAACCTGTCTCCCCATCTGGGGGCGGGTCAATCTCTGGTGGCATTGCTATCCAGTCCCAGGTGATGCCGACGCTGCCAGTCTGCCAGGCAGACGGTGTTAACAATTAGGAGGTTAAAGCCTTTTCCTATTGCACAAGCCCAGGCTCTGGGACTCGCGATTTTGGCTCTGCGCCACCTGTAACAACTTAAACAATGGCTAATTGGTTTGAGCTGGTCCTGTGGTTACAACACCCAGCTCACCTGACCTGTCTGGCCCCTGTTTCAGACCAAATATCCGCTTCTTCCCTTGACTGTCTTTTTAACCTTAAACCACTTCCTCCAGGATCAGCTGCTCCATGTTTTGTTGAAGTAATATTTAAATTTTATTTCCTCAGCTGCCCCTTATTAAGGGTAACCATGTAATTTAACATGCAAACAAAGACATGCCTGAGAATGAATACCCATACTGTTAATTATACTGGGAAAAAAGACACAAACCCCGGGCAAACTGGATCCAGCGAGGACCCTTCTTGAAACATCCTTTTGTGATAGGTGGGTGGAAATTTTCATGACCCGCTTGATTCTTGGCCATGGGAATGCAAGAAAGAAAAAATTTTGCGTTTTTTTTTTTTTTTTTTTAATAGCAACAATTCGCCAAGAAAAACAAGTAGACATTTTTTGCTGGCCAGAAAGACCTGACCACAAGAAATGTTTTATTCCTAACGTTGCTAAACTTTGTCTCCCTAAGCAAATGACAGCGATTGCACTAACCACAGATAGCGTATGTTTCTATACAATGCATGCTGTGCCAAGTATAAATGTGTGATACTTTATACACAGCAACTCGCTGCCAGATTCACCACAAGCCTACCAAAGAGTGAACTGTTATCCTGATTTTAGAGATGAGGAAAGCACGGCACAGAGAAGTTAAGGTACTTGCCCAAGGTCACACAGCTAGTCAACAGCAGAACTGGGATTTGAACCTCAGACATGGAGTGCTTAAGTCCATGCTAGTGATCATGTGCCCCTGCCTCTGACAAATAGGTCTCTGGAGAACTAAGCCTGCTTCTGATATGACGACTCTAGGGAAGACTGTGATGCTCACCAGCCAGGGTGAATGCACACGCCGCTTATTGCAGTGCTGTAAGGACCCAGCTGGGCCATGTTGCTTTTTCCCCAAATTAGCATCGCTGGTGGGAACTTCTCAAGGTCAAGTGGTGGTCTAAGACATGTCCCTGACAGCAAGTACATGCATCATCTGTTGCATGAATCCCAAGGACATCAGCAGGGACTGGGAGGGAAATCTCTGCCCTAGGACTAAGGTGGGAGATTGGGCCGGGAGGGACTGCTGGAGGAGAGACAGGAGTGTCTGGTGCGCACCCTGTAGCCCACTATGCCTGACATATGTCTTTCCCTTTAAGGCCTGGAGTTCAGAGTACTCAATCCTATCAATGCAAGGGACTATGGGAATAAGTTGTTTCCCCACCACTCCCAACTCCTCAAGCTACCTTGGAACTACCAAGAAGAATTAGTCATGAAAAAGAGAATGAATACAACCATAATTTTGCTTTGCCAGATTCCACTAGCACCATTTTCTCATGCTAACAGCTCCTCCTGAGGATGGCAGGCATCCTGTAAAATGACTAACGATTCGGTTTCAAACAGACACATCAACATCTTCCTGATGACAGCTACAGGCTTGCCAGCACCACAGAAGGTTTGAAGGACTCACAGATATCCAAGACATAGATCCTGACCTCAGGAAGCTCGGAGTCTAACACAGACATCAACAAATGAAATCACACCGCAACACTTGATAAAGAGTAACTGTAACCCCGGCGGTAACAGATTCCACGTTCACTCTGCAAACACTGATTTGCTGGCGTAGATGTTCAACCAGCATTTCTGGAAATGAATTTCTGGAGATTCTGGAAGGGAGACCAGGAATAAATAGAGACTTCAGATCCAGATGGCTTGAATTTGAATCCTGGCTCAATCACAAATTAGTTAAGAAAAATACTTCTCTCTATGGGCCTCGGTTTCCCCATCCATAAACTGAGGATGATTTTACTTGCCTAAAGAGAAGGGAACAAGGATCAAACAAGGTAGCATGTTCAGCCCTTGGCACTCTGACCACCCCAGAGTTAAGTGTCACCTGTGGTTGTGCTCAAATGACAGAGGGTAGCCACAGTTACTCTTTAAAGTGTTACTCTTTCCATTGGAGAAACAGCCAGCAAGGGGCAGGTCCTATATACCACTCACTGTAAGGGGATTTACAGCAAAACCTTTAAACTGTGCTCCTGTTCCCATGGCTGGAAACACGGGAAGTAAGCTCTCTCTCTTTGCTCATCTTTATCTGTTTAACTTTGGCAAAAAGACCCAATGTGCTCAGCTCCCAGAAGATGCCATTAATGTAAGTTTCCTCCCCTCTTGATTATAAATCTGACAGGTGGCTTCCAAATGTATACAGGTTTTATATTTGGAAGGTCCCTATATTGTTCAAAAGGAAAGGGGTTCCCCTGGCAGCTTCCAGAAGGAACATGATAATACTGTGAAAAGATGACCAGACCCCAGTACCAGGTCCCAACCCGGCAGACAAGAGACAGACAGGCAGGCATGCCGTGCATTACCTGAGTTTCTGCACGCCATGGGGCAGCGGACTGACCTCGGCTGATTGTATCAAAGGGGAGCTTTGTAGAGCACCAGTGGTCCTGGTACACAAGTTTGTCACCTTCCTGTCCTCACCTCCCTCCTCCTCGAGCTGGACCTGGATCCATGCAGAGTCAGCAGAAAGTCATGGACAGAATGACTTTAGCCATTCTGATCAAGCCAAGGAAGCCTGCAGAAACGCTTTCCTCCCAAATGAAGCAAGCCAGAAATTAACTACAGTGACACGGGGCAGAGCCTGGCACAGAGGTGAGATCCCACAGCTGCAGTCCGCAAAGCTGGGGTCACCCAACCAACATCCACCAGCCAGGGAATGGGGCAAGAGCACTCTGCAGAGACACAGCCAAATGCCAGGTCAGCAGCGGTGCCTGGACGAGCATTTGTGGGGCCAGGGAAAAGATGGACAGGGGAAGTACTCAGCGGCACTGAGGTCAAGAGCACGCAGCTTGAGCCCCTACTGCCTATGCCCTCAGAACTCCTCAGTAAGACACTGGAAACAGCCAAACACCTGAAGCAGGCAGGATATTGTGATGTCACTTCCTGGGAGTGGCCTTAAGTTCCCAGCAGGAGGTCAAATGCCAGGCTCACCCAATGCCAGAGCCTACTGCTTGATCAGCCACGACTGAAGTTCACCCAGCCACAAAATCTGAATGAGATTATTCCTAGATATGGGCTACCTCTTTCAATTGGCTCAGATAATGGACGGGTTTTCGTTCCTACTTTGACACAAGCAATTAGTAAAGCCCTAGGTATATAGTAGAACCTCCGCTGTGCCTACCGGCCCAAAGCTTGGGACAAGTAGAAAGAATGAACTGGACCCTAAATGAAACTTTAACCAAACTCATTAACGAGACCAGTGGAAAGTAGAGCTCCTTAGTAACTCTCAGAACAAGGTGTACTCCAGATACAGCAGGTTTTAGTCCTTGTGAAATCATGTATGGGAGACCTCCCCTTGGCACCCTCAGGTACTCTCAGTCAGCAGACGTAACCAACCATACTTATAAAGTCTCTCCAGTCCCTCTCCCAGATCCAGAGAGACATCCACACCCAGATTTGAGATACTGGGATCCCAGAGGGACCGAAAAGGACTCCTTTCAGCCTGGAGATTGAGCGTATGTTAAGTTGTTCCAGAAAGAAGACCTCACCCTGAAGTGGAAGGGTCCCTTCAAGGGCATCCTCAGCACCCCCACGGCTGTGAGAGTCGATGGTTTGTCAGCATGGATGCACCACACCCTGGTGAAGAAGATGACCAATGAAAACGGCAGAGCCCACTGACGGCAGTCCCAGGAGCAAACCCTCTCCAGCTAAGGCTGCTACAATCTTGATTTCTTTCCTGTACAGGCTGGCCCGATATAGTTCACTGTGCCACCCAGGAGCCCCCTAAACCAGTGGGGCCACTTGCACAATTGAACAGCCCACTGTAACTCTTTGCTTTCTATTCTGTTAAGTATGTTAAACGGTATGCATTATCTTTCTCAACTAGATTTAGCTTTTAATCGTTGGTTATGTCTACAACTCCGACCACCGTATTAAGAAGGGGTAGGCAAGCAAGACTCAGACCAAGAGTCAAGGGTTTGACTCGGACATAAGACCAAGGGGGAATGTGATGCCCCAACTGCATCTTGCTAAGGGCTTTCAACACTCCCCCTTTAAGACAGCTGAAATGGTTCAGTAAGAACTGCAAAACCCCAGCTTCCCCTTATAAGGCCTTCCCTTACCAGGTGTTGGTTCTTGTCAAATGCAGCTTGCATTAAGGACTCCCCCTCCCCTACCGAAAGCCCCTGATAAAAGGTTTCCACCCCTGCTTCTAGGGGTCGAGAGACTTTGAGGCGTGAGCCCGCGCTCGACCCCGTTGATCAATAAAGGATCCTCACTTAATTTGGACTCAGTGTGCTGGCGTTTCTCTACTCGCTGCGAGCATAACAACATGAGACACTCACAGGTATAAAAAATTAGCCCAAGTCATCATCAGGGACCATGAGAGTCAGAGGTTAAAGGTTTGAGTGTCAGGCCAGGACTTATCTTCCCAAAAGGCATGAACGTGGGCACACAGGCCAGCCCTGAGTGTTTCTTCTGCCTGTGGAAATTGGCAAGGGTCTTTCAAAATTAGAGATCGTTTATGCAAAACAGAGAGGAAGGGTAGTCCAGAAAACGGTATCATTACAAAGTCACATTGTGTGTAATTATCTTTTCCTCTGTACACCTTGCTTTCCATTTAGCACCTGCTACATGATCACACCCTTGAGCACAGGCCCTAACCTACTCCAGATCCCCTGGCTCCCAGTGCCACGCACAGGGCATAGTAGCTACTCAGCGAATGCGCAGGATAACCTGGCTGTGAGCCCCTGGAGTCTGGGACTGATTTTCACATACATTTAAGATCTCATTTGTGATACTAACCCGACTGCGAATGGCTGGGCTGGAGATGTATCTGTGTTTGAGCTCAGTTCCTGGTGCCTCCTAATTGAGTGAGCTCTTTTGACTCAGAGGTTAATTATCTCTTTGCATCTTTTTCTTCGAGAATGTTCTCCCTGGAGTCTACTGGTCATTATTATTCCATGTTGCACTGCTCTCTTGACATAAGGATTTTTTTTTTAAAGGAGACAGAGGATTTCATGGCCTGATTTAGGCCTGGGTGAAAGTGAGAGAAGCCTCAGGGAGACACTTTAGAAATCCGATCTGCCTTCCCACGGGCTCCTCGGAGAAGCAGAAGGCACAGGGAGGCCTGGTCCAGACAAGCCTCCCAGCCCTCCCCCTGCATAGAAGGGGCTGCACCTGGGCCAGTACAGATTTAATACCCCATAGATGTGTTGAGGAGGAGACTTTCAACCTGGACAAACCAGAATCAGGTTGGGGGCGTAGAGAGGGACATTCAACACCTCCATCTTCTATGACCAAAGGCAGCTGTGGTCCTCCCTGCCAACAGACATGCCCTGACAGGCCCACAGAAGGATGCTTTCCACGTATTAACTTATTTAATTTTTTGCAATGACTTCTGAGGGAATGTTTAGTATCTTCAATTTATAGACAAGAAAGCTGAAGCCCAGAGAGGCTAAGTAATTTGCCTGGAGTCACACAGGACTCAAATCCCAGCATTCACAGCTCCAGAGCCCTCACATGCCCAGTCCACCCACTGCCTCTCTGTGCAGACACATCCAGTCTTAGAAACCAGCTCAAGTTTGCCTTCTCCCTGAGCTGTGCTCCTCTGAGTCCACAGAACCACAGGCCTGGATGGACCTCGCAGGCCTGAATCCAGATCTCTTGTTTTGTAGCTGCTGACAGCCCAGGGAAGGAATGGGGTCTGCAATTTCCAAAGTCATAAAACCTCCCAAGGAAGCATGAAGACCTCTCCCTTAAGAGAGGTCCCCCAGACTCTACCATGCTTTTCTGCATCCTCCTGAGACTCACAGCCGAAATGCACATTTAACACTTAGGAAACCATTGGAGGAACACATAGTTCTTTTCCCAGCAGGAATAAACCCAGAAAAAGCAGGAAAACAGGCGTCCTATTTCTTACATGACTCCATCCACGTCAAAGCCCCTGTCCAGTCCCATCTGTGGGCTCGAGCAGGGTAACTGTTCACACCAAGCCATCCGCCCTCACCTGGTTTTCTCTGTGACCAAACGCGTATTCTAACAAGATGGCTGGCACTGGTTAAGGCTGCAACCCACTCCAACTTTTCCATTGTGTGTAAAACATGAGCCATTTGGAAGACAAATTCACCAGGGAAGACTGGTGAGGGATTCCCACAGCGGAGCCAAAGGCTAGGAGAGGCTGCTCAGAGCAGACGCTCACACGAGCATGGAAGTGACCCCAGCGGTGGCCGGTGAGGCATGAGTGAAAACACCACTCGTAGGAGCAGAGAGAGGCAAAGTGACAGAAAGGCCAGGAGTCCAGGATTGGCACCTGCCCCCCAAAGATGGTCACAGTCACCACATCATCAGATCGCCCCCTCACCCTCCAGCTGACCACGGAGAAAGCCAGCAATGAAAGACAAGTCGGGACCCTCACTCCTCACCCCCAAGGGGCACGTCCAGGCTCCGGGGAAGCCCTGAGAACTTGGTTGTTTAAAGTGATAAACGCCAGACAGTCAAGCCACTGGCTCAGTGGAGTGTCCCGTCCCAGATGACATGGGGAAAGCACAGAGACGGGCAGACTGGCAGACACACGCAGGCAGACCGCGCTATTGGTGACCCTGGGTAACGCTTGGCTACCTGGTCTCCGGGCACATCCTGGGACACGCTTCCTACCTGCTTCCATAAGTTGGCACTGCTGACCAAAGACATGGGAGAAGGTGACCGGGCCTGGGGCAGAACTGGATGTCGCCAGCGTGGATTCCATGGCTCTTGGGGGTCTTTGGTGTTGGTCATGTGGCAGTGTCCAGACCCCTAGAGCGCCCGAACAAAGGTCATGGTGGCTACTACTTGTCACTTTCAAGAAAATGTCCCCCTCCCCAAAGTTTGCAGCGTTTCTTCCTCTGACCACCCTTTCCTTGCCGTCTTTTTCAAACAGGTGAAGTCAAAAGGGAGACTCTTTAGGGCTCAGCACACCTGGCCCAGCTGCAGGAATTCCAAGCAAGAAAAAAACCTAAGTTCTGAGTTCCCCTTCCTGCCCCCCACCAGGAGTTGCTTCCTCTTGTCCTGGAGGGATGACTGGGATGAGCTGCCCAATCTGCGTCCCCTGGGGTCACCTGGAAGGGAGAGCGTCCACGGGAGCTGCTCAGCTGCAGCAGCCGCCTCCGGTGCCAGCTGCAGGCAATGGGCTGCCAGGCTCAGCTGCGTCTCCTTCGGCCGCGGAGCAGGGCAGGGAGCAAGGCTGCCCCGGGCTCCCAGGGACGCTGGCCTCCCTCGCAGGCGCCGCCCGGCTCCCGCAGCGGCCGCGCTGGGCTCCTGCGTCCCCACGGCCCCGCGCGAGCGCCGCGGTCCCGGCTCCCCCACGTCCCGTTGCAGTCACGGGCAGAGCGCGAGGGGCGCACGGCGGGCTCTGCGCAGCTCCGGACCCCCTAGGGTCCCCGGCTCCTCCTCTGCTCCAGCGGTGTGCGGCTGGGCTGTGGGGCACCGTCACTGACCCTGCTCGGACCTGCCGCAGCGCTCCAGCCCTCCTGCCACCCCTTCTCCGTGATGCAAAAGGGCCTCTACTTGGAGATATTCTGGCTGCGGAGGGAAGTGCTAACTCAGCCCAGCAGGCTCCAGGGCTGCTGTAACCTCTTCATGCCCACAGCCAACGAAGTGCCAGGCAGGGAGACCAGGCAACTGAGGATAAAGCCCAAGAGCCAAGACCCGGAAAGAGAAATAATAGGATGCCCTCCCTCCTGTGGGGCTTCATCTGAGCCAGCCCAGCCTTGTTCTGTGTGAAGAATGACCTGTCCCCTGCGCCAAAACCAGAGGGACAGTTTCTTGTTCATGACTACAACAGCTATTGGGGGGCAGGCTTGGCGGTGTTTGTAGCCTCCTTTGCCATCTGCTAACATGCAGGTGCTAGCTCTAGAGACACGGGATCATCTCAGGGCAGCATTTTCGTTACTTTGGGGGTTCGGGTGATGAGATGAGGGTAATCTGGGATTTCTTCAGTTACCTCCATCTCCTCCTGGCAGAGGAGCCTTGAAACACTTCCAAGGGTTCACATAAAGTCTGATTTCGTGTTGAGGGTTTCAGGGACTCTAAGTGATTGAACATCCCGTTCTTTCTCATCCAAGAGGCTTGAAATTGGGGGACAGCATACACCATTTTCTCTGGGATCTAAGACACTCCAGGGCTAGGGTCAGGCAGAGAACAGATTGTGTGTTAGCGGCAGAAACCCCATGTAGGAAGGGGAATGCATAGGCTTCTCGGGTGTAAGTGCAAATGGAAGTTACAGTGCAATGGACCCTGTTGGGACAGGGATGTGGAGATTCAGGAGCCCAGGGTGGCCGCTGTGGGGAGCCGAGTGGCCCTACAAAGCCAGCTCCTGGGAGCCCGGGACAGCCTTGCTCCCTTCCCTGAAAAGTCAACCTGCAGATGTCTTCTATTGGCAAACCACGTCTTCCTCCCTTCTGTGTACCCCCAGTTGGTTGCTTCTCACTGTTAAATGATGTTTCACATATTAAACTTACCACGTTGTACTCTCTCCGCTCCCTGAGGGCTAAGCGACTGAGTTGCCTCCTGCGCTTTGCTGCCATAAACAACACAGTGTGACATCAGCCAGCATTATGGTCCTCAAGAAATATATTGTCCAAATCAGGACACTTGGAGAGTGAACAGAGGTGTTATCCCGGTAATCACACCAGGATAAGTGGCATAAACTACAAAGGATGGATCTGCACAAGAATGTCCCTGGGAATTACTCCAAGAGAAAGAGTTCATTGAATGCTTCCCCATGCTGCCTGAGAATGGCCTCCCTGGTTTGTACGCCCACTGGGACTGCCTGTGGGCCAGAGAGAAGGGTCTGTGGTGTCCCCCAATTTCATGATCCAGAGATGAGCCTCTTCCATGACATGAAAAGATGCTCAATTACTTGGACTCCGGGAAACCCTCAACACAAAGTCAGGCTTTATTTGAACTCATGGAAGCACTGTTTACAAGCCACCCAGGCTATGGGACCCGTGGTGGCGCCCTGAACTAACTGAGGCGCCGTTGTTATTATTTATCATACTGCCACATCCATGGGCCTATTCCTGAGCTCTCTATCCTGCTCCGTTGATTCCCCCATACCGTGCTGAGGATGGTAACATTTTATTTTTTTGAGACAGAGTCTCAAGCTGTCGCCCTGGGTAGAGTGCCGTGGCGTCACAGCTCACAGCCACCTCCAACTCCTGGGCTTAAGTGATTCTCTTGCCTCAGCCTCCCGAGTAGCTGGGACTACAGGCGCCTGCCACAACACCCGGTTGTTGTCGTTGTTGTTTAGCAGCCTGGCTGGGTCCGAACCCTCCAGCCTCGCTGTATGTGGCCAGCGCCCTACCCATTGAGTATGGGCACCGCCTGATGGGAACATTTTAAATGTCTTGGCCAACATTTTAAGAAGTCTGGATTTCAAATTTTTCAAAACAAGGCAGATTTGACAGTGTGGAGTCTGCACGTCTCCTGCTATGATCAGCAGGAGCAGTGGTCCCCCCTTATGCAGGACACAGGTCATCATTTCACACCAAGCTTGGTTGCTTTCACTTACAACACAGCCTATTCCTCATCGAGTTGTGCGCAGGTATTGAAAACTTCTCCAGATAATCAAAAGGAAACCATAGTAGAGAAGTCATTGATCTATAGGACTGTTGTATCTGTGCTAATAAAGATCATTTGTTTGTTTATTTGGTTGGTTGTTTAGAGACAGAGTCTCACTCTATGCTCTGGGTAGAGTGCTGTGGCATCATCACAGCTCAGAGCAACCTCAAACTCTTGGGCTCAAGTAATCCTTTCACCTCAGCCGCCCAAGTAGGTGGGACTACAGGCACCCACCACACACACAGGTAATATTTCTATTCTTAGTAGAAATGGGCTCTTGCTCTTGCTCAGACTGGTCTTGAATTCCTGAGCTCAAGCAATCCACCCACCTAGGCCTCCCAAAGTGCTAGGATTACAGGTGTGAACCACTGCAACTTGCCAATAATTAATGTCTTAAGTGGGTTTTGGGGGAAGGGGTTGTTGGGGGGGGTTGTTGTTGTTTGTTTGTTTGAGATAGAGTCTCACTCTGTTGCCCTGGGTAAAGTGCTGTGGTATCATAGCTCATAGCAACCTCAAACTCTTGAGCTTGAGCAATCCTCTTGCCTCAGCTTCCTGAATAGCTGGGACTACAGGCGCCCACCACTATGACTGGCTAACTTGTCAATTTTTAGTAGAAACGGGGTCTCATTGTTGCTCAGGCTGGTCTCTAACTCTTGAGCTCAAGCAACCTATCCCCAGTAAAGATCATTTCTTTAACATCTGTTTGATACCTAATCCTCCGCTGACTACAGGTGGATACAATGGTGGTTTGGCATAGAGAGTGAGGGGGAAGGAGTGAAGAGACAGAGAAGGAACCTGTGATCTGTCGATCTATCACCCGTCTGTCTCTGATAAACCCAAACATCGATTAACCACGCAAGTGGAAAAACATACCACCTTGTGAATCATGATTGTGAAAAATCCCATCATTCCAGTATAGGTGACTAGAGCCTCCAGGGAAAGCTTTAAGTGCTGGGTCTAAGAAGAGAGGTAGAATCTGCTTCAGTAGACAGAGAGGATTGGGTTGGGGGATGCGATTTAAGGGCAAGGCTAATTTAAATGTTGTGTTATACTGAAAGGGTTTTTAAGTCTGCTGACAGCTATTTAGATAAAAAAGGATGTAAATTTGCTATGGTCCAAATCAATGGTCATACTTTTACTTTTTTTTTTGCAGCTTTTGGCTGGGGCCGGGTTTGAACCCACCACCTCCAGTATATGGGGCCAGCGCCCTATGCCTTTGAGCCACAGGCGGTGCCCTCATACTTTTATTTTTAAGATCTCCCTGGTACCTTTTTTTTTTTTTTTTTTTGCAGTTTTTGGCTGGGGCTGGGTTTGAACCCACCACCTCTGGCATATGGGGCTGGTGCCCTATTCCTTTGGCCCACAGGCGCCACCCTCTCCCTGGTAACTTTCAGTCCTATAGACTTTAAACTGACTTGACCCAAAGGGTTCCCTTCACTCTGCTCAGTCTTATACTCAACTCAAATCAAGTCATGCTTAGCAAGTCTATCAGCTGTTAGCACCCACAGCTCCCAAAGGGTACAGAGTACTACCA
The DNA here is from genome assembly GCF_027406575.1 of Nycticebus coucang. Lineage (NCBI taxonomy): Eukaryota > Metazoa > Chordata > Mammalia > Primates > Lorisidae > Nycticebus > Nycticebus coucang. The sequence goes on along the minus strand of NC_069801.1, from coordinate 9,903,101 downwards.
CCTGGTGTTGTAGAAAGATAGAGGCAAAGTGAAGGGCAATTAAAAAAAAAAAAAAACCATGGCACTGAGCTCAGAGCAGCTTGTTTTATGATGCTTCATCTCTCACAGCAAAAGGACACAAGTGGAGGCTGCCACATGTCATGAGCCTAGGAGCACCACAGACTCTAACATGCTCCCCTTCCCAGATGAGGAAACCTGGGCTTAGGAAAAGTCACGTACTTTGTCCAAGATTACACAGCCATGAACAGGTAATCTACCAGGTGAATGGGCCTAGTGGTTCTCTGCTTTGAAACTGACTATACCTATTTCATTGAGACATTGGACTACTGACTCGTATTCCACAAAGATTTCCATATAGACGCAAGGATTCCAACAAGTCATAATAAGTGTCCCTATTTAAAAAAAAAAAATGTTTAAGTAGTTTTATTAAAGTATAAGTCACATGCCATATAATTCACTCATTTAGAGTATTCAATGCATTCAGTGGCTCTTAGTCTATGGACAGATAGGTCAGCCATCAACACAGTCAATGTTAAAATATGTTCACCACATCAGAAAGAAACCAGTACACTTTAGCTATCTCCCCCACCCCAGGACTCCACTATGCCTCCTCAGCTCTATTATTAGCAACTACTATTCTACTCTCTAGAACTATTACTTTCCCTACTCTGGACTTTTATATGCGCAGAATCATGTAACATGTCCATTTTCTTCACTTGGCTCAGTGTTCTCAAGCCAGGTTCACCAATATTTCTTTCTATGAATGAATAACATCCCATTATTCATATACCACGTTATGTTGATCCATTCATCTGTTGGTGAACATTTGAGTTGTAGCCCCATTTGGGTTATTATGAATAATGCTGCTATAAACACTCGTGTCTAATTTTTGGTATGGGCATTTGTTTTTATTTTTCTTGGACACATATCTTGGAGTAGAATTGCTGGGTCAGGGAGTAACTCTGCTTAATCCTTTGAGAAACTGCAAAACTGTTTTCCACTGGTTTTACCATTTCACATTCCACTGGCTGTAAATGAGGGGTCCAACACTGTCATACTGAGCACTGAGTTATTCTAGTGTCCTTAAAGGTGGCAGAGGCCCAAATAGTAATTGGCTTAAAAGAAGCTTAATGACATTTCTCAACAGACTCCTTTATAAAATTAACCCTTTCTTTTCCTGGAGAAATCACCGATCAATAAATCCGAGCCAGGAAGAGATAATACCGTCTTTTTATTCTGTCACCATAAACATAATGTTCCTTTGGAGAAATATCATCATCATAATTATCATCATAATCCCCAGGATTTAAATTATTCCTGTAATTGTATACATTCTATCCAGCGACGAATCAGAAATAACTGGGTATCTCCTTTCCTTCCTTCCTGAATAATTCAAGTCAATGCAAAATAACGGGCAAGAGAGGTAGAAATCTATGCCAGAGGAGTGGGTGGAGGAACACGGCGCTGCGTAGAACCAGCAAGTGGAGGGGACCTGTGAGGTGAGGGGGGATGAGCCCAAGTGGGGAAGTGGGGTGAGGAAGGCGTCCACACAAGGGGGGGCGGTGGCAGCAGCAACAGGAGGTTACGTACACAGGACGGGACCGAGCAAGTAAGTCAACATATTGAGCATAACGGAGTGAGTCTTCTCACTGCTAGAGATGAAAGTTAGAATGACTATGGTGTTAAATACAAATTGTAAATATTGTTGTGAACTTCCTGCATTCTGTCCACTGCCCTCGCCCCCTCCAAAGCCTGTCCCTAGGAGCCCCTGGGACCACAGGAAATCACTCTGGCTGCCAGCCCATGGCACCTTTGCAAACAACAACCACACCTCTATCAAGGCAGAAAGAAAGGGAACCATCTTTTTTTTTTTCTCACTTTGTTTCTGCAACGTTATTTGATCCATTCCTAAAGTATGTGCTGACTATGTAAATATTTGCTAAATGAAAGGATGAATCAGTATGTTAGCATCCAAAAAAAAAAAAAATACTGTGAACTTATGGGGTTTTTTCTTTTTTTTTTTTTTTTGTGCAGTTTTTGGCCAGAGCCAGGTTTAAACCCGCCACCTCCAGTATATGGGGTCAGCGCCCTATCCTTTTTGAGCCACAGGCACCACCCATTTTTTTTTTTGAAACAGAGTCTCACTTTGTCACCCTCGGTACAGTGCCGTGGTGTCACAGCTCACAGCAACCTCAAACTGTTGGGCTTAAGCCATTCTCTTGCCTCAGCCTCCCGAGTAGCTGGAACTACAGGCACCTGCCACAACGCCCGGCTATTTTTTGGTTGTAGTTGTTGTTGTTTTAGCAGGCCCGGGCCAGGCTCGAACCCACCACCTTCAGTGTATGTGGCCGGCACCCTCCTCACTGAGCTACGGGTGCTGAGCCGAACTTATGGGTTTTTTTTTTTGTTTCGTTTTGCTTGTTTATAAGACTGATTTTAGGGTGGCACCTGTGGCTCAAGGAGTAGGGCGCCAGTCCCATATGCCGGAGGTGGCGGGTTCAAACCCAGCCCCGGCCAAAAAAAAAAAAAAAGACTGATTTTATTTTCAAGTGTTTGGAAGTTTTCGAAAAAAATAAAATGACAAGAATGCATACAGGTATTGACATTATTCACCGACATAAAACCCTTGGCAGAGAAGTGAACTTATGGTTTTTAATCCATGTGTGGCCCCATAAATAAGTCTAGAGTTAGAGGTGTGTTTGTGTGTGTGTGTGTGTAGAGACATACCATATCCCCTCTTTTGTCCTCTAAGAGGGCCTGAGACAAGTGACATACATTTCAATAGCAATAAGCTCTCCTAGAAACTAAGATCTCCTTTATTAAAAAAGGAACCAGAGCTGCCAGATCCAGGGCTGATGCGAGGAAAACACAAGGAGAGCTTGGCAGCTAATTCACCAGGAAAGCAACTGCTTAGAGATGGATGGAGACATTCCAAAAAGATAAAAGGACAGGGACGGCGCCTGTGGCTCAAGGACTAGAGCACTGGCCCCATATACCGGAGGTGGTGGGTTCAAACCCAGCCCCGGCCAAAAACTGCAACAACAACAACAAAAAGATAAAAAGCCAGTTTGAAGAAATTCCCACCAACAAAATTAAGGATAATTGCAGTGTAAAAAAAATGATAATAGTAAATTATAACTCATTGACTAGAAATACAGTAGAACCTCCGTAGTTGACCACCTGCCCATACCGACCACCTCCTTAAGTTGACCTAATTTTCACAAACTGGATGGACACACCTGTACATACATGTCAGTGCAGCAGGCCTAGCTCCTTATGTTGACATTGAAAATATTCTTCAAGGAAGGGGTGAAATAACGACATTTTCAGACAAAAGAAATCTAGGAAAACCTAACACCAGCCAACCCACTCATGAAAACACTACAGGGACTTTTTTGAGGGAGTAGAGAAATGATGGAAGCTCAGATCGTAAGATAGAACAAATAACAAGTGAAAAGGCTTAATTGTCACTAAATCTAAATTAAATATAAATGAGTATTAACGTTTAATACTAATACGTCAATAATTTAGAATTATTAATGGTTAACATTAATTCATTTTATATTATTCATGATATATCAGTGATGTACTATAGGGTTTTAAATATATAGAGAAATAAAATGCAGGCTCGGGACCTGTGGCTCAAGCGGCTAAGGCGCCAGCCACATACACCTGAGCTGGCGGGTTCAAATCCAGCCCGGCCTGCCAAACAACAATGACAACTACAGCCAAAAAATAGCTGGGGGTTATGGCAGGCACCTGTAATCCCAGCTACTTGGGAGGTGGAGGCAGGAGAATCTCTTGAGCCCAGGAGTTGGGGGTTACTGTGAGCTGTGATGTCACAGCACCCTACCCAGGGCAACAGCTTGAGGCTTTGTCTCAAAAAAAAAAAAAAAAAAGAAAGAAGGAAAAGAAATAAAATACAGAGCACAAACAGCTCAGAAGCTGGAAGAGGATAAATGGAATTAGAAAGGTCTAAGATCCTTTCCATGTCCAGAAAAAAAATAGAAGTATTAATACATAGTAGACTTTGATGAGTCAAGGGTGCATACTGTAATCTCTTGTGTAATCACTGAAAGTTTATAAAAGAGTATGTGGTCACCAGACTAATGGAGGGGACTGGAAAACTGTAAAGAAATCTGGTGTTAAAAAAATCTGAAAGTAAAATAAAATAAGAAATCTGGTGTTGGCTGGGTGGGTGGCTCATGTCTGTACTTCCAGCACCTTGGGAGGCCAAAGCTGAAGGATTGCTTGAAGCCAGAAGTTTGAGACCAAGTTGGCCAACACAGTGAGACCCTGTCTCTACAAAAAATGAGAAAAAAAAATTAGCCAAGCATGGTGGCAGGTGCCTGTAGTCCTAGCAGATTGGGAGGCTGAGGCAGAAAGATCATTTGAGCTCAGGAGTCTGAAGCTGCAGTGAGCTATGATACTATGATCACCCACTGCACTTCAGCCTGAATGACAGAGAGAGAACTTGTCCTGAAAGAAAGAAAATGAAAGAGGAAAAAAAGGAGGGAGAGAGAGGGCGAGGGAGGGAAGGAAGGAGAAAAAGAGAGAGAGAGAAAGAAAGAAAATTAGTATAGCTTTGTTATTACCATAGTAGACTTTAAGATTAAAAATCAGCTCCAGCAGCCAAAAATATTCTGTATAATAACAAAATAATCAATTCAACAAGACTCCAAACGAGGCAAAAAGTGTCGAACTTTGAAAAATAAACCCACAGGAAGTAAAAAATAGAAAAACTAAACAAAAAAAAACCTAGAAAAACTGAACGTAATTAACCTACTGGCTGATGGACATACACAATGGATCACTTGTACCCAGCAATTAGACAATACATTCTTTTTTTTTTTTTGGAATCAAAAGAACATTACAAAAATTGTCCTTCTGCCAGACCTTACTTCAAGTCTGAAAAAATGCCAAAGGATAAAATGAAACTGTCTTAATCTGATAAAGAATTTACATGCAAAGCCTGTAGAAAACATCATACACAATGGGTGAAATATCAAAAGCTTCCTCTTCAGATCTGGAATGAGACAAGAATGACCACTATCATCACTTCTATGCAACATTATATTGAAGGTAAAAGAAATGATGTTTTGGGTGGCTCCTGTGGCTCAGTGAGTAGGACGCTGGCCTCATATACCGAAGGTGGTGGGTTCAAACCCAGTCCCAGCCAAACTGCAACAAAAAATAGCTGGGCATTGTGGTGAGCGCCCGTAGTCTCAGCTATTGGGAGGCTGAGGCAAGAGAATCACTTAAGCCCAAGAGTTTGAGGTTGCTGTGACCTGTGACGCCACGGCATTCTACCAAGGGCAATACAGGGAGATTCTGTCTCAAAAAGAATAAATAAATAAAAATAAAAAAATAAATGATGTTTGAAGTTTAAAACGTAGAAATATAATTTTCACTATTTGAAGTTGACATGATTATGGTAGAAAATCCAAAAAGCAAAATCTACAGATAAATTCTTAGAATGAATTTTCAAAGTTCATTCTTTTCATTCAAAGAATGAATATATGCCTAGAAACAAGGCATATATGAACAAATAAATACACACAAAACAGAAGATAAAAATTTTTAAATATGAAAATATATCAAATGACGAGGAATAAATCTAATGGAAACCATGCAAGGCCACTCTACAGAAAGCTATAAATGATGAACAAATTGTAAAGTGACCTAACAGATGAGGAAATGCACCACTGAGTCATGATCCAATGTTACAAGAGTTTCAGTTCTCCCAAATTAGTCTACAGGTTTAATCAGATCAAGACTTGAACAGATTTTCTGTAAAAATTGACAAGATTTAATTGAAAAGACAAAAGGCCAACAGCTCTTGAAAAAAGGCCACCAAAAAGGAGGACTTGGCTCTACAAGATTATCTAGAGAGGTTATTAAGCTTCAATAATTAAAGGGTATTGACAGAAGGATACACAGATATCCAAAACAGAGGGGAAAAAGGGCTCACGGTGTGGCATTGTGACAAAGCTGTCACTACAGACCACCGAGCATCAACGTTGAGATGATACTGAATGGTGCTCAATCAGCTGGAAATTTATATGGGGGAGAAAGGTGAAATTTGACTCCCCCCTCACACCAGAGACAAAAGTCACTTACAGGTGGATTGCAGATTTCAGTATGAAATCAAAAGAAAACTTCTTGACAATGATAGAGAACGTCTTTAAGACCTTGGTGGAGAGGGACGCAAAGAGCTCTAGCCATAAAGGAAACGATGGATTACTTAGACATCAAGGTTAAGGACGTCTCCCATTCTGTGGTTTGTCTTTCCATGCATCTGCTATTGCCTCTTGATGAAGGAAAGAAATTTGTGACTTCTATAACCAAGAAACGATTCACTCACTGTAGAAAGTGCTCTCTCCAATTAGTGGGATGGAGAACTCAATTAAAACAGACCAGAGGCTTGGACAAGCGCTCCACAAAAAGGGATGTTTACAGTGGGCAATATGAGAAGGTGCTGCTGCACATCACTCAGGGGGATAAGCACATTAAAACCCCAGTGAATTTCAAACATGCATCCACCGTGACAGCCAACATCGGATCAACAGTTCCAAGTGTGTGGACAAAGGTATACAGCAACAGGGACTGTCATACACCATTAGGAAAAGTATAATGTGGTGCAGATACTTTGGAAAACTACTAGCCATTGTATTTTAGAGTTGAACAGCCACCCACTCTAGGACCTAGTGGTTCTACTCCTAGGTACACAGCTCTTATCAGAATGTTCACAGAAGCATCCATTGTTCACAACAGAAACAGAAAACAACCCAAATTTTCATCAGCGCCAGAACAAAATGAACGTGTTTATTCACACAACAGAACACTCATGGACTGGCTTGGCGCCCGTAGCGCAGTGGTTAAGGCGCTGGCCACATGCACTGGGGCTGGCAGGTTCCCACCCAGCCCGGGCCTGCTAAACAACAATGACAACTGCAACAAAAAAATAGCCGGGTGTTGTGGCGGGCGCCTGGAGTCCCAGATACTTGGGAGGCTGAGGCAAGAGAATGGCTTAAGCCCAAGAGTTTGAGGTTGCTGTGAGCTGTGACGGCACAGCACTCTACTGAGGGCAACATAGTGAGACTCTGTCTCAAAAAAAAAAAAGAAAATAAAAGAAAGTGAGCAAACTACATCCAAGTGGCTGATTCTCCAGGCTGAGAATGGAAACCAGACATTTTAAGAAATCCACACCTAACTACGTTCAGTTTTGTCTTTTTGAACTTCACAGAATCATTGGCCTGAGGGTCAGGATAGTGATTATCTTTAAGCAGAGGGGCTGGTAACCGGGATGGTGCCCTGGACACAGTTGCTCAATCTCACAATGTATGCTGTTGTTACACTTGGGTAAGATTCACTTTCAAACGTCTGGATGGATACACACCAGCCTTAACAACTCTCACCCTGACGCACTAGGACAGCTGAGGGCCCTGTCATTATATTACTTCAGATTGTCCAAAACAAACTTGTGAGGCTGTAACATTTTAAATAATGAAGCTTTGAATGGGGGCGGTAAGTTAGCTTTCACCAAGGTGCTCTATTCCCCAAGCACAGCTACTGGAAAAGGTTTAACATTTGAGGAGCAATCTATTAAATGCAAGTGAGCACTACTTTATCTTAGCGATGGCCTTGTTTCCCCTTGTTCTACTTAACGCTTTTCCCTGAGTACAATAAAAAGTCTAAGATCGGGAGAGAGGAGAGGAGGGAGGGAGATGCGTCAAGGGTCACGGTGTACCGCACACCTCTTGGGGCTGGGATGCAATTATAAGAAGGACTTTACCTAACCATTGCAATCCATGTAACCTAGCTCATTGTACTCACAATGAATCCCAAACTATAAAAATAAATAAATAAATAACAATTTTTTAAAAAAGGAACTCTAACATCAGACCCGAGGAAGTCTCTCTGCCGGGTTTCACAACCAAAGACTCGGTGAACTGCTTCTTGGTTAGGGGCCGGTTTCTCTGAGGAGCTGGTGGGAGCCACGTCATCAGACTTGTCTCTGTTTTGTGTCGCTAGGGATAGCGTGCTATTGTTTGTCCAAACTGGGGCACTTGAAGGTGAAAGAGGTGCTATTCACAACCATGCCAGTACATTCAGCATAAACCAGGATCCTCCTAGCAATCAGGGTAAGGTCACAAGCTAGCCTGCCACTCAGAACTCACTACAGGAACTTCAAACTGTAAATGGTCCCCACGGGATTCGAGCTGTGCTGTCAACCATGTTATTAAAACAAGGTAATTGCGCTTGCTTCCTTTCTGCGTAGCAGCTAATGCCATTAGCTCTGAAATAGAAACCTGCGCTAAAATGTGTCTTTTATGAGACGCAGGGACTTTTGTACCTTCCCTGCCTTGTTTGTTGGGTGCCAAAAGACCGCCTGTGGCACGCTTTGCCAATGTGACAGGGGCATGCTGAGACCTAACCTTTGTTCCAATTGCCTCTCTTAGGCCCTTCCTGGTTGATATATGGGTGAAAATTCCAGGTCATTAAAGACCAGGAGACCCCAAGGTTCACAGTAGGGGCTTAATAAATATGTTTTAAAGGAATTGCATGGCATAATGGCCTTCCCCAGACCTCTACTTGCTGCAGCCTCTCCAAATACTGAGCTTTTACTTCCTCGGCCTAAAAGGCTCCTACCCCCTCATCACCAAGTGAGTCCCTTCCCGCCCGTAGCTCTCAGTCCTGCCATCCTGTCCTCATGGAAGGCGTCTCTGATTGCCCCGGGTAGGTCTGTGTCTGTGTCACTCATCCCATGGACCTCCTGGGATTCAGATTTTGATCTGAGACTCAATGACCTTTATTCTCTGGAGTGAGAGGCCATCCAGGTCTTCTCCTGGGGTACAGAAGGGAAAGGGGCACCCACCCCAAATCTCAGGAGTCCAGACGACTATCGGAATGCAGACTTCAGGATGCATGCATACGCAACATCTCAAATAAAGGCAGGATTGCCGAGCCGCCACCCCGAGTTTCCAGCTCAGGAGGAGCTGAACGTCGAACAGGTTCCCCAGGGAAATGATGCCGCTGACCCGGGGCCCCACTTTGGGAACCACAGCCTTAGAGTATGCTCGCCACACCTCCCACCCTCACCCCACGTCAAGGTGCAGAAGGTACTTCCATGCCAGGATCAGAAATGGGCAGAAGCAGCATCCACTTCTAAGCAGCGATTGCACTGTGAGAAAGATCAGTACAGTGACTGTCTGATGCCCTGTGCTAGGCTGAATAATGCCACCACCACCCCAAGATATCCATGTCCTAAGACCCAGAACCTCTGAATATGTTACCTTACGTGACAAAAGGGACTTTGCTCTGATGACATTAAAGATCTTGAGCTGGGGGGACTGTCCCAGACGGTCCAGGCGGGCCTGACAATGATCACAATGACCCTTGTAAGAGAAAGGTCATCAGATGGTGGAGGCCGAGACCGGAGTGATGTGTTTTGAGAACGAAGAATGGGCCCGCAAGCTGGGAAGCGCAGGGAGCCTCCAGAGCCATAATTTTCAACCACCGTGCCCCCTCCAAAATTTTTAAAGATCATTAATTAAATTTTCTTCAAAAGACGTTCAAAGCACAGTAAATATATTCTTTTTTTTACTCTTTTTTTATTAACATAATTTAAGTGTGCTTCAGAGTTTAACGATGGGTACCAGTGTGCCCTGAGATAAAAGAGATTAAGAATCCCTGCCCTCAGGAAGGGCAGGGAAGTCAGCAGCATTTCCTTTCTGTGGTTTCTTCAACTACCTCGGGGCCCAGGCAGGTGCTGCTCCCCAGAGCTGGAATGTTTGTGCCGAGTCCTGTTCAGGAGCTTACACACAAACATCTCCAACAGCAGGAGGATGAGCTGGTGCCATTCCTGGTGGGACCTAAGTATGTCAAGTGGGGAGGAAGCACTTGACACCAGAGGTTAGCACAGGATGCCCCGTGGAGGACTCACTCAGCAATTTAGGGAGCCAGCTGTGACAAAAACCCACTCTCAAGGCTTGGACGATAAGGAGATTTATTATCCCCAAACCAGTCCCAAGGTAGATGTTATAGATTGAATTGTATCCCCCTCCCTCAGAAGGCGACCTTGGAGACAACCTCTTTGCACAGGTAACCGAGCTGCAGTGAGGTCATTAGGGTGGGCCCCGAGCAGATATGACTTCACTAATGTCCTTATTCAAAAGGGGTATTTGTATCCAATGTACTCAGCCCTACTATGAAGCTAAATTATAGCTTTCACATGAAGGCTACAACCCAACTATAGCACAAGACTATGAGGAAAGGGCCAAGGAAGGGGAAGGGAGGGGGGAAGTTATGGTGAAGGGAGGGTGATGGGTGGGTGCATCTTAGAATGGGTACAAGCAAAACTTACTAAAGGCAGAATACAAATGTCAACATACAATAACTAAGAAAATGCCATGAAGGCTACGTTGAACAGTTTGATGAGAATATTTCAGATTGTATATGAAACCCACACATTGTACCCCTTGATTGCACTAATGTACACAGCTAGGATTTAAGAATAAAAATAAAATATAAAAAAAAGGGGTATTTGCTGTGGTATACGTATACCATGGAATACTATTCAGCCATTAAAAAAGATGGAGACCTTACATCTTTTACATTTACCTGGATGGAGCTGAAACACATTCTTCTTAGTAAAGTATCACAAGGATAGAAAAATAGCCAATGTACTTGATACTAATATGAAACCAAAATAGAAACCATTACATGCTCATATGAATAATAAAACACAAATATAGTCTAGTACGGGGGGAGGGGAAGGGGAGGGGGAGGAGGGTTGGTCGGAGGAGGGAGGGCAGGAGGCAGATCTCACCTATTGAGGTGAGATACACACATAATGAGGGTGTATATCACGCCCCCTGGGTGAGGGCTCTTTCACACCTGGAACTTCACCCTGGAAGTGAGAACAATGTAATCTAAAACTTTGTACCCTCATATTAATTTGAAATAAAAAGAAGTAAATTGAAAAAGAAAAAAAAAAGGATATCTGGACACAGGCATGTACAAGAAGAAAACGCTAGGTGGAGATGAATCTAGGAATCAGTATGAAGCTTTTCCAGGCCAAGGGATGCTGAAGATTTCCAGAAAAGAGAGCTAGTTTCCAAACCAGAAGCTGGTAAGAGGCCCAGGACAGATCGCTTCTCACAGTCCTCAGAAAGAACCAACCTTGCCGACACCTTGACCTCAGGGTTGTAGCCTTCAGAATTATGAGACCATGAAGTCTCTTCTGGGAGCCGCCTACTTTATGGCACTTCGGTACAGACTAATACAACAGGGGGGCTGCAGTGGTCATGAACTCCCAGTCCAGCAGCAGCGTCTGGGACCACCATGTTCTCCTCCTCGGTGGAGTCAGCTACGGCTTGTGGTCTCAAAATAGCTGCTACGGATAGGCATGAGAAGGCCCAGGAAAAGAAGGGCCATTTTTCCCGCTTGCTTCTCACCCATCAACAGCCCTCTTTAGAAGTCCCCTGGGCAGCTGTCCCTCACATATCACCAGCTGGTTAGCACTCCATGGCTAAGCCAGATGAGCAGCTACAGGAACGGTTTGCCCCACTTCAGATTTCCCCCTGCAGCTGGAGGGAAGGTCATCCTTCCCTACAGAAGCCAGGGCTGACTGATCCATTGATTGGAATAGGTGCAGGGCCTGGAGCCAGCCGTACCTTTAGAGACCCTCAAGGACGTTTCACTTCTCACTGTTAGTGAGGTATATGTATCAAATGTCACTTACATAAGTTTAATTTTTAAATATCTGCATGGAGGAAGGGGTTCCCAAAAGCAGAAGTGCCCATGACCCACAAAAATCAGAATGCAGCCCCGGATGGACACTTCTGCCAGCAAAGGAGAAAGGATAAAAGGCTATTGGGTGGGCAGCCGGTTGAGTTGGCTGTGACTCAACTCACAGAAGGGGAGGTACAGCTATCGGGGACAGTAGCTCACCCAGGCATGGATCCTCCGGGCATAAATGGGGTACGGGGTGTTTGTACAGCTGAAAAAAGGTCCCCTCCCATTACCCCATCTTTTTGTTTGTGTGTTTGTTTGTTGTTTTTTCAGACAGTCTTACTCTCTTGCCCTGGACAAAGTGCCATGGTGTCAGAGCTCACAGCAACCTCAAACTCTTGGGCTCAGGAGATCCTCCTGCCTCAGCCTCCCGAGTAGCTGGGACTACAGGCACCCACCACGACACCAAGCTACTTTTTTCTTTTCTTTTTTTTTTGAGACAGAGTCTCACCATATCACTCTGGGTGGAGTGCCATGGCGTCACGGCTCACAGCAACCTCAAACTCCTGGGCTCAAGCAATTCTCTTGCCTCAGCCTCCCAAGTAGCTGGGACTACAGGCACCTGCCACAACACCTGGCTATTTTTTGGTTGTAGTTGTCATTGTTGTTTGGCAGGCCTGAGCTGCGTTTGGACTCACTAGCTCCAGTGTATGTGGCTGGCACCCAGCCCCTGAGCTACAGGCACCGAGACAGTTTTTTCTATTTTTAGTAGAGACGAGGTCTTGCTCAGGCTGGTCTCCAACTCCTCAGCTCAGGCAATCCACCCTCCTCAGCCTCCCAGAGTGCTGGGATTACAGGCATGAGCCACTGCACCCTGCCGTCACCCATCTTTGAAACTCCCCATGGAAGAGTCAACAACCTCCCCTGCCTTGTGGGTTTACAAGTTTCTCCTTGCTATGGACTGGATCGTGTCCCCTCCAAAATTCACATGTTGACGCCCTAACCCCCCAATGCAATTGTATACGGAGATGAGATCTTTAAGGCTGAGGTCCTAATCTAGTTGGACAGGTGTCCTCATAAGAAAGGGGTGTACGTGCACAAAAGAAGCTGTGTGAGGACACAGAAGGTGGCTGTCTCCAAGCCAGGAAGAAAGGTCTCGGCAGTCACCTTAATCTTGAACATCCAGCCTCCAGCACCGTGAGGAAATACATACCTGCTGTTTAAGCCTCCCCACCCTATCCCAGTCCATGGACTTCTATCACGGCAGCTTGACACACTAATATGTTCATCTAGCTCAATCCCCTTCAGAGCTGCTATGCTACTAATTTGTCCAAGGTAAAGCAAAGCTTGGCACAGAATCTAATCCAACTTAGGGTGGAGATGGGGTGGTGGGTCTGCCTACCTCCCACATGCCCCTAAGGACACAGGCACTGCAGGTAGGGGTGTCTCTGAACTGATCACCTGCAGATGCTAACTGGGCTCCTTCCCGCCCTCCTTGCCACAGGCTGTGTTCTTTATCTCTGAGCTCACTGCATCTGATTTTGGACCATGATGGTGTGGTCTCCGATGGAAAGGAGGCCCAACCCTCCCCATCAGCATGGAAAGCCCAACCTCCGAATGATAGGAGGGATGAAGAGGGAGGGAACTCACCAGCTTCATCAGAAAAATACAGTTTGCAAGGGAAGTGCTAATTCATCAAAGCACAGCCAACACGGGGTGGGCTCCACTTCATCAGCCCCATGGACGCACAGCAGAAGCAACAAAAGAGGCAAAAGAACAGAAATTCCTTCCAGGGAGCCCCTGGTGAGTGTGGATTTTTTTACACGAATAAAGAGGAGCTGATTAATCAAAGCTGGTAAATAAAAGCAGCTTGCTATGTCTCGAGTCACGAACAAAATCCAAACTTCATGGTCCTTTTCCCCCTTTCCACGTTCGAGCCCCCTCTTCTGTCAAGATGAAGTGCGACAGGAGCAGATTGCTAACGAGGCCGCTGCTTGGCCATCTCAGCTTCATTTCTTTTCCTCAATAATCGATAACGTGTGGGTCGCGGCTGCTATAAACGTCAGGCTGCAATTTGTGACTAAGGCCAGCGCAAATCAGTCCAGGCAGCCCTTGACTGGAGGCCTCCCCCACCGTGGCCAGAGAGGAACAATAAAAATGCTCAAGGCTGCAGTGGTATTTTTCTTCCTATCAGCACTCAGTGCAGGAGGTTCAAGATTTCATTTAATTCTGCAGACTCCCTGGGAGGGAGGGAGTCTCGGCCTGAGGTTTTCAGCAATGTTTGCTTGACCTTGGAAAGTTCAAGGATGGGGGGAAGGGGACTAGAGAGAGCACAGACATTGATCTTTAAAAGTATAAGATCTTCAGGAGTTTGAGACCAGCCTGAGCGAGAGTGAGACCCCATCTCTACCAAAAGAAAAAAAATAGCCGGGCATTGTGGTGGGCATGTGTAGTTCCAGCTACTTGGGAAGCTGAGGCATCAGGCTTCTCAGGAGCCCAAGAGTTGGAGGCTGCGGCAAGCTATAATGATGCCAGGGCACTCAACCCCAGGGCAACAGAGTGAGAATCTGTCTCGAAAAAATAAATAAATAAAAAGTGGTCTCCGCCCCTGTAGGTCAGCGGCTAGGGCACCAGCCACATACACCAGAGCTGGCAGGTTCGAACCCAGCCCCGGGCCTGCCAAACAACAATGTCAACTACAACAATAAAAAAAAAAAAAAATAGCCAGGCATTAGGTGGGCGCCTGTAGTCTCAGCTACTCGGGAGGCTGAGACCAGAGAATCACTTGAGCCCAGGAGTTGGAGGTTGCTGTGAGCTATGATGCCACAGCACTCAACCCCAGGGTGACTGAGTGAGACTATGTCTCCAAATAAATAAATAAAATGAAATGAAATAAAATAAAATAAAAAGTGTAAGTTCTTGGGCAAAGTGACCTGTCCCTTTTGGAGACCAACAGGGAAGAGCCGTTATTCTGTAGACAATAGTAATGACCCCCGCTGTCTGTGCCTGCCACGTTCTACTCCCTTCTTGTACCTTCCCTGGGTTAGTTTTACTCGCCAGTCTGATTTCAGCTTCCTTCTTCTCTTCTTCCGGGCAGTCTTCTCTGATCTTCAGGGCTGAGTTGGGCATCTCCTGTACATTCCCATCATTTATAGGACTTGTGGACCCTGCTTTTTCCAACAGCACTGACTCCTTCCAGCCACAGAATCGTGTGTTCTTTGGTGGGGGGTCAGGGGGCCTCTGTCACAGCCTTCTGAAGGAGACCTTCCACCGAGACTTCTACCCTCCACTAGCCAAAGGAGTCGGCAGATCAAGTCCAGGCTAGGCAACCCGAAATTGATCAAGTTGAGGAAAATGGTGGGAACAAATTTGTCTCAAAGGTATGGAGTCCAGAAAAGACTTTAATATTTCCTGCTGGTAGATCCTAGAGCTGCCCCTTCCTGCCCTTCCTGGCTGTGCAGCTTTTCCCTCAATCCTGTGAACCATCCCGCAGCCTCCTGGTGTTGGCCAGAATCAGCTTCTGTTGCTTATCACCAATGAGACCTGAGCTCCCCCCAGGATCCCTCCCATTACTCTCACTCAGTGTTTTTGCAACCTTTTTTTTTATCTCGCGGCACTTGAACCTATAGTTAAACTGGGGGCACATTTAAATTATGTTGATCAAAAAAAAAAAAAAAGAGTAAAAAAGGGAATAGACTTGCTGTGCCATCACAGCTTTTCTGGGAAGTGGGAGAAGACAGGATCGTGTCCAACTTCTTTCGAAAAGAATTTAATGAATGCTCTTTAAAATTTTTCAAGGCACATCTAAGATCCTCTCATGGCACACCGGCTAAAAAATCACTGCTCTAGGTAGTAACTTACTCACCTTCAGACCCCCAGTGCCTTGCGTAAGGCCTGGCACATGCCAGCTCCTCCCTGACTTACTGTGTGGAAACTCCCCGTGCTGCTCACTAAGTAATGCTGCTTTGATCTGCCTGTGTGACGAGCTGTCAAACTGCCATGCACCTACAAGGCCACTCAGGGATGTGAGCCGCCGGAGACAAATGTGACATGGTGGAAATATGTCAGGCTTCAAGGCAGGAGCTTGCGAGGAAGAACGCAAATTCATCAAAACACACCCATTCACTTGGGACCCATAGAAAAGCAAGTACATTTTACAGGAAAGAATGTTCTGGAACAAAGCTTGCATATAGAATTTAATTGATCTGGCTTCTTATTTGCTTGCCTTTTTGATCTGCCCTCTGAAAACGGTCCCCTCTCCTCTCCTCCCATCTCCCAGAAGAGCTAAGGAAGTTGTCTGTCTCTGAGTGATCAAACATGACTCTCCCTCCATCTTAGACCAGGGATCCACTAAATTTTTCTGCCAAGAGCCAGAAAGTTAATATTTTAGGCTTTGCAGACTGTCTCTGTCTCAACTACTTGCACCAAAGCAGCTGTCGCTGATGTGTAAGCAAATAAGCAAGGCTGGGCAGCAATAAGACTTTAGTTATAGACTCTGAAAGTTGAACTTCAGATAATTTGGGGTGTCATAAAGTATTCTTCTTTTGATTTTTTTTTCCCCACCATTTGAAAAGATAAAAATCATTCTTAGCTCAAGAGTCACGGGCATATTTAGCCAAGGTTTGCTGTTCCTAATCTAGAAGACCGGATAGTTGCTCACCTATGGTGGAAGATGACCCTCTTCAGCTTCTCATCCCCCACCCCCTTCACGGCTGCAGCACTGGGAGGGAATCTCCAGAGGAAGCATTGAGAGGGATCTTACAGAATGGGAGGCGTGGGGAGAGGTGGTTAGAAGCCACAGGGGCGGACCAGGACAGAATTCTCCCACTCCTGCTTGCTATTTCTGTAGCTTCTGGGAAATTTAGTTAACTTTTCAAAGCCTTGGTTTGTTCTTATGCAAAGTGGATCTGTAGTACCATGTGGGGTCATGAAAATCCTGTGATGGGGAAGGAACAGAACGTTTCCATTTTTTTATGTGTCACTATAAAGGTAACTATAAAGAACGTACGTCCAGGGCAGTGCCTGTGGCTCAGTGGGTAGGGTGCCGGCCCCATATACCGAGGGTGGCGGGTTCAAACCTGACCCCAGCCAAACCGCAAAACAAACAAACAAAAGGAACGTACGTGCATTTACAGATTATACCTACAGAACAAGTTCTCTGAGCCCTGAGACAGATGAAGAATTGTGTTTGATCTCCCAGATGAGAATGACTTCTAAGCTTTTCTGGGAGGTAGGAGAAGACAAGACCTTGTCCAAGGCAAATCAGCAGGGCAGCTGGGGTCACCTCCTGCTGGCCTTATATTGGCACCAGAAACTCAGCAGGGTTTTTATTCTAATACCCCTTTTTTATTCATTCTGCCTAACTGCTGAGACTGAGCTCTGCATTCAGACTACAGGGCTCCTAAACTGCAAACAGTCCCCTTCAAGTTAAGTTGTCCCTTATTAAGAAAGAGTCTTGGTCTCTGTCACACTGAGCAGATGGCCCTTGGCCTTCACGGATAAGTAAGTCTAAAAGCTTGGGATGACGCAGTTGGTTTGTCCAGACTATGCTGGAAATGACAATCCATGACCTTTAAAGAATATTTCGCTTTCTAGAATTTTAACGATTACCTCTGGGGGGGGGAATTCCACTTACATGGAAATGGTGAAAAGTTTTAGAACTATCCACAAAAAGAAAGGGAGTAAAAGGAGAAAGCAGTGGATGAGATCACAGATCCCTCCTTTCAGAAAGGACTGACTGGCTGTGCTGCCAGGATGAGGCTCAAAGTCACATCCTTCCTGGGCAGTCACTCCTAGTGACCAGCGATGCAGATGAAGGAACGCTTGGCCATTGCAGCCCAATGTGGGGCACTCCAATGAGCCATTTCCAAGCAAGCTATGAGGTCCACTGAGGCATTGCAGTAGACTTCTCCCTCTGTCTCCCTCTGTCCAGGCCCCATTCCACCTCCTCCCCAAGATGAGTCCCCAAGAGCAGTCCCTTAACAACTCCCTTAGCAGGTCACATGCAGCGGCTCACACTTGTAATTCTAGCACAATGGGAAGCCAAGGCAGGTGGGTCCCTTGAACTCAGGAGTTCGAGACCAGCCTGACCAAGAGCAAGACCCCATCTCTACTAAAAACAGAAAACTTAGCAAGGCATAGTGATGGGCGCCTGTAGCCACAGCTCCTCAGGAGTCTGAGGCAAGAGGATTGCACGAGCCCAAGAGTTTGAGGTTGCTGCACGGACTGTGGCCCCCAGTCTGCTTCCCAAAGAGCAGCAGCAGTGCAGGTAGGACCATCATCTCCAAAGTCAAAGTCCCTGGCCAGACTGGGCCGGGCCACTCAGTGGGAAACTGGAACCTTTGCAACCTCAACCTCTTATCTAGAAAATACTCAGCACCTTTCAACAGGGTACAGATAAAATAAACATGCAAGGTTTCTAGTCCTATGCCAACTGTGAGAAGTGTAACTCAGTAATGCTAGCGTTACAGAAGGAGGTCCCTGGAGTCACAACCACTCCTCCTGGATTGGCCCCTGAGAGATGACAAATCTTAGAGACACACTGGGTATCGAACAGGAAACAAGAACCTACAACACCCTGGGAAATTATGGCCCTTGTCTTCCCACAAAGACATGTGCCCAAGGCTTGTTCTTTTCCACAACGTGAGAGCTGCTTCCCCTGGGCACAGGACAGGGTGTATAAGAAAGATAAGCCACACAGCACAGAAAGGAGGTTGGCTGCACAGCTATTTTCTGCAGGCTTTGCACAAGGCCAGGCACACAGAGGCACTGGAGCAACTAACTGGTGAACAGTTATCTGGGTGCAGAGGGGAGTAACGGCCAAGGTGAATCCTCCAGACGCTCGAGCCTCTGCTCCACGCCAGGTGTTGAAAGAACAACGGATACAGCTGTGAACAAGATGACCCATGCCCCTGTCGAGCTTAGAGCCTAACAGGGTGGACATAGATTAGACAGGAAGCGTAAGTACAAGGGACCAGTGCCATGATGCCCACAAAGGGTGGGATAAAATTGATTTGGGCACCTCATTTAAACTAAGAGGTCAGCGAAGTATTTAAATGAAGAAAGTGACACTGAAGGTTGGGTGCAGTGGCTCATGCCTATAATCCCAAGGCTCTGGGAGGTCAAGGCAGGAGGATCCCTTGAGCTCAAGAGTTCGAGACGTGCCGTCTCACTCTGAGCAAGAGTGAGACCCTGTCTCTACTAAAAACAGAAAAATTAGCCAGGTATGGTGGCAGGCACCTGTAGTCCCAGCCACTTGGGAGGCAGAGGCAGGAGGATGGCTTGAACCTGCGAGTTTGAGGCTGATACCATGGCACTCTAGCCTGGGCAGCAGAGTGAGATTCTGTCTCTAAAAAAATTAAGTAACATTTAAGCGAATATTAACCTGTTGGGTAAATCAGTTGGTAAAGGGGCAGAAGTGGGGGTGAGGAGGGTGGCCAGGGCATGTGCTAAGGAAGGGACACATACGTGTGTTCTAGGGACCAAAAGCATGGTAGGAGGTGATGCCGGGACAGAAGGGAGTGGCTAGACCGCTGGCCTTTTCTCTTACGCACAATGGCCATGCTCTGGAAGGCTTAATACGGATCATTTCCTAATTCAAGTTCCAAAGAGATACCGCTGTAAAAAAGAGGATGGGCCTCCTCTGGGGGAGGTGCAGAAAGTCACTCCAACAATGGCTGGAAAGGCGTACGAAGGTGGAAGATGTTTAGATAGGAGGAAGGGGATAAAGAATGAATCTGAAGAGCGCCTGCCAGGCTTCCAGAGCAGGTGAATGAGAGGGTGGGGAGGTTGGAAGAAGGAGCTCAGAATCTGGGTTGAACAGTGCCCCCCAACATTCATGTCCACCTGGAACCTGTGGATGCGACCTTATTTGGAAACAGTGTCTCTGCAGATGTAATCAGGTTAAGACGAGGTCACATCCACCCTCCGCCCACATTAGAATTTGGTGCTGACTCCATAGCAGGCGCCTGTTCAAGAAGAAGGAAATTTGGGCACAGAGGACGGGGCAGCGGAGGGAAAGGTACCGCACAGGCCAAAGGACACCAAGAGTCACTGGAAGAACAGGGAAGGACAAAGAATGACCCTCCTCGAGAGCCTGCAGCGGGAGCACGCCCTGCCGACACCTTGATTCAGGACGTTGAACATCCAGAACTATGAGAGGATGAATTTCCTCTGTTTCAAGCCCTGTGGTTTATGATAACTTGCCAAGGCAGCCCTGGGACGTTAATGCAGCCCTGGGATTCCGATGTGAAGGTGGGGCTGGCGGTTCCCGGGAGCGGTGGGCTCAGTGGGGCAGAGGAGCCTCTCCTGCCCCTGTCCGGGCAGGCCTGGCTCTTGTTTGTCTCTCCCACCCAGGTAGGCAGTGGCTGCAGGGTTTTCAAGGGTGAGTAACTCAGGACCCTCCAACTTCAAAGTGAGTTCTGTCCAGCCCAGCACAAGCATCTCACATGGCCCTGAGGATCTGCGGATGAGGTAAGGTCCCCTGATGTCATAGAAGTCAGTCCAGTGGTGGGTGTGCAAGGAAGTGGCATTACAAATAACAGAGGGAGGTCAGGGAAGTGATGGTGGGGACTGGGGACAGGACACCTAGGCCGCTCTGCAGGGCCATAGGAGAACCCCTGGCAAAAACAATGGCAAAGGAAGGTTTACAGCGTAAAAAAAAGGCAGAAGGGAGGGGTCGTGAGTGAGGTGGGAACAAAGGGTCAGAGATCAGGAAGGACAGTGCATGGAGCAGGTGAGAATAGAGTAATTAGGTGGGGTCGGAAGGCCACCCAGGCCACTGCGATGGGCTGGAAGGCCTCTACAGAGTGACAGGAGGCCCCCTGAAAACCAGCCGTGAACAGGACACCATCAGACTTGCGTGCTGATGGCCGCGCGATTTGAATTCTTTTTGCCTAATGAATGATGTGTTGTGCAGGTCCCCAGAACCCGGGTGGGTCTCACATTAGTCTGGACTGTTTTTGCTTCAGTGTCAGTGACTTAGATCCAACATCGCTACTTAGCACTTCCCCCCAATATCTGAGTCCTGATCACTTAACAGAGGCCAAATACCAGCTTGAGGAAACTGAGGTCATTAAAGTGAAGGAAGTTGGCCAAACCTCCAGTGCACTCATATCCTCAGCCAGAACCCCCACCATCTGCAGTGCAAAAAATGATATCAGCTCTTTTCCCCATCATAGAATTAGACATGGTCTTCAATCCAGGATTGGAAGCCAAATAACTCACTTAGAACAAACACAAAATCACTGTATTTAGGTGTATCCAGAACCAAAGCATTATATAAAGATAGACAATTATATAAAAACAAGCTCAATATTATCCAAATTCATCAATGGCCCAAGATGAGCCCATTGTTAAGGCAGCCCTCTGTCCAACAAAAGAATATACACGATCTCAGTCCCATATTGCTGGAAAGGAAATAACTGAGGCTGGCGATTTATAAAGAAAAGAGGGTCTCTCTGACCTTGGCTCCATCCTGAGAAGGACCCACTTCTAATTCTCTTTGGAAATGCTCTAAATTTTCTCTTAACCTGGGTAACCAATGACCAACAGAAAGAGACAATAATCAATGACCAATAGAAAAGCGTAATACTACCCAGAGGCCCAGAGAGACCAATGAAAGACTTACAACCAATTTCAAAGGGAGAGGGTATTTATACCCCTGCATGGCCTTTGCATCTGCGTCTTGCTCACCTCTGCTCTATCATGAGAGGGGCCCACTTCCAACTGTCTTTGGAAGTGCACTAAACTCTCTCTTTGTTCTTCCTAAATAAAGTGTATCTTGTTACCCTGAAAAAAGAGAGAGAGAAAAGAAAAGACATATGTTGGGCTCACAGTTCTGTGGGCGTTGTACAAGAGGCCTAGAGCCAGCCCCTGCGTCTGTGAGGAGCTTCTGATCAATGCAGAAGGTAAAGGGGGAGCGGGCGCATCACAGGGCGAGAGAGGGAAGAAGAGAGGGAGGAGGAGGGGCCCTTTTTAAGGGATCTGCCCTGGGGCGGTGCCTGTGGCTCAGCGGATAGGGCCCCGGTCCCATATGCCGGAGGTGGTGGGTTCAAACCCAGCCCCAGCCAAATTAAAAAAAAAAAAAGGGATCTGCCCTCAGCAACTCACCCAAACACCTCCCACCAGGCCCCACCTCCAACACTGGGGATCAAATTTTAACATGAAAATTGGAAGGAACAAACATCCAAACCAGATCATGTACTGAAAGGTTAGTTTTAATAGCTTTTTTACATAGTGTTCCTATATTACACTAGTCAACCATTGAAAGCATACAATTCAATGGCTTTTAGTAAATCTACAGCTATGCAACCATCATTGCTTTCTAAAAAAAGTTCATGTTCAAGAAGCTCAAATTCATGACATGTCAGTGACTCAATCTTTTTCTGGCTATGATAGACCCCCTTTGGGTTTCTGAAAGCCATGGATTCCCTCTTCCAAAAGTCAGCAAGCTTGCTTACACACAAGAAGATTTTACATACACCTGCAGGGAGTTCTTGTCCCCCAGAGCTGGCTAAATCTCTTTAACCAAATCATAATAGTGGGCAAAGTGATTTCATGTGAGTTTCACCCACAATAATGACTCCTCAGAAAAAACGGCTCAAGCTTGAAGGTGCCAAATGAGAATGGATTGGCCACACCAACTCATTTCTTAGGTCCTTATCCATTGCACTGATGATGCTCTTGGCAACCCTCACACTTCAGTGTAGTCCACCAGCTCCTGGGCCAAGTATAGGGAAAATGCACTTCATGGACAATCCTCAAAAAACTACTGTCAGCAAAAGACAAGCAAGTTATCTTCTCTGCCTGAATATTACAATCAAGCTGATGTGACAAGGACAAATTTGGAGTCTACAATTCAAGATTCCTAAACTTCTAAGGTATTCCAATACACAGAGTTCAGACAGGAACAAATGAGACATATTTCAGTTAGGGATCTTTGGATATGAGACCATGACCTAAAATAAAATCTGAAGACCCCC
This sequence comes from Nycticebus coucang, assembly GCF_027406575.1. Lineage (NCBI taxonomy): Eukaryota > Metazoa > Chordata > Mammalia > Primates > Lorisidae > Nycticebus > Nycticebus coucang. The sequence continues at coordinate 9,880,383 of NC_069801.1, read as the reverse complement.
CCTGACAGAATAAACCCCCGCTTAGCCCAGAGGATCCCAGGGAAACCTTAAAAGTGAATTCCCAGCCATGATGGGATGAAAAGGATAGGACATCAGACACACCTCATTACCCCCTCTCCCATAACTCTTTTTTCCTTAAGGGCTAAACAGAAGTCAAGGCCTTGATCTATTTTTCTTCCCTCTTTGCAGTTTCAGCACTACAACTAAGCAGCATTCTTTCCTGATAAGAGACCACCAACCACAGAGAAGTTTTAGCCAGTCCACAGACCATACACAGAGACACTACCTGTATTTTTCCTTAACCTTTTGACATCAGGAGGCTGCCATTTTTCTGAACATGGACGCCATACAGGGGCATAAGGCTCAACTACAAAGGCACACATTTGTCCTCCTATAGCTTGTGAAATAAGCATATTTAGCTACCCCACTCAGCATAAATTCCTGTTTTGTTGTCCCTCCCTCAAAGCACATTGCTGGCTTCTGGCCAGGGCTCTGCTTCCCAGCCTGCTGGAATGGCCACTTACAGGCTGCAACCCTTTATAAGAAACAAAACTCTCCTTTCCAAATTTGCAAACCCCATCATTTTCTTTCATTAACAAGATAGAGGATTCTGGCTAGTAAACAAAGATAATTTACTGTAAAGAAACCGGGAATTTGCAGAACCCATATGAAGCTAGGGGGAGCTGAAATGGAAATCAGCAGTATAGCAAGCTTCCCCATTTTTGGCTGTCTAGAACCCAAAATTATTATCCAGGCAGGTGACCCAGCCCTAGCAAATCCCACCAAGCCCGCCAAGACTTTGAATGTGGAGAGATTGGTGGTGACAAAGGGAGAACTAGGAATAAATCCAGGGTATCTATGGTGGGTGGCTTGATGTATTAGCAGCTGCAAATTTGTTCTGGTGAACTGTTCCTACTAAAATATGATTTTCATGCTTCCTACTTCTTAACTCTCCAGAGCATTTTTGGTCCATGCCCATGTTCTAAGTCCTTCAGCCTCGCACCAATCCCTAGTTTCTATATCCTACTTAATCTCACTCTCTCCTCTTTTTTTTTTTTTTACTTAAGAAAACCACAGTCCATACTGTTGTTTGCAACAAAAATCTGAATTGACACAAGCACATGTCCGGGGACTTGGAAGCAGGAAATTCAAGACCACATGAGGCGCACCAATCTGATTGGGGAATAACAGCTGAGCTGCATGACCGCCAACCATTTTTTCTGCAATTGCATCACTCTCTCAGAATTCAAAGTCTCAAACAAGGGCATCTGGCTAGCAGAGCCCAGTCCCGTGCCCACTCCCAACAACTGACTTAACTTGTCCTGACCAGACCATCCACATAGTGGAAGAAGGAATCCCTTAAACCAACAAGAAGAGATTGTTAGGAAGGGGAAATGGATGCTGAGCTGGCCAAATGGCCAGAGTCTATTGCACGTAATGAAGATTTGCCCTTTGAAGAACCGATGAGTCTGTTATTCTCCCTGTAGTCTCCAAGCACAGACAGATTCTACATCCTCCAGGTATCTCTGAACCGAAAATATGTTTCAGGAACTGCAATAGGTAGAAACTGACCTCCCACGCAATTAGGACTGCAGACATCTATTAATCCTACGCCAGGGGCTCAAAGGGCCTGGGGAAAACCGAAAGCCTGGAAGAGGTGGAATTCCTCAGGCTACATTACCCTTTCTTTTATATCTCCCAGATCAGAGTCATTCCTTATCCTTTAGTTTTACTCTTTGCAACATAAAGCGACACTTTCTTCCTAGAGATGATCTATGACTTGCCTTGCCAAGCACCATGCAAAGCCACCACTCCCAAGTACCTTGCACTTCTTAAGTCACCTTTACCTACAGGCTTAAGTTGCGATTGTTATCAGGGCAAAGTATTTCCTTCTCTTGAAAGTACTGGTTTAAATGTGATAGATTAAACATGCTTCTCTTCCCAACAGTCCGATAGGAAGACAATTTTTAAATAGTAAAAAAATAAAACTTCTAGGACAAAAAAGAGAAGAAAGATGGCAGAAGGTGGAAATATCAAAAACTTTGGAAACTGAGGGGCAATGCCAAGACACAGTGGTTTAAGGCAGAGAAGGCTGAAAGTGAACTCTCTGCAGTAGGGGTGGGCACAAGGACTGAGGGCGGTCAGCAGGAAGCTGCAGTCCACACTACGGACATCCAGAAAGGCTCAGGAATTGAAGGGAGCAGGCATTTCTGAAGGCAGGTGTTGGGAGAGGGCTAAAAAATGAAAATATGCATTGAATGTCTTAAGAAACACCTAGATGGCCTATACCCCTCCCTGTAATATGACAAAAAAAAAAAAAAAAAAAGGCAGGTACACTCCAGAGAGCAGTTGAGCCAGAAAGTTCCTGGACTCATGAATGCTAAGCACAACTTGAGGTAAGAGCTAGGGCTGCAGTGAAAACGGGAAGATGGAAAGAACGTCTGTGTGTTGTATTTCTCCACTCAGCTCTTAGAATGTGGCAGCCAGTCTTCTCTCACCCCAGGAAGTCCCCTTCCAGGAGTCACCTGAAAGAACTAATAAGCCCAAAGAGAAAAAGTATAGATACTGACACATACGAGCCTTCACTCAGTGTCTAGGTCCCTACCCAACACTTCGCAAGGGGCTCGGCAGCTGACAAGGTCACCCTTCATACGAGGTGCTGCCAGCCAGGTTTTGTGCCTCCCTGAAATGTGCCAAGACATCCCAGGACCACCTGACCCTTCAAGAAAGCTGTAGCCCCTAACCACAGTGGCCTGGTGGGCCTTCTGCCCAGCAACATGGGCAGCGCCACCACCCTCTGAAAGATTTCAAGGGTTCTTGGCTCTACAGAGGACTCCATGAGTCTACCAAAGTCTGGGAAGAAAAATCCAGGACACAGTCTCTCTGCTCTGAGCAGAGGAAGGGCCTCCCCAGCCCTCACACATCCTTCTGGATTCAGAAGGGACGCTTGCCACCCTGTCACAGCCCCCCCAGCAGTCATCTAACCTTTGTGAGGCACCCATAATGGGAAGGCACACACAGTGCTCACGAAGAGGTCCTTCCGCTTGCAGAGGGTGCGTCCCAAATAGAAGACCCATTTGCAACAAACGTGGGCTCAATGAGCCCAATTTGGGAAACACGGAACAAAACAAAACATGGAATGCTACAAAGAAATCACAAAAGTAGCCGTCTGCCTCCTCTGCTGCTGTGTGGCTGCAGTCACACCCCACGTCCATCCAGCCCCTATAGCCAGCCAGGCCCTGGCCTTGCACCTTTGCTGTCCTGTGTCCCCTGTGGGCTGTGCTGACCTCCACGTGGCACTGAAAGGATGGGAAAGCTTAGCAGGTCCATCAGGAAGACACTCTCTCTGAGATACTTTTAAATTAAAAAGCCATCAAGCCTGGTGGTGCCTGTGGCTCAGTGAGTAGGGCTCCAGCCCCATATACCAAGGGTGGCGGGTTCAAACCCAGCCCCAGCCAAATTGCAACAAAAAGCCATCAAGCCTTCACATGAGGTAAATCTGTCCCCTTACATCTTCTATGTCACAGATCCTAGCTCTGTCCCAAAGTCACACACAGAGTCCTCTACTGGGGGAAAATGTCATGAGCATTTGCGGGCAGTGGTACTCTCTTTTTGACCTGGACATTCCTTTCTTCCTGTGCACATGACCTTAAAGGTTAAAAAGATCTTCCTCCTAGAGGTGGTGCCTGTGGCTCAACGGAGTAAGGAACCGGCCCCATATGCCAGAGGTGGCGGGTTCAAACCCAGCCCCGGCAAAAAAAAAAAAAAAAAGATCTTCCTCCTATTCAGGACAAGGTCCCTACCACTGTGGCTGCTCCTCTGTGAACTGACAACATACTCTGGGGACACGTGGAGGGATGGTGTTCAGAAGAGATGCAAGAGGAGCAGACAGGGCCCTGAGGAGCTGAACCCAGCCCAGGGTCCCTTCTTCTTGGCAGGAGAGGTCAAACTAGGGTCCCCCACCCATGGGCCCAGCAGGTGCAGTGAGGAGCACATGTGTGTCCCAGCTGTCACATGCATGGACAAAGTTCCATCTGGAGCAGTGAGCATGTGTAGAGTGTTGGGAAACAGGGAGAGGGGGAGATGAATAAGCGAGACAATCTGACCTTGACCCTCCAGGGAACAGCTTTCAGTCACACTGCAGGCACCTTCTCAGGTGCCTCCGCGGGGATGCTGACTCTCAAGATTTTTATTAAACTTTCAGGAGCAGCGAGGGCTCCACAGAGCAGATGTGCATGGAGCTGGTGCAAGATAAGCCCTCCTGGGATACCTGGCTCAGAAGGCCCAGCTTAAGAAATCATTGGCCCTGTTCCAACACATTGAACTTGGTTTGCTGGCATTAACACCACCTCTCCCTCCTCGGAGGACAGCTTCCCCCTTCAGACCATGGTTTTAGGATGGCACAGAGGGCAACATGTAGTCTTAGAAATCAGTCATTTTGGAGTTTTTTTTTGTGTTTTTTTTTTTTTACATTGTACATCATGAAAGATCTAAATACAAAGCTAAAAGCAAACAAACCAGAAGGGAGATAATTGTCACATCTGTCCTCTGTACGTGAGCCCTCTCCAGGTAGCTGTGCTGAACAGATGCAATTCCCACTGGTACCCAAATGGGAACAGGCCTCAGGACAACCAGCATTCACCTGGGTCCCACCCTGCAGGGGGCCCTGAAAAAAGCTCAAGCCCCTCCCACATCCTCCCAGCAAAAGCCCCGCTGTGTCCCCTGACTAGGGACTGACATGGGGCCCCAGGCGGCTGGTGTCAGGCAAACTGCAGACCCTCAGGAAGCCAGGGAGGTGCCTTGGACATTTGCAGCAACTGGAGGAGGCGCCTTGAATATCTGTGCACAGGGCTTCTTCCACCTTGACCTTGAAGAGGTGACCTTAGGGGAGTTCAACCTCCTTCAGCAATGAAGTGCACCTCGGTGGGGTTTCTGTAAGGTGAACACTGGAGCCGGAGCTTGACACACAGTGTGTATCCAGTAAGGATCGACACCACCAGTCTAAGGCGAATGGTCACACTGTCAGCAAATGAGCACAGGATGCTCAGTGTCCATAGAAAACTTAGAAGTCGTCTAAATGCTGTGGCTACATGATGTATCCTTCCCCCACCACCACAAAAGGAATGTAGAGGTAATAGTAATATTAAAGTTGAACAGGCCGGTGCGAATGATCTCATAACACCGTCCCTACCCAGAGCCAGGCACTCGTGCTTTTGATGTAACCACTACTTTGATTTCCCCAGAAACCCTACAAGGAAGAGCCTGTGACCAGACCTACCTTACAGATGACAACACCCGGCCACAGGGAGGTCCAGTAACTTCTTGAGGTCACGTCGCAGGTTAATGGCACAGCTAGATGCTCGTGTTTGTTTTCATAAAAACTGAAGGATTTTGCTCTGAAGAGTCTGTACTCCAAAGGGCAGCACCTGTGGCTCAAAGGGGTAGGGTGCCGGCCCCATATGCCGGAGGTGGTGGGTTCAAACCCAGCCCCGGCCAAAAACTGGGAAAAAAAAAAAAAAGAGAGAGAGTCTGTCCTCAGTGACTGCAGATTTCTTTGGGTTTTCTCTGTGTTTTTTGGGTTTCTAACACTACATTTTCTAATTAGAAAATTTTGAATGTGGTGCTTAGGCAATCATGCAAGGATGGCCCCTGCACTTGAGCACTGGGGTGGTGCACACAGGCCCTGTGCTCATCAGGAGCTGGGTGTGCCCCAGGCTTAAGAGGTCATGGAAAGGGATGGATGACCCCCAGTGCAGGTGGCCCTCCTCGTTTCCAGGGCCCCGAAGTGGGCATTGGTGTGTCCACACTCTGACTCCTCCCCCCCAACCTTAGCCTTGCTAGCAATGCCAAATGGTGCTTGGGCCACACCAACACCCCAAGGCCCTCCAGGACACCATGGCCCTGGAGAGGCAGCTGTGGGAGCCCCTCCTGACCCAAGAATGACTTTCTTTTGCAACATGCTACCAGCTGATGCCAAATTGGGTCCATTTATTTGCCACCAGGTCGTGCCATCCTTCCCACCACATGGCAAGAAGGGAGGATGTTTATTAAAAAGAGAAAAAAAACTTTTTTCATCTTATGCATCAAGCAAAGGTCAGAGCCATGATCCCAAGATGCAGGCAGGCGTTGAGAGCCACTTGAACACTCTTTAGAGTCCTCAGGGCCCCACTTGACATTTGGCGACCTTCACATCCAAAGCGTGAGATGCTATTAAGAGCAGAGGAATGGCCGACCGGCTGCTGGGCTGAGGGCCAGGGCTGCTGACGCGCTCCCAGAGTGACCAGCTGGAACCCTATAAGATGACCCAGCAGACGAGGGCATAGCCAAGAGGCTTGGCTCTCTAAATAGGGTTGCCAGGTTTAGCGAGTGAACAATACAAGATCCTCCATTACATTTGAATTTTAGGTAAATAACACTTTTTTTAGTATAAATATGCCATGTGGACTATTGGGGACATACTTATACCTTAGAAATTATTTGTTATCTGAAATGCAAATGTAACTGGGTAGCATGAAGTTACCTGGCAACCTGACCTCTGAAACAGTGACATTTACCATAAAATCCCTCCCATATCCCCCATCCCCAGGCCTGTCCCCCACACAGACGCAGGCCATGGCTGAGAGTTGGACAAACGTTCTAACCAGCATGGAAGCTTCGAACCAGCTCTTTTCACACTAATGCATTTGATCACACACTCAGCAAAGGATCCTCCAAGGTTGAATTTCTCCTGGGAAGGCTTCTCAATGCATCACATAGTGAATCCTGAGGACCTGCTATGTGAGGGGAGCTGTTATGGGCACAGCATACAGCACTGACCCAGACAGATGTGGGCCCTCTGCTCTCATGGGGCTGATGCTCTAGAGAGGCTAAGAGACTAGAAAATCTCAGGTAGTGATAAAGTGCAAAGAATAAAAACTCACAGGTCCAGATAACAGAGGTGATAGGAAGGCTATTTTCAGCTGAGTGGCAAGGAAGGATGCTGAGGAGAGGCCATTGAAGCTGACAGCCATGTGGCCACTGGGGGAAAGTCACTTTCCTTTGCAAGCAGAGGAATTAGCTCTTGCAAAGGCCCTGTGGCAGAGGAGAGCGTATGGAGTCCATGAGCAAAAAACAGCTGCTGGGCTGGAACAGAGATAGCGAGTGAGGGAGGGGGTCAGGGATACAGGTGAGGCTAAAGGGGGATTTGAATTTTATTCTAAGAGCATGGGAAGACTTTGGAGCATTTTTAGAACAACATGATTAGATTCAGAGATGTGCACAGCATTCTAAGCCACCAGGGAGACACATAAGGTGTTGAGGGTGCAAAATGTAAAGAGACCCTGGATCTCAGATTCATGCAGGTCTGACCCTTACTAGTTCCCAGTCCTCTCCCCCACATGAGTAACATGACCAGCCATGACCTGTCGGCACACCTGCCCTCACTGTCCACCCTGGGTCAGGAAGAACAGGGAGAGATTTGCTCTGCGCTCCATCTACCGGGAACAGGCTGCAGGTTCTGATTTGCCTGGGCTGGGCGCCCCAGGTTTCACCCGCCTGGCCCCCTGCCCCCTCCGCCAGCCTATCAGAACAAAGGGGCAGGTGTGCCCTCTGAGACATAGGCCCCTCCTAGCTGGGGGTCAGCTGTTCTGTCCTGGCTGAGCCATGGCCAGCAAAGCTGTCGGGGCATTTTGAGCTTCTACGCCCACCCTCGGGAGCCAGCAGGTGCAAAGGTGCCCCACACCACTGCACCTCTCCCCTTTTCTCACACCTGGGGTATCTCAAGCTTGCCTCTTTGGAGCAGGGAGCTCAGGGGTTGCTTCCCACCTACTCAGCTGAGCGGCTCTGGGGCCCCAGAGCTCCTTTTGACTTCAGCCTTAACGAGGAGCACTTGGCCCACCCCCTGGCCCTGCCCCTGCCTGGGCCTCAGCTCAAGAGAAGACCCCCGCCCTCTGCTGGTGAGAGGCAGCATCGCAGCCTCAGGTGAGCTGCGGGGTTCCCGCGCCTCCTCCCCACCCCCGCCCCAGGCCTGGCCCCCACTGACTGTGCCCAGGAAGACGCTGCAACCGCTCAGCCCCCGCCGACGTCATGTTGGATAAGCAGCGTGCGTGAGCTCATCTGGGCCCCCAGGTGTGCACACGCGCGTGCAGGCCTGGTCACTCAGTGGCTCTCTCTAACCCGCCCCAGGGAAGTGGCGGCTGTTCTCATTTTGTGTGCTGCTGCCAGTGACATCTCCAGGGGCTCCCTGTTCGCTGATCCCCGACGCCAGTGCCGCTCCTCATGTTTGTCCCCTGGAGACAGGTGCCAGGTTCAGGGGGCTGGGAGGCACCTGGAAGGCAAGCATTTGGGGAGCTGGCCGCCCCTCTTCTAGTAGTGACCCGGTGGGATACTAAGAAAAGCCACCAGAGTTAATGCGACACTGATCGCTGTCCTGGCAGAGCCCGGAATGCCTATTTCACTCATTGCTATAGCCATAATCCTCAAACTGAGCGGAATTAAACTTGGTAGGACATGGAGAGCTGGTGGAGTTCTGGGCATCTGTATCGACAGCACCAATTCTCCTATCCGAGTACTAACCAGGCCCGACCCTGCTTAGCTTCGGAGATCAGACGAGATCGGGTGCGTTCAGGGTGGGATGGCCATAGACCGCCAGCACCAATTCTGATTCAACAGGTTTGGAGGTGGAGGCCAAGAGATCCCCTGAGGAGACACAGTAGCTAATGTCTGTCCTCACTAAAACACAAAGGTGGATACCGTTATCATCCACTTGTACAAACTAGGAACCAGGCTGAGGCCAGTGACCAGCCCAAGGTCACAAAGCTGGTCAGGAGCAGAGCTGGGATTTAACCTGGGGCTTGTGCTCCAAAGCCTGTGCTTTTACCCTTATAATTTTGTGTAGCTCCCAACCTGGGGTGGACAGAAAGTCCAGCAGCTGATTGATGTGTCTGGGGTAGTGGCTTCCCTGTGCTGTAACGTCTCCACCTGCAGGCGGGCTTGAGATCATGAAGAATTCACAGGCCAGCTATAGAAGGAGCAGTGAGGGGTAAGGAGGGCAAGCAGGATATCTTGGCCTTTGGACCCTGAAAGGCCTGTGTCCAATTCCCATGAATCTGGCCAAATGGTTTAACATCCCTGGACTTCAGATTGTCTCGCCTGTGAAGTGGCTATCAAGATACTTGCATTGTTGGGTTGTCGTGTGATGTCAGGGAACCTCCAGGGAATGCCTGGCCCATCGCAGTGCTCAGTAAATGGCAGTGGTGTAATTCAGTGAACAGCAGCTGATGGCTCCAAGGCAGAGGCTGACTCAGGTCTGGTGATGCTGAGCAGCTGTCACTGAAGTGAGTCACCCGGCTCGTTGGGCTCCATCTGTGCAGAATGGACATTAGACCCACTCTGCCCCCCTCGGAGCTTGTAGGAAGAATGGGACGGAACTATGTTTGAGAGAGTATGTTATGGAGCTGGAAAGTCGTCTATAAGTGGAAGTTATTGTTTTCATTTTAATTCTGGGATACTTGCAGTGCTAAGAAAACTTGTCTTCCCTTCATGAACCATTCTAAGGCCTACCATGGAGATTAGGTGAAGAGACCTCATCAGGGTCTGTAAGCATCCCCTGTCCCCTCCTCCTCCAGGAAGCCCTCCCGGACGCATGAGACTGCACAAGGGCTCCCACCTCTATGCTCTCAACATACCCAGGACTGACAACAGCCTTTTTCATCCCCTGAAATTGTCTACTTTCTCTTCCGTCTACTCTCCCCGCTCCTTGCCCTGTCATCACTGCTGCTGTGAGCCCCCCCACAGCCTGGCCCAGGTGAAATTCACCTCTGCATGTCCAGACTCCAGCCACCAAGGTGGATGAGTTGAATGCCTGGCTTTCGCCTCCCTAGGAGAAGTCGTTTACTTATTATTAGGTAAGGTTCAAAGGGTGAAAAGTGTGGTGGTTAATTTTGTGTCAACTTGAATGGGCCACAGGGTTCCCAGATTAAACATTGTTTCTGGCTGTGGGGGTGTTTCTAGATGAAATTCCCACTTGAACCTGTGGACTCAGTAGACTCCCTGGAGAGGCTGGCATCATCTGACCCCTGAAGACCTAAATAGAACCAAAGGGAGGAGGAGGAGGAATTCACTCTTGCGTCGGCTTCACTGTGGAGCTGGAGCATCTCATCTCCTGCCCTGGACTGAGATTTACATCCACTTCCCTGGTTCTCAGGTGTCTGGGCTCAGACTGGCTTTCCTACGTCTCCAGCTTGCAGAACTTGGCAGAACTTGAGACTTCTCAGCCTTCATAAACATGAGAATCAATTCCTCATAATAAATCATTTTTAAATACATGTAAATTACATATGTATATATACAAATTTCCTATTGGTTCTGTTTCTCTGGGGAACCCTGACGTATCACACCTTCTCCTTTTCAGAGAAAGTATTTAGAATTCTGGGTTCTGCCTTCTACCTTTCCACAATATTTGGATGTGAACAAAAACCATCTGGGGGTCTCCTTCCATCCCAAACCCAAGAACCCTTATCCCTCACTTCCCATCAGAATCCCCTGTGCTCATCCCACCCCCTCAGGACTCTAATATCTAACTTTGCTGGGATATGTGATCAGAGGTATGATTAGGTCTTCAAAGAATTTATTTATGTTCACACCCAGTAGGACAGCTGAAATATTAATAAAAACACAGTAACGAGCACTGACAAGGAGCTGGAGAATTTGGAATCCTTGGGCATTCCTGCTGGGAATGTGGAATGATACAGGTACTTTGGAAAATACTTGGGCAGGTCCTCAAATGTTGAGGAGTTACCATGTGACCCACCAACTAATTCCATCTTCAGTATACACTCAACAAGAGCTATCTCCACACTAACACTTTTACACAAACATTCGTAGCAGCACTATTCTTAACGGCCAAAAAGTAGAACCACCCCAAAGTCAATCAACTAAAGAAGAACGGGTAAGTAAAAGATGGTATATATGTACAGAAAAGGGAGTATTTGGCCATGATAAAGAATGAAGTACCAATCCATATTCCAGCCTAGATGAACCTTGAAAGCAAGATGCTAAAGGAAGCCAGTTACAAAAGAAACGTTATTATATGGTCCCATTTATATGAAACGTCCAGATAGAAAAATCTGTAAGAATAGGAAGTAGATTTGTGGTTGTTTGGGCGAGGGGCTTCAGGAGTGACTGCTAGTGAGTATGGGGTTATGTTCTATTCTTTTTTTTTTTTTTTGTAGAGACAGAGTCTCACTGTACCGCCCTCGGGTAGAGTGCCGTGGCGTCACACGGCTCACAGCAACCTCTAACTCTTGGGCTTAAGTGATTCTCTTGCCTCAGCCTCCCGAGTAGCTGGGACTACAGGCGCCCGCCACAATGCCCGGCTATTTTTTTGTTGCAGTTTGGCCGGGGCTGGGTTTGAACCCGCCACCCTCGGCATATGGGGCTGGCGCCCTACTCACTGAGCCACAGGCGCCGCCCAGTTATGTTCTATTCTAAGATAGATTGAAATGATGGCTGCATAACGCCATGCTAAAGAGCAGTGATGTGTATGCCTAAAAGGGACGTGGTATGATATGTGGATTAGATCTCTATAAAGCTATTTGAAGACAAGAATATATTTGCATTGGCTCGGCACCTGTGGCTCAAGCGGCTAAGGTGCCAGCCATATACCCCTGAGCTGGCAGGTTAGAATCCAGCCCGGGCCGGCCAAACAACAATGATGGCTGCAACCAAAAAACAGCCACGTTGTGGTGGGTGCCTGTAGTCCCAGCTACTTGGGAGGCTGAGGCAGGAGAATTGCTTGAGCCCAGGAGTGGGAGGTTGCTGTGAGCTGTGATGCCACAGCACTCTACCCAGGGTAGAGCGGCCTTGCTCCCCACGATAGCCCCAAGTGAGTTCCTCTAAGTCTTTGGCTCCTCCCACTGCTGGGATGGAGCCCTCGGGGGCCTTACACCCCACTCCCACCCACAGCCACGGAAATCCCCAACACGGAAGACAGAGAGCAGAAAGCAGAATGATCACCCCACACTTGTTCCTCACAATCGCTCTTCACGCGTTTATTGTTAATTTTCTTCACATGGCAGATACAGAGCCGTCTTCTCCCGCGGCCCCAAACCCACACTCGAAGACCAGGAAACACAGTCCTTTACAAAACCATCCCCCAGTCACTACTGGGACAGTGTTCCTGACCGTCTGGGAGTGCTGAAGAGTGACCAGAACATTTGCACATGCAAAAAGTGAGCATCCCCAAGGCCTCAACCACTTTTTCTGGAATTCGTCATGGGCCGAAGCCTTTTGAGGCTTCTGGTTGGAGCTTCCCTTGGTGCCGGCTGGGGAAACTCGCAGAACTGAGAGGCGGGGGTACAGTTCACAAATGTTAACATTTAGGGGACAAAATCATAGCATCGGGATAGGAGCAGCTGCAGCTCTTCATGCTTGTGAGGCTTCATTGCAGGAGCGGGCGAAAGGACTCCAGTTTGTAAAAATTAAAAGCAAACAAGAGCTTCTAGCTGGAAATAGGAAAAAACGGTGATGTCGGCCAATGCTCAGCATTTATCTGCCCATGTGAGGATCTCATGAGACCCCTTCTCCTGGCCCCTTGTCGGACCCCATACTGCAGCCAGTCGACTGATTCATTAAATAACACGAGTTATAAAACTTTAAAAACAGGGCATTTACAGTCTGGGACATAAATACGTGCTTTTAAAAGTGTCTACGTACATATTTACAGAGTTGCAGGATCAACCACAGTAGCCCTGAAAAAGAACATCCCTTTATTGTGTGACAAATTCCTGCTTGTGGAAGTTCCCTCCTTCCGCTTTGGGTTTGATAGGTCACTATTGAAATCGGGAGCTGAGAAATCAGCACCAAAGTAGTCTCAGACGGGGTCTGCCCCAAAGGCACACAGCCTGAGATCCTCACCGAGCTGGGTGTGGACTCCAAGCTGAGCTCACCCGTTTCTCTGCTCCATCTCCCAGAGAGCAGAGTCAGCCCCCTGCAGGCAATTTGCAGCCTCTGGAAATCTCTTTTTCTTCCCCCTGTGCTTTTTAATCCTTCTGTACTTTTATTTTCTCTCTCTCTCTTTTTTTTTCTTTGCAGCAGAATTTGAGAAGCTCAGACACTAAAGATATTGATGGTGCCACCAAAGGAGGTGAGCAAGGGCTCAGGAGACTCTCCCTCCCCCAATGCCACCCTCTCCATCCATTACCCTCCCTCTTCCCCGAGGGAGGAAACAGGTCTAAGTGGGAACAAGGTCTTCCTCCCAGGGGCACCAACTTTGGGGGTGTTCTCTGCAAAGACTCCAGAGCAATGAACTGACGAGTATTTCAATTGTAGAAAATGGCTCAAGAGCCAGCAGCTCAATTACTTGGGAAAAAAAAAGGGGTTTTCCAAGTGCTGGGGCCAAGGGCAATGCTCAGGCTCACGTCTCAACATGTCCATATGTTCTTGATTCCCAGAGATGTTGCAGGGGGAGGCGGTGGTTTTGAAGGGGAACTTGACCTCCTCTTGAAGGCCTTCCTTGGACTAGACCAAAGTCCTCAAAATGGCAACAGACAACTCGAGAAGCATCAACCAGGGTCAAGGAGCTTTTGAAAAATTGCATAGTAGGAGAGGCCCCACCTCAACAGGAAGGCTGAGCTGCAGAGAAGGGTTCCAGGACCTGCCTCTGAGTAGGGCCCAGAGGACAGCATGGGGCCAGCTGCCTTCCTGCCTCCCCAGAGTCAGGACCTTGGTTTGAAGACCACTCACGCGCACACACACACTGCCTGCCACTCTCTCGTAGGTTCATGCATGGGGATGCGTCAGTACTCCCTGCAGGGCAGACTGCCAGTCCCTTTGGCTTCACTGATTGCAGGTCACTTCAGGTGCTGAAGAGAAAAAAAAAGAAAAAGAATGGCAACCACATATTCAGTGTCTACCACAGCCTATTTATGCACTATCCCACTTAATTTTTTAATTAAATTATTTATGGATGTACACCATACATACAGCAGAAAGCCCAGTGTGATGGGTTTTCACATTGAACACACCTGCGTGACCGCCACCCGGACGAAAAGCCAGGACACGCCCAGTCCCTGCTAGCCCCTGACCCTGACCCCCTTTCAGGATACACTAACCCTACCCACTCGCCAGAATAGCCACCAGCCTGGCCTCTAACACCAGATCACTGCTGCCCACTCTGCCCCCTTGGCGTATCCTTCTGTGTCCGGCGGCTCCCCCTTAGCGGGTGCCAGGTCCATCCACCCTGGGCACGCGGCTGTCGTCCTGTGGTACCGTGTTCTCTGAGGGAAGGTGCTGCACACGTCCATCTAGTGCATTCCTCATGCACAGCTGGGGGGTTTCCAGTTTGGGGCCATGTGAATAATTCCGCTAAACATTCTTGTACGTGTCCAGAAGACATGATGACCATATGCCAAGTAGACGTGCTGGCCGTAGGGTGTGTGTATCACCCGGGAGCGCTGAGTGGACGTGCTGGCTATGGGATATCACCCGTGAGCACTGAGTGGATGTGCTGGCCATGGGGTGTATCACCCGGGAGCGCTGAGTGGACATGCTGGCCATGGGGTATCACCCATGAGTGCTGAGTGGACGTGCTGGCCGCAGGGTGTGTGTATCACCCAGGAATGCTGAGTGGACGTGCTGGCCATGGGGTGTGTGTATCACCCGGGAGTGCTGAGTGGACGTGCTGGCTGCAGAGTGTGTATATCACACGTGAGCATTGAGTGGACGTGCTGGCCACATGGTATGTGTATCGCCTGTGAGCACTGAATAGACATACTGGCCGCGGGGTTTGTGTATCACACGTGAATGCCGAGTGGATGTGCTGTCCGTGGGGTGTGTGTGTATCACCTGTGAGAGCTGAGTAGACGTGCTGGCTGCAGGGTGTGTGTACCACCTGGGAGTGCTGAGTGGACGTGCTGGCCATAGGGTATCACCCGTGAGCACTGAGTGGACGTGCTGGCCGCGGGGTTTGTGTGTCACCCATGAATGCTGAGTAGATGTGCTGTCCGTAGGGTGTGTGTATCACCCTTGAGCACTGAGTGGACGTGCTGGCCGCAGGGTGTGTGTGTTATCACCCGTGAGCGCTGAGTGGACAGCTGGCCACAGGGTGTGTGGATAACCCATCAGTATGCCTGTGCAAGTGTCCTGGTGCACATGGGCACGCGTTTCTGCCGAGTGCCTTCCCAGCGTGGCATCCACATGGGTGACACTGCCAGTCTTCCAAAGGGGCTGCACTATCGTTCTCGTGGCAGGTGACACCAATCTCCATTTTACATGAAAGAAATGGAGGGGCAGAGAGGAGAAATAACTTTCCAAAGTCAGCAGCTAAACAGAGGTGAGACTCCAGCCGCAGTCAAGCTCACTCCTTAGCTTGCGCGTTCTCCCTGTCAGAAGCGGACGGCGCTGCCCGCATCCTTCCTCCACAGGAGCCGTGGCCTCAGCGCTCGGCACAGTGCAGGGCATGAAGGGAAGCGATCGGTAACATCTGCTGTGTTGTGTTGAATTGGGCTGGGCCAGATTGAGGGGTGCCGTTCTCTCACCCAGTGGACCCAGTCACCATTACTAGTACTAAAAAGAACTATTATTATTATTACTACTATTGCTAATAATAATATAATCATTCAATAACAATAATAGTAATCCTGGGTTTTGGCAGGCTCTTGCATACCAGGAACTTTCCTAAGGGCTTTTCAGGTACTAACACATGTGGTCCTTTTCAACAAACCCATGTGAGAGGTATTATTACTATTAACCCATTTCACAGATGAGCAAATTGGAATGCAGAGAAATGAAGGTGCGCTGAGGGTGCAGATCCAGAAACTGTGCACTTAACCACTTTGCTACGTCAGGTCAAACCTCTTGATGGAGCTGGGAGGAGCTGCTTGTGGTGGGGAGGGCACCTTCCCCTCCCGGGAACACCTGCTTATGTTCACGCTGGCCCGTCTGCCCGTGCCCAGAAGCAGGAAGAGGGAAAGGAAGCAGAGGGGGGCCCGCCATGGAGCAGCCTCACTCCCCCGGCCTTTTGTGGCCAGTGAGCATGAGTTCCCTGAGGATCGAGGATCAAGGATCGAGGATCAAGGATCAAGGATGGAGGCGGCCCCCATACAGGAACCACCTTGCCTGTCCTGGTGAGGGTGGGGAGCGCACTGCAGGGGCCACAACAGCAAGGGCTGCGGCTCAGGGGGAAGGGAGCTCTCACACAGGGCAATAGGGGCCTTCTACCCACCCCCGTCCCAGGAACCCAAGTCAAGGCTAGTGTTGGGAGCCCTGCCCAGAGGGCCGAAGGCCAGCCAGCAGCGGCAGTGTAGAGGCAGGTGGCAGGCACATCAGAAGTGCTGGTCCCTACCTGGACCTGGCTCTCAGCCCCTCAGGAGAAGTCCACTGGCTCCCAAGGTGGGAGAGACACAGGGGTGAAATGGGATATACACAGGGGGCCTCACACGACACCGGGCGGGCAGCACCTTCCCACTCCTGAAAATGAATAGAACGCTCTGGGCGCTGCTGAGACACAGGAAAGGGGTGTGGCGGGGAGGGACAGGAGGAAAGCAAGCTCCTCTGCGTCCATGCCTGCTCGACTCAGCCCCATCCAGCTGACAGTCAGGGAACCTCCGATCCCGGAAGGGCAGCAGGAGTGAGGCAGCCTGGGCTCATGGGTCCTCCGAGGGTGACATCCTCGTCTCTGGACAAAGCCCACGTGCCTTGTGGTTCTACACAAAGTGGGGCATAGCCCACTGCAAGTCCGGCACCCACCCTGGGAGTCAGAAGACCAGAGCTCTGACACCAGCTCTGCCATGTGCCCCCCTGGACCTCAGTTTCTCTCTCTGTAAAATGAGGGTATTGATCTGTACATACCTTTCCGTGCTAAAATCCTCTGCCATAGTATTTTTCAAAATCTTCCAGAACTGTGTTAGTGCTATAGACTGAGTTGTGTGCCCCTAAAATTCACACGATGAAGCTCTAACCTTCAATGTGATGGGCTTTGGAGGCAGGCGAGTACCATCTTTGGGAGGCGATTAGGGTTAGATGAGGTCAGAAGCCAGGGACTTTGAGGAGGGATTCGTGGGCTTCTAAGAAAAGACACCAGAGAGCTCGCTCCCCCTGCCCCATGACCAGCATGTGAGGACATGGCAAGAAGGTACCTCTGTGCAAGCCAAGACACGGGCCCTCCCCAGAATCTGACTACGCTGGCATCCCGACCTGGGACCTCCAGCCTTGAGACCTGTCAGGAAATACATTTCTGTCCAGCCCCCCAGACAGTGCTATTTTGTTACAGCAGCCTGAGCTGACAGAGGCACACAGTGTAAGATGCTAAAAAAACCCCCACAAAATTAGCTGTACGAAGTGGCTCACGCCTGTAATCCTAGCACTGTGGTAGGCCAAGGGGGGGTGGATCACCTGAGCTCAAGAATTCCAGACTAGCCTGAGCAAAAGTAAGACCCTGTCTCTACTAAAACTAGAAAAAAATTAGCCAAGCATTGTAGCAGGCACCTGTAGTCCCAGCTACTTAGGGCGCTGAGGCAAGAGGATCACTTGAGCCCAAGAGTTTGAGGTTGCTGTGAACTGTGATGCCACAGCACGCTCGAAGGGCAACAGACTCTGTCTCAAAAAACAACAACAATAATAAAATCTTTAAAAATAATGTAAATAGCACAGACTTGGTGGAAATATAAAAACTAGGAAATAAATAAGATTTTAAGGAGTAATTTCAGTCACTGTTCAGCTTGGGACATTCCTTAGTTATAAACACAGGGTACTTCAGGCCTCTGTTCATTTGCACACTTAGCCTGGGAAGCTGCACATGTTTGAGAAGGAGGAAAAGGAATACAGCCATCTAGGATGGCGCCCTGGCCCTATGGGGAGGGGAATAATAAGGCTTGGCAGATGCTACGTACAGCACTTGTCGTCATAGCTGAGACTGCAGTGGCTACAGACGGAAATCACCTGTCTGCTGGGAAGCCAGCCCAGTTGCACCCGGCTCTTCCTCAGGCTGCAGAGAACCTGCAGGGGGAAGCCATGCCCGGAGTGGCCGTCAAAAGAGAGGTTAACGAGGCAGCCTCTGCTGCAGGGAGGATCCCCAGACAGAAACAGGACCCAGGGCTGGGAAGAGTTCATGGTGGCACTGCCTCCCATTTTCCAGAAGACTCTAGCCAAGTTTCTGCTATCAAGCCCTCAATTTTCCATCTGTAAAATGGGAGGAGGCAAGAGATCATCTCTGGGGCCTCCCAGTTCTGTGCTATCTTAGATCCATTTCAACTTTGTTCCACAGGATTCCAGATCAGGGTCAAGACCCTAGTCTGGGAGCAGCTGGCTCCAGAGAGACGGGCTTGGTGGCAACTGCAGACAACAGCCTCTCATGGGAGGGTGGATTTTATTTTCATCCCCCTGCCTAATCCTCAGAGGAATAAAGCCAAGCCAGAAACTCCAAGTGCTGAGAAAGGGGGAAGTGAGCAAGGTCCTGGGGTGGGAAGGCAGGCAGATGGGAGAAAGAGTCTTTGCTTCCTGTTACAACACAAAAGACCCCAAAATTTCAGAATTCAGCTTATTCTTGCTTAAACCATTAAATTCTCATTCCAAGTGGCCCTGGCTAGTCATCTTTTCCCTGCCTTGTGTTAAGCAGGCATCCTCAAACAAGAGTGTGTCCAGAACCACAGGCACATGCTAATGCAGATTCCCAGGCCATGCCCACCAGGGTGCTTGGGGTTTTTTGCATGGAGTCTATGCTTATAAGGTGCCCCCCAGATCTTCTGATGCACGGAGTCCTCCGATCATGCTTTGGGATGAGACCTTGGGGACACACAAATACAGTCGTGCTATGGTGCCAACAGGGAGACCCAGGCCTGTTTGTGGGTCACTAGCAGAGCCTGGGCACTCCAAAAATGAAAAGTCTGGCTTCTACATTTTCACGATCAGAAAAATTAGAATGATTCCAGGATTTTACTCTCAGAAAACCTGGTTTGATGTAAATCTTAAGTTTTTATATTTTATGAGTGAGAACAGGTTGAGTATTCCTGAAATGCTTGGGATCAGATGTGTTTCGGATCTCAGAGTGTTCTGGATTTTGGAATATTTGCATTCTATACTCACTAGGTCAGCATCCCTACTCCTAAAATCCAAAATCTGAACTGCTCCAACGAGCATTTTCTTTCAGCATCATGTTAGGGCTCAACATTTTTCCAATTTTACAGCATTTTGGATTTCAGATTGGGGGACAGGAGTACACACACAAGCTATATTACAGTAGACCTCCACAGATGACCACCTCCCTATACCCACCGCCTCCTTGAGTTGACCTAATTTCCAAAGACTGGACACGCACCCCATGTACGTATCAGTACCGTAGGCCTGGTTCCTTATGTTGACCACCTCTGTGTGTTCACCAGTTACAGTCCCTGGGGTGGTCAACTTACAGAGGCTCTACTGTATTTTACCTTTAAATACATATGGGAACAGAGACTCCAGAACCTTTTCTGGAGGTCTTACTTAAGTACTGCGCATAATTACTATTTTTATTTCATTATCATTGCAATAATGACAGCCAACCCCTATCTAGTGCTGGCCACGCAGCAGGCACTGTTCTAAATGTGTGGCACATTTGACACTTGCAATTGTCATGATCATCCTAAGAAATAGGTTTAGAAATACATAGTAGAGAAACTGAGGCTCTGAGACAGTAAGAAACTTGCTTGAAGTCCTACAGGGTGGCCCAGAATCTGCACTCTCAGCCAAGGCCCCATGCCATGCCCCGCACACACAGCGGCCAGGCCCACCCTTGCTCTCCCTCTCCACCCAGGACCCGC
Organism: Nycticebus coucang; assembly: GCF_027406575.1. Classification (NCBI taxonomy): domain Eukaryota; kingdom Metazoa; phylum Chordata; class Mammalia; order Primates; family Lorisidae; genus Nycticebus; species Nycticebus coucang. Next base: position 9,860,611 of record NC_069801.1, on the reverse strand, counting down.
CCCATGGTGCCAGAGGCTGCTCCATCCTGCCTCGTACCTGTCAGGGAGCAGGCGGAGCATCTACTCTTTGAAGAGGGGTCCCTGGAACTGGGCTGCAGTGGGGGCCTTGACCTTCCTGTACCGCCGGGTGATGTACGGGGCTGCTGGTGGAGGGCAGCGGGATGCCAGGCGGAGGCTGTAGCTGTGTGGGAAGAGGAACAACACACACGGTCATCTGGAGACGTCGCCAGGCCTTCCTTGGTACTGGCCACCACTTCCCAGGTCCGGATACCTGGAGGCCAGGTGCCTGGCTTCAGCCAACGGGGCTGGAGCTCCAACACCAATGCGCCCTGCACCACGCTCCACCCACCATCCTCTCCCCTTTAGAAGTGTGGGCAAGAAGAAGCGTCCATCATCCGGGTCCTGAGACGCTGCGATGGGCAGAGCTTTGGTGACCCCCAGTGGATGCGCAGGTGAGCTGGAGGGAACTGGGAACGGCTGCATCAAGACCTCAGCTTCACCTTCTATGATGCCATTTCCCCACCTGGCTCCCTGTTCTCTCCTCCTGCTCGGCAGAAAGCTCCTGGGGAGGAGGCTGTTACGAAGGTGGGAATACACCTGTGTGGGGGCAGGGCAGGCCCCCTCCATGCCATTACCCCCCCCACACACTGGACATCTACCCTGTGCCAGACCCGGCCACGTCAGGCATCTCAGAGAGACACGTGACTTCCCAGCAGAGACGTGAATCCAGCTGCCTGTGACACAGTTTGGCACTGCTTGTACTACAGCCCATTAAATGGGGTTTGTTTTTCCAAAGGCGTCTTTACAAATTTATTTAAAAGCTAGATAACCCAGACCATTCTTCCTCCCCTGCATTCGGCTAAACGGTGCTTCTCGTGCAGTTTCCAGCTGGGACACTGCCCCCTCCAGCAGGCTTACTTCTCTACTTCCTGGGTGAGGGGTGCCTCCGCGGGCTCCCAGTGTCCCTGGTGCGTCCTCCCCCCAGCACTTGTTACATTGAAAGTGCGGAAATAAGGCCTTTCTCTTCCTCGTGAGCCCCACGATCCCAACGTCAGGCCTCGGACCTGTTGGCTGCTGCAGCTTCAGCTTAGCACAACAGAAGCAAGCATTTGCCAACTTAGAGCTGGACACACGGTGCTTCCCAGGTGTCCAGACGTACGCCCTCTGTCTTACCCTCCTACCACCTCCTGAGGGGTGCTGTGATTAGCCCTCGTTTACAGATGGGGAAACGAAGGTACAGAGACCCTCTGGCACTCATCTGCCTCTCAAGGTTGGGGCTGTTCATTTGAATTCCTCCCTGATGTGCAGTAGAGACTGTGGTCATCTTGTTCCACTCACTTAAGCAAGAATTAAGGAGGAAACTGAGGCCAAACACTTGGCACGAGACTGTACCAAATGGGCCACCAAGGTCAGCAGGGTTTATGGGCCCACGAGGCGGCCATGGAGGCTATCTCTGCAGCTAGTAGGGCTATCTCCAGCTAGTGGGGGCTATCCCCAGCTAGTGGGGGCTATCTCCAGCTAGTAGAGGCTATCCCCAGCTAGTGGGGGCTATCTCCAGCTAGTGGGGCTAGCTCTATAGCTAGTGGCTGCCCCCACCTCTGGGCTGACTGGTGCCTCAGGACACCCAAGCCAGGGGAGACAGCAACTGGGAGGCTACCTGGAAATGTGCCATCATGGACTGTGTTCTATTGGGGAACAAGGAACAGTCCTAGCACATAGTACGTCCCCCATGATGTCCCCCCCTGGAGAAATGTCTACAGTAGAGTGTAGCAAGACCTGCAGCAGCTTTGGAGACAGACAAATCCCACATTATCGCGATCCAGCTTCTCCCTCTCTGCTACCACCCCTGTGCAGTGAGGGTAACACGGCTGGCCTCCAGCCCTCTGCCGCTGTCCAGCCTTCTGCTGCCCCCTCTCGCCTCTGTTCCACCCTCTGGCTCAATGGCCACAGCAACCACAGCCATTGCCACTAGAGCCGTGGTTCTCAACCTTCCTAACGCCGAGTGGGGCCTTGGTGTGTGTCACACTTTATGGGGGCAAGACATGATTGCAAAAGGGACTTTACCTAACAATTGCAATCAGTGTAACCTGGCTTATTGTACCCTCAATGAATCCCCAACAATAAAAAAAAAAAAAAGTTTAAAAAAAAACAAAGGTTGAGAACCACTGCACTAGAGGGTGATCCTTCCCCTGGCTCAGGGTGCCCACCTGGGTGGGGCTCTTGGGGTTAGGCCAAAACTCCCAAAGCCAGGCCCCGCTGGCCACCCTGGGCACACTGCCTGGGCTGGTGGAGGACAGTGCCAGCTAAAACTCACACGGCCTGTGAGATTTCTAAGCGTTTTCTCACTGGACCCTCCCAGCAGCCCAGGAGGTAGGAAGAACAAGTCCTTTTATAGCCACTTTACAGATAAGGACACTTGAGGCTCAGATACGAAAACTTCCCTAGAGGAGCAGAGCCCAGGCCTTTCAGATCCTTGGGGCACAATTTGTGTTCCCCATTAGGACTGGGCAGGGACGTCCAACAAGATAGTGCCCTCCCAGCTCAAGAAGCCCTTCACTGGTCACAGGACCCAGACAGCCCATTGGCTGCCCAGACCTGAGATGTCAAGTACGGAGGACCACCATCTTCAGAACTAGATAGTTTCCAGTCCTCCAGCACAGTGGCAGTTAATGCACAGAGCTCATGACCTCGTGATTCCTGGTCCCCACTCGCTACCTGTGTGCCCTGGGCGAGTCATGGGCTCCAGGTTCACCTTCTGTGAAGTGGGTTATTGTGACAATTAACTTCAGAGAAAGCTCTCAGCACAGCGCATACCGGCCCCCAGCAGTTATGAGCACAGTTTTGAGGGTGGCTGTTGTGGGGGTGGACACATACTAAGAAGTCATGACCCCAGGAGGGGGCAGGTGACTGCTGGAGGCCTGGAGGTGACTCTGATTCTCATTCTTGTCCCTGCCTGCCTCTTGGCCATTGAAGTTGGGTTTCCTCCTCCATAAAATGAAGATAATCCCTGCCCACCTGCATGTTAGAGTGGGGCTGGGAAGTGCTCCAGGGACCAGGAAGTGAGAGCACTTTGCCTTCCAGGAAGAGCGTGTGAAGGCAGGCTCAGCGGAGCTCTGCCCAGTCCTCCAGCGTCCAGGGGGGCTTCTGAGCTTCAACACTTTGACCAGAATTTTGGCCCAAACCCCAGCTCAGGGATCCAGACTCAAACATCCAGCTGCCTACTGGCCCCTGCCCTTGGACATCTAATGGGTATCTCAACTTCAACACGACCACAGTGGGATCTTATATGGCCCCAACTTGGTCCCACCCAGCAGGCTCCATCCACACTGGATGCTTCTCAGTCTTCTCAGCAAATGGCATCACCAAACGTGGTTGTACCTCCAAAGCCTCACAGCCTTTTCTTCCTCCTCTGTGCATTCTGCTGCTTCCAGTTGGCCATGGAGTCAGAGCCCATCTAACCACGCTCGCCTGAACCACGTGCATGAAGAACAGTGTGGCCTGAGCTGCACCCGTGAGGACCCTGCACGGCCCCCTGCAAGTCAGTCCATCTCTCAGCCAGGCCTGCCTCTCTGCTGCCCCACCCTCCTCTGCCCGAGGCTCAGCCTACACGCACCCTCTTCAAAGAGGCCTTCTCCCACCTCCCACCTTCTTCCCCTCATCACTACTTTTCTGGGCCTCTCACTCACAGCACTTTCTGCAGCAGTCCCTTGCCTGTTGAGCTGTTTATTTCTTCACCACCAAAAGGCAATGTCTGAGGGCAGGGACTGAGTCTTGTCACAGCTGAGTCACTGTGGGCCAACACTCCCAAAGCCAGTTTTGGCCCCCAGGCCCCACTGCCAGGGACAGCGGAGCTAATCTGGGCAGTGTCAGGTGCAAGGGCACTGCGTGAGTTCCCAGCATGCCTCTTTACAAGTAGAAGTTTCTCTGCCACAGGATGTGCCCTGGTGGTGGCTCTGTCACCCCACAAGTGAACTTACACAAGGCAGTGCCTCGCTCATCCAAAGCTTTTTATTATTTTTTTTAATTTAATTTTTTTTTTTTTTTGAGACAAAGTCTGACTCTGTCACCCTAGATAGAGTGCCGTGGCGTCATAGCTCACAGCAACCTTGAACTCCTGGGCTCAAGTGATCCTCTTGCTGCCCTCCATTCTCTCAGGAACTGTTTGGCATTGTTCCCCACCGCTTCACTACAACTGTTGTCTCAACCACCAGACCTTGTCCAGTCCAGTGTTCTAAATACCTTCTCTAGCCTGAAGACCCTGATGTTTCTAGGCTCAGCCTCTTTGTTGAACTTGAGCTTCATGTGAATGAATCTGCTTGATATCTTCACTTGGACAACTGTAGCAGGTGCATTCAACGTCAGCATGTCCAGAGTAAACTCTTCATCTCCCCCCAACACACGTGCGCAAAAACCGACCTGCTTCTCCCAGCGTCACCTACAGTACAGTGGACAGGATCACTGCAGTTGTGAGGACTCCTCCTTGGCGCTCACGCTCAAAGAGACTCCCTTTGTCTGTCTCTCATCACAGCCAGTCAACAAGCCTATTTTGTCGCTGTCATCTCCAGAATATGTCCAGAGTCTGACCACTCCTACCCTAGCCCTACGGCCACTTGTGTGTTATCGTCCTGCCCTTGTCCTGGAGGATGCGGGTACCACACCGTTCCCTGGGCTCCATGCCTGCTTTAATTTTGTCCTCAATGACCTGTGAGGTAGACAAACTTGACAGAGGTTAACTAATGTGACTGGGCACGCACCACATGCACATCTCAGCACGGAAGGCCTAGTTCCTTTTGTTGACCACCTCCATATGTTGACCAGCTTGTTACAATCCCTGGGGTGGTCAACTTACAGAGGTTCTACTGTATTTTTACCTTTATGGGAACATGGACTCCATAATCTTTTCTGGGCTGAAAGCCTCTGTGGGTCTCAAATGAGTACTGAGTACAATTACTATTTTTATATCATTATTACTGCAATAATGACAGCTCACCAGGTGGCAGGCACTGCTCTAGATTTGAACATTTGACACTTGTTATTCTCACGATCATCCTAAGGAGTAGATCCTTCTAAGTGCCCATTTTATAGATGGATAGTATGGAAACGGAGGCTCAGAGACAGTAAGGAACTTGCTTGAAGTCCCGCAAGGTGGCCCAGAATCTGCAGCCTGAGTGATGGTATTTGGAGGTGGGTAATTTCTCAGGGTAATCATGGTTAGATGAAGCTTGAGACTGGGACCTCTGTGCTGGGCCTACCGCCTCATCAGAGGGAAAGACAAACATCTCTCCTCTCTCTCCAGATGCACACGCTGAGAACAGTCCACATGAGGCGCAGAGAGAAGACAGCAGTCTGCAAGCCAGGAGGACATAACTCACCACAACCAAACCATGCTGTCACCCCGATCTCGAACCGCCAGCTTCCAGAACTATGAGAAGATAAATTTCTGTCATTTAAGCCACCCAATTTAGAATTTAGTGATGGCAGCCCAAGACAACTTGCTTGCCCAAAGACACAGAGCTCAACTTGGTCAAGTCAGGATCTGAACGTGGGGTCTAAAGCAGAGCCCATCCTCTCTAAGCATGACTCCCTCCCCAGGCCCCACAATGGCCGTCCTCACATAGGTGACTCACCAGGGCCCACATCTAATCCACATCTGCCTCCACGTTCCAGACCCAGGTACGTGCCGACATGACATCTCTGGGACATCCCCAAAGCCCCTGACATTCAGGTTTTGACCCACATAACGGCTCCCTCATTCCCACACTCCTTTTCTTGGTGAAAGCACCACATTCATACCCTGAGAGCCAGAGACCCAGGGGTCAGCACGGTCCCCCCTCGCCCTGTCCTGTGAGAACTCACCTATTGCCAGTTCCATCGGGGCCACCTGGTATCCCGCAAGGCTCTTCCCTACTGGACTTCTCACTTCCACCCCCTTCCCATCTGTTCCATGAAGTGACCTCCCTCCCACGAGGTAAAGGGGACCATGACACACCCCTGCTGCCACCAATGGATCCCATAGCTCCCTGGGTCCAAGTTCCTTATTACATCCAGTCCAGCCCCTGCAGACCTGCCAGCCCATCTCTCTCCTTCAGCTCTCCTTACTCCAGCTAATGTGGGCAGAACCCATGTCCTGGTGCCTATCAGTTGCTAGAGTCAGCAGGGAAGCCCAGCCTGCACCAGTCTCTGGAGTGGGACTGGGCATTGGTATTTTAAAGGTCTCCAACGACTTCACTGTGTGTTGAAGTGGTGAGAACCACTGCCCTGGAGATACTCTAGAGGCACATGACCCCAGGTCAGGGTCTTGGTTTCTCATGCATCTGGGACTGTTTTGGTAATGTAGGTCTCCTGAGGAACCATATGGTCTATGACGGTAGAAATTGTTGGCTTTTGCTCACCATGGTATTTTTAGTACCTAATTTTGAGTGAGTGCATGAAAAAAGACCCTCAAAATTTAAGACGTAAAGAAATGAGTGAGTCTAGATCCAAGATACACATATTCCTGCCGTAGGCACTAAGAAATCTGTGCCCATTTAGCGCAGAGGCGAGAAGGTAGACTTACTAGGTACCCAAGGACATCCTTTCCTAAAGCCCCAATAAGACGGGTGATGCCATAATTCTAAATCCAAGGCAACAAGAAGGGCTGAACAAGCTCAGCCTCAACTGTTTTTAGAAAGCAGGGCAGACATCACTTCCTGAAGATTTTCACACAACGTGGTTGAACTTTCTAAACCCCATGAGCCAGGGGAGGAGGGTAGGAACTGCTCTGCACTCCTTACCAACATTACTCAGAACTGCCTGGACACTTGCAAAATGTGCTCCACTGATTTCCCTAGGAGGGAAATTTCTGGAAATCTCACTTACACAGTCTTTGAAAGCACAGGCGGGGCGCGGGGGAGGGGTGCTTCCTATGCCACCCAGGCCGTGCAGATGGTCCACAGCTGGCCCCCAGAAAGGGCTCAGCAGTGGTGCCTCTCACAGTGACACCTCTCCCGTGGTTGTAATTTCTTGCTGTCAGAATCCCCTGACGATCCAATGGCAACGCGGGGGCAGTCTGTGTTTTACCCCCGGCCTCAAGGACACACTCCCTCACTCACATTTCCAGCATCCATTCCCTTGTCAAGGACTCGGCACGGCCTATTCCCTCTGCCAGGAACATGCTTCCCCCCAATAATCACGCGGCTCACCCTCAATCCCCACCACTTCAAGGTTTTGCTCAAATGTTCCCTTCCCAGTGGCCCTCCCTTAACCACTCTGCGTGAAATTGAAAATCCCCCCAGAAGTGTCCACCTCATCTGTTTTCCTTTCTCAATCACACCTTATCGCATCAACATGGCTTATATTGACTCAGCTGACCATGTACTGTCTGCCCAGCAGGCTCGGTGAGGGCGGCACAGGGGGCTGTCCGGTCATTGATGTGTCCCCAGCGTCTGGGCTGTCGGTGGGCACACGGTAGTTCGGGCACCTGGTGCATATGCGGCGTGCTGGTGCTTTGCCAAGTTTTGGTGAGTAAGATTTCTGTACACACAGAGCACTTTTACGTGTGGGTTAGTGTCGTCTAGAGAAGAAAAATGCTCCATTTCAGAGACTTGATGCCAATATGAGCCCAGGACTCGTTCAGCCCCCAGTGGTTTCTGGGAAAGGAGAAATCCAGATATTGGAACACACAGGAGAAACTGATACTGAACAAACAGGAGAAAAGATCAGAGCGGGAGAGAGAGGGAAGGTGACATGGGGAACAAGGATGAGAAGGAGGCTCAGAGTCGGAGGTTCTGGTTCAATGACTGAACAGAGAAAGAGACACAGGGACCCCATAAGGACACGGCTTTGCTCGCGTGCCTGGGACATCTGTCACGCCTCAGGGAAGGAAGAACTCACATCCCTGGGGGTTATCCTGGCACCCAGACGTCACTCAGCTCTGGGGAGTCAGGACGAAGTGATGTCACAGCTGTGGCCAGCACCTGAGACTCTCCTCTCTGGGGTCTTCCCAGGGACAGGGCATGGCTGGGAGCAGGGGAATCAAGGCAACAAAGACTAAAGAAACAGGGGCGGCGTCTGTGGCTCAGTGAGTAGGGCACCGGCCCCATATACCGAGGGTGGCGGGTTCAAACCTGACCCTGGCCAAACTGCAACAAAAAAATAGCCGGGCATTGTGGTGAGCGCCTGTAGTTCCAGCTACTGGGGGGCTGAGGCAAAAGAATCACCTATGGCCAGAAGCTGGAGGTTGCTGTGCACTGTGACACCACGGCACTCTACCGAGGGTGATAAAGTAAGACTCTGTATCAAAAAAAAAAAAAACTAAAGAAACAATAAAATAAAAATAAAGAATATGCAATCATTGAACATAAAATAATATGGAGCGGTAACTCAGAGAGAAATACGAAAGCCCATTAATATGAAAAGACATCCACTGTCCCTGGTGTTATCAGAGAATGTTAAAACAAGAGGGGCCATTTTCCTGGTCAGATGGGGACACAGCTATACACATGGCTGCCACAGATGGGGAATGTGACCGACGGGAGGCCGGACTCCCACCCCTACCACTGGGGAGGCAGTGCCTGTCCCTTCCCCATCTCCTGGGAGCCAGTCCCTCGTAAAGCCATTTCTCTTGGCCTCAGTGGTGAAAAGCTGGAGACACAGCAGAGAACAAGAGGATCAGAAAGCCCTTCCCAGGCTCTCATCTTAGTGGAGACAAAGCGAATAGATGAACAAGTGCATATCAGATCACAGTGACAGCTACACAGAAAAACGAAGCAGAGGAGGGAGCCTGGGAGTCAATGTGTGGTGGGCGATGGGGGGCCGCAGGATGAGCAGAGCAGCAGCGCTGAGCTGGGACCTGAAGGAGGGGGATCCACCTGCTCAGACAGCCAGGCCTGCGTGCTCCAGGCAGTGCGGGAAGGGCATGTGCAAAGGCCCTGAGGTGAGATCTGCCCGGAGCGGAGCGTGTCAGAGAGGGGAGGCGGGGCAGAGGGGAGGACTTCCTAGGCCCTTCATAGCAATGACAGGAGCTGACACTGACCATGGATTCATGGGAATGGAACTGGGAAGGTCAGTTAGGCTGCAACTGCCACTATGCAGGGAGAGATGATGGTGGCCTGGCCCCCGAGGCGGCTGAAGAGGCCAAGCTGGGGGCAGAGCAGGTATATCTGGGAGGTAGTACTGGCTAAAGCTGTGGAGGAAAAGGTCAGGTCAGACTGGCTTGACTCAGAGCAGGATGGTGAGCAGGGGAGGGACGCTTTGAGCAGAGACTTTCGCTTTGGGAGGATTAAAATTGAATCATTTTCTAGACACCCAAGGGAGACATCAGATGGGTGGTAAAATAGGACTCTGACAAGACTATGAATCCGGAATTCCTCCGCATCTATGTGGCATGTAGCCCATGTGCTGGGGGAGATCAGCAGGGCCCAGAGAAGAGGAAGGGAGGAGGAAGGGGCCCAGGGGCAGGTGAGATGAGGGGGAGGGGCACCAGGAGAGAGACATGTCCAGGGGGAAAGTGTTCCCAGGAAGAGGAAGATTAACTGTTGCCACTGGGTCAAGGAAGATGAGATGGAATTGACCGCTTCATGTGACACCTTAGAAGCCACTGGCCACCCTGGTAGGGACAACCACCTGACGGTGAGTTCAAGGCCAGAAGGGAGGACAGGCTGGAGGCAGGAATCCAGAGCACCCACCAAGGAGAGCAGAGGGAACGGATTAGGGAAGGAAGGAGCTGCAGGCTTTTGAGGAACACATGCGTGCTCTCCAGGCCTCTGGGTTGGGACCCCTGCCTGTCCCTGTCCTTCTTCCTCCCACATACTTCAGGGGGGATCTCCTGGAATAACAATCTTCAGAGCAGGTTAGGCCACACTGCTGGCCACAGAAGCCTTACACAACTCTCCATAAATTCTCAAAGCATAGCTCATATGAAGCCAATGTCTGTGGTTCCATACTTTTGCCAGAGGTAGGGAGAGGCAGAGGGTGTGGGAGCTGGGGCAAGGCTGGGAGGATGATGGAATTCCCTGGGGGCTGGGTGAAGGGCCACAGGTGGGAGCTACGGGAACTCCCTTTCGCAGCCACTTCCAAAGCCCGCATCCAAAGCCCGGTCCAGCTTCCCAAAGTGAGCAGCCTCTATATGCCCTGGGGAGGCACCTCCCATTCAAATGGAGCCCCCCAGGTGTAGGAAACAAAGAAGAGCAAAGTAGGTAGGCACCAAAGGAGGCTGGGCAGGGATTCGGAAGCCTGGAGCGTCAGTCCTGGCTCCATCACTCATGTGCTGTGTAGCCCCTGGAAAGTAGCTCCACCTCTCTGAGCCACAGGAGTCTCCCTATAACACCATCATTCACTGAGCACTTACTATGCACCAAGAGCTCTTCCAATCCCCCAGCAGCCCTGTGGGCTGGGGGCCTGTCCCCATCCCTGTCTTACAAAGGAGGAGACTGAGGCTCAGAGAGGTGCAGAAGCCAAACATCCGAGTTCTCTCAGTCCATAGGGGAAACCGCCAAGATTTGAACCCAAGACCCTTGGACAAAGCCTGCGCCCCCTCCCTGCTGTAGTCCTCGTAATGAAGGTGATTGAAGAGCTCTTCCCAATCCTCCAAAGCCAGGGGAGGGTGCCCCTCTGCCCACAGGACAGCCACACAAATCATCCAAGATGCTGCACTGGGCTTTGGGTGGAGACGTCAGCTCAGAGCAGCCCCGAAACCACGAGGTCCTCAGGTTCTGGGGCTCACTAGAATCCCCTTGGGAAATTAAAACAGTCCCGACGCCTGCACTCCACCCTTAGAGGTTGTAGTTTCATTGGTTGGAGTACAGCGCAGGCACTGGCAATTTTAAAAGCTGACTTTGCAAAATAAATACATACATCAATATATAAATAAATATAAATAAAAGCCAACTGTGCAGGCCAGCCAGCCATGTCGGCATTCCTGGGGAGCCTGTCAGTCACACACTCAGCCCTGGCTGACCAGTCAACAATCTGCCTTTCAACAAGAGCCCTGGGAGAGGTGTTTGAGGCGGCTGAGGGAGCAGGGACACCTTCAGCGGAGTCACATGGGGGGCTGATGGGGCTCCTGCCTCGTGGAGCTCTGTTATGAAGCTTCCAAAGGTGGGGGCTCAGGGGAGGCAAATAGGCGCGGTCCTCAGGGAACCAGGCACCAGTTTGAAACCTCCGGCCAGGAGGATCATTGGGGATCCTCTGCATGGAGACAAGGCCCTCCGGTGCCCTGATAGGATGGTAGGGACAACGGAAGCTGAGGAAGGAGTCAACACACCATGCTCACACGGTTTCTTCATCTTCCCTTTAACCAAAAGCACGATGATGGGTCATTATGCCCTTTTTATGGCTGAGGGGACAGCAATACAGGTTAAGTAACTCCTTTACTTAAGAGGCATGAATGGGGGGAAGGAGGGAGGGAGCCAGGACTCATACCCCCAGCTGACTCTGGGCTGCCCATCGGCCTCTCAGCAGACCATGTTCCTTCCTTCTCACAAGCCCCGAGGGAAGCCACAGGCCAGGGCTGCACCCCTGGTTTGGCCTCCACGCACCCAAATGACCAATGCAGGCCCCTGTCTCATGGGGTTTCTGAGCCAGGTTCTGAGGCAGCAGAGGCCGTGAGTTCCCCAAACCTGTTTGGCTTGAACTCCAAACACCCAGCACATGACAAGCTTGTAACACCCAGCCCAGTAAACAGGAAGGCTGGCCCAGCCCGGCCAAAGAAAACTGGCAGCCAGGAAATCCTTGCCGGGATGGGTGGTGTGCAGGGGACCCCAGAGGCCTCAGGCAGCAGTCCTGCCCTTACCCACCAGGGGACTGAGCCAGAGCCAGCCAGGGACTCGCTCACCTCGTGGTCACACAGCAAGTTGTTCCTGGGGAGAGTGGGGGGACAGGACTGGGCTCACTGCTTATGTGGGGACACTAATGATGGGAAAATGAGTGGGGTGAAGCCTGGGCGAGGGACTTAGCGCTCTGTGACTGCCTCTCCCCTCCTCTACTGGGAGAGACCCCAGGGGAGCTCAGTCTGAGTCTCCACTTCACTTGCAGAACCCACCCCTGAGCTGGCACAAGCAGGTGCCCAGGGAGCGTTTCATGCTCCCGGCACAATTCAACCCTCAAATGTGCCTGTCCATGTCGCTCCAGAGCCAAACCCTCCCAGCACAGCTCCCGTGTGTTTTCTCTCACGGCCAGGTTCCTGCCCTAACCATGGGATGAGGTCCCCATTTTAATGACAATTCCATGAAGCCAACCTTGCAGCCCTTAGACTCCCTGACAGACCCTCCCCTTCCCGCTCAGGGCGGGGATTCAAGTCTGGAAGGCGTCACCCTGCAGGAAACAGGTCACTACCTGTGGCACGAGCCACCCAGGTGGGAGCAGCCCCAGGAGGGTGGCGGAGCGGCTCCTTTAGCTCCCAGCTTCCTCTCCTGCTTTTGCACCTCCCAGGACTCTGCCACCCTGCAACCACCCAGTTGTAGCTTACCCCAAATCCTGTCCCTTCTTCCCCCTCCAGTTCTAAGAAAAGGAGGGAAGCCGAAAAGAAAATGCGAACAAATACAAGTGCGTCGAGATGAATGAACGTGTGAGAAGCAGATTCCCAACTCGGGACGGCAGGAGATGAACAGGATGTGTCTCCTGTGAGACCCAGACAGACAGCTTGCCGTTTTAATTATTATTTATTTATAAATGAGACAGGGTCTCTCTCACTCCATCACCCAGGCTGGAGTGTAGTGGTGCGATCACAGTTCACTGTAAACTTGAACTCCTGGGCTCAAGCAATCCTTCCACCCCGGCCAGAACAGCTCTTCCAAATGGTACAATTTCACGAGGACACTGAGACGTCATTATTGTTACTACTCTATCTTTCAAAGGAAGTAAAATATATGAGGTAAACTCCAAGAACAGAGTAAAGAAGAGCTCAACCCTCACATGGCTTGGAGTTGTTAGGACTGAAAGTTTTACACGCCACCGTCCCTCGTCCCAGGATTTCTAGACTTTGCCTGGGTTGGAAAACAGTGTAACTTAGGGTTAGATCCAAGGATGCCAACAATAAGAAGGGGCTGCTCCTTACAAGGCTTTCTACCCCTGCCCCAGTGGAGGAGTCTTGAGGGAGTTCAAGGAGCTCATTAGCTTCCCAAGGGGTTGAAACAGCTTGTCTCGGGAGGCCTGGGCGTGCCTGGCTGGCGGGGCATCCCAGGCGGAGGGCTGGCACTGTTACGGGAAACATATGCTTGTTATGTGCCAGAACAGGCTTTAGTCAACAGGGAATGACGCTGCCTAAAGGACAAGGGCAAAAGACTGTAGGTCTGGAAGCCTCGTCCTCAGAATGGCAAGAGTCAGATCCCTGAAGCCCTCACTCTGCACCCCCGGCTGTAGGGTGGTTAGGGCTGGGACAGTGCAACGCACCACACACCAGGACACCAAGGAAAGCCGCTAAAGGGAGGTGACTTAGCCCCAGGCTGTCTGGCCCAATGCCAGGCAGCTCAAACCTCACCAGGACCTGAAATGCTCTCCACATGGGTCATGGAGAGGAAGCTCCCTCCTGGGGGGGACAGACACCTGGCCCAGCCAGACACTATGCGGGGAGCCACAGGCTTGACAGCCAGGATACGGCAGGCTTGGAGTGAAAACCTCCTAATGTCTCTTCCACATTACCGGAATTTCCCAAACAGGGCTCAGTAGAACTGGCCCCCAGCAGCTGCTGCACGTGCCCTCAAGCCTGTGTGTCATGGCAGCTAACATTTCTGTGCTTACTGCATGCCCAGTGCTGTGCCCATAATGAAATTCATCTTCACAAGAAATTTAAGAGATGTGGCATTTCACGGGGTGAGGAAATAAGGCACAGCAGTTAGGCAACTCACCCAAGGATGTACAGCTGGCAAGAGGCAGAGCTGGGATGGAAGGCCAAGCCAGTCACCTCCAGAGAGCGGGTTGGGGACGCCAAGCAGGCTTGTCTCTGCAGGATTTCTGAGCTTCAGTGTGCTGACAGCTAACGTGAATTCCCAAGAAGAGACAGGGTGTCATTTACCCCAAACTTACATCCCCAGTGACCTGATAACTCTGGACCACCTGCTCTACCAGTTACTGGGGGATGGAGCCAGGCACACATGTGCCCCCAACGCATAAGAGAAACGGCAAGCAACGGCTCTGGTCGAAAGCCTATGCCTGCTCAAGCCCAGGAGATTGGCCTCTGGCATGCAAGGTTCCCGGCCCACACCACCTCCATCTGCTGTCACTTCAGTCCTCGGCCACATCTTTGCTCATGTCATGGCCTCTGTCTGCAGTTGTCTCCCACAAGCCATGGCCTCTTATCCAGCCCTGCCCCCAGGAGGCACTCCCCTCCCCCTGGGCACACTGGGCCTTGTAACATAACTGGTTAGACCTGGTGCTCCCGGGGAGGCAGAGTGTAGGAGTTGGAGCTTGACAGTCCCACTTCTGCCACCGACCATCTTCTCGAGTCACCCACCCTCTGGGAACAGTGTCCTCTGTGACACAGGCCTATCACCAACCTGGCATGGCTGAGGGAGCTTACTACAGACAGGATCTTACCAGAGTAGACACCCTCTTCTCCAGGGTGACCCAGCCCAGCAGGTGGTCACTCACAGCACAGCCTCAGTATTAGGGCATCTTTTTTTTTTAGAGACAGAGTCTCACTTTGTTGCCCTCAGTACAGTGCTGTAGCATCACAGCTCACAGCAACCTCCAGCTCTTGGGCTTAGACAATTCTCTTGCCTCAGCCTCCCAAGTAGCTGGGACTATAGGCGCTGCCACAACGCCTGGCTATTTTTTTTGTTGTTGCAGTTTGGCCGGAGCTGGGTTCGAACCCACCACCCTCGGTATATGGGAGCAGCGCCCTACTCACTGAGCCACAGGCGCCGCCCAGTATTAGGACATTATTAAACATTACGTAAGTTTAATCAAAATTCAAAAAATTTAAACAATTAAACACATATGGGACCATTCTGCTAAAGACCCACAACTGTGCTGCCTGGTCCAACTTTAAATGAGTGATCCCAAAACTCAGGTGGGCTCCCAGCACCTACCCTCTGGCATTTGAAAAAGCACTAGCACAGAAAAGCAGGCCTCGGCCCTACATGCACCACTGGATGGATGAATGTGGACGAACACACGGGTGGATGAAGGACCAGGATTCACACTGCCTTTCATGAAATCCCACCCATGATTTCCAGTTTCTGCTAAAACTGTGGTGATAGCAGAACACACTAACACAGCGATGTGAAGAATCCTGTGACGAATCTTTCTATGCCTTTACAATCGCCACCCTGCCCCCTGCAAATTTTAAGTTTTGTCACTTACAACTAGTTGGACTGCAATTTTTAAGCCATTAACTATGAGCCTAAGCATTTGGCTTGGTTTTTTTGTTTGTTTTTTTCTAGAGGTAAGAGTCTCATTTTGTCGCCCTCAGTAGAGTGCTGTGGCATCACAGCTCACAGCAACCTCCAGCTCCTGGGCTTAGGCAATTTCCTCTTGCCTCAGCCTCCTGAGTAGCTGGGACTACAGGCACCCGCCACAACTCGTGGCTATTTTTTGTTGCAGTTTGGCTGGGACTGGGTTCGAACCTGCCACCTTTGGTATATGGGACCAGTGCCCTACTCACTGAGCCACAGATGCCGCCCTACGTTTTGGCTTGTTTTTCATAAATAGCTCTACGCTGTTTCATCGGTTTGGGTAATATTTAATTAAACCACGCAAGCACAATCACAGACGCAAGTGGCATAAACAGGTTTGGGAACAAATGCAGCTGACCCTTGGCATGCATTCACCTTGACCGCCGGGAATGGACGCACATGAACTCCCTGTGAGTGGGGGTCAGGTCTCCCAAAGCTGAGGAAGGGCATCTTCCATATGGTGGGCTGGTGAAACTAAAATCAATTGAGTTTCAAGTGTACTTCATTTTCTCCACAGTTGGTGTTCTAACAAAAGTTCACAAGGGTCCCTGCTACCACTGCACTCCCCCAGGCGCTGTGATTTGCAAAATGTCTCAATTCTTCCTTAGGCAATGGTGAACACATGGGGCGTGGTGACTAAGTGGCCAAGACCTCTGTGTTCCGTTTGGGTGTTGGTGCTCGCTGCCCGTTGGTTTAGACAGCTGTTTGCATTACGCAGTAGCCCAGACTCAGGGAGTGATGGAGAAATCACCCAGGGGGGCAACACTGTGCCTAGAACAGTCTTAGATCAGCCTGCCTCGGCACAGCCCCTCCGAGTGTTTATGGGCCCGTGAAATCAGCGGCTAACCCCTAAGAAGGCTCACGTTTTTGGAGCAAAACAACAAACACACAAGGCCAATCATTCACTGCCATGTATCTTGGGGGGGGGGGGTTCTCTACTAGAATGGGACCCCTTTGGAGACGCCAGGAGACAGAATTAAAGTTGGTGCCACAGAAAGGGTGACCTCACTTTCAGGTCCAAAAATTGAGAAAAAAAGAATCTAAAATCCAAAAGAGTACTTAAATAATTCTGCTCCATGAGATTCAGGATGTTCAACTGTAGCCAAAGACAGGCTGTGAGGACTGAGACCTTTGTTGTGTAGAGCGGGGAGGGGAGAACATCATTTCACCAGGACCTTTGAATTAATAAACCCGCTACAGCGGACTTCCAACAGACAATTTCATTCTGGTCTGTACAGTTCATCCATCAGCTTTCATTACACATTCTGAACCTTGAGGACTAGGCCCCGAGGTGGTAATGCTGATTGTTACTATTCACCACCATCCTTTTCTTCCCACTTGATTTTAATCGATCACTTACTTATCAAAGTGCCACTCTGTACTCAGTTGCCAACAATTAATTGCCCCAAGATTCACACTTTAAACCAAAGAGTCATGAGTCAGGATCGCATTAGTAACTCACCGAAGTTCAGTGACAGTTCTGTTATATCTGGAGATTTCTTTCTTTTTATTCCACAAATGTAGGGTACCTCCTATATAGTCCCTCAGAGCTGCAGTAGGTGCTGAGGTGACAAGTTAGACACACACAGGCAGGGCTCTGTGCCACACCAAGCTTGTCCTAGTGTGTGAACAAAATGCATATCCTCAAAAAGACACTCAAGGCTTGGCGCCCATAGCACGGTGGTTATGGCGCCAGCCACATACACCAAGGATAACAGGTTCGAACCTAGCCCAGGCCAGTAGAACAATGACAATTGCAACCAAAAAGAAATAGCTGAGCGTTGTGGCAGGCGCCTGTAGTCCCAGGTACTTGAGGCAAGAGAATCTCTTAAGCCTGAGAGTTTGAGGTTGAACACCATGGTGCTCTACCAAGGGCGACATAGTAAAGCTCTGTCTCAAAAAAAAAAAACACACTCAAGAGTTGACAGGTTGGCAAATCCTCAATTCCATCTCATCCCTAGCACTCAGAAATGTCCCCAACTCTTAAACTGCCCCTGACTTACCTGTCATTGGGTGGTTACAAAAATTAAGAAAATTTTTAATCAGAAAGTGTTCTGAGGATTAAAACAGTCTATATTAAAGAGACTTTAAATAAGCAAGGGAAGATAATTTAAAATTCAAATCAAAAGCAAATTAAGTGATGCTGTGCCATTTTTTTTTTTTTCTTTTTGAGACTCAAAGGAAAATCCTAAAGTCTGGGTAAGACTCGTTTGAGAAGCTGATAAAAATGAAGATTTCATAGTCCCACCCCCAGAGATTATGCTTTAGTAGGTCTGAAAGTTTTTTTTTTTTTTTTTTTGCCGGGGCTAGGTTTGAACCCCCCACCCTCGGTATATGGAGCCAGCACCCTACTCCTTGAGCCACAGGCGCTGCCCAGGTCTGAAAGTTTTAATAAATCACCAGGTGACTTTTGATACAGGTGACCCCCGGAGCTAATACCCGGTGAGATAACCCAAACTGGGGTCCCTTCACACACCTGGGAGTACCAGCAGGAAATGGCACTTTCTCAACTTGTAATTAACAAAACTACACACACAGAACCAGCAAAACCCTCTCCCCTTACCTAATATGCCACACACAATTCAGAACATCACCTTAAAGAAATACCTGCTGTTAGCTGGCACTAAGGGGCTGTATCAGTAATTTTTAAAAAACATTTTTAAAGGATATAAATACATCATTAATGACAGTGATGAAATAATCCAATTAACAGCTAGGGTCCTCAATTTCTTCTACAAGGTGAAGAGTCAGATGAACTTACAAAGTATTTACACCCGTCTGCAGATCTCTAAAGCTATCAAGATTTAAACAGTTGGCACCAAATAGAGGTGCTACGTTGAATCTCCTAAACGTAGATTAAAGACAAGAAAATCGTTCTATTTCAGAATTAAGGTACTCCACCTGGCAACTAAAATAAGGGGGAGATTTCTCAGGCCCACGATCTTGCTTCCCAGTCTATAGCTGATGAACAGGAGCACACATGTGACAATACCCTTGCCTGACAGATAAGAAAGGAATACGCTCTTCTCAAAAAAAGGCCACATCTCGAGCTTCTGGCTCCTTGAGTGTAGAACAGATGTCCTACACGCCTGAATCACCTGAAGGCATCACTTTTCCATGAGAAGTATTAATGGACAGTTACCCTGAAATTTCAAGGAAAGGTTAAATTAAGCCCAGTGTACAGTTTTAAGCAGCAGGAAAGAGCAGATATGGTGAGACAACAGGCAGCAAACACCTGGTGCTGCAGAATCACCTGCCATCCTGCATCCACGGCAGACTCAGGCACTCAGCCATGCTTCTTTTCACTGAGCGTGAACCCAGCCTCACAAGCCAGGTCTGTGCAGCACCCCAGGTAACTGCTCCCCATACATAGGTGGAAACCTATTGGTCAACCACGGCTAGGAAGCAAGGCTCTCAACCCCCTGGACAGGTCAGTATCTAGATCTGCTCCTTCCCTAACACAGCTGAGTGGAGGCTCCGCACTAGCTAAACAAACGCACCAGGCCTGGCTGAAACCACTCACTAGGCTGGTTTCCTAAGAATGCACAAGACAGATGGGTCCCAGGAAGGACCGAAACATCTGGGCACCTCCAGTGTGTTTTCAGCCCCTGCCAATCAGTGGTGCTTCCTGGCCACACTCAGGCAGGTGCTAAAAAGTCACGTCTCCTTGCTTCTTAAGGGAGAGACCACTAGAGGAAAAACAGGGGTGAGACCAGGAGCACCCTTCTATCGCACCCCTCATACACTTATCAGCTGAGGGGAGTCAAGAGATTCTTTGGCTGAGTTTTTAGGGTTTTACAAAAGAAATGTTTTCTTCCGAACCTACCTTTTAAAAATTCCTTGGCTTTGAAATTCAAAACCAAGAGAAATGGAAAGTCACATGGAAGAGTGACAGAGTGAGAATGAATCATCTTTTTTCTCACTTTGACTTGGAAACTGATTTCCAGTCTTACAGCTCATTTCTCCTCAGTTCTCACACACACGAGCACCTTCCATGAGGGAGCAGCAGCTGTGGCCTGGCTGAGACACAGCCAAGGGCTGTGGTGTCACTGGCAGCAGAACTACAGGCCACGTGGAGCTTTTTCTCCGGGCAGAGGCAAGAGATGAGGAGAGAGTGCTTTGGCTGCTGTGGCCCAGGCTGCCACGAGCGCTTACACGGGGCACGTCAGCTTTAACACCAGCCACAACTGGTTATCAGACTCTCGACTTGAGATTAGCAAGGACAGCTTTCAATAACATACTGATGAGGCTCGTGGCTCTTACGATGACAGCCAGCATCTGTGGTCCTTACGGACTGATCTAAAGGTTGTCTTCACCGTGATCCTTTGTTCAGATTATCGACATTTTATAGAAAGGAAAACTGGGGCTCAAGAGAGGTTAAATAACTGGCAGAGGTTACACATGATAAAACTGGGATTCAAATATTTTCTTCTTTCAACAAGCACTTACTGAGTAGCTACTACAGGCATCTTTCTAGGTTCTCAAAAGGTAGCCATGAACAAGGCAAGTTCCTGCCTGAGTCCAGCTCAGAACCCAGCAAGGGGAGACATGCAGTAAATAAACGTAATGAATCTGTGACGGAGCAGATGAAAGGGTGAAGGGCCTTGAGGAACAGCAGCGCACAGGAAGGAGAGGCATGAGGGACAGGGCAGTGTTTCAGATCGAAAAGTCAGGGAAGGCTTCTTGGGGGGAGGTGACAGCTGGTCAGCTGCACCAGGTCCAGAGCCAATGCCATTACCTACATCCCACTGCCTGTAATGAAATCCCAGCAAAACCTCAATGCCAGGCGAGTGCCACCTATCTCCTTTGCAAAGCAGGCAGCCTTGGGGAAATTCTGAAGTCTGTATTTCCATTGTGTGTAATCATGGCAGGCCATCTTGAAGCTCCCCGTCTGCCTGTGCTGCTCCCATGAGGGGCCCTGGTCTCAGACTGAAAAAGGCTACTGGGCTCCTCTGCATCCTCAGCATGCCCCAGCTCAATTGCTCTGCCCTTGAAGATTCTCCCAAGAGCACTGAGTGTTTAAAAAAATTCTGCCAAAATGGCTTGGCACCCGTAGCACAGTGGTTATGGCGCCAGCCACATACACCGCGGCTAGCAGGTTCGAAACTGGCCTGGGCTAGCTAAACGATGACAACTGCAACAAAAAAATAGCTGGGTGTTGTGGCAGGTGCCTGTAGTCCCAGCTACTCAGTAGGCTGAGGCAAGAGAATTGCTTAAGCCCAGGAGCTTGAGGTTGCTGTGAGCTATGATGCCACAGCACTCTACCCAGGGCGACACAGTGAGACTCTGTCTCAAAAAAAAAAAAGAAAGAAAATTCTGGCAAAATCTCTAATGCACCAGTTCTCAACCTGTGGGTCGCAACCCACAGGTACTGTATTAAAGAGCCGCAGCATTTGGAAGGTTGAGAACCACAGTTCTAACATCACCAAGGGCTAGACCTGCCACCCATGAAACTAATATAAACTGATGTTTCTCAGTCTCCATGAAGAAATCTTTTCATTTTTCTTTTTCAGGGCTTTTGGTATGAGCAGTTTTATATTGTCCCACTTTACAAATAGGGAAACTGAGGCAGAAGGAAGCTAAGTAATTTGCCTGAAGGTCCAGTTAGTAAGTGGAGCCAGGAATCAAGTCCAGGCAGCCTGGTCCATCTCTTAATTCTTCAGCCACCTCTTCTCCAAGTTCCTCCATACTCATCGCCCTCCCAGTTCACTACCATCTGCACGCGCCCCTTTCCACCTGGGGCAGGTTACTACATCCTAGCAGCTGGCACCTTCCCAGGTCTGTTACTGTGATGACTCGTGAGCCCGATGCTAGGCATCAGCAGTCACTACCAGCCACCAGTCACTGATTTCTAACTGGGGACACATGCCACTAATACTCAAGGCCACACAGAGGGGGACTGCAGGAGATAACCCCCATCAGGCCAGGAAGCTCAGGCTCAGGCAGCGTTGTGCTCTGCCTCCCACTTACAGATGGGTTCCCACAGAATGAAAACCCAGATCATTAGGAGGTCAAAGCCAATGCTTCTTCCCATTCGGCTACACATTTCTCCTATGTGACATCTCTTTGATAAAACTCTCTGGGCAATGAAATCAGCATCAAGTCAGTGGGGAACAAGATAGTTATACAAATACAAGACTCTGTAAAACCCAAGGGCACAGTGAATTAGGCAGCCCCACGCTGCGGTTGAAATCAGCTCTGAAATCAAGCAGCCAGGTTTGAGGTCCCCACTGAACGCTTCTAGCCCATAACTCAAGTGATGTTGCTTCTCTCCAACTGTTGATATACCTGAAAATGAGCCCGTGATCTCCCTCAGGTGGTGGCAGAGCGCACGTGAAGTTAAACCACAGAAGCCTCAGAGAAGTACCCAGCACCAGCCAGTGACTCTCTCCATGGTGGGCACTGTATCTGAAGCTCATGTTAAGTCCCAGAGCAGGGGACTGTGCTCTGGCCACAGGGTACAAACTTCAGCTATAGAGGCTGGCACCCTGATGATCCCAATTGCCCGGTTAGAGATGTTTTCTGAATGGCTGGCTGGCTGAATCATGACAGGAGACTGTGACTGCATCTCCAAGTCCCAGTAGCTTAGAAATAGAAGCCATCTGAAACTGTTCCTGAACTCTAGCTGGGTTGGCAAGGATTGGATGTGATTATAAAAAGCAAGTAAGAGAATGTTACTGCAAAGAAAAGGTGAACCCATGTGAGTTTTAAATAACTTCCTCCAATAAAGAATATTAAAATACAATTTTGACAATAATTAAATACTAAAACAAATTCAACTGCTATACATTGAAATTCAAAGTTAAAAAATTAAAATGGCCACGACTGTCCCTAAAGCTTAAATATCCCTTTTGTTATTAACTTACCTGTGCCACAAATCCCGGATCTTTTTGAAATGAGTAAAGACTCAGTAGATATCTAAGGAGAATTCCAGGTTACACAGTGGGCTGTCTCAACCCTATATGGAAACATTCTTAGCTTAAATATGATTCAGAACATAAAATCCATCAGTAGCTTTCTGTCCAGTTGTTGGTCCCCTAACTCAGGTGTCATCTATTAAGGGATGTTCAGAAACGTGACATCTTCTGTTGACTTCCTACTGTGGCTTATTAGCTGGACATGAGAAGGCGCTCTTAGGCGTTAATGGTCTCCCATAAAATGGCTATGTTCTCTGGAACATCTGTCTGCAGTGTTTATCACTGTTCATAAGAAAGATTTGAAGGAAAATCCGGCTGGCATAAGGGAGGCGGAAAACACAAGTACAGACCCTACTGCCCCCAACAGGTCGAGACACTTACCCTAATACGGTATTTCCAAGCCCCCTTTAATGGCTCACAATTCAATGTAATTTTTGCAACTGCAAGTAATTTAATGAAGAGTCATGGTGGCTTTTTGAATTCTTCTTAACCCAGAAACCAAATAAAACCTAAACACTCTCTCCAGGTTCTAATTCCGTACTTTAAAAATAACAGTATGGGGGGTGGTGCCTGTGACTCAAAGGGGTAGGGCGCCAGCCCCATATGCCAAAGGTGGTGGGTTCAAACCCGGCTCCGGCCAGAAACTGCAAAAAAATAAAATAAAATAAAGTAACAGGATGGGCAGAACTGTAAATATCCCTTGTTTTGTATACACATAAGGTGCTATTTGGTGAGCGGGTGGGGAGGCAAGCCCAGATCAACTTTCTTTTTGGGTTAATGCACATCTCCCCAGTATCGCCCGGCACCTTCTTCAGAATCATTTCCAAAACCGGAGGGTTTTACCATAAATGAGCTTGGTTTCTGTGGAAGTCAGACGCAGCTGATGAAGCAGATGGCTCTACAAAGCCACTGACCTGTGTGGTCTGCGATGGGACGGAGGTTATTCCACAGCATGGAGTCGGCCGCAGAGCCACTCCTGACTAACGAGCAGTCTCGCTGCAGCCAAGGATCTCCTTACCCACAGAGCAACTGTTCTGCTTGCTCGCTAATGCTGGAAAAGCCTTTCACAGGGAAAGTACTGAGACCTGTTTTCTACATTCAGAGAAATAAAATTCTAAAAATCAAACTTATAAAAATGATAGTGTAGGTTGGAGACATTTCAAATCCTAACTGGCGACTTTAGAACTGGGTGCCCTTTGAACAAAAATCACTTCCCCACATCTGGTTTACCTGTACGTAAATGACACAAACCTCATAGTGTTATTGTCGAGATTAAAGTTTTTTAAATGCTCAGCACAAAAGGCCCAGCCCAGTGGCTTACCCCTGCAATCCTAGTACTTTGGGAGGCCAAGGCAGGTGAATCCCTTGAGCACAAGAGTTCCAGACCAGCTTTAACAAGACACAGAGGCACACCTGTATCCTAGCATGCTGGGAAGCTGAGGCAGGTGAATTGCTTGAGTTCACAGGTTCGAGACCAGCCTGAGCAAGAGCGAGACCCATCTCTAAAAATACCCGGGCACTGTGGCAGGCATCTATAGTCCCAGCTACTCAAGAGGCTGAGGCAAGAGAAGCACTTGAGCCCAAGAGTTTGAGATTGCTGTAAGCTATGATGCCAGAGCACTCTACTGAGGGCAACAAAATGAGACATGGTCTCAAAAGAATAAGTAAATAAAAAATAAAATAAACATTAACATAGAAAAACTAGCTGAGCATCTTGGTGGGTACCTGTGGTCCTGGCTACTCAGGAAGCTGAGGCAGAAGGATCCATCATTTGAGCCCAAAAGTTTGAGATTGCTGTGAGCTACGATGACACAGCACTTTAGCCTGGGTGACAGAGACTCATCTCAAAATAAATAAAATAAAATGGTCCATACAGTATCTAGCACATAGCAAGCAATGGGAAGCTAAACGCAACCTAAAGCTGATGAGATCACTGCCTCACAGGCTGGAGGGAGAAGGAAGGAACCAAAGGGACCCATCTTGGCGGCAACGAGGAGCAGCGGGCCTGGGGCCTCCACCAATCAACCAAGGGGCAGTCTCACAGTTTCACCTACATGGCACCCATGCAAGCCACACGTTTGGTTTCACTCAACATCGTTCTTCAGACTGGATGTTTGCGTTTTGTCTAAAACTTAATGGTCACGTGGATGTCATCGTTCCCACCCATCCAGATCTTATTTCTGCTATTTTTTATCCCACGGCACTGTGAGTATTTAAGGTCCTGCTTTTGAGGCAACTTTGTGGGAAAGGTCATGCACTGGGAGAGGGGCCCAACGGGACCTCGGAACAAGCATAAGCCAGGAAGAAAGGCCCCGATAGGCCCGTGGCTCCTTCCCCCTTCGAGGCCTAGCACACCTTGTCTTTCCACTGAAAGCGCACGTCCCACTGCGTCCCACTGCATCCCACAGCCCAGGATGGCTTCAGAATCCCCCTGGACTCCCCACCCGCAGACCAATGCCACAGCCTTGGGAAGACTGGGACGACGACATGGCCAGCGATTGGGCAGATCACACGTGGCGCTGAGGCTCGGAGAAGGCGCAATAATCTAGCAGTTCTGAGTACACGCATCTGTCATTTTTCTGGTATAAATTCAGCAATTCTCAAGGGTGCACTGAGTTAGTCTGGGAGCTTTAAAGCACAGACCACCCAGGTCTCACCCCAAAACAGCCTTACTGGAAAGCCCGGCTGCGGACCCCTACAGCTCGTTCTGAGAACCCCCAGGTGCAGCTCAGGCAGCAGGTGCTGGAGGGCAGGCTTGTGGTTGCCGCTCCCCTGAAGCGCAGAAGCCAGGCTCCACTGGCCCCACTTGAGATGCTCCCACACATCCTCAACAGTGCCTTACCAGAACCTGCGCTTGAAGGGCCAGACGCCTCGAGCGGCAGCACACGGCTCAAGGGCAGAGGCCACAGGCCCTGGCAAAGTTGCAGAAAATGCAGAACAATTTTCTGTCTAGTCTATAAGCCCACTGGTCTTTGGAGCACTTTACATGTGGCTTTGACATCCAAGTCAACCCTTTTCTCCTCTGTGTTCTAAGCTGTCTTCTAATCTCACTTCAATCCAAAGCGAGATTCCATGTCAAAACTACGTGAATATCAAATGCATTCAATGAGCTGTAATCTTAGCGGGGTCACTAACATAGCTCTAGGTATCAGCACTCAGACATTAAGCTAGAAGCAACCTCCTGACCGCCTAGGCCTTGAGTAACTGTGGCGGAGCGAGGTGTTGAATATGAAGTATTAAAAAGGGGGAAAGGCCACTGTGTGCACATAAGCTCCACAGAGGTAAGGATTTTTGTCCATTTTGTCCACTTATGTCTCCTAATCACCCAGGACGCAGCTGAACATGTACCTAGAATAACTTGCTAGAAAGTAAATGCAACAGCCAAGTTACAAAACAGCCAGCCTAGAGAGGGATTTACATCAAAAATACTGTGAGATGCTTCAAAATAGTAGCAGGGACAGAGAGCTTTAGTTATTAGCTTTTGGTTTTTAAAAAATGGTTATAAAAAGTTAAAAGTAGACCAGACACATGGGCGGCACCTGTGGCTCAAGAGGTAGGGCGCTGGCCCCATGTAACAGGGATGGCAGGTTTGAGCCCAGCCAAAACTGCAAAAAAAAAAAAAAAAAAGTAGGACAGCACCTGTGCCTCAAAGGGGTAGGGCACTGGCCCCATGTGCCACAGGTGGTGGGTTCAAATGCAGCCCCGGCCAAAACCTGCAAAAAAAAAAAAAAAAAAGTAGACCAGGCACAGTGGCTCACGCCTGTAATCCTAGCACTCTGGGAGGCCGAGGCAGGTGGACAGCTTGAGCTCACGAGTTCAAGACCAGCCTGAGCAAAAGCAAGACCCCCATCTCTACTAAAAATAGAAAAACTGAGGCAACAGAATTGCTTGAGTCCAAGAATTAGAGATTGCTGTGAGCTATGATGCCACAGCACTCTACCCAGGGTGACAGCTCGAGACTGTCTAAAAAAAAAAAAAAAGTAAAAGTAAAAAGTAAAATGGAGCAGCTCCTCTTTGGGTGAGATGGATGTCGCATGGCTTCTTGGGGACACCACTGTTCTGTTGACACTGAGTGCCTGTCATGCCCCCAGGTACTGCTGGAAGAGCCGGGACCCCGTGGAGAACAAGCCTTCGCCCACCCTTTCCAGTGGGGGAGTCTGACAGCATGCAAATCCAACACAAAGAGCTCCTTCTAGAAGGAGCATTCAGAGACTGTCCAGTCCACACCATACTTTCATGGAGATTAAGACCTCTTAGCTGGAAAACAAAGTCAGGCTAAACCAAAGTTAGGGCCACAGAAAGTACTTATTACAGGTCAATTTACCACAGGTACAGGGGAATGGAAGAATGGCCACAGGTTGAGTTAGCACGAAACCCAGTTCTCCCCCCAAGGTCAGGGCTCTTCTCTCTCCCAACGCCCAGCTCCTCATGGGGCCATGCTGCACTTTCAGTACCTATTTAGCAGAGTGTTTAAAACTACTAATATCGAAGGGCATTTCTGAACGCCCACCAGCTTCTCTCCTCCACCCCCCGGGTTTTCCTAGGTAGGAATATCACATGCCAGAAATGTGCACATCTAGCCAAGGGAAGCGGGTCTCCCCTTTACCTCCTTTCCCCAACAGGCAGTGATAGTGTTAAAACAAGTGCTCTGATGTTGGATTGTATGAAAGTGCTTACATTCAACCATTTTTAACCTTAGAAAACCCCAGAAGTTTCACATATAAACATAAATGTTACAACTTCGTTTCATTGTTTGGAGATCCATAAAAATAAACATCAGTCCACAATGCAGAGTTAATTGTCAGTAAATACAGAAGATACTGAGCCCCACGGATGAAATTCTTTATTTCACTCTTACCAAAAATGTACTCACAAGTTACTTCTCAGGACCACTATCTATATGTCTACCATCTAAACAGAATTGCAACTGCAATGGGCCAGTGTCAAATACAGAACACGTGAACAGCCACAGCCTAGCAGCTGACTACTCATAGGAGGGTAGGCTTTGTACAGCCCTCCAGGAACCTTCCTTTTCCCCTCTAACTGCTCCCACTTACGTACAAAATGCAGTCCTTCCACGAGCTTTTACAAAGTTTTTTATTGGTTACAATTATGTAAAATGTGCCGTTTGAATTCTCCCCTAGTTATTAAGTATTTGCAGCAACAGCATAAAAAATATTTTTTTATACATCTGACAAGTCCCATGATTTCAATGCTAGAAGGGGAAATAGCCAACCCCACTCTGAACTTATCTGTCTATAATTAACCTCTCTCTCTCAAAGCTACATTGGTTAAAATCAATGGACAACCCTTTTTGTACATCAAACTGTAAATTTTAATGTTTCCATTAGAAAAGTCTTTTATAGCACTCTCCAACAAGATGCAATAAAATACTAACAGCAAACTTCATATAGGCACACACTCCAGGATTAACAACTCAAAAAACAAAAAATGCAAATCACATATAATACAATTGAAGCGTCCAAAACAATTTAAATAATTTTAAATATTTTATTTTTAAACTGCTACAAATGCTTTATACAATTATTTCAACATAAAAGTCCCCATAACAGAAATGTAACAAAAGGGAATGATATTGAAAGGGTTAAAGTGGCATAAATTCACCAAACAAATATTAAACTACAAATTTTAAGAGGTAGATTACTTTTGAAGTTGAGAACAAAAACAGTATGAATAAAAACCTAGTCATTTCTTTTTTCTTTTTAACCAACTTAGTCATTAATTGTGGGGGAGAAAACTGCATGGAGAAATGATACTTTCATACTTAGGAAGTGGCCAATTTGTTGTCTTTAATCTCTATTAAAGACTCGAGTGTAAAACCGGGTATGTAAATTCATCTCTACGTCTGTGTAGACACACGTCTTACAGGCCTGGGATGCACCCTGTGCGTGGACATATTGCTACATAGTCTCTAATAATATACAACAGTTATAAATTAGTGCCAGATAATAATCTGAGAGGATCATGTCCATTTGGATATACAAACATGACACTATAGGAGGCATCAAAAAAGTCCATATCCAATCTGGTTTCCTCTCCATTATGCTGGCAATCTGCTTGTGATTTTAAAACAAAAACAAAACAGGGCAAGAGATCAGCTAAATTGCCTTTCTCTGTCTATAATTCATTTAAAAGAAAAGCATCAAGAGCTGGTAAGTGAGCAAAATGTTTAAAATGAGTGCATCTGAATTTGTCATCCCTGAAATCTACAACGAATTACTGCTAAAACAGAGGACTTGCTTTGCAAGGTTAAGTTCAAATCATTCCTTTCTCTCCTATGTGCCAAAAACAAGGGCCACACTCAGATCTGAGTTACCAGTCCTGTGACGAGGAGCCAGTTCATCTGGCCCGTTTTACAGTGCCCTTTTCTTTGGATCTCAATCACCTGGGAGCCCAGCACACATGTTGGGCACCACCGAAGCAGCAGATGCCTGACTTTCTAAGCCTGCCGCAATCAGCTGTGTGTTAGGACTTTTGGGTCAGCTTCACCTGGTCTTGCAAGCTTGACAGATTCCGTATCCTTTGCCGTAGTGCTTATCCTAAGTTGAGCATGCAATATCTTTTAGTCAATTAAGGTTTGTTTTGTTTTGGGGGCTTTTCTACAGGAAGTTCCTAGAAAATAAGAAAACTGAAGATAAATGACAACATAACATAACCTTGTATGAATTGACCACGTTAAAGAAAAAAGTGAGTGGACTGTAAGACAAATGTTATTAAGACAGCAACGTATAAATGACTCAGCAGGTGTTCAGGAACTCAGATGTCCTACTCAAGTAATGCACATGGGAGGAACTACACGCAGGCCACCTCCAAGTGGGGTAGCAGACACACAGACACGGAAAGTCAGCGTTTTATTTTTTTAATCAATTCATGGCAAATGGAAAACCTTGGTCTGGAATTACATTTTGCTTCTCTATCTTTAAATGTTCTTGAATGACTGACTGCAGTGGGAACTCAGGAAAAACAATTGCTCTAAAAGGGGCATAAGGAATGTAAAATCCCTTGGGATTCCCAAGGGTGAAAGACAGCTAAAGAGCTAAGTACCCATGTAGCTCTTTACATGGATTGAAGCCTGTGAAATTGAATCCTCAGGAATCTATCTCAATTCAGCATGACAAAAAGCCGCAGGTAGGCTCTGGCTGCTAAATGCGAGGAGGAGGGGTGTCACTGCATTAGAGCTACAACAGGAGAATCCAAAAGATGAGTGACATGCCTGGTTTCCTTGGCTGCTTTGTCCTAAGAAAACAGTTTAGAGCATGTGTCTTTTTTTAAACCCTGACTGGCACCATGGGTTGTGCTCCTGGAAATTACCAACTAGCAAACCGATGAGCCCTTGGTGTAACATGGAAAACTCTGCCTACATCCACATGGCTGGTACAAGAGTACGTCTGAACTGTGGAATCCTAAACTGGACTTCAAATGTAAAACATCTGAGTGCTGGGGACTAGTTCACAAACACAGTTTGTTACAAAGAAGTACACAGGGAAACATGTGCTGGCCGTTCTGCAGTTAAGTCTCCATGTATGTGACAGGGTAAGGACAGCAAAATCCTCAACAGAGAGTGAAGGCGAGTATTCCTGGACATATAATTTGTCGTGAATCATCCCTAAAGAAAATTTACAAGAAGAAATATACTAAAATGAAAAGATCATTGTATGGCTCAGTGAGTAGGGCGCCGGCCCCATATGCCGAGGGTGGCGGGTTCAAACCCAGCCCCGGCCAAACTGCAACAACAACAAAAAAATATCTGGGCGTTGTGGCGGGCGCCTGTAGACCCAGCTGCTTGGGAGGCTGAGGCAAGAGAATCCCGTAAGCCCAAGAGTTAGAGGTTGCTGTGAGCCGTGTGACGCCACGACACTCTACCCGAGGGCAGTACAGTGAGACTCTGTCTCTACAAAAAAAAAGAAAGAAACAACTCCCTATCAACATAACACAAGAAATATCAACTGAGGCTGAGGCCTACTCTGGGACAGTCCTGGGTGAGACATTAATGCTAAGATCTTATCTCCCAGGCCTGAGCTTAGAAATCCCAGTTTGGTGCTAAACTCCCTAGGAGGAATTAAGACCAAAACACACACTTTGAATAAATGCCTACTTTTGTGTCCAGATAGTCAAAATATGATGAACATTTCTGTTGAATGTTGAACATTCCCAAAAATAAGTCACAAGTTTCCGGTCACTTGACAAGTGGATGCTGGGCGATACCCCGAGTCCTGCAGGTCTGTCTACAGCACAGTGCCAGAGACTGAC
Organism: Nycticebus coucang; assembly: GCF_027406575.1. Lineage (NCBI taxonomy): Eukaryota > Metazoa > Chordata > Mammalia > Primates > Lorisidae > Nycticebus > Nycticebus coucang. Next base: position 9,830,052 of record NC_069801.1, on the reverse strand, counting down.
ACAAAGAAGGGATGGACATCTCTATATATTAGAGAAATGCAAATCAAAACAACCCTGAGATATCATCTAACCCCAGTGAGAATGGCCCACATCACAAAATCTCAAAACTGCAGATGCTGGCGTGGATGTGGAGAGAAGGGAACACTTTTACACTGCTGGTGGGACTGCAAACTAGTACAACCTTTCTGGAAGGAAGTATGGAGAAACCTCAAAGCACTCAAGCTAGACCTCCCATTTGATCCTGCAATCCCATTACTGGACATCTACCCAGAAGGAAAGAAATCCTTTTATCATAAGGACACTTGTACTAGACTGTTTATTGCAGCTCAATTTACAATTGCCAAAATGTGGAAACAGCCTAAACGCCCACCAACCCAGGAATGGATTAACAAGCTGTGGTATATGTATACCATGGAATACCATTCAGCCATTAAAAAAAATGGAGACTTTACATCCTTCGTATTAACCTGGATGGACGTGGAAGACATTATTCTTAGTAAAGCATCTCAAGAATGGAGAAGCATGAATCCTATGTACTCAATTTTGATATGAGGACTATTAATGACAATTAAGGTTATGGGGGGGGAACAGAAAGAGGGACGGAGGGAGGGGGTGGGGCCTTGGTGTGTGTCACACTTTATGGGGGCAAGACATGATTGCAAGAGGGACTTTACCTAACAATTGCAATCAGTGTAACCTGGCTTATTGTACCCTCAATGAATCCCTAACAATAAAAAAAAAAAAAAAAAAGAAAGAAGGGATGGCCACTCTGGGAACCTGCTGCTACCATCTACCGGTCAGGACAACATAGTGTTTACTTTATCTGCTTCTCCCCTGCTTCCTTTGCAGACCATATTTCACTCTAGCAATGTAACCATCTGTTAATTATCAAAGCAAAATTATTCAAGTTAACTGAAGCACAGTAGAGAGAGACAAGTTTAATTTACTCTTGAATTGTATAAATGGGATCCAATAGAAAATAAAAGATTCTGGCTCAGTGCCCGTAGCTCAGTGGTTATGGCGTTGGCCACATACACCTAGATTGGTGGGTTCAAACCCGGCCTGGGCCAGCTAAACAACTGCTACCAAAAAAAATAGCCGGACATTGTGGTGGGCGTCTGTAGTCCCAGCTACTCGGGAGGTTGAGGGAAGAGAATCACTTAAGCCCCAGAGTTTAAGGTTGCTGTGAATTGTGACGTCACACCACTCTACTGAGGGTGGCATACTGAGACTGTCTAAAAAATAATAATAAAAAAGAAGGAAATGAAAGATTCTTTTAGATAATGTCAAAGACCAAAAAGGATAAACATACTACATTCTAAAGCATCAACCACCTGACAGATGTATTTTAGTACAATCAATGGAAATGATCATACATTTTGGTTAAGACTCAAGCAACTCGAAAAGGACTCAGTTCAAGCTCAGCGCCTGTGGCTCAAGTGGCTAAGGCGCCAGCCACATACACCTAAGCTGGTGCGTTGGAATCCAGCCCGGGCCAGCCAAACAACAATGATGGCTGCAACCAAAAAATAGCTGGGAGTTGTGGCAGGCACCTGTAGTCCCAGCTACTTGGGAGGTGGAGGCAGGAGAATCGCTTGAGCCCAGGAGTTGGAGGTTACTGTGAGCTGTGATGCCACAGCACTCTACCCAGGGCGACAGCTTGAGGCTCTGTCTCAAAAAAAAAAAAAAAGAAAGAAAGAAAAAGGAAAGGACTCAGTTCAATAACGTCCTGTTGCACAAAGGACTGAAAGCAAACAATTACAGCTAAATTGCTGAAGGCAGGCGGCAGCGACAGCCGATGAACAGGTGCCTACTTTCATGAGGGCTAACTGCAACATCCACCTATGTGAGTGCTCCGGCCAGAGACCACGTGTTCATCAGAGCAACAGCAACTGAAGAGTTACTACAGTTATGAAGTAGTTCTGTAAAAAAAAACTAATACTTTTCATCCTACAGTAAATCGCCCAATTGGCCTTGGCTAATGATTCTTCTGTAAGTCTTTCTTTGGCCTTGACTTAAGGCACACCTGCAGCTCAACTCCCACCTCATCAGTGGCAGTGGTGATGCACATATGAGCACATGTGACCGCTCCAAACTAGCACTCCACAGTTATCTCTGGTTCTCTGCTTAAAACAAACAACGCTGAGACACAAAATAGCCACAAAACCCTATTCTGAAAAGATCAGTATTTTAAAGTATTTTGTAGAAATGCTATCTGAGGGTGGGGGGGGGTGGCTCACTCTGGGAGTCCCAGGCCAGTGAATTGCCTGAGCTCAAGAGTTCGAGACCAGCCTGAGCAAAAAGGTGAACCTCCCCATCTCTACTTAAAATAGAAAAAAATTAGCCAAGCATTGTGACTCATGCATGTAGTCCTAACCACTCAGGAAAATGAAGCAAGAGAAACCCCTGAGCCCAAGAGTCTGAGGTTGCTGTGGGCTACGGCTGCCCGGCACTCTACAGAGGATGACAAAGTGAGAATCCGTCTCAAAAGACAAAAAAAAAAAAAAGAGAGAGAGAGGACTGCTATCTGAGGATGAATGACATATAAGCATTATTCAGGAAACAGCAGGAATTTCAAGAGTGTGTATCAGGAAGAGACTATGAAAGTTTGATCAAACTTTCAAAGTCTCTTCCTAACAGATTTAACTACTGCCATCTCTTTTTATCAGTCATTAAGAACAGTTCCTAACACAGGGAGAACGCGTAATAAAGCAGGAAAGACACCTCAAGTCTAGGATGAATCTTTACATGACTACTGGGGAACAAGGGAACTGACAAAGGAGAGAGTCTTGCCCTGGGCACGGCCTGTGGCTGAAGGACAGGACGCAGAGGGTGCTGCCTTGCTGCAGGGGTCTAAGCGCTCTCTCCTGCTCTTCCTCCCCTTTAGAACCTGGCTTGTTTGTTATCCTATGACTGCAGGGGTGGGGACCAACATAAGGGATTCTTTTTTAAAAAATGTTTGATTTGACCAATGCAACAAGTCGTTAAAATTAAAACGCTGGTAATCAAAAAAAGCATGAAAAACGAAAGCAGTCTCCGTCACTATACCTATGCTGAAGTCACAAACATATTAAACAAGATTTGCAGCGTGGTCTAAGGACCTCAGAGACCTAGCTTAACCTCAGAAATTACCTATGTTCAGGAAAAAATAAAAGTGACACTGAGGTATTAACCGTAGAAAGCTGAGAATTTCATCTACAGAGTTCTTTTGGGAGATGTTCCAGGGTTTCGAATTCAATTCACACCTGGCCCTATTAAAGAAATGGTAGGTAGCACTTTGAGTCCTGAGCCTGAAATAAAAACTACTTTTTTATACCGCTGCCAAAGCAGTGACGCCCCTCATGCCTGCAACTTAGGCAACAGCTATTTCCTTTAAATGCTTCAATCAAAATTTTACCGGAAAGGAAGAAAAGAAACCAAAAAACAAAAAAGCACCCTTGGGCACAGAAACTGCTGTCTCCCCATCCCACCTCCCACAGCCAGAGCTTACCTGAAGTCCTTGAGCTCCTGCTTAGTGCTGACGTCCTCTGGCTTGTTCTCACTCAGGTCAGCAGCCGCTGCCAGCTGAAGGCTTCGGGTGACCGGCCCCCCACTCCGCTCTCTGGACTTGATATTGAACCGCTCTGCTCTCCTCTTACTCGCCAGGGCAGACTTGCTTTGTAAAACAGCTTTGCTTTTCTGTACCCGCATGTGTAGGCTCCGGGATGTTTTGCTGGAAACCTGAGCAGAATGATTCTTGGCCACAGCTTTGGGTTTTTTCCCCTCGATGTGAGTTATTTTGGCCATTCTTATCGGGCTGGAGTTTCTTAAAGAGGAGCTGCTTGGTTTTTTGGACTTAACCGAAGCTGCAAATTTGACATTCTGCTTGGACCTGAAGGACGAGGAGGGCAGTGGGACCTGGGCGGGGCCTGAGCTGCGGGCTCTGGTCTTGCCCAAAGGAGTCTGCATGCTCTGCATTTTAATCTCTGCGTCTGCTGTCCGCCTGCGGTGGTTGCTATTATTGTTTTTGTCACTGCTTGCAGGTAATGTGTGTCCACCTTTCTTGGATGAATGAGAAACTCTCTTTTTGGGAGGAGAAAGGGGCTTTTTGGGACAGCTGAAAGCCGCATGCTTGTTCAGACTCCCTATGTAAGTGAACTCTCGGTGGCAGTAAGGGCAGATGTGAGAGGACGACTCAGACGTGCTTTTCAAGTCGGCCTTCTGCTTGGCAGATTTGTTTTTTTGAAGGATTGCTTTCTGCACAAGCTGATTTTTTTTCTTCAATGCATTTAATTTGAGCTTATTTGATGACATTTTGCTGAGCTCAACACTAAAGTTCAGTCTTTTGGGTTGTCCCATTCGTCGGAAGGCGTTTTTCCCAGAGTTATCTAAAACCACCACTCCGTTTCTGGGCTGCACAGTTTGTTTCAGCGGCACTGGATTTTTCTTGGGGGTGTACCTCTTTTTGTCACTTGCCGAAGCACAAGCCAGGATGTGTTTGTGTAACTCGGGCATGTTGTCAACACCCTTTCCACATTTTGTGCAGCGGATGGCAGTAGTAAAAGTCTGTGGGATATTGTGTGTAGTGAAATTGGTGGCCGTCACCCCAATACCCATGGGGTTTCGGTGATGGTACTGAAATGGAGGTGGCTTAAAGCTCGGGTAATGCTGATTGAGACCCAATCGAACATCTGGATCTTTCGTCTTTATACCAGAAGCCATTATTTTTATGGTCGTATAAAGCTCTTCAGAGGAATCATTTAATTCTTCCTCTTCTTTAGAGGTTTCTAATGGATCTTCTGGCAAACTCTGCATATGCTCTACATGGGCCTTGCTGGGATCTGTGAAGTTTTGGGGCCTCAGAGTCCCGCTTTCAAACTCGTGGTGTGTGCATACCTTATCTGGGTGGAGGTCTCGCTGGTGCTGCTGCAAATTGCACAAAAAAGCAAATTCTTTTTTACAAACAGAACACACAAAGATATTTCCAACTCCATGAAGCAAAAAGCGATGCTCTGACAAATCAGTTTTATCCTTAAAAAGCTGTACACAGAATTCACATTTGAAGGGCCATTCTTCAGCATGAATAGATAAATGTTTGGTTAGATCTTTAATGGAAAGAAAAGGTGATTCACAGACATTGCAAACAAAGTTTTTGCTGAATGTTTCCTGAACAATATCCTGTTCAATAGCAGGCTGGGGCTCTTCCCTGGGTTTCGGATCTTCATTCTCTAATTCCTCTGGTTTGAAAGATATCACGGGGAGAGAAGCCTCCAGATTATCACCAGAAGAGATGACGGATGATACTGCAGAAAGAGGAGGTGGAGAAGGGGAAGAGGAGGAGGAGGAGGAGGAGGAGGAGGAGAAGGAGGAGGTGGAAGAGGAGGAGGAGGAGGAGGAGGAGGAGGAGGAGGAGGAGAGTGTTGGAGGCCCAGGAGAAGCAGCAGATACAAGAGGCTCCACAGGGATGGGCGAAGGAGAGGGGGACACCGTAGGGGACAGAATTGGGAGTGGGGACTGTGTGGTAGCATTTGAGAATGGACAGGGACACGGATGCGGTGGTGTGCTGGAAGAGGGGGCTGGAAGAGGTACGGTGGGAAGGAGGGGAGGCGGCGGACTGGCAACAGTTAATACTGGAGGACAGGGTGGAGGGGAGGAGGGATCGGTGGGGACCAAGAGAGGAGGTAGATGACTAGAAGAAAGGGAAGGTGTCTGCTGAGCAGGTGATGAAGGATAAACACCAGGGGGGGACTCAGCTGTAGGGGCAGGCAAAACAGAGTCGGAACCAAGGTCAGGATCTGGCTGGGCTTCTGGGGACTTGCAAGGACTTGGGCTCCTGGCCGCATCGGTGGTGTTTTCTACAGGTAAATCAACGCCATTATATTCATTAAGAAGAACCTTTTGCAGCATGCAGGTGGTTGGTTTCTTTTTCTTTACAGCACTGCAGGTTGGCTGTAGTGAATGATTTTCTTTGAATTCCTTGCCTTCCGAGTCACTACAAGGCTTTTTATGCACACTGAGATCCAATACAGATTCCCACTGCACCAGAGTCTTGCCCATACCCTCACCCTTCTGTTTGACACCGCTGGATAAATCCAGGGGCTGTTGGTTGCACACACTGCTGAAAGTAGAACCAGCTGACCACTCTTTAGATATTTTATATTCATCAAAGCACGGAGGGCTCCCAGTTTCTCTGTCATCTCTCCCAGACAAACTCCAGGCTGGCGAATCACTATGACTTTCTAATTTGGGTTTCTTGGAAGTCAGAACTGCATCACTCCATGCTGCTTTTCCATCACTTGACTTTCCAAAGTCTCGAAGGGCAGGGCTGTGCTGTGGAGAACTCGGGGGAGAAGTGGTCCGCCTCTTAAAGCGACTTGAGGTCACAGGTAACATTGATGCAGGAGCAGACACACAAATGGGACCTAATTTAGGTATTTCAGTTGCTGAAATCCCTGCAGGAGGAGTTAGTTTATCCTGGGTTTGAAGAAGTTGTTTGAGCTTTGATGACAAATAAACAGTTTTCTCTTTATGGAAAGATACTGTCTCTGTTGTTGTTATGGTAAGAGGCAGACTTAAGGAACACGAGGGAGCCATGGGGTCAGAATCTGTTTCAGCTTTAATTTTGGGTAGCACAGGTGGACTAGTCGTTCTCCGTTTCTTGGAGTCACTATTTGTGTTGCTGGAAGGCTCTTTAGGAAGATCATCTGTTATCGGGACCTGTGTGGTCTTTACATTTTGAGTAATTTCCACAGTAACTGGGGTGAGCAGACAATTTATACCATACAAATCTGCCGAATTAGATTCCATCTCAATCACGTCACAGTTGCTAGTGCTGTTGTTAGTTTGAATTTTACCGTCAATATAGTAATTTAAGTTTTCGGAGATATTGCTAGAAATATCCATGATGTACACGTCATCTGCTTCCCCCTCCTCCTCTGGCTCTGTGCTGGGGACATAGACATTCTGGGCTGGCAGGGCCTGCTCCACTGGAGGCTGCAGCTCTTCGAGGCCTCCTTTTCGCCGCACACCTTTGGGAATCAGATGGCGCTCATGAACTCTGCGCTGATGCCGTCGCATATTAGTGTGAGTCCCAAAAACCTTTTTGCAATATTTGCATGGATGAAGTTCTTTAACATCCCCATTCTCTTCTATAATAGAAGAATTTATTGTTTCTTGGGAAGACTTCTCTGAACTCATAATCAGACAGTCTTGCCCAAGATTGGGAGGATTTGATTCATCTTTCAGAGTAACATTTTCTCCAGCAACTTTGCCATCAGCTAGGTCCTCTGACGGCTGTAGTGTTTGGCTGGGTTTCCGCTTCAACCCTGCCTCGTGGCGCCGCTCGTGCCGCCTCCTGTTAATCTGTGTGCCGAAAGCTTTCCCACAGTACTTGCATCTGAAAGCATGATTGACTGTAGACATGTGGATATGCATGTGACGCTCCAGCCCCTGCTTGGTCGTAAACTTCCTTTCACAATGCTGACATGGAAACATGAATGTTTCAAATACATCACCATTGGCCTCTTCTTTAGTTTTGGGGATTCTGAGAGCAGGTGTCACCTCTGCAGAGTCTTGGAAAACTTCTTTTGAAATATTTTTTGGTTCTTCTAATAAATCTTCTGGCTTCTCGTCACACAGTATTTCTGGCTCTTTCACAGAACTTTCATTTGGCATGTCAGTTTCTTCCTCTCCCTCTTCCTCCAACTCATCGTCATCTTCATCCTCTTCTTCCTCCTCCCCCTCCTCTTCTCCCTCCCCCTCCTCTTCTCCCTCCACATCATTCACCTCACAATTTGTTGCTTCTGACTTCTCGTCTAGTTCCGGCTGCGGCTCGCAGGCAGGGGGAGGGATCACCAGTTCTGGAAGCACATCCAGACCAACTACCTCCTGAAGAACAGCTGGCCGCTCCGGTGCTGAAGCTGAAGGTCTCTCCTCTTCTTTAGGACCTAGAAAGCACACGGGATCAGAAACGTGGAAGTGAGGCATGAAAAACCAGCCACCCTGCGGTCAACTTGTAAGGCTCAAGTTGTCTCTCTCACACCTAAAACGCACAAGGGAGATTACGATTAACAACGAAATTACTTCTACTCCAAATACTCCACATATAGACTCATACTGGCTATGAATCCACTGAGTTCCTCCATTCATTCAATTGGAATTGGTGGCGTACCTGCCGTGTGCCAGGCAACATGCTGGGCAGTGAGGACACACAGGAGAACACGGCAGATGAGAATGCCCAGGGGGCTGAGATGTCTTTCTGTGTCCAGTCACACATGTGCACAGCTCATAGCAAATGCAGTATTTAAACTGTGGTAGAGTAGCTGACAGGAAATTAAGGAGAGTGAATTCCAGTTTTTCATTATTCCAAACTGAAACATGTTAATTGCTAAACATGTCACCAGGTTAGAGCCTTAGTAGTCTCTCAAGTACATGATCTTCTTCTTTTCTCCTGACTTAAACTGTATGTTTATAAGCCAGAACATTTCCAGAATCATGTAATCAGGTTTTCCTTTTTTTTTTTTTGAGACAGAGTCTCAGTATGTTGCCCTCAGTAGAGTACCTTCACAGCTCACAGCAACCTCATACTCTTGGGCTTACACGATTCTCTTGCCTCAGCCTCCCAATAGTTGGGACTACAGGCGCCCGCCACAACGCCCCACAATTTTTTTGTTGTTGTTGTTGCAGTTGTCATTTTTTTTTAGCTGGCCCAGGCCAGGCTCGAACCCACCAGCCTTGGTGTATGTGGCAGGCACCGAGCAACAGGCACTGCCCTAATCAGGCTTTTTGAGACTGAGTCTCACTATGCCACCTTGGGTAGAGTGCCGTGGCATCACAGTTCACAGCAACCTCAAACTCGTGGGCTTAAACAATTCTCTTGCCTCAGCCTCCCAAGTAACTGGCACTACAGGCGCCCACCATGATGCCCAGCTATTTTTTGGTTGTAGCTGTCATTGTTGTTTGGCGGGCGCAGGTGCCTGGATTTGAACCTGCCAGCTCTGGTCTATGTGGCTGATGCCCTTAGCCGCTGAGCTATAGGGGCCGAGTCCTAATCGGGCATTTTTTAAGTCAAAGAAACTTTAGAGACCTTCTCTTCTAAGCCTTACCAAGTGATTAAGAACTCAGGAGCACCTCACTGAAGGGAAGTCACTTTTGAGTTTCTTTTTACCAGCCCATCTGAGGCACACAGTAGAAAGTGGTCAGGAAAAGGACTCACTGGCAAGGTGACAGTGGAACAGGGACCTAAAGAAAATAAGCCATGAGAATATCTAGGGGAGGGAAGCCCTGTGGACAGAGGAACCCACAACCCACAAATGCATAAGCACTGGGCGAGGAACATGCCAGATGAGTTGACAGAGCAGTAAGGAAGTCAGTAAGGCAAGAGGCCATTTGGAGGGCAGGAGATGAGACCAAGAGGTCACCAGAGACCTTACAGAAGACCTTGCAGGCTGTCGGCTTTAACTCTGAGCAACACAGGGAGTTACCAGACAGGGAAATACGGTATGGTCTGATGTAAATTCAGGAGAATCACTCTGGCTGCTATAAGACGACCCTAGAAGGACACAGGTGGAGGCAGATCGACAAGAAAGGGGTCACCACATCCTCCAGGAGAAGAGCAGGACGATAACAGAAGAAGCCGTAGGGCTGGGGTAGGAGTGGTCAGACTCTGGACATATTCTGGAGATGACAGTGACAAAATATGCTTGTTGACTGGCTGTGATGAGAGAGAGACAAAGGGAGTGTCTTTGAGCATGAGCGCCAAGGAGGAGTCCTCACAACTGCAGTGATCCTGTCCACTGTACTGTAGTGACGCTGGGAGAAGCAGGTTGGTAAACAGCAAATATCTTTTTTTTTTTTTTTTTCATGGGACCTGATGTTCTATCAGGGAAAAAAATATTGCCTGGAATCACTGAAGAGGAGGAAGAGATTTCTGGATTTGTTTTTTAATTCTGCCACCAAAAATAGGTAGTAAGGTTCTTTTCAGCAATTTTTGGTGTTCAAACAATTGACTTAACAAGATTGCAAGAGGGACTTTACCTAACAAATGCAATCAGTGTAACCTGGCTTATTGTGCCCGCAATGAACCCCCAACCATAAAATAAACAATTGACTTAGCAAACCTGCGATTAGAGGCAGCACTTAGTTTTATAAGGCTCTGGGAAATAAACTGATCTACTCTTGCTTCATAAAGCAGCATAAAAATTTACCATCCTTTAAGAATGCTATTATCATTAAATAGTACTAATGAAAAGGTTGCAAATGCCATCTAAAATAGTTTGGGCTTTTTTCTCTACAAATGTTTCTTGAAGGAGTCACAAGCCTGTACTCTGAAATCTGCCTATTTGGTTCAGTATAAGCAACTCTTGAGCAAGCCTCCGTTCTATAAAAATGTGCCCATCACAAATTAGGACACAGCTCCCTCAGCTTTTTATCAATAATCTCAATATGGCGGCCTGCTGCAATGACCACAGGGCAGGCTATCTTTCTGATTTAACTTTCATGTCTCTCTGTGAATTCTCATATCATGGAAGGCCCAGATTATTAAATCCTCATAGAAACTATGAAGAAGAAAATTTTATAGGGTAAACCACAAAGAGAAAATAAGAATTTAAATTCTAACAAAAATACTTTTCATTCTGTTATAAAATCTGAGGTCTTCAAATATTTTTAAGTAAATGTTTAATTCAATTGTAAAACAGGTATTACAGTGTAGAAATCATAAGCATATAGCAAGATAAAATTTTTACTAAGAAAAACACCCATGTGACCACCCCACAGATCAGTAATGGGTGGACACCAATAGGACCCCAGAAGCCTCTTCACAGCCTTGCCATTCTGACTTCTCTATCGCCATAAGTTTGTTTTGATGGCTTTGAACTTGCTTTTTTGCTATTTAACCCTTTACAGTTCCTGAGGGGGATTCTCAGAAGGGCAATACAAAGAGACACAAGGCTGTATTAACTAGCACATACATACCCAGATCAGACCGGGGCAGCGTCACCAGCTTACCTTCCACAGAATCTCTCATATTTGCAGAGATGGAATCTGGCTCACTTGTCTTTAGCTGTATGTCTTGGGTTTTGTTTCCTTTATTTTTATTTTCCTGGGATTTTTTCTTCCCTGAAACACAATATTTATTCATTCACTTGTTATTCTAAATTCTTGAAGATGATAATTATTAACCCAATCACAGCAAACTGTACATTCTAGGTGGTTATCACTTTTGATTCCTAGAAAAAATTGATGAACATGGATACTTTTAAGTCATGTCAGAGAAAAACAGAGAAACCCATAAATCCTGTATTTCTGAGACTCTTAGGCATTAGTTCCCTTGACAGCTATAACAGCAATCAAATTAACAGATAATATACTCTCAAAAAGTTAATAGGGATATCCAAGTAAAATCAGTAACAGCACTGAGTTTTAATACCTCACAAATACTACGGACTGGCAGAAGTCTGGTGATCTGTAAGAAGCACATTAGAGAAAAACAGTATACTGTAACTTGGGGCCCTTTTACTTTAGATATGATTAGCCATAAATGTCACAAGTAAAACAAGAGAAGCACAGATTCCACTGGATTACAAGGGATACACATTCACAATGGCTCAAATATCAAATGCAGAGTAATTATAAAAAATTCACTGTCCACCAGCACAGCACTCGGAGGGTCCTCAGGGATTCTACTCTTAGGTCTAGCACGGTACAGAAAATTGAGGGAACATTAACTGCATTCCAAATGAGATACTTCAGAAGATAAGATTAAAATGCAATACATTTCTGATAGATAAGCTGGAAACATGAACTAAAGTCATGAAGCTACTCAATAAAGATAAATGATTCTCTAGAAATAAAGTACTAACACTGAAGGTTCAAAAGCTTAGTTCCTTTCCGATTTCACCAAAATTTCCTTTTCCTTTTTTTTTTTAATTTCTAGATTTCCTTTTCCTAGGAGGTGGTGTTTCTCAGTCTTCAGGTCCTGACAGGTTCCTATTTCTCCTCCCTGAACACTTTCTGCACTGCTCTCCCCAAATCAAGCCTCCAGCAGCTTCCAGACTGACAAGCACCTGCAACAGTGAAACCACCACCTGTAAACCACTGACAGCTTCCGAACACGCAGAATCTCCACAGAAGAGCAGTCAGCTAAAATGCAGACAACAGATAAAAATGGGGTCAGAGACAAAACAGCAGCACAGAAAAGATCGTACCTTAAAAGTAGAAACATCAATTACAATATAAACATTAATCCTAAAAACCACCACCAGATTTTGATAAAAATTTAAAAGCTGCAACAAAAAAATACAAAATACTTAGTAATCAATCATTTAGTTTTAAAAAGCCAATTCTAAAATAATACTTTAAACATTTAATTCTTCAGCCTGTAAGAAAACAGGAGACATTTTTTGCAACTACATATATAAGAGTTCATCCAAGTAAACTCCTGCCAACAGGTCTGTCTCCTCATTTCCAATGGCAGGTTGGAACTCAGGACACTCACTGGGACCACCTTCTGGGGCAAACAGAGGCTGAGGGTGTGTGTGGAGCCCACTGATTTGTGCATGTCCCCAGGGGAAGAATTACAAACCAAGCCCCTCTAAAAGGACACAGACATTTAAGCATCTTCCCACACGAGTGACCTCCACTTAGGCATCCTTCTCCTTCATCTACTTAACAGCACTTCACCAAAATCTGATGATGACTAAAGCTCTTCAAGGATCCAGTTTTGTTTAAAGCAGCGGTTCTCAACCTGTGGGTCACGACTCCTTTGTAACAATGAAAACACATCGTGGCATTTAGGTTCTACCTCCTTTCAGCTATTATTCTTATGCCCAGTCTGACACAGGGCTTTCCTGTGTGTGTTATTCTTGGCAAAATGCTCAGATTTCTGATACAAACAAAATGCTCATCTGGGCATCTGCCTACATAACAGCACAACTGCAGCCAATGACGCAGATGATGGCTGAGGAAATCCAAAGCTGCTTCTATTTATTACCATGTGAAGGGCTCCTGGTATAGACCTCAGACGTTTGATTCAAAACTTATTTTCAGGAATCTGTAATGCTAGAACTTTGAGACGTTATGATTTCAGGAGTTCTAGACCAGCCTGAGCAAGAGAAAGACCCCATCTCTGCAAAAAATTAGCTAAGCATACACCTGTAGTCCCAGTTACTCAGAAGGCAGACTGCTTGAACCCAGGAGAATGAGGTTACAGTGAGGTATGATGATCCCATTACACTCTAGCCCAGGCAACAGAGGGAGGCCTTGTTGCAAAAAAAAAAAAAAAAAAAAAAAAAATTATGTTCAGAAAAGTTTTCTTCCTGAATCAAAGCCATAAAATTTTTATAAGACATCAACACCATCTCATATATCCAAACATACCACGCAAGGAATATGACCTTTCCTTACCGATCACTTACTTTCTAGTTTGTAAAAGAAATTAAAATGGTCCATTGTAGTCAAAACCTCGCCTCCTTGCATAAACCTCACATTTTATTTTAAAAAGTCACATTATAAAATGTAATAGAAAATCAGATGTCAGGTGGTCATGGTGACTCATGCCTATAGTCTCAGCACTTTGGGAAGCCAACATGGGAGGATTGCTTGAGGCCAGGAGTTCAATACCAGCCTGAGCAACTTGGCAAGACCCCACCTCTACAAAAAAAATAGAAAAATGAGCCAGGTGTGGTGGTGCACACCTGTAGTCATAGCTACTTGGCAGGCTGAGGCAGGAGGATCTCTTGAGCCCAGTAGTTTGAGGTTGCAGTGAGCTATAATGATGCCACTGCACTCTAGCCCAAGCAATACTGCAGAGACCCTTTCTAAGAGGGGAGGGGAGGGGAGAGGAGAGGGTAGGGAAAGAGGAGGGAGGGAAGGGCAGGAAAGAAAGAGGAGGGGAGGGGGAAAAAGTCAACTAGTAATACAATCACTTGCAAAAGAAATTCAAAGACTTTCTGCAACCTCTCAAATACTTAACAAACCCAATTAACCTAATTAATTAGGTCATATTTTTTAAAAAGTATACTAGCCTATATTTAAACAGTATTAAATAAGTGAAATTTATGGATTTATATCATAATGAAACAAAGTACAATTTTAATAATACCACCTATTAAGATACACTCAAAATGAATTCACATTAAAAGGTAAGGTGTTACCTTTTAAAGTTTTATTCCTTACCTCAAAGAACACTAGAACACCTAGCTGACACCAAATGTCCAATGTCCATTTGTGGACTCTGAAAACCTAATCAGTGAGCAGTTACTTTTCTTCCCCCAGGTGTCATCTTTAGAAGCCATGACCATGGAAACCTACTCCACTGTAAGGAGAAGCCACCTGCAGCAGGTACATCTCCCATATCCCATTCAGAGGACTAACAGGAATATCCTGCACCAGACGGGGCCACTAAAGACATATGGGGTTCTCTAGTTTATATATTTAGTTTAAAATAACAAAAAAGTGTTAACTGAGTAACACTAATAAACCATTTCTAAAAACGGAGAAACTAAACAATTAAATTTATCACCAAAGTAACTGTGGTGAACACTGACAGACTTAGTTAATAATGGAAATGAATCAGTCTATCATGACTATCAATCATTCATGGAACGGAGATTACCTGACACATGGAACAATGTTCTCAATCTCAATCAGAACCATCTATCCAGTTACTTCTCATTAGCCCTAGACTAGAGATAGGGACTATCGAAATCACCTGTCCTGCCTGCCATTTTGTGGGAGAAACTAAAGGCCAGGGCCACAGAGGGACAAATCAGTCTATACTAGAGCAGAAATCAGCATGCAGAGGTCCTGCTCACATTTCCATATGCTTAGTGCCGCTCACAGCCACCAAATAAAGCAACAAGGTGGTGGAAGTAGCTATATTTCCTTAAATGGGTGCTGTTTTTACCTGACACTTATGTCCTATCCATCATCACATTAAAGGAAAAACAAGCCTAAAAAAAAGACCTTTATAAAGGGGAGAAGGGATTGGGGCGGGGGGTGTCTGTGAGGCAACAGGAGAGTGAAGCGGGAGCCCCTGGGAGCCTGGTAAGCACACAAGTGCACTTACCATCAGGTTCCTGAGGGTCCTACATGGTGCTACTGCCAGCTGGCTGCTCCACTTGGTCTAGACAAGAAAGACAGGAATGAAACACGAGGCAAGCGAAACGGAAATGATGACAAAGAACAGCACAAGGAAAAGAAATGCACACATCACGAAGAGAAATGAATGCAACAGAAGAAAAAGTTATCTACTACATCAAGGGACTCACACATTTAAAAAATGATTTATTTTTAACTGTGTACTTAGTTGCTCAGAGTAAGGCCAATGTGGTATACAGTCACTCTCGGGCTGTGCCATGCCCGTGTTACAGAACCCACGCCCTAACGCCATCATGGACCATTCTGCTAGAAAACCCCAAAGCCCAATGTGTGCTTCTCATTTTACAAGGGAGGCAGCGAAGGACCAGAGATGTGGAGTGACGCACCCAATGTCACATAACTACATTAGTTCCATAGCCAGAATTAAAATTCAAAGATGATAAGCACTAAAAATGCTCTCAGTTATTTAACACCAAAAGTTGTATAAAGACTTGTACTACATTTATAGCAAAGGAGCAACAAATTGCATTTCTCCAATTTTTATCTTATTCTAGAACAACAGCAGAGAACCTCATCTGAGCAACTGATTCGCCACTATGTAACATCAATAAAATTGGATTTTCTAGTGAAATAGCTACCACAGACACTCAACAGCCATAATGACTAGTTTTGAAGACAATGTACAGCATTATACTGCTGGTGCGTGGGATGCCAGTTGCAAAATCAAAACTGCCTAAAGCATTCCATGAATAATTTAACCTAGGTCTAGACTCTGCTTGACTATCCAAATAGACTGGACGAACATTTGGAAATTCGAGAGAATACCATTTCACTTAAAAATGTTCAGGCAGCAGGGAGAATGCAAAATTCTAGAAGGCTTGCTCAAGTAACATTAAAAATTTGTCACCACAGGGAAGGCTCATGCATTTGGCAACTTAAAGAATTAAATTTAGAACTACGTGTAACTCCTCATGTGCTGCCTTCTCACTGGGGAGCTATCCAACTCCGAATTATAGTCAGAATTAAACAGGAGGGAGAACCAGAGGAGGGGGGTGGGGCGCTCCCAAATTGAACGGGCACACTGTACGGGTGAATGGCACACTTTTTGGGTGCGGGACACAATTACAAAAGGGACTCCACCTAACAAATTCAAATATTCTGACCTGGCTGTTTGTAGTACCTTCACATTAACCTGAAATCAACTCCCACTCATCAGAGGGTGGTTTGTACCTGCTGCCTCCAGCTCACCAGCTCTTCATCCCTGAGAACCACTGCTTTAAAATAAGAAGAGAATGACTTAGGTGCCCTGGAAGTCAACAAAAGTCACTGATAAAAACAATCGGAAACCTGGGCAGCAGGACTGACAGACCAATGCCTCAGAAACTGTGGCCAGAAAGGATTCCTGAAAGGTCAGCAATGCCACACACAGGGATGTGGTTCTCAGAGGATCACAAGTGGCTGTTTCAACTGGCCAAGGTGCAATCAGTGGTCAAACAAGCCCCTTGGGATCACAGTGTTTGAAGTAGCAGGACACTGCAACAGTTGGTTTTTATAAAAGGAACGTGTTATACATTTTCTATAGATTTCTTTATCACTTAAAATAGCTAAAGTTTACCTGACAGTAAAAAAAATCTTGTTAAGCTACTTTGGCAAAATTTCAAATCTTTTTCTGCAGTTAAATCCACCAAGAACTATCTGCAATCCTGGAGGCACATTATAAAAATTAAAACCTTTCTGCTTTTAAGTCACTCATGGTATTAAAACAGGACTCCAGGCTTTGCTTCCAACAGAAACAATGGAAAAGTTCTGGATTTTACAGTTGTGCAGATCACAGTATAAATTCCTGAAATGCTTGCTCCCGCCAGGGGGGCTGTCACAGAGTCTTTGCAGCTGCAAAGGATACAGGCTCTCCTACCTCTTCCAAATGTCAGGCTATGGGAGAACGGCAAAGACCACATCGGAAGGGAGTTCAAGTTTTCAATTTATCTAAAAAAGGCTTTTAGTGGCTTTGACTGGATAATTCCAAATCCTAGAAAAAGCTCTCCAAATAAACATTAGCAAATTCAAATTTAGAAAGCGTTATATTTCCTTACCCACCTTGGAACCTCAAAAAGTCTTATAACATAAACAAAATTATTTTAGAGACTAATTAAACAAATGCCTCTGACACTTAAGATTTAGCCTGTTCTACTTTATAATTAATTTCTAGGTTTCTTCTCACGGTTTCTGGTTTTTAGTTTTTTTTTTTTTTCAATAGAGGAAAAATAGGGTGGCGCCTGTGGCTCAAAGGAGTAGGGCGCCGGCCCCACATGCCAGAAGTGGCGGGTTCAAACCCAGCCCTGACGAAAAACTGCAAAAAAGGAGGAAAAATATATACCTAAAATCTAAAAACCTTACATAAAGTGAAGAGGCAATTACAGAGTGAAAAACTTAATTCAACTCCAAGCCTCAGTCCCCTGTGGCCAGAAAATGGGCACTTGGAGCTGCTACAGAGGACGCGTGCTTCAGGTGCCTGGCAACCCCCAAAACACAGGGGACCGCCACACCCTCAAGAACTGGTTACTCTCAACTGAAAGGAAAACCATTTTTTCCCCTTTCAAATCCCAAGATAAACTTCTAAATACTGTATCCTGATGAATTAACTACAAAATTTAGTTTAAAAAGTATTTTTACAAAGTAAAAATCTAAACATAAATCTGAAACAAGCTACAACTGAAAGCACTAAAAATTCATTTTTCACATTGGGTTACAGAAATGCCCAGAGGAACAATGGTCACACTATATCACTAATTAATAAAATCAGGCTACGACATATCCACAGATGTGAATTTGAGGAAAACCAAGAGGACAGACATTAAGATTTTGACAGGTAGTCCTGTGATGACAAACATTATTGATGGGAGTATGATATTTTTCCCTATCTGACTATATCGTCCAAAATAAACATTTGGCTACATCATACCAAAGAAAAGTTTTTCAAAAGAAACACCTACATCAGCAAAATTAATTAAGTGAAATATGTTTCTGCTGACTGAGATTAGCACATGCAATTTTATTAACAGTCCAATTTGGAAAAGGTTTCTACTTTCCACTTTGCCTGCACAACATAAACTTATTCTGAAGTCATCTCTGTTCTCCATCTCTTACCTATATATCCTGGTAAAACTGCTCAGGGGGAAAAAAAAAAGCACTATCCCTAGAAAGATAAAAGGCACAATGGACACACAGTTATAAAGATTTAAAAAGGACTAAAAATATTCATAGCAAATATTATTAAACCACCCAAACTTCTTAAGCGTTCACATCCCCACCGCTGCCCTCTTGCACACACCCACCCAAGCTTTCCCTATGCGCCGCATTACTTCAAACAAAAAATCTGTCTCCTCCTTTCAAATGGCCACATACTTCATATTCGTTTTCTTGTTTCAGTGCACTTGGTTATTACACCCTCATTATTTAAATCAAATATCTAATCTAAACAGTCATGCTGAGCGCCTACCGGTATTAACCTGAGGGTCAGCGTCTTGGCAGTCAATTATGATAATCACAAGATTATTCTTCACTAGCTTTTATTTTGCTTCTCCTAAAAATGCAAAGATTAGGCAGTAACACTTGAATATTCTGTTTTGGCAAAGGTTTAGAAAAACAAGAGCATTTACAGAGATATTAAATTACTTAACCACTTGGCCCTACCACAAAATGAGGCACTTTTATTCATAGATAGTGTCTAAGACTCCCTATCACTGCTGCTGCTCATGGATCTGATCCCACCTCTGGGGAAGGTCTCTTCCCAGCCACCTGGCCACTGGGAGCTGTGCCATCAGCACTTGTAGACTGACACCCCGGGAGGGAAAAGGTCCTGGGCCTCTCAGGGCTCCCACGTGCATGTGGGTTGGCACAAATTTGTCCACTCTAATTAAAAAAACAGCCGGGGCCGCCTTTCAGATTCAAGCAGCAGAAATGAAAAGTAAAACATATTCTCCTCATAAAGTAATTATTTTTAAAATTACAAATTTCATTTAAATTCAACTCCAGATTTTTTAATAGCTGTCCACCCAAAATATAAAATTCTACTAGACTATCCAAAAACATACCTTATTTGCAGATGTGCTAGCTTATATGCATACCAGACTAGTCAAATGTAGCTCAAGCTCATTATTCTTGCTAGATTAAAAAAAATTATCTAGTACTTGGTAAAGTGTCTAGAATAAAGAAGTATTTTAATAATTTTGCTTAGGTGTTCCTTAGCTACACAATTCCGTTAAAAACTACATTATTACAAAGATGTCCGCCATGAAGGAATTTTAAATTAAAGCTAACTCTGTAAAAAGCAAGCGCATCTGCAGAAAGGCCATACTAATGTTAACAAGAAGCAAATTTTGAATGGAAAAGATGTCCCAGAGAGTCTGTCATTCCATTTAAAATTTTAAAAAGGGAAGAGAGGGAATGAAATGGGCAAGGAGAATGAAAAGAAAGAGAGGGAGGAAGATGATGCGATGTAAAATGGTGGCCATGGAGAGAGCCGGTGAAGCATGGAAACTCAGAGGGACAAGCTGTGGACCCCAGCTTCCCCAACAGTCTCCAGGCTCCAGCACTGAGAACAGAACCACTTAGAAACATTAACTCTCACTCAGCACTGGTCCCGGAGGATTATCCCATATGGTCCTTTAAGTGTTCTAGTTACCAAGCCCCAGGCCATGGACCAGTACTGGTCCAAGGCCTATTCAGAAAAGCCACACAGCAGGTGAGCAGAGGATGAGGGATCCAAGCTTCATCTATATTTACAGCCACTCCCTACCCCTCCCGCCATGGCCTGAGCTCTGCCTTCTGTCAGATCAGCAGTGGCACTAGATTCTCATTGGTACACAGACCCTGCCGTCACCTGCAGATGCCAAGGATCTAGGCTGCATGCTCCTTATGAGATCTAATGCTCCCCCACCTCCTATCCATGAAAAAACTGTGTGCCATGAACTGGTCCCTAAAGCCAAAAAATTCAGGGACCACCACTTTAGTGGATGCTTTTTCTACCTTTTGCCAATATAGAAGTAAAATAATGCCCACAGTGAAAAAACGAATCCTAGGAGGTGGTAAGGGAGGAGAAGGATTGCAACACAGGCCCTTCCTAGGCCAGTGCCCGAGGCTTGTGGAAAGGGTTTCACTCAGTTCACATCACCTGCTCCCAGGTCCCCAAGGTCACACATCCTCCATGCGAAGAGCTGACCCCAACTGAGATGAGCCACCGAACTGGGTTCTTGACCCCCTCTCTAGCACTGTGGTAGCACTCTGAATAAAGTAGGTCCTCAAGATAAATTTGGTTCTCAAACAACAGAAACCACAAAAGTGAGTAATAGCATCAAACTATGCCACACAGTCCTTGGGCCATGATTTGATTAATGAGCAATAATCCTGTTTAAGGCAGATGGGAACCAAGTATGATGCATACGGATAATAATGACCCGATACTGTCGTCAGGAGCAGTAAATGAGATAACGCATATAAAGAATGCTGCAGTGCCTGGCACGGACTCAATAAATGGAATCAATTTTAAGGAGTGCCCACAGTAGAGTCCACTAAACTAACTGCAGAGACCCCACGCCTACAGGCCTAAATTGTCAGCACATGTTCTTTCTCAGGGGACAATGACATTCTGCTTCTACTAACAATTCCTAATGCAGCCATTTGTTTTGTTCATTTGTTCTACATTGATTCATAGGGATCCCACCCAGATGTCATTATGGAAATGTACAAATCCAGTGAGAACACAAATTTAACTGAGAAGAATTCCATCGCTCACTCACGCCATCAATACATATTATGTTCACAGTATACGCTGTATTTCCTTTTGAAGTGTGTAACCTACTTTTTGCTTCTGATCAACACTGTATTTTGAAAATTAAACATTTAACAGGTCCCTTTAGCAATTCTTCATCTTTTAGGGAGCAGACTTCAGACCCTCTGAGGTCAGGTAACACAAGGTCCCTCTCCCCAGATAGTCACCAATGAATATAAACACAACATTTGGTAGGCAACACTGGAGGCTCAGCGGCCCCAAGTTTACAGTTCATACAAACACTGTGTCCCAACAGAAGGAACATACCTGTGTGATCCCTGAAAAAGAACCCCATCTCCTCAGAATGCTCAGTAGAGATGCAGCACAGATAATCATGACATTAATTTCCTTAACACTGGTATCGTCAACTTAAGAAGTGAATTCTCTTAAGTGGTTCCTTCACACTTGTTTCTTCCTGATTTCACATCCAGAAAGACTGCAAAGAAATCTGTCACATACAACCCAGAAATTGTTCCCACAGTTACTTTCAAGGCAGTCTGATAATTGAGTACCTAAGAAAATGTTAAGAAAACCTCACCCAAAATGTCACTGGTATAATATCTGGTTGTAACAATAGAGTCATGAGCAGTTTAGACTACTTAAAGGTAAGACAGAAGGACATGAAGAAGACAGCAAACCCTTTATTTGGGAAACAAATAGTAAAGGGTGCTGACTTCTGCCCAGGCACAAATTAAATTCCAAGCATTATCTAAATCCATTAGCCTATGTCACCACAAGTATCCTAATTTGGTTAACAGTGAACAAGACAGCTTGTGAGTGAGAAGGAGGTCTCTTATACTCAGAGGATTCTCTAGTGTCGAGATGTATGTATTTATTGAGTTGTGAATAATGTTACTCTTACTCTTACCCAATCTGAAATCCAAAGACCATGTTAGAAGATACTGAAATTTTTTTTTAGAAATGTGCTTGTAAGCCAAAATATGGCAGAGTCACCCAGAATGAATTTTGCCAGAACCCAGCTATTTCAGTGGGCTGAACCAAAGGTCTGTGTGTCAGGAGTGTTTCTAGAAGACTCTCATTTAATATTCACAGCAACCCTACAGAGTAAGCCTTATCCCCATTTTACAGACAGGTAAACTAAAGATCAAAACATGCAGAATGGGGTGGCACTTGTGGCTCAAAGGAGTAGGGCGCCAGCCCCATAGCTGCAGGTGGCGGGTTCAAACCCAGCCTCGGCCAAAAACTGCCAAAAAAAAAGTATAAAACATGCAGAATGACCAGTCCAAAGTCACAATGTTGCTGACTGGTGAAGCTGGGATTTGAATATCACCATAATAAATTCCACATATTGTGCCTCTCCTAATAGGCAAGGTATAGCTGGGTCAGCCATTTTCCCCCTCTCCTCCATCCAACACAAATATACATTTCAGGTTCATTTTATATTTATATATATATATTTCCCCCCCCCACCCCCAGTGTGGCCAGGCCAAGTTTGAACTCACCACCCTCAGTGTATCTGGGGCTGGCACCCTAATCACTGAGCCAGAGGCGCCACCCTCAGGTTCATTTTAAACAAGTTATTTTTCAAAGCACTGACAGAGTTATACTTAAGGCAGAAGCAACAGTGAAGCCCAAGTAGTGCATTTTCACCCACTAATGAATTTTTTTTTTTTTAGTGTGACTTAAGCAAGGAAATTGAAGGGAGGGAAGGATGGGAACAAGATCATTTACAACGAAAACAACATTTCATGTCATGTATGTATGTTCTGACAATTAACTATGAGATTTGCAGGACTCTGTCTCTTTAAAACGTAAGAGGATCAGAAATAGGGTAAGTTGAACGATCACTTTTTATTTAATACTTTCTACACTCTACTGCAACCATGAATTTATCTTGGCATACAAACATATTTACATTATCTTCTATCCCGAATTCCTCAATTTATAATGATAGAATCATAAATGCAAATAGACATAAAGCTTAATACACAAATTTGATCTTGTTATCAAACATTCC
Organism: Nycticebus coucang; assembly: GCF_027406575.1. Classification (NCBI taxonomy): domain Eukaryota; kingdom Metazoa; phylum Chordata; class Mammalia; order Primates; family Lorisidae; genus Nycticebus; species Nycticebus coucang. Next base: position 9,807,166 of record NC_069801.1, on the reverse strand, counting down.
TATGATCCAGCTAACAAAGAAAAGATACTTCCTGCAATTAAACATTTAGTAACTGATAAAATGCCTAAAAACACGTAGATTTGGACTCTTACACCCTGTTCTCCAAAAACCTAAGATTGAGACTGATAGTTTGATACCTCTATTTATTTTAAATGCCAATGAGAGGGAAACAAATTTCAACACCAGTGTCAATCCTACAAAAAGTACATTCCCATCATGGGTAAAATAGACAAGGAAACTGTTCCACATGTAAAGAATCAAAACCGCATCTACTGCCACTATGGTGCTGGCTTCAGCACAAACCTGCTACAGAGAATCAGGAGTCAGGACTCTGTAGGGACATCAGCATCCTCACAGCAAAGATGCCAAGGCAGGAGGTGGAGAGAGCAAAACCCTCACTCCCCACAGGACCCTAGTCAGCTACATCCAGAAGTCACTTTATGCCCGAGAAACATGCTCTGATAAGCCCATACATTAAAGACAAAAATGTAACCAACAGAACCAGGAGACAAAGTCTACAGCTCAAACGAGCAAGAGAATGAAAACTGAACCTAAGACGAGAAACGGTAAAAGGCCCAGGAAGTGCCCTGTCCCCACTCCTGACTGTACTGCCACGCTGAACTCTGCACATAATTCTGTTTGGGGCTCAAACAGGGGTGAACAAACCAGTTTGCCTTCATTTTTGTGGCATGTGGTATCTCAGGAAACCTGCTAAAGACCGCACCAAGAGGTACAATTATGAATACAAGAAAAATAGATTTATCACTGTAGCTTTAATAGAAAAAAGGAGGGGGATTTTAGCCTAAGCAGCACTATTGCCTTTATTTTTTAACCAAAGACAATCCTTTGCAACAACACATTTTGCTTTGGTAACATACACAGCTAATTCATCAAGAATGCAATTAAGTTTTAGACAGTAATTAAGCTAATAAGAACATATAAAAAATCAATGTATAAAATGTATCAAATTAGTATTTTAGATGTCATCTTATTTTAGAAACTGAGATTTTTATATGCCACATACACAATATTGTTTTAACATTAGAATACATCTCTTGCCTCTGAAACCATTCAAATATTCTTTGCACATTAAAAATAAATATAATAAATAAATATAATATACTTATTATAAAATAACTACACATTTACCAGATTTTCTGTGTGTGTGTGTGTGAGAGACAGAGTCTATTCACCCTTGGTACAGTGCTATGGCATCACAACTCACAGCAACCTCAAACTCTTTTGGGCTTAATGATTCTCCTGCCTCAGCCTCCCAATTAGCTGGGACTACAGGCACCCACCACAACGCCGGGCTATTTTTTGGTTGTAGCTGTCATTGCTGTTTGGCAGGCCCAGGCCCGGTTCGAACCCACAAGCCACGGTGTATGTGGCGCCCTAACCACTGAGCTCTGGGCGCTGAGCCAGATTTACCAGCTTATTATTAAAACTTCTAGCAAAGGGGCGACACCTGTGGCTCAGTGGATAGGGCGCTGGCCCCATATACTGAGGGTGGTAGGTTCCAATCCGGCCCCGCCGAACTGCAACAAAAAGATAGCTGGGCGTTCTTGCGGGCACCTGTAGTCCCAGCTGCTCGGGAGGCTGAGGCAGAAGAACCGCCTAAGCCCAGGAGTTGGAGGTTGCTGTGAGCTGTGTGACGCCACGGCACTCTACTGAGGGCGATAAAATAAGACTCTGTCTCTACAAAAAAAAAAACTACTAGCAAAACACATTTCAAGGGGCGGCACCTGTGGCTCAGCGGGTAGGGTGCCGGTCCCATATGCTGGAGGTGGTGGGTTCAAACCCAGCCCCGGCCAAAAAAAAAAAAAAAAAAAAACACATTTCAAATTTCAGGATCATGACCACAGAAATAGTAATGGGAAACAGCTAGAATAAATGCTTCAAAACACAGGGGACTTTCCTTACCCATGATCCCTCAAGACCTTTACTTCTGGTTTTAACCTAAACAAAGTTACCTCCTAACTTTTAGGGAAAAGGGTGGAAAAAATGCTTTAAAAATTGAGAAATTAAAGCACAGATTATTAAACTGCAGTTCTGCCTAGCATACAGTGTGTATTTGGGGGCTGGAGCAGAGCGTTAACAACATTCATCTAAATAGAGTATTCTTAGTAAAAGTTCCAGGTTATATTTTGTTTGTATTATATTTTATATTTTGTTTATATTATATTTTGTTATTAGAAGGTTCCAGGTTATATTTTGTTTGTATTATATTTTGTTATTAGAAGCTTTTAAAGTTTTATATTACATACACATATTCTAAGAATCTATCGTAGGATAAAGGCAATGAAAACATCAACCTCTGCCCCTTACTAAGAAAATTCTAGAGTGCACATCAACAGGTTAGGGCAATTCTTTTCACCTTCTGGTCTCCTTTCATGCCTCTCCTTTGGAATAAGTCAAGCAACTAGAATAGGAAAGCTTTAGGAGCTAACAAAACACCTTAAGAAGGTACTACTTCAAACAGCTCAAGTGCATTCCTCTTAAAGGTAAAAGTAAAATATAAAAAGTTGCCCTTAATAAACACTTGGTACAGCAAACTAGAAACAAAATTCGTTTTTTTTTGTTTGTTTGTTTGAGACAGAGTCTCAAGCTGTCGCCCTGGAAGAGTACTGTGGCATCGCAGCTCACAGCAACCTCCAACTCTTAGGCTTAAGCAATTCTCTTGCCTCAGCCTCCCAAGTAGCTAGGACTACAGGCACCTGCACAATGCCCAGCTATTTTTTGACTGTAGTTGTCATTGTTGTTTGGCAGGCCCGGGCTGGATTCGAACCTGCCAGCTCTGGTGTATGTGGCTGGCGCCCTAGCTGCTTGAGTTACAGACACCAAAGCCAAAATTTTTAGTATAACACCTTAAGACAGAGAAAGAAACTAACATGGATGATTTAGCTCAATTATATCTACAAACAATTAAGTTTTTAGGTTTAATTTTTAGAGTATAATATATTCGTGACCCCTAACATTCAGCTTAAGAAAACTTTAAAATATTCTATTTTATCAGTGGAACAGCCAGACTGTTAAGCCAGTCTCAAGGAAAGACCTCCTGCAGAGAAGGAAGCTAAATATCACTGGCTTCTAGAACTCATCAGTAAACAAAATTAAAGCATTCTATAATCCTATATTATATTGGATGTCCCCTCCTCCCACCGCACTGCAAAGGGAGTTAGGCAAAAGCAACGTCTCACTCTGTTCTTGTGGTTTCAAGACTGATGCCAAAATAATATAAAACCTAAGAGAATGAAAATATTCATAAAAAGCCCAAACCAAAAAACACATTGTTTAAGAAAACACTAGATAAAAGCTAGCAGAGGGTAAAATGCAGTTTGTGATTTTAAAGATTGCTTATTGGGTAAGCTCAAAGGAATCCATTCTCTATATAATCCATAAAGCCACAAAGCAAAAATAACGAAAGGCATCAGTTCCCACGTAACAGCTTTACTACAACAAAGACTTCACCTAATCACTGTCTCAGTATTCAAGATTAAAGTAGGTACTTCTAAGCAGAGTAGTGAAAATTCACACTGACTAATTAGTAAAACCAATAAAACTTCTATCTATAGAATATAAATGCTCAGAAACATTACAAATAAAAACTGAATTTAGGCAAGACACAGCCACTAACTTAGGACCCAGGTGAACTTGGGCAATGCATGTACATAACCCCTGTGAGCGTGAGTTTCCTCTTCTGCAAATGAAGATCATGATTCCTACTGTGTATGGTTATTGAGATGATCAGCAATGGTGGATATGGATCAAGCACAGTGCTAGAAACAAGAGTGATTACCATCATCATCACCCACCAAGAGAAGCAGTGACTCATCATACATAAGAAAATAAATGTCAAATCCTGAGTTACGTACACACAAAATAATTGGTAATAAATGAATTCAACCAAGAACTCTTATCATGTATGAAACAGGTTTTAGGCTCGGCACCTGTGGCTCAAGTGGCTAAGGCGCCAGCCACATATCCCTAAGCTGGCAGGTTCAAATCCAGCCCGGGTCTGCCAAACAACAATGACGGTTGCAACCAAAAAAATAGCCGGGCGTTGTGGTGGGCGCCTGTAGTCCCAGCTATGGAGGCAGGAGACTCGCTTGAGCCCAGAGTTGGAGGTTGCTGTCAGGGGTACAGCTTGAGGCTCTGTCTTAAAAAAAAAAAAAGGTTTTAATCCGTGTGGCAAAAAGAAAACTTTCAGTATTAATCCTTTTCCAAATAACAGTATTTTCTTCTTGCTTCTCCATGTCATTCATCTCCCCTAAACTATCTCAACCAAATTATTAATATTAAAAAAACCAAACTTTAGAACTGTATTCGGCAGCATATGAAATAGAAACAGGTAATCTGAATGCCAACAGAGTACCATGCCAGACTGTCTCAAGTTCCAACTTTCAGTTCTCTATACAACCTTTAACTAAAAGAAATGTCTATTAATTTTTAACCTCCATAATGATGTTCCTGGAGTATCTAATCCAATTTCTCAGCTCCTTAAAGGCAACTTGAAATATAAAACTACACCCTCCTCTCTGTAATCTACAAACATTAAGTGTGAGTGTTTTAACAGCCATCAATAAACTGGGATGTGAACCTACCTAGCAAAAGGAAGTAACACAGGCATTTATAGAACAAAATATCCATAAAAAGCCATCTCTCTAGTGGTCACATTTGAGAAAAACACAGAAAACGGATTTTTAACTTTCAAATTATAAATGGATTTATAAAAATCAACTAAATTGTTTTGAACTCACTATACTTCTGAACTTAAATCACAGTCAAACCTTTTTTCTGTCTGAGCCAAGTCTCACCTTCCATTTACATGTGGAGAGGAGAACCAAAATAAACCACCTGGGAACATCCGAGCAGTGTGTTTCCTAATACATTCACTCATGTTAGGATGTTTACAAACGTATCCACTAAAATACAATTGAAAAACTTGCAAAATGCTTTGAAAATTTTTAGTTAATCCATATAATTTCCCTGTAAAAAGGTTATAAATAAGCAAGAATCAAAGATATGAAAACACTGACCAACATTTTTACATAAATTTGGAGCAAGTCAGTAGCAGCAGCAGAATTACAAATCAAAAAAATCCCCAACTTCTATGGTTGCAAAATATTAATTAAAATTGTACTGAGCTTTAAAAACAAACCACTACAACAGCAGCAGAGAAATCAACCTGGCAAGCAACTACCAGAGACAGGACGGCTAGTGCTCAGAAAAAGTACCATCGGCAAGGAGACAGCCAGAGACGCACCTTTAAGACGACCGACAGGACAAAGCTCACTTTGGTCCACTGTGCCACTGTGCCAAGTTTGCAAGCATAGAGACACAAGAACAATGCCACCTTCAAATGCCCCATAATCTCCAGTCACCTTCAAACGGGAACCAAGGGTGAGTGTCCTGCAAGCCAAAGGACACCAAACCCACCCAACAGGGCTTCCATCATCCTCAGATACCACAACCAGGCCTCCATCTCTTGGCTTTGGCCAAGGACCCTAAAACAGACCTCTTGGCTGCTAGGCAAGAGGTGATCAAACCCCACAGAAACCCACCCAATCTCTACTTGTATTTAGTGTATTCTCCAATTTTAACATTCAACAGAACTATTGTGTCATTTCTGCGGCTGCCCACTCACATGCAGAGATGGACAAAACCCAGCACATCATGTATAAGAAAACGCAAGAATACCTAGTTCAAATCCTGGCTATGACGCTCATTCCCAGAGTGATCTCAACAAGTTACCCCATGTTGGGAAGTGTCTATTTCCTACTTTTCCACATCAACCAGGAAACCAACTAAATGTGACCTGTACCTGGCTACAACTGAGACAGACCAGAAGTTCTACAATGCCTGCCTAAGTCATCTCCCAAATCTCCTACCAACTCAGACACTTAGTGCAGTGCCTGGGAGAAAGGGGCCAATATAGCCATTGGCAGAACGAAGTTTCATAATCCAAAATTACTCATGTGGGTTTCCACACAGGAAAAGATTGCTAACAGAACTGCATCCCTCCTCTCAGCACTTTCAGCCCCAAGAACATCCTACGTCATTTACATCACAGCCTCAGAAAGGCCATCCCTGACCACCCCATCTACCCCACAAAACAGTCTAACTTTATAAGGCTATTGTATAGTTCATCTGCTGGCCTGCACTCCAGTCCCCACTCTCCAGAATGTCAATTCCAGGCTGGGCCCAGCAGCCCACACCTGTAATCTCAGCACTTTCAGAGGATCACTAAAGGCCAGGTGTTCAAGACCAGCCTGAGCAACACAGCAAGATAGCACCTCTACCAAAAAACAATTTTTTTAAATTAGCCATGCAACGGTGGTCACGTGCCTATATTCCTAGCTACACAGGAGGCTGAGGCAGGAGGATCACTTGAGCCCAGGAGTCCAAGGCTACAGTGACAAATGATCATGTTCCTGAACTCCAGCATGGGTGGCAGCCTCTGCCTCTTTAAAAAAAAAAAAAAAGAATGCTGACTCTGTGAGAGCAAGGACCTTTGTCATTTTAGTTCCCTGGAATTCCAGCACCTAGAAAACTGCCTGACACAGACTCACTGAATACTTGCCCAGGGACGATGACCATCCACAGTTACTACTTTTCTGACCTGCTCACAGCCCCAAGGTCCTCTCTGCTCTCACTAGGTTCTGCAATCCTTCCATCCTCCACCCTTCCCAAAGAAAGCCTCCCCAGCCAACCCAGCATTCCTCTATTCTCCTTTGAGTGTTTAGTCCTTACCCTTTATACCATTTGTTTAGCACTTTGTCTTTTTAAACTACCTTAGACTGAGTTATTGTTACCTCCCCATACTGAATATAAGTTTTTAAAGGCATCAGTTATTCAGCACCTTTAGGGGAAATTTTCAGATATGTATAATTTCCAAAAATTTGAATGTTCTTCACAGTAGTAAGGTTCTTTATTTGAACAATTCTGACAGTAAGGACAGGTGAAATATTTCTTTGTTGAGCTGATTATAATTTAACTGGTCTAAAAGTCACCTAGATACTTATTAAATTAGTTGTTATTTTCAGGTTCTATTTAAGGTTTATAAAAGATTATCCGAAGCTATTAACTGACTTTAAGGAACTATGCTCTTTATAATTCATTACTGGCTTTCTTACATATTTTGTCTTCTTCACTGTCCAGCTATCAGGTATAAAACTTTTTGCTAGTCGGACACAGTGGCTCACACATGTGATCCTAGCACTCTGGGAGGCCGAGGCGGGTGGATAGCTTGAGTTCACAAGTTCAAGACCAGCCTGAGCAAAAGCAAGACCCTGCCTCTACTAAAAATAGAAAAACTAAGGCAAGACGATCACTCAATCCCAAGAGTTGGAGGCTGCTGTGAGCTATGACCCACGGCACTCTACCCAGGGTGATAGCTTGAGACTCTGTCTCAAAAAAATAAAAAAAACTTGCTGCTGTCAATAACTCCTCTCGTATTTTGCTGTGAATAGTGTTGTCAGAAGATTAGAATGAAGCTAAAGTAAGGGTGAATCAGCAGAGTGAGACTCTGATGTATGGAAGAAGACGGAGGGAAGAGACTCAGTGCTTATTTTGAGCTTACACAGGTGCTCCATTAATACCGACTGAATAAGTAAGTCACAAACTCTGCAGTTCCTCAGCAGGAAGCATGTAAGTAATTGCCAACCATATTTTGAGAGGTAGCACTTAACAGTTACCAAGAGTTCCAAAGCTCCACAAAGCATGCTTCTTTCTATCTCATTTGCTCTTGACAACAACCTCCTGAGGTTAGGTGGCCCTGTATATCATCAATATTATGACACCCACTTGGAAAGCTAGGTTAACTGTGCCTGAGAAAGGTGACATGACTTGCCAAAAATCGCGCATCTAGTAAATACCCAAGTGCCCGTGTTTTTTATTCCTTCCACTCAGCCCTTTTGTATAAAGCCACTGTTGTTTCTTCAGGTTAAAAGAACTTCAGGTAAGCCTGTTATGTACCAAGAGAGCAGGGCAATACATTCTGCTACCACGGTCTACATTCTGTCAGAGGATTTGCCAACCGTCATTGTCTACTGCTAACAAGCAAATTCATTTCTCACAGTAACAAATAGAGGACAAAGATCAAGATGATAAATACTTCTGGTTTTGGCCTTTCTACTATCCTGTTTTACAAATTACAATCTTCCTGTGGTTCACAAAATAACCTGGAACGCCTGACACTAACCACCATCCCCCACCTAGAAGTTTAATCTATCCCATCCAAGAAACTGCTCATGTTTGATTTTATAGGGGCTGCTCAGACATGTATAAAGTTAAGCTGAATGCAAAATAAATTCTAGTTAAAAATGCCTAACATACATGTATCTTTGGCCCACAGCAAAATTGCACACTCAGAGACAATATGAACTGTGTTCTCCCAGCACTGTGTTCTTTTCCTTCCTTGTTTGTTTGAGTCTCTGCTTACCCATCAATGAATATTTATTGAGGGCCTACTACATGCCAACCATCTAGGCCCTGATCACCAGACTGCAGGTGCCACAGGAAAAGGTATTGCTCTTTTTTGCCCACCACTGTGCCATACAACTTAGCAGTGCCTGGCACACTGCAGGGTCTCAAACGTTAGCTGAGTGAATGAGAAAGAGAAAAAGACAGAAGAGGGTCAAGAGGGACACAACTTTGTATGTAAAGAAATCAGTTCTTTGCACTGCCCCAAAACGCCTTATGATCCACCAGGGAGCTGAGGAATTCTGAAAGACTCCACGTGTAATGCACAGCTGTAAGCCCAGCAGCTGTCACGCAAGGAGCTGAAGTCAGAAGAATCCAGCCCTTTGTTTCTGTCTCATAACCAAAATGAAGTCAGATCCACTGTCAATCCACCTGTCAGCTGTACGTCTTCAACATCTGGCTTTCAGAAGTACTAAGGTAATACTGCCTCTGAATGAAATTTATATTAATTCTCTCCACGACATGACTATCTGAAAAAGCATTATTTAAATGTCTGAGGTCACACATAAGACCTAAATAGAACTGAGTTAATATAAAAAGTTCTCCATTTCAGGTCTTTGCAAGCTATAAACTAGCCTTCACAGAGTACTTCATTTAAAAATAAAAAAGTTACAGTCACTATGTAAACTCTCCAAACTTTAGGTCATAGAGAGCAAACAGGACTCTTTACGAGAAAGCTGTTCAAAAAAAGTTTCAAGAGTGAGCTTTGTGCAAGTTTTTTAATTAAAACCTAGGATGTGGTGGGTTACATGCTGCCTAGAGTAGTTATAAAAACAGTAATGGGGTAATAAGAAATATTAACTATTTAATTCAACATAAAACCCCAGCAAGCAATCTAGACAGGTATAAAATGTGGATGTGCAAGTTCATATATCACTAATAAAACAAAAAGTTTATTTTTAGGTTTTATCCAACAAAGTGAATAGAAAAATTAATTAAGGAGTAAAATTTTGAAAAGCAAGAGTAATAAAATATGTCCTAAACATGTACACCAAAGTATGTCAGAGAAATGCCTTCAAGTAAGTGAGGCTGCTATAAAGCTATTAACATATTTAAATATACTAGTCAGTTACACTAGTATAGAGGCACAGTGAAGATTCTCCATTCTCCCAATCTCCAGTCAGGGACAAGTCACGCCTTACCTGGTTAACATTACTTGTAACAAAGAACAAGTTGAATTATGTGAAGAATCTTCAAACAAGTAAGCACTAAACCTAACATCAAGAGTTTTTTAAAAAAAGTCTGGGAATTTTCTAGAAAGATCTGATGCAGGATCAAAGCATTTGACAGTGTCTAAATCACCCTCGATAAACAGAGTTCCCCTTCTATGAGAGGCCTACCAACTGTCCCTTGAGAGAACTAGTTCTATTACCATTATGCTGTGATATACAAAGAATACGTAATCGAAAAATCAAAACAGACTTCTTGCCAACATTTATTAACAGTGTTTTTTAAAATTTTCCAAAATCAAGTTTAGGATCTGATTTTATTTACAGTATGACCTCCACAACTCCGCAATGTTCTGGGTAAAGGATGGACTCCTTCACTTAGATGACTACAAAAATTTACTTAAGACCTTAGTCGGGCGAAAAAAACCCATGTATTTATATTAATAAGAAAATGTTCCTTGGCATGTATTCAAACTGGGCTCTACGAAAGATTTCTAAATTCACATTAAAATTCTTTATTTAAAAAAAAAAATCCCTTCAGCGTGTCAGTATGCCAGCTGGCAATGATACAGCCAACCAACCAAACTATTTTCCTCCCCCGAAATTATCCCCTCCCTTCTTAAGTACGACTACACTTCACCTTTTGTTAGAAATCATCATCAATCGTACAACTCTGAGAACTGAGTCAGAACCACCAAACGGCACGCTCTCCTAACTTCCCCGGCGCCCCTCGGCAGCCGCCGCGCCCCCTCCGTCCCGTCTCCCCGCTCTCCTCGCCCCGTGGGCCCGTCCGTGTCCACGCCCGTCCCCCACCCGACTGTGCGGCCGAGTTCCGCGCGGCCGGCCCGGGTCCGCGCAGCGGGGCTGTCACGCCGGCCGGCCGGCCGCCCGGAGGGTGCGGACCCCGCCGAGCGCGGCTCCGGCGTCCGAGGGGGACGCGTGCACTCCCGCCGCCCGGGCGCTAAGCCACAAGTTAGAAAACAGCCCGAGCGCGCGGTGGCGGCCGTGATTCAGCAGCGGGGCCGGGCCGGCGGGCGGGAGGGTGGCGTCTCGGGGCCGACTCCCGGGGCCCCACGGGGACGGGGCCGGGCCCGGGCCGGGCCGAGTCCGGAAAAGGTCACCGAGACTCCGCGGGCGCCGCCGCCCGAGCCCGCGGCCCGCCCCGCAGCCGGGCCGGGAGCGGCGGGGCGGTGTCGCTGGCGGGCGTGGCGCCGGGACCGCGCGGGCCGGGCCGGGGCTCCTACCTTTCCGGCTCTTCGGGGAGCTCCGCTTGCTCCGGGCGCTGGCTCGCTCTTCCTCAATCGCAGCTGCTATCTCAGGGTTGTCTTCCCCATTGTACCAGACCAGGAGCTCCTCGCCCGGCGCGATTGGCTGCGGGGAGAGAAGAGACAAGCGCCGGGCCAATCAGAACGGCGGTTGTTGGCGGGGGCGGGGCGCGCCGGGCCGCGGGCGGGAGCGACGCCGATGGCAAACAGCTGTCGGCGCCGCGCGCGGCCGGCCGGCAGGAAGGGCTCCTTAACCCTTGGGGCGCAGGCCGGCGCGCCGCGGGACCCGCTGGAAGGAGGCCCTCGCTGGCGTGGAGGCGAGCGGATGCACAGGCCGGCGACCCGCAGCCCCTGGAAGACCGTCGGTTTATACTCGAACTGCCGGGCGCTGTCACATCTTGCTGTTCGCAGCCTCATGACTACCCACGCAGAAGAAAAAATAAAACATGGAACCATTTTGCCCCTGAAATCTAAGTTGATGAGAAATTTAAAGCATAATTAAAAAGAAGCAGGCGGCATGGAAAGCGGAACGCTGAAAGATAATTACCAGCGCACGTTTCAGATTCCAAGAGCAAGTTAAGCATGGTAACAAGGCATTACTGTAAGCCACTGCAATTTATAAATGTGCCGCTATTTATATCACTGAAATGCTAAAAAAGAAGAGGCAGTGCCACCAACCTGCTCAGCTTTGTGTAAGAGTTCACTGCCTGACCCTTTGTACCAAACATCAAGATTTCACATATATTTAAATGTGAAAGGAATACCTCCCGTGTATTATGCTCCGTATATTAAATTCTTGACAGTCATGTATGACTGGGAGTAACATCATCGTAAGGATTACACCTAGAACAAGAACCTGAGGAAAAAAACACAAGTGAGTGCCAAGTTCAGACTCCTAAATGGGGAAATGGCTTATGGGTTTCTCTAGCAATGATTCATCTGTTCAAAAAGTTTCAAGGGTATTAATAGAAGTAAAATTCTCTCTAAACCCCACTGAATAAGAATCCATGAGAAAGGAAGGGATAAATAAAAAAGGAAAGCTTTTCCTTAAAGAAGATTCCAACTAATAAGTAAAAACAGAAAAGATGGAATTAGAAAATCGCCATTTGGCAATCATCATAGTAATAATTGATACAGGCAAGAATCGTCAATGGATGATGTAGGTCAAAGTGTGAGAAGTAACTAAATATTTGCATAGTCTCGAAATATCTCCCCATAAAATATCTATTAATTACACAGGAAAAAACAGCATCTGTATTGAGACGAATCTTTACCACATGCCTCCTGATATGATGCACAGAGGGGGAACACAGCACCACTTCTAGAAGATTTCTGCCCCAAATACAAAGACAGAACTTAATCGTGATGAAACATAAAAGAAATGTAAACTCTGAGACATTCTATAAGCTAAGTGGTCAGTTCTCCTCAAAACTGAAAGGTTGGCTCGGTGCCTGTGGCTCAAGCTGCTAAGGCGCCAGCCACATACACCAGAGCTGGCCTGCCAAACAATGACAACTACAACCAAAAAATAGCCGGCGTTGTGGCGGGTGCCTGTAGTCCCAGCTACTTGGGAGGCTGAGGAAAGAGAATCGCTTAAGCCCAAGAGTTGGAGGTTGCTGTGAGCTGTGATGCCACACACTCTACCCAGGGAGACAGCTTGAGGCTCTGTCTCAAAAAAAAAAAAAAAAAAAAACTGAAAGGTTACAACAAAGACAAAAGCACCGCCATGCTAAGGAGACTGATGAGATATGACAACTAAATGTGGCCAGTGTTTCTTTTCCTATAGGGACATGATGAGAACAACCAACAAAATTTGAGTCAACCACACAAATTAGCTAATAAAATAATGTGTTAGTGGTAGCTTCCTGATTTTAGTCATTGTGCTGTGGTTATGTAAGAGAATGATCCTATTTTTTGTGGGGGAAGGGAAATTCCATCTAAGAGGTCAGTTCAGAAATGTAATAGTTCACTTCAACATACCTCCTAGTCTAGATAAAACCCTTATGAGTAAATACTACTTCATTTCATTCTCTACAGAACTATCACTGTTTATATAAGCCAAATTTCAAAATAATCTAAACTCTTTAAAAGAACCAGCCACTGTTTCCTTTGCTTCCTCCAACCCCTGCATAGATGGCCAAAACCTACCATTTTCTTATATTTGAACCAATATAAACTTAAACCAAAAAATGTGATATATAAAAGATATTAATGAGTTAAAACAGCCATCACAAATGCCTTTTGGCATTCTGATAGCTAATCTGTTTCTGTGGAAAGAATAGCTTATTTTAAAACAAACTACTTCTAGATGATGTAAACTCCAAATGTTTGTTTCTCTATTTTTTGTTATAAGCCACATATTTATGAAATAGTGGTATCAAACAATATTTAAAATGACTAGGGTTCTCAGAAACATACAAAATAAAACCAAAGTAAAAAGAGCATGGGAAAGTGCATTTCCAATATATTCCCAGCCAGAATAGCACAACAGAAAACTGCCAAAGACACCACCGGACATTTTCAAGATACCTCCAAGAATAAGAGCAGAAGTTTCCACATTCATTCCACTGCAAGTCATCAGTGAAGCGCTATAACTATACTACAAGTGGCAAAGTTCAATACTGGCACAAACTCTTACCTTAGAAAAGCACTCACATCCTAAGCTGCTCTTTTGTTGTGCACGACACACAATATGAAAACACACCAGAATCTGTTTGTACTGCAAATCTAATATAAAATTTCTAAAAGGCTAATGAGCTGGTAAAGCACTAGATCAAGAGAACCTATTTGTTAGCTGCTGAATAGCTTGCCAAATTCTTAGCAGCCAAAACAGTTATTACATCATGGAGCATATATGCTTCCTAACTTACATTAAAACAGCTACACCAAGAGCAGAACTTTATGAAGAGGAAAATAATATATCTTTTAAATCAAGGCTTGTGGGTGGCGCCTGTGGCTCAGTCAGTAAGGCACCGGCCCCATATACCGAGGGTGGCCGGTTCAAACCCGGCCCCGGCCAAACTGCAACCAAAAAATAGCCGGGCGTTGTGGTGGGCGCCTGTAGTCCCAGCTACTCGGGAAGCTGAGGCAGGAGAATCGCCTAAGCCTAGGAGTTGAAGGTTGCTGTGAGCTGTGTGAGGCCATGGCACTCTACCCAAGGGCCATAAAGTGAGACTCTGTCTCTACAAAAAAAAAAAATAAATAAATCAAGGCTTGTTTTCCTCTGAACTGTATTGTTTTTCTCTTCTGTACTGCTTAGCATTTTTTAAGTCACATTTAGAAGAAAGGAAAAACCATGCCCTTGAACAAAAGAACTACAAATCCATATTTTAAAAAAGTAAAGTCAAAAGCCCAAACAACCTTTTTAAATACATTTTAATGTTAAAGAAAAAAATAACAGAAAGACTTTAAACTCTTCCAAGTTTTCCTCTGGGTTTGGACAGACTTTATGAAACCAAGCATATCTTTTAAAAATATCAGTATGTACACTATAAACGTACAATGTTATCAAACCAGCCAGGAAAAAGCAAGCGTTCTGATATTCCTGACACTTTTCAGGAATCTCACAAGAATGAGAGAATGATCAGAACTCACAGAGTATGTCCACTCCTACCACACACAATCTAGCCCCAATCTAACATGATCTTTTAAAAGTCAGAGGTCAGGTTCGGTGCCCGTAGCATGGTGATTATGGTGCCAGCCACATATACCGAGGGTGGCCAGTTCAATCCCGGGCCAGGCCAGCTAAAGAACAATGACAACTGCAACAAAAAATAGCTGAGTGTTGTGGCGGGCACCTGTAGTCCCAGCTACTTGGGAGGCTGAAACAAGAGAATCACTTAAGCCCAAGAGATGGAGGTTGCTATGAGCTGTGATGCCACAGCACTCTACTGAGTGTGAGACAGTGAGACTCTGTCTCAAAAAAAAAAACAAAAACAAAACAATGTAAGTCAGAGGTCAGATTCCAGCCTCAAGTCTCCTACAGATGAGCTGGACTTAAGACTGAAACTCATCCTCCTCCTGAGGGACCACAGAACTCCACCTAATCTGGCCACTGCCTCATCTCCCAGAGTCCTCTCCTCTCTCCAGCCACACTAGCCTTTCTTCTACTCCTTTAAAAGTAAACATACAAAAAAACTAGCTTATTATTACTTCAGTCCTTTGCTTCTCCCCTCCTCCTGGGCTATTCTTGCAGCTCCCTGAGTGGCTGGCTCCTTCCTATCTTAGAGAAAGGATTTCCAATGTCTTTCCTCAGAAGAAAACAGAGCAGCCTTCCCTGACCTCATCTCGTTCTATCAAATTTTATTCTCTCCAATGCACTTGTCATCATCTGAAATTATTCTGTTTATGTATTTACTTGTTTATTATCTGCCTCCTTCCCCTTAAAATGACGGTTCCAAGAGACCAGACACCTTGTCTGTCCTATACACTGCTATAGGGGAGTAACTAGTACAAAGTAGATACTTGATAAATATCTGTCAAACTAATGAATAGATGAATAGACAGCAGGCTTAACAGTTAACTTTCAAGAACTTAAAAATTATTTTTAATCATATTACAAACAAAACCAGTGCTGAGATTTCCCAATAATCTGGGTGGGGTAAGTTGAGAAGGCGTCTGAGCCCAGAGACGGATGGGTTTACAAAGCCTAACCCACAGAATACTTGATCTAGAAGAACCCAGTTAGGTAACCACTCATAAGGCGTCTAAAAGGCCCTGGGCATTACTGGAGAAATATCAAAGGTTACGACTAGGGCAGGTCTGCAAAAAGCAGAATTATGTTACTCTGGACAAAGACAGTAAAAAGAATAACAGTAGCATAGTTTTGTAATTCGAGTACTTACATCAGACTATGGCCTATTCACAGAACCTTATCATATTGGCTTGTTTAACCTTCTCAGTAACTGCAGAACTCAGTTTTACTATTACCTCCATTTTTACAGGTGAGGAAACTAAGACACAGAGAGATTGGGTAACTTCGCATGGTCACACATCTAGAAGCCAAAACAGTCTGCTCACAAGACAAAGTGCTCCAAAGTCCCCACTACTGCCCACAACACTGCACCACCTTGCCAAAAATAACCACTATCATCTATTAGCACTTATTGGGCGCTAGGGCCCTATCCATATCACTCATGCAAACCTATAAGGTAGATACTAAAATTACCTATATCTTACAACAAGGAACTGAGGCACAGAGAGAGGGGACTTGATTCAGGTTACCCAACTAGTAAAGTCACACCAGCTTGCCTTGGATCACATAGCTAGGATCACAAGATCTTACCTCGCAGTCTAGCTTCACATTACACTCTCCCAACCACTATTCTATCTTGCTTCTTGATGTCCCTGCAAATTTGCTATTAGAGATGAACACATTTTAACTTGAAGTCCAAGGAAAGAATTATAGTCCCCTAATGTCTCCTGGGCTCCCATTCCCACTCCTTCCAAACATTCCTGCTACCTTGATCGTCTCCTATTCATCTCCTAGCGAGCGTCTTCCTCTATACCAGAATTCTACCTCGCTGATTCAACTAGATCTCTCTCTTACTTTAAACCAACCTGAGAAACAATGAATCCTTTTATCAGATTTTGAATCCAAATTCAAACTCCAAAATAACCAAATTATAGAGTAATAACCCAGGAGAAAAGCATGAACCACAATCCAGCTGAACAAAAATGGAAGATTTTTAAAATCTTAAATGAGAAAAAAATACCACACACACACACAAATTTCCTTCGGGCACTGGAAGCAAGGACATGGGTATAAATGTGGTAAGGGAAGCCTAACTGGCCAACAGTGTCAGGACAAAAGCAGCAAAAGAAAATTAAATAGCTACCTGTTAACTTCACTTCCGTAAGTCCTACTGCTACCACGTAGACAAAACTCGGCATACGCCTGCAGAGCTGGCCACTATCTTAAATGTGTGTTTTTTTTTTTTTTTTTGCAGCTTTTGGCAAGGGCTGGGCTTGAACCCGCCACCTCTCACATATGAGGTTGGTGCCTACTCCTTTGAGGCACAGGCACCACCCCTCTTAAAATGTTCTGTTCATCTACAGTCTTCAACTTGATGGAGATTTTTTTGTCAGGGACTGACTGTCCCCCAATCTATGACATTTTTAATAGAAACAAGTGAATAAAGAAAAATTTGCCTTATGGCAATTTTGGCAAATACATCTATTGCAGAAAGCAACTACCATCTATCTTTATGGAATCAAGATTCTGCCTTAGAGCGTTTCTGTGAATAAAGTGCAGATCCATCTTCGCAGAGAATGTGCCAGCAGCCAGGGACAGAGAGGCAGCGCTCAGGGCTTCATTAACACGACCATGCCTGAGCGCTCTCCATACCCTCACAACCCTAGAATGTGACTTTCATTTCAACAATTAACATCTCCAAAGAAAAATTTGGCAGAAGGAAGAAAGCATGTTCTGTTCCATTTCTATTCTGAGTAAAATCAAGAGAAAAGAGAAGCTCGTCCGAGGCCACATCGACGCTGAAGACGAAGACCGTGTCTGCGGCTGGCACAGACCCACCGTCGCTATTGATAGTTTCTCAGAGTTGGCTCCATCTGCCAGTCAGACAGCTCCTCATGCCTCTGTGCCTGAGGAGGAGGGAAGCAGCTGCCATGAGCTAAACTCATTACAGCAATGCAGCATGTAATTACTTAACACCATCTTCATGCTTTAGTTCCTTGACACACACGAAGCAGTGGCCACCGTATACTTAAAACAGAACCCTGAGCGTGTGCATGAGCCACTTGTAGATATAACCTTTCAAGGTCTGAAAAGTCACGATTGTCAGTCACGACTAAGGACAGCATTGAGAGAACCACAGGCAGAGCAACTAACAACTAACTGTTACCTTTAAAGTTTTATAGTAAATGGCTCTGTTGATTTCCAGCGGAAATAAATTTTGCTCTTCTCCTGAGCAAGCCCAATTCACATAGCGCAGCCAGTTCCCCTTCTCTGGATCAGTGGCATCGATGCACATCCATCCCAAATTTGGGTAATACACCTTGGGAATGGGAATGGGGGGAAAAAAACGCTTTTGTTAAAATACAAATTATCTTTAAAGTGTTTCTATTTTCAACTTTTAAGATAATTCTTTTCCATTATATGCAAATAGTCTAGAAAGCATTTCACAGATACAAAAATAAGCAACAGAGAAAAGAAAAATACAAGGTGAAAACTAAAATCCAAAACTGTATAATTCTCATTATTTTTCTATTTGAGCATGTTTATCTTTTCCCCTAAACTTGAAAGAACTACGGTTAATATGCTTAATGATCTCCAAATGCTTTACAAATACATATACAGAGACAAGTGACAACTATGTTTCTTAAAGAGGAAAACTGAGCTTGTAGCAGGGTTTAGCAGCACCCAAATCCCAAGCCTTCTGGGTTGTTCTGCCAGGCCTGGGCTATGCAGTTCCACAGGTCCCTTTCTGGCAGGAGTAACAGGGACTTCAGGAAGTGAACCAGTCACATGGGTGACAAAGTATGATGCCTGCTGTTGCAAACTCAGTGGTCAGCTCTGTCCAGATCATCTGTCATGACTAAGGTACAATGGAACATACTCTAGGAAATATCAGTGCCCTGCAAAAAAAGAATCAAAAAGAATCCACCGCTTTCAGGAGTCAGATCAAATCTACTCCTGGAAGTCGCTTTTCCTGATCAACCAGGCTGAATCAACGCTTTCCCCAGATGCTCCCAGCACTTATCATTTTTTCATTTTAGTGAATACCTATGTAGCCACTATTTTAACTGTAATTCTGTTGATGCATACATATGTATATATGTTTTATTTTCAAAAAAAAAAAAAAAAAACCACCCGATGGGTGGCACCTGTGGCTCAGTGAGTAGGGCGCCGGCCCCATATGCCGAGGGTGGCGGGTTCAAACCCAGCCCCGGCCAAACTGCAAAAAATAAAAAAAATAGCCGGGCGTTGTGGCGGGCGCCTGTAGTCCCAGCTGCTCGGGAGGCTGAGGCAAGAGAATCGCGTAGGCCCAAGAGTTAGAGGTTGCTGTGAGCCGTGTGACGCCACGGCACTCTACCCCAGGGCGGTACAGTGAGACTGTCTCTACAAAAAAAAAACAAAACACCCGAGTAGGCACTGAAACAGAACTGCAGAATCAACTGGGGACAGATGTGCTGAGCAAAAGAAATGGGTCTTTTACTTTCTTTTTAGGAGAAAAGAAAGAATCTAGATGTTCCCATTTCTTCCCCACGACTTTCTCCACTCATGCTTCTTCCCCCTTTCTCTAGCACATCTTTCCTTCTGGAACAAAGCTCTCCCTCCCCAGCTGACAGTGAGGACTCTGCTGGGCATGTGCAGGTGTCCGAGCCCGTGACCGCCAGTGTGCAGCACCCACCGTCCTGGGCACTAACAGCACTTTCCTCCCATTGGGAGTCAGATGGTGGCATGATGCCACATGCCTGACAGATTATCTCATTTAACTCTCTGCAGCCGGTTTATAATTCTCCCTCCTTTCAACATGTGGAAGTTGAAGCTCAAGAATTAAGTAACTTTCCCCAAGTCACCTTCTTAAATGTAATGGAGATGGGCTTAACTGGAGATCTGCTTCACCTCTGTTTATCAGTGACTCCCCTGACCATCCTGGTTAAACGCCCAGCACCATCTAATAAGCACCTGGTACATGACGAGTTCATGGTAGAAGCGACTTTATGTAATCATCATAAGCACCAGGAAGAATACCTATACACAGCAACTTAAACAGGTGTCAATCCCCCTGCCCCCACCCAGTATAAACTGACACTGAGCTGAGGGATGAAAAGTGTTGCTTCAATTGATCACAGTAGATGGCAGAGTCCCGCTCACTCCCCACCCAAATACTGGCAGGGTTACACAAACTGATGAGGCTGCAGAGATAAGCACAAAGGTGATTGCCACGAAAACCCCACATAGTTCAAAGGCAGCTACAGTCTGTCTATCCACCTGCCTCAGGATTACAACACAGGCTGCGCAGGAACTTCCTGGCTCTTAGGTCTAGACCTTTGCACAAAGCAAAATGTTCCAGTTGAGTGAATTCTTTCTTTATGCATAGCTCATTTTGTTTCAAAAGAGACAAAGGCATCTTCTAAGTCATATTGACTGATGTGCAAAAAGAAAAGTTTTACAGAAAAAAACAAAGAGTTCAATGTTTAAAAATAGGCAAACAAGAAATGCATATAGGAATACACATAACCAAAACACTGTCAAAAGAATGTTAAACTTAATAATGTAATTTCAAATTAAAACAGTTTTTACCCACTAAACTGGCAAAAATTGCTTTGTTCGTTTTTTTGTTTCGTTTTGTTTTGTTTTGAGGAAACCATTGGAAAAGATCTGAGAAAAAGATTCCCCAAACACTGTTCATCAGAGAACAAACTGACAGACTATTTTGGAAGAAAACAAAAAACAAACAAAAAGTTTAAAATAAAAATACACTTTAACCAACTTTCTCACTTGCAGGAATTTATTCTAATGAGATCATCAAGCAAATGCACCCAGATGTATATACAAAGATGTTTATAGTTGTCTGGTTTACTACAAACTGTTTCCAATTCATGGCTAATTGGGAAACAATATGGAATAAGCTTAATAAATTATGATCCATTCAGATAGCTGAAACCTAGGAAGATACTAAAAAGTACTGTTATACAAATGAAAATTAGATGATGTGAAAATTTTTTTTACTGTTAGATAGTTCTATATTCGCTAAGAAGTATTTCCCATAAACTAAATACACATTATTTCTATTATTAGAAGAGAACAGGCTTGGCGCCCATAGCACAGTGGTTACGGTGTCAGCCACATACACCAAAGGTGGCAGGTTTGAATCCAACCTGGGCCAACTAACCAACAATGACAACTGCAACAAAAAATAGATGGGCGTTGTGGCAGGCACCTGTAGTCCCAGCTACTTGGGAAGCTGAGGCAAGAGAATCACTTGAGCCCAGGAGTTTGAGGTTGCTGTGAGCTGTCCATGCCTGAAAGACAGACAGAAATTCTGAGCCAAAATGAAGACATTACTTAGTTGGTAATCTTGACATTTACTGATGAGGAAAAATATCTATACATATTAGTTTTCTAAATCTTTTATGGGTACATAATAATTGTACCTATTTATGAAGTACATGTGATGTTTTGATATGTACATATAATGTGTAATGATCAAATTAGGGTATCTAAAATATTCATCACCTCAAACAGTTAATGGGTACAATTACACATCAGTAAATGTCAAGATTACCAACTAAGTAATGTCTTCATTTTAGTTCAGAATTTCTTTCTCTCCTAATGTTGGAGAATAGGGGCTATATTTAGAACCAAAAAAATTAGAATGGTAATGGGCAAGGGCACAGGTCCCAGGACTGACTTTTGAGAAGCCGAGTCAAGGTTTACCAGTGGACACTCGGAGGGAAATATGGACCTGCCATCTGTCAGGCATGGACAGGGAAAGAGGGATGGATCTTCAACATCAACTACTTCGTCCCTCAGATTACTTTAGGAGCTCAAAGCCTTCCTTCCAGAACTACTCTAATGCATCTCATATTCTAAAAAGTTCTGAAGATTCTAGAATAAGGGAAATAAAAAGAATCTATCAATAATTGACAATGGAACTTTTTACTACAATAAATCCACTTGTCAGAGAACATGTCCTAACACCCAGGTTACTTTTATAAGCGAGTTGAAGATACAAATTTAGAAAATAAATAGCTTGGCCTCTCAACCCTCAAAGCCCAATCTAATATCCAACTCTACCAGGCAAGCCACACTCACTGACCCTCTTTTTTGAAATTACTCTGAGCAGATTTCATACCTACAACTACACAACTGTTTCTGGAAAATCTCTCCAAAACAGATGCCCAACGAAGTTCACTGGTTGACAATGGGCTACAATCAACATCCACTGGATGAACAATGTACTTGTACTCTTAAATCAGAAATTCTATGTTTGGACCACACATATTTAAGAATTCCATATAGTCCTAGAAATAAAATGCAAAATGTTGTGTGTATACATGCACTTTTATTTTTCTAAGGAGATTCTCAAAAGGGCTCACAATGCAAAAAAGTGTAACCATGTCTGCGCTTCGCTAAAGGAAAGTGGACTAAAGAGGTAACCAGGGAACATGGGCTCCCAGCCCAACTCCAGGAACAGCACACCTGAAACAGCAAGCCAGCCACCTGCAACTCAGACTTCTCGTGTGTGCAGAGATGGAGGCCATTTGTAGCATTCCTTTATCCCACAAACAAAAAGCTCCATTAGTTACTGCCAGTAGTTTACAGCACCACCAAAGTCATATGCCAAGCTTAGTGTTCCAGAACTTAGGACAGTGCCAGGTACGTGGTAAAAAACTTAACAAAGGGGAGAGCAGAGAGAAAAAGAAGGAGGGAGGGGTGGAGGAAAGGAAGACCGGAGAGAGGGAAGGAGCCAGAGGGTGGGGTCTTGGTGTGTGCCACACCTTTTGGGGGCAAGACACAATTGTAAGAGGGTCTTTATCTAACAAATGCAATCAGTGTAACCTGGTTTCTTATACCCTCAATGAATCCCCAACAATAAATAAGAAAAAAAGAAAAGCTTAACAAGCAGGTATTAAATAAGCAAATAAATAAATTCTCTAATAAGAGATTTTCAACTGGTTAACTGGTACTCAGATTAACCTGTCCAAAAGGATGACTTAATTTCTCTGTACTTCAACATCTATCCTACAGTTCCTGCAAGAAGAATGTGACTGGTTAGCTGCTTCTGTAACAACCAATTCAGGCCGTGTGCCTGCTTAATTCTAGCACTCTGAGAGGCCAAGGCAGGTAGATTGCCTGAGCTCACAGGTTCAAGACCAGCCTAAGCCACAGCAAGACCTCATCTCTAAAAGAAAAAAAAATAGCCCGGCATTGTGGCAGGCACCTGTAGTCCCAGCTACTCGGAAGGCTGAGGCAAGAGGATGGCTTGAGCCCAAGAGTTTGAGGTTGCTTTCAGCTACGACGCCATAGCACTCAACCAAGGGTGACAAAGTGAGATTCTGTCTCCAAAAAAAAAAAAAGAAAGAAAGAAAAGAAAGGAAAAAGGTTGTATTAGTATAATGTTTACTGAGGGTAACAAAGTAAGACTCTGTCTCAAAAAAAAAAAAAAAAAGAAATTAAAAATTAAAATGTAAAAACCATTCTTAGCTCCAGGGCTATAATGTAACAGGCAGCAGGTTGGATTTCCCTGGCAATACAGACCTTTCCCTGTGGTTTAGTAATTCGGAATTGAGAGTTGAGTACTACTTTCAGAAAAAATATTCTGGCCGAGTACAGTGGCTTACACCAGTAATACTAGCACTCTAGGAGGCCAAGGCAGGAGGATGGCTTGAGACCAAAAGTTTAAGACCATTCTGAACAAAGTGAGACCCTATCTCTACTAGAAACAGAAAAATTAGCCATGCATGGAGGCAGGTACCTATAGTCCCAGCTATTCAGGAGGCAGAGGCAGGAGGATCACTTCAGCCCAGGAATTGGAGGTTGCTGTGAGCTAGTCTGAGGCCAGGGCACTCTAGCCCAGGCCACAGAGCAAAACTCTGTTTCATAAGGAAAAGAAAAAAAACTGCAGAATTAGTTGGTTGACTTCTCTACTCCTCTTCTTCTTCTTTTTTTTTTTTTTTTTTTTGGTGAGACAGTCTCACTTTCTTACCACCACTAGAGTACCGTAGCATCATAGCTCACAGCAACTTCAAACTCTTAGGCTCAAGCAATCCTCTTGTCTCACCTTCCCAAGTAGCTGGGACTACAGGTGCTTAACACAATGCCCATCTATTTTTTAGAGACAGAGTCTCACTCTTAGCTCAGGCTGGTCTCAAACTCATGAGGTCAGGCAATCCACCCACTTTGGTCTCTCAGGGTACCAGGATTACAGGCATGAGCCACCACGCCCACCCTTCTTTTTTTTTCTTCTTGCCTATAATTTTAATTTACAAATAGTATGAAATTAGAAGACTTGAGATAGCAAGGTCTTACAGACTCACTTGTTAATATTTTATCCTAACAGTGTAGATTAATTAAAAAGTTCTCACTTCCTTAAAAAAATTACATTAAAGTCTTTTTACTAGGGGAGGGGCGGGGGGAGGACAGGCGGAGGGAGGGTAATTGGTGGGACCACACCTACGGTGCATCTTACAAGGGTACATGTGAAACTTACTAAATGTAGACTGTAAATGTCTTAACACAATAACTAAGAGAATGCCAGGAAGGCTACGTTAACCAGCGTGATGAAAATGTGTCGAATGGTCTATAAAACCAGGGTATGGTGCCCCATGATTGCACTAATGTACACAGCTATGATTTAATAATAAATAAATTAAAAATTTAATTTTTTTAGAAAGTCCTTTTACTATGAAGTGATGATCTCTCTATCAATTTTAACTGATACAAACTTCTGCTTCTTCCCCTCATTCTCCTGACTTGTTGCCTGAACAAATAAAATGCAAAATAGAAGTGAACTATTAGTTTACGTCTATGAAAATGAATTTTTTTAAATTACTAATAAGGTGAACAATACTGGGTTTTTAGGGTCTAGGAAGAAATATGGACTGTTGGTGGTTATGTAAATTAAATTAGTACAGATATCCTTCTGAAGGGTGGTGGCAAAATTTGTTAAAGGATAAAATGTATATAACTTTTTGACTTAACATTCATACATCAAGAAATTTATCTTGAGAAGATAATCAGACAAGGCAGCAGCACACACATATATATATACACACAGTGAGCTTTACACTTTGAAGAATCATTTATAATCATGAAAGATTAAACTATTGAAATGTCTAACACAGGCCCTGCTTAAATAATTCATGAATGGCATACAATGTAATTCTGGGTAAGCATAAGAAATAAGGATGTAAATACACAGCTGGCATGGAAATATCCATAGTACATTGGAAGAAAAAAGCATAATACAAAGCTGCGTGTACTATTTGATCTCAACCGCATAAATTTCTATATATGGTATTTGTATATGTACCTGTGTGTGAGGAACAGAAGGAAAACAGAGGCAGAGAAGCAGTTATGTCCAGGAAGACGTCACAGTGATTACAGCTGGATGGTGGGAGTTCTAATAATACGTAAGATATAAAATGTCCAAGGATTTTTATCAGAGACGGTTTTATATTGCCACAGATTACTCAGCACGTTTGGGGCCAGCCAAGAGAAGTATCATACACAGTCCTGAGATATATCTTACATATACAAGAAAGTAAAAATCATTTAAACATTTTCTGCATTGTTTGTATTATTTTGCACTCAGTATGTATTCATTTTAAATTTTAAAACAGACTTATTAGAACAGACAGCACTGAGAGTGACCCTAATGTAAATATGGACCCCGGTGATAATGAAGTGTCAGCAAAGGCCCTGGGATTGTAACACACTTACCACTCTGGTGAGGGATGAGGCAGAGGGAGAGGTTGGGCGCCTGTTGGGGCAGCAGGGAGATGGGCACTATCTGTACTTTCTGCTCGACCCGCCCATGAACCTAAAACAGCTCTAAAACATTAAGTCTAAAACAATTCCAAATTTTTGTTCATTTGAAGCAGTTTCAGACCCATAAAAATGATTTGGAAAGGATTTTATCACAGGTGGTTTTAAAATGCCGCAGATTACTCAGCGTGTGGGGCTGGCCCAGAGAGTCCTGAGTCTCAGCTGGCAGTGTCCGGCCACAGACTGAGCCAACAGCACTCTGCACTGTGAGAACCTACTTCCTGCATCCCTGCCCCACCCCCACCCCCGTGAATACTCTACTGCTTCTCTGCTGTTATTTCTGATTTAATTGAATGTTTTCTGCGAAAGCTTAGAGGATTTAAGACTAGGTTAGATAATCAAGGGCTCAAGAAAAGCAATTTAACACTTTGTCCTAGATTAGCTTTCAAATGGAGTTCTGCCTGGGGTGTAAGACCCTGCTGCTAAAAGATAAGCTGATTTTAGGAGCTTTGAGGAAAGAACAAGTGCCAAGATGAGATTCTGATGATAAGCTAGTTCTGCTACAGTAATAAGAGTCATTCTGATGCAAGTCTGAGGATAAGACCAGGGTTAGAATAAATTAATGGGAAAAGACTAAGTCTTACCTCAATTTTCAGTTTTCTTCTTTATAAGAAATATGTACGTTGTAATTGATACTTCCTATATTTTACTATAAGCATACTTATATACACATATAACATATCTATCTACTTTTGTGTTTTTTTTTTTTTTTAGACAGAGTCTCACTCTGTCACCCTGGATTGCATGCTGTGGCATCATCATAGCTCATAGCAACCTCAAACGCTTGGGCTTAAGAGATCTCTCACCTCAGCCTCCTGAGTAGCTGGGACTACAAGTGCCTGCCACAATGCCCAGCTAGTTTTGTTTTTTTCTATTTTTAGTAGACACAGAGTCCTGCTCTTGCTCAGGCTAGTCTTAAATTCCTGAGCTCAAGCAATGAACCCATCTCAGCCTCCTATAGTAGTAGTAGGATTACAGGCTGAGCCACCACACCCAGTCCATATCCATCTACTTTTAATTTTTTTTTTTATTTTTTTTTTTTGTAGAGACAGAGTCTCACTGTACCGCCCTCCGGTAGAGTGCCGTGGCGTCACACGGCTCACAGCAACCTCTAACTCTCGGGCTTATGCGATTCTCTTGTCTCAGCCTCCCTAGTAGCTGGGACTACAGGCGCCCGCCACAACGCCCGGCTATTTTTTTGTTGCAGTTTGGCCGGGGCCGGGTTTGAACCCGCCACCCTCGGCATATGGAGCCGGCGCCCTACTCACTGAGCCACAGGCGCATCTACTTTTATTTTTAAGAAAGCAAAAGGTTTAAAGGTTTCTGTATCAAATCCTATATACCTTTTAGCCAAACTAGCTGAATAAGATCCAGACTTTTTGTTTGTTTTTGAAACAGTGTCAAGCCGTCGCCCTTGGTAGAGTGCCATAGCGTCACAGCTCACAGCAACCTCAAACTCTTGGGCTTAAGCGATTCTCTTGCCTTAGCCTTCCAAGTAGCTGGGACTACAGGCATCCACCACAATGCCTGGCTATTTTTTTGTTGCATTTGTCATTGTTGTATAGCTGGCCTGGGCCAGGCTCAAACCCGCCAGCCTCAGTGTATACGGCCACTGAGTTACGGGCGCCGCCAAGATACAGATTTTTTCTAGTTGCAGGAAGGAAAAAGCCAGGCAGCTCTGATGAGAACTGAATCTTTAAACCTGATTACAAAGAACTGGCAGTGTCATAAGGATTTGCAAACTTGTAGTAGTGCAGTATGTAAGAAGCATCTTACATTAACAATGAATGTGAACAAGTTTAGAGTGGAAACCGAGTCCCTAATATGTCATGCTTCCCATTTGTCAAAAAGCTACCATTGAGTCCTATTATCTATAAATTTCAATGCAAATGAAGCCCAATTTACAAAAAACACCATTAACAATTTATACAACATGTCCAACATCAAACTGTTCCATTGGGTGAAACAGGCCCTATTAAGTTTAATATTAGTTCTACACACGGAACTAACGGAAGCATTTTCTGGTTCCCTAATATTATCCTCACTAAAATTAGTATTAACCTCATGAGCATATTTACCAGTTTCCCTCAGAAAACATTTAAACTTAAAAAGGTAATTTATTTGGAAGCGAAATTCTGTGGTCACGAAATTTTTAATCATCTTACCTAACAAATGCATTCAGTATAACCTAATTCTCTGTATCCTCAATGAATCCCAAACAATAAAAAATAATAATAAAACAAAATAAAGAAATTTTCCATATTTTTCAGCTAGGCAGTTTTCCTACAAATAGATCCTTTACACCGCAAAAGCATGAAAAAACATAACACAATGATTCTTGTGGTAAAGCCTCCTACCTTAACAGAAGATACATTATAAAGGACTCACAAGAAACAAACTCAAAATTATTGGGAGAAACTGTCATATTTTCATGTTAAAAAAAACACTGTTCTTATATATGGAACCAGCACATTGTACTTCATGATTGCATTATTGTACACAGCTATGATTTAATAAAAAAAAAAGGAAAAAAATGTGAACAAGAGAAAAAAAGCACTATTCTCTGTAAAATGAAAAAAAAAAAAAACACTGCTTATAGCATTAAGAAAAATAACATTCCTCAAATATACAAAATCCCACAGAACTTCTTGATGGAAAATGCCCATACATTTCTTAGACACACTTTATTTTTAGGTTTTTCTTTTTTTTTTTTTAGAGTAGGCCATCTTTTTATCCATAGGCTTTTATACGTAATATGTGAAAAACACTTCATTCAATTCAGATAATCTAACAGGAATGCTTTTCCTCACCATCCAAAAGCTTGGCTTGGCCCATGAAGTTCATTTAAGAACTCGAGGAGCTTCCGACCAGGCACAGCAGCTCACGCCTGTAATCCTAGCACTCCGGGAATCCTAGGAGGGTGGATGGCTTGCACTCAGGAGTTCCAGACCAGCCTGAGCAACATTAAGACCCCATCTCTGCTAAAAATAGAAAAACTAGGCAGGTGTTTTGGCAGGTGCCTGTAGTCCCAGCTACTTAGGAAGCTGAGGTGAGAGGATCTATTAAGCCCAAGAGTTTGAGGTTGCTCTAAGATACGATGACACCACAGCACTCCGCCCAGGGTGACAGAGTGAGACTCTTGTCTCCAAAAAAAGATAGATGCTAGAGCCAGACAAACTTGGGCTCTTCTCTTGCCTCTGACCTAATCTAAATTCAACATAAATGTTGAATTTCCATACACTACGCCAGGGAACATATTTTATCTTCACACATACCCTAATCAAGTATTTTTTATTACCTCAGTTTTTTAAAGATTTTTTTTTTAAACTGAGGATTTTTGAGCCCAGAGGGTTAAGTGCCCTGCTTAAAGTCACAAGCCAGAAAAGTAGGGTTCTGAACCCAGTCAATGCACTGAACACCTTCTTAATTGCCCGTCTATGGGGCAAACACATTCTGATTCTGTATCCACAGGCCTCTCAAATGGGGGCCCCCCAGGGAAAGACAGTTTGTCTCTGTTTCCTGTTTCTCCTCTCCAAGGACCATGTTAATTCTCTGTTCTCTCTTCCAGAATTGTTGTGAGAACAGGAAATTAACAGAATGAAAGACTTCTGAACAATTAAAAGCCTCTATATAAATGTGCCATATGCTAAATATAGCCAATTCTGAATACCCTAGCGACACACAAATTACTCTCAAAAATAGAGAGAAGAAGCTAATGGTGTTTCCTTCACAGCCACCCCGGAGTGTCTTTTATGGTGTTTATCTGGAAGCCTGGAAAGTGACAGACCATCACACAGGAAGTCAAGGTCTTAGTTGCAAAGCAAAACACCCTGGACAAGGCAATATAAAAAATGGATTTGACATTTATTGTTGAGGACAGCCAAGTAGTTTCAAAAT
Organism: Nycticebus coucang; assembly: GCF_027406575.1. Taxonomy (NCBI): domain Eukaryota; kingdom Metazoa; phylum Chordata; class Mammalia; order Primates; family Lorisidae; genus Nycticebus; species Nycticebus coucang. Next base: position 9,777,836 of record NC_069801.1, on the reverse strand, counting down.
ACAAAAGCATATAAATAGCAGTCTGCATCCAGGGAAACACATTTTCTCTTTAATAAAAATATTCTTGATTTTAAAGAACACATTAAAACGATTGTTTTAATTTCAAAATGTCCCAAATCCTGAGATAACAGGGTAACAACGTCTTTAAAATATATAGAACTCTGATAAACAAAGAACCAGAATTCTTTCTTACCTCCCACATGTATACATTATTCTTAACCTGAGATCTTTTTTTCTTATCACCAACAAATGGCCCAAACTTTTTGCCTTTTAAAATTGGTTTAGTGGCCCAGACACCTAGAAAATAAAATCAATATTTTTATAACTTATTGTAGTTATTTTAAAGATGGAAAGCATTAAAATTAATTCAGCTTCACAAAATTTAGTTAAAAGGCTAAACTCCCTAAAAGTACAATGTTAAATCAACTGAGATCAAGTTTAATCAAATTAAATCAAATCTTCAACGGGGATTTTTATTTTTATTTTTTATACTTTTCTGTATTTTCCAAATAGTCCATGAATAACGTATGCTGTTTTATAATTAGAAAAGAACGTTTTGTATTTGTTTTAAAAACTACCCATGTAGTTTTAATCATAAATACTTGAGTAACACAATCACAACTGAGAAGAAATACCGGAATGGAGTGAAACAGCAAAAAATTTGTAAACTCCTTTCTGCTTCTCTGCAGATTTCAAATTGTCTCTAATGAACATGCGCTGTTCTCACAAAGGGTTAGAAACAGTTTCACGAATAAGTATTTGTGAAGTTCATTTGCTTCAAGTGGAAAACCCTCTCTTCCCTAGCTAAGCTTCCTGAAAAGCTAGTTACTGGAACTACTCACTTTGCAGGGTTTCAAAATAGCCAAAATATATGCTCACCCATGGTATTGCTGGGGTTATTTCTATTCTCTATGCACTGACATAAAGCAAACAGAAATGATGAGGAGGCAATCAGTAAAAAGGCAGAAGCCTGGCCCAGGGGTCAGGGAATGGCACACAGCATCACTCTGGACGGCTTCCCTCACCTCTTAGCCTCAATCTCTTCAAGTACAGAATGGGGGGGTAGAGACTGGGCCAGTTCTGTAATAGCAAGGATATACAAATTCCACTCTTCTGTTAAGTCTGCTATGAATTACATCAACAACACTCACAATCAATTAGTTAAGCTACAAAATGAACAACTTTCATTTGAATGATATAAATATTCAGAGCCAGGTGCAGTGGTTCATGCTTGTACTGCTAGCACCTTGGAAAGCCAAGATGGGAAGACTGCTTGAGCCCAGGAGTTTGTAAAATTTTAAAAATTAGCCAGGAGCAGTGTGCACACCTGTAGTCCCAGCTATTTGAGAGAATAAAGAGAGAGGCTCCTTGAGCCCAGATGTTCAAGGTTACACTGAGGTATCATCACACCACTGTACTCCAGCCTGGGCAACAGAGCAAGACCCTATTTCTAAAAAAATAATAATAATAATAATATTCGAATGGTTCACTGAGTAAGTTTTCAGTAAGAATTAAGAAATCATTTATTAAACATTTATTAAAAATTTGTATCTATATACATATAATTTAGAATATCAGAAGTACATCTTTTAAAAAGCAGGATCTAAACATGATCTATTCCAAGACTGTATTTTGACTAAATGTTCATAATTTACTTCTTTAGCCTTCCGTCTAAAGATCAGGCATAAGGACCAAACACACACAAGCTTGGTCTGTATTCAACAAGAAATCCCAGGCAGAAGCATTCAGATCCACTCAGGTCACGTCATGCATTCAAACATCTACCGAGGGTCGCAGGGGAAATAAGAAATGAACGCACTCACCATCAATGATAGGGACACATGTAAAAATAATCAGAAAATAATCAAGTAAATCTAATAGCACAATCATACTCTGGTGAAATCAGACAGGAGGGAACACCACCTTCTATAGGAAGAGGTCCAGGGGACTTAGAAGAGGGGGAGGCTTGGGCAGGTCCCAAAGGACGGGGGTTGTGTGTGTTTTCCCAGTTTTATTTTTCTGATCTATGTCCAACCTGTCTTGACTGGAAAGTGCACAAACGTGATCTCCTTCTCTAAGTCAGGGGTTAATGGCCTGCTCTTGTTGACTGCGCCCTACCTCACCGGCCCCCACGGAAGCCTGGCTGCTGCCTGTGCTCTCGGCCCATCTCCTTCTGCGACCGGGGCACTTACCGATCCGGGTCTTGTCGACAGCAGACGGGTGAAGCCTCACTTCCTCGGGAAGCCCTCGAAGCACGTGTTCAGGCACCTCGGCCAGGCTCTCGGTGGCTGCCACAAGCTCAGCAGTGTCCTACAAGTCAAAACACAGAAGGATCATAGCCAAAGGAAGAAAACTTAAGTAGTGAAGCTTTCTCCAGTAAAAAAAATACAATTGAAACCTACAGCTGGCAAGCCAAGCCAAAATAAGGATGGCAAGCATTTCAGGAGCTGCTGTGATGCTTGCTTATGAGTCCAAAGGAAGCCACTGCAGTCTCCAAGCATGCCTGTGTTAATTTATTTTATTCCAACCACCTGTAGCCATTTCCAAAATACAAAAATCTCTAGCATCGTATTGCTTTAAACTCAAATAGAACCTAGCAGCAAAATACAGGCTTAGGCTTACTTTTAAACCAAAGGCTACACGTCTGCAGGTCAGCACTTTCAAAAACTAAAAACCAATATACCCCACTGAAATGCATCCTTCCAGCACACACTGTGAAGACCACCCTGGCTGTCCCATCCTGCCTCACTCGTGAGTACCCCCAGGAACAACCTCCACCTTAATCAGGGCTGGAACATTCCACCCAAGAGCACTACACCTTACGTCCCTAGTTGGAAATGTGACCTTTCCAGGAAGCAGTAATTTACCACTGTTTACCAAATCGCCAACCAACAAAGTCACTACCTATCACAAAATCACTAAGAAATAGAATGTTTTATACAACTACTTATCAAAGTTGAGCCTGGAATTCATCACAATCCTAAGAAAGGAGATTACTGTAAGAAATGTACGTAAGGAAGGGAGAGAAAGCCAACCGGTAGAACATGACTTGATTTCAAAACAACATTCAAATCAAAGGAAAACAAGTGTCCAGTGCCACGTACACCCTAAAGAAATGATACGCGTATTGTGACCCTGCTAAGAATTACGTGAGTTGTAGCCAAAGCAGGTTTGATTTCATTGCAAAAGGAAACATTTCTCAAGGACTTTCAAAGGAACCAATGTAGGCAAAAAGCAAAGACTAAGCTAAAAAGATTACTTTTGCCCACAACAAGGAAGCTTTTATAGTTTTCAAGAATATTATATACCAAGAAAGGAATATCATCCAAATTTACGCACTAGCATTTCAATTTGGGGTTTTTTAAATATCAACAGGCTGCTTAAACCCCACAGTCATTATGAACACAACAGCTGCCCACTCTCTGGCCTACTGCATTTGGAAAGCTCAAGAAAGGCACGAGAGGGCACCTAGACCATCCCGGGCCACACCACCAGGGCACACGCCTCAGGTCCATGCTTTGTTCCCACCTGATTTACACCTTTGTCCTGGCAAGACCCCCAAAACACTATCCAAAACATAGAGTGCCAAATTTGCCCCCAGAAAATGGTCTTATGGTACTTTTAATTAGCTAAAGTGTAAATAAGTGCAAACATTTCTCACTTCTAAATACAGTATATCTCCAGTTTTTAAATTTTAATCTATTAGATAAGATTTTTGTTTTGTTTTGTTTTTTATCATTGCTAGGGATTCATTCATTACAAAGAACCAGGTTACCTTGATGTCATTTGTTAGGTAAAGTCCCTCTTATAATTGAGTCCCGCCCCCAAAAGGTGTGTCACACCCATGACCCCACCTCCAACCCCCTCCCTCATTAGCTGGATTTTGGGAAATGTGAACAATTTTTTTCCAAAGGGGAGAAAGACGAAGTTGGGAGCCGGCATTGTAGGCTACGTAATGATTCATTTTACAATGCTGATAAATTAAGCAATATTCACAAATACCAGCCAGAGTTATGAGTCCTGTCAGCACTGGCCATTGACTACAGGAAAGGGAGTCTTCTTCCCTTCCTCAGTCGGGACCCTAACAAAGACTTAGCACTCCTGCACCTCCATGGGAGCACAGCACTTTGAAAAGACAGCCTGTCTGGTACAGAAATACTAACAACTTAGTATTTGCTGAGAACTTCCTCCAGGCAGGCACTGTGCTAACCGTTTTCCATGCTTGATAGAGTTGACTCTCAATAGCCTGAGGGGCAGGCATACCTACCCCCCTCACACACAGAGGAGGAAACTGAAACTCAGGGACAGAGCCTAGATTGTCCAAGGCCTGAATCTGAACCCCTGTCTGACACTACAGCAGCGGTTCTCAACCTGTGGGTCACGACCCCTTTCTAACAATGAAAATACATCCTGCATATCAGATATTTACATTATGATTCATAACTAGCAAAATTGCAGTTATGAAGTAGCAATGAAAATAATATTATGGTTGGGGGTCACCACAATGTGAGGAACTGTATTAAAGGATCGCGGCATTAAGAGGCATTAGGAAGGTTGAGAACCACTGCGTTACAGCCTGAACTTGTAACCACTGTGGTTTCTGCTCCAATATCATCTGAGAATCTCTGCCCTAAAACTTCCTGACCTCCATGGAAACGACAGCAGAAATGTGTTAACTGCAGTATAAACTGGAGACCATATAAATTAAATTTCTGAAACATCCAAGAATATAAAGGATCTCAGCGAGCTGCCACAGGAAAAAGAAAGAGAAATACCTGTGTGTTTAAATGCTCCAGGTCAACCCACTACTTCTCATGTGGATTCCTTACCCCAGTTGAGAGAAGCTTTCCCGTTGGTGTAGTGCCCTCCACCCTCACCTGAAGTGGGAGGGCCTCAATCCACAGCACCCCAAGCCAGACTCCGGGCAGCCCTAGGGCCCCCCTCCCACCTCTCCAGCTGCTGAAATCGCCACTACAGCTGCTGTGGCTGCACTCTGCCTGCGACCGTTCTATAAAACCAATGATTCTATTATAGAAGCAGAAGGAAGCAGACTCGTAGGTTGGCCTTAAATAGAACCACCCGCTTCTCTTCCTTATTTCTCCCTCTTAGTTCTTATCAGAATCCCAAATAATGATTTGTATAACTATGCACTGAGAGGGCAGGGAAGACAGATGGTGTCTATCTTACTCAAGGCTGCCTCCCAGAGCATAGCAAGAGACTTGAAATGTTTGTTGTCACTTGAACACTTGAAAAGAGTACACGACTCTTTGTAAGCCAAATTAAACCTCTTTTTTTTTTTTTTTTGGAAAAGGGAAGGGATGGAAATAAACAAAATAGCACGGTCATCTATCAAGGAAGTATTTCCTCCACATGTGCCTGAATTACTTTTTTTTTTTCTTTTTTAATTTCGGGTTAACGTGAGGGTACAACCAGGTCAAAATATTTGGTTTTGTTAGGCAGAGTCCCTCTTGTGGTTATGGCCCATACTCAAAAGGTGCGCCAAATACTCCCACGCCATGACCATTCAGTGGGAGCACCCTACCCTCCCCCTCTTCTCCCCCTTCCTCATTACCCCCCCCGCACCCCCTGCAACTTGAGTTTTTCTCCTATATGGGCAGCATTAGATAGATGGTCTGGCTTCATATTAGCAGTGCTTGAATTTTGTGAATTGGAGGTATTCTTCAAGGTCAATATAAGAATCCGTTTTTAGGGTGGTGCCTGTGGCTCAAAGGAGTAAGCTCCGTACCTATAGCTCAGCAGCTAGGGCACCAGCCACATACACCAGAACTGGTGGGTTTGAACCCAGCCCAGGCCTGCCAAACAACAATGACAACCACAACACCACCACCAACAACAAAAAAAAAATAGCCAGGGGTTGTAGCGGGCGCCTGTAGTCACAGCTACTTGGGAGGCTGAGGCAAGAGAATCATTTGAGCCCAGGAGTTTGAGGTTGCTGTGAGCTGTGATGCCACAGCACTCTACCAAGGACAACATAGTGAGACTCTGTCTCAAAAAAAAAATCCGTTTTTAGAAAATGTGATATGCTTTCAATTCTAAGCAACCAATTTACAACTAAACCTTTGGAACAAAAGAATGTTTAAACAAAATTCTCTCTCCACACATTCAAACTGGGATATCTGTTTTTAATATTTATCTTGATGATATTACATATAATATACTCTAAACAGGGTCATCTTGTTTCTTACACTAAAGAATGACAATCTATGGCTGGGCACCCATGCTCAGTGGTTACGAGCGCCAGCCCCATGCACCAGGGTGGTGGTTTCGAATCTGGCCCAGGCCTGCTTTAAAAAAGTAAAATAAAATAACATTCTGATACTGGGATTATTTCCCAGATCCATCTTATCTAAAAGAAATCACAACATCTGGCTCGGTGCCTATAGCACAGTGGTTACGGTGCCAGTCACATGCACCAAGGCTGGCGGTTCGAACCCAGCCCCAGCCAGCTAAACAACAATGACAACTGCAACAAAAAAAATAGCCGGCCATTGTGGTGGGCACCTGTAGTCCCAGCTACATGGGAGGTTGAGGCAACAGAATCGCTTAAGCCCAAGAGTTTGAGGTCGCTGTGAGCTGTGACACCACGGCACTCTATCAAGGGCAACATAGTAAGACTCTGTCTCAAAAAAGAAAAAAGAAATTGCAACATCTACTCAATTAAGTTATTAAAATATCCCAAGTTTCCACCATGGGCCAGCAAGATTCTGGGCATCTCATTTGCCTCAACAACGCATCATTCTGGTGAGGAAAGCAGACAAAATCAAATACATATTAATATAACACCTGATGCGCTGTAAAAAACCAAGAACAAAAAAAGAAATGCAGCAATGGAGATGGGATGGGGGTGTCATTTCATACAGAACGCTTAAGACCAGAAAGGGAATTGTGTGACGACACGGGGAACAGGCCAAGATGGAAACAAGGACCAAATCCTGAGTCAAAGAGAAACCTAGAAGGTTCAAAGACCAAAAGGGAAAAAAGACCACAGTGTGCAAAGCAGAGAAGGTGAGAGCAGCAGCCAGCGCTGAGGGGGGAGGGGCTGGCATGGCCACTTGCCTGTCTACAGGGCACAGCAGAGAGCTACCTGCCTGCTCAGCCAGGCACCTGGCCCAGAGCAGCAGCAGGAGCCCCTTCACTCTGAGCTGGCCCTCTCTCCCAGCACCGCCAGTCTCACAGAGGCACCTTCCCATCTTACATGTTTCTAACATTTACTGTAATAAATATGGAAGAAGCTAAAGGACTTCTCTGCTTTCCTATTGGGTAGATCGTAATGAGGACTCGTTACTTGACTGTTTAATGAGGTACAGTCTCCAAACATGTATCGATGAATAGATCTGAAATAGCACGTATTAAATTTAATGTGTTAAGATAAGTTCATTTAATAAGTTAGTTATTAACTGTTAATTGATCTCATTAATCCAATGTTTCCAACTTCCTACCTCCAACTGAAAGTCACTATGCCCTCCCCTCCCCAGTAATAACCAAAGCCTCCTCCTTCCAGCCCACCAACCACTAAAGAATACTTCCTGGGTGACTGCTCAGGGCTGGCACCATGCTGGGCAGTGAGGATACGATGGTTAAAAGCAGATCAAGGACCCCTCCCCATGAAGCCCACAGGCTAGAACAACTTCTCTGTTCCTGCTGCCTGAGACAAGAAACGTTAGACTTTGATTCACTGGTTTGACCTTGCTGGGAAGCCTCTGAAGGGTCCTTCTGTGTCCCCTGACACTTTTCTTCCCTTGCTTAGACGGTGTCACGGGTACTCCTCCCCTCAGGCCAGGACCCGTGTATCACGCGTATCATCTCTCTGACACTTGCAATCATAACTGCAGCCGACAAGGCTGCAGAGCTCAGGGTATGCCAAACCCAACCCCAAGCACCTGGAATCACCTCATTTAATCTTTACACTACCAAAGGCTATGGGTACTTTTGTGCTCCCGTGTCACGGACTGAAACCTGCTCACAGTCACAGCAATTAAGTGGCAGAGCTGGGTAACTTCAGGCCAGACAACCTGGCTTCAGGGTCTAGACTCTCAGATACGATGAGCGGCCCTGTGGAGTAACCTTCCCAGGCTATGTAGTTTTAAAGTTGTGGAACCAAGGGCGGCGCCTGTGGCTCAAGGAGTAGGGCGCCGGTCCCATATGCCGGAGGTGGCGGGTTCAAACCTAGCCCCGGCCAAAAAACAAAACAAAACAAAAAATAAAGTTGTGGAACCAAAATAAAATTCAGCCAGTCCGACTCCAGAGTCCACATCTCAACCATTAACCCTGCAGTTACTGCCTAGCCCAAAGATGCTGGAAAATCCCTTGTGGGGGGAGGCACAAGGTCAGAGCTACTATTATAACAACACTAAGATGCTATCAGCCCTTTCCACTCTCAGGTGTGCAGAGCGGAGTTCTCTGGAGGCCATGATGTGTGATCATGTCATCATTCTGAGGACTAACAAAATATGTGATTGCTTCGTTTCGTGTTTTAAAATTTTCTGATTTATGAATAAGGCCTGCAGATAACACTATTTTATGACAGATCGACTTACTGGTCTTGACAACACTCTGCAGCTGTGTACGATGCGACTACTGGAGAGAAGCTGACTGGAGAGGGAGGACACATGCCTAGCTCCGCATTGCCTGCAACTTCCTGGGAGTCCACAATCCTCTCAAAATTAAAAGTTTTACAATTGTAGGCTCAGCGCCTGTAGCTCAGTGGCTAGGGCGCCAGCCATATACGCCAGAGCTGCCAAACAACGACAACTGCAGCCAAAAAATAGCCAGGCGTTGTGGCAGGTGCCTGCAGTCCCAGCTACTCAGGAGACTGAAGCAAGAGAATCGCTTAAGCCCAAGAGTTCGAGGCTGCTGTGAGGTGTGACACCACTGCACTCTACTGAGGGTGACATAGTGAGACTGTCTCAAAAAAAAAGAAAGAAAGAAAGAAAAGTTTTACAATTGTATTGTAATTTCTAACATGGTAAACATCCACAGATATAAAACACCCTTCAACTTGAGAACCACTGCACTGCACTGGACTGCCTCTAATCCGGGCATCTTCCATCTGAAGGGCAAGGCAGGACAGAGTCTTAGACACAAGCCTGACAAGAGTTTGGGATGGCAGTGGAAGGGGGACAGCTCGATATACGAATCATGCCCTACCTCCCACTCTTCCTCAGTACAACCGCAGGTGGCTGTTCCCCACAAACAGGCATAGGGTCTTTTCCATTTGAAGGGTTTAACTGCTAATCTCTAAAGCGGAATAAGCAAAATACATCAGAATAAACCGGGACAAGTTGCAAATAACTTGAGAGTATTAAATGCAACAACCTACTGTTAATGCCTGTGTGGGCTCCTGCAGAAGAAAAGAGTTCCTATTCTCTGCTTTTTAAACCCTAGGGTGGTGGGGCTGAGACCCCAGCCGGGCAAGAAGATTACCTAATGCCAATTTGCATTTGTATTCTAGGCCTCTGCCCTACCCAGAGGACCCCATAGCCTCCTTCCTAAAAGACTGTTTCCACTATCCTCGGTTACACTTCCCAGCTAGCAGCAATGTATACTTAGTTAAGCCCTCTGGGTTGGCTTGGTTAATTACCTCTCTACAAGAGGCAAGTTTAGGGTATAGACACAGGCAGGTTCTGTCTCACGGGGCCTGGCATAGGGTGCCCAGCTCAGAGCCATAGTCTCTGTGAACAAATGAGCAAATGTCTGACGGTCTGGGTGCAAAGAGGTGGCTGTGGGAGAGATTCGGACCAAGCTGGTCATGGAGTCCAGGAGGGTGGAAAGGTTGCTTCAAAGGAAACAGAGAGTGAGAGAAGAGCAGAGAACAAAGCCGTCCAGATGCCTTTATCTAAGAGTGAGCGAGGGAGGCCTAGTCCTAGAAGTCATCAGAGAGGCAGGAGGAGTGAGCGAGGGAGGCCTAGTCCTAGAAGTCATCAGAGAGGCAGGAGGAGTGAGCGAGGGAGGCCTAGTCCCAGAAGTCATCAGAGAGGCAGGAGGGGCACCAAGCGCAGGGTATGAGCAAAGCCGGAGAGGGATCCAGGAAGCAAGTGGTCAACAGAGTCAAACGCTGCTGCTGATCCTTAAAAACCTGTCTCATCTGATCCCTTTCTCCAGTTCCCTCTGCCACTGGCTTCTTCAAACCTGAAATTATACATCATGAAGCCTGGGCAGTCCAGGCAAAAGTGCAGAGAGAAAGGGCTTAGCATGACCGGGAACAAAAAGAGGCCGGGTCAGAGTGATTGCCACCAGGACCTGCAGAACGGGAGTCCAGAGCAAAGAGCAGGACTGCACTCGGAGCGCGGTGCCACCAGGTGGTGACAGCATGAGATGGTTCTCCGACTCCCAATCTACTCTATATACAACATTCCAAACTGTGTCTTCTTCTGTAATCATTCTATAAAGTTTCTGGTTTGATGCACTTTTTAAAAAATGTTCTAAATTAAAATCCAATAGTTCCCCTAATGGATTTAGGGACCCTTGAGGTTCAAGACGAACAAAGAAAATCAGGTACCTAAGAGCTTCCCCCTTCCCAAGTCCAGAACATTCTGATATAGAGTGGATTGGGGTGAAGCAGGAATGGAAATGGTGGGTCAGAGGGTAAGGCAGGAGGGAAAGAAACAGAAAGGGGGTGGGACGAGAGTGGGAATGGGGTAGGGAAAAGAATGGGGGGTAAGCAAAACTTTCTGCTGCTCCCCAGTGAGGCTGTTACGGTGACAGTGAGTTGCACCCTCTCAAGCTATCTCCATCCAAGGCAGCAAACTGCAGGGCCATAGCCTCTGAAGCCAGACAGGGTTTGTATGGTCTACCCATGGTTTTATTTTTAAAAAAAGAAAGAAAAAGTTTTACTGGAAGAAATCACGGGAAACTCCCATTTTACTCTTAAAGTTCCTCCCTGGCCCCTACAGGCATCTGAGTTCCCAGTCTATCCTCGGGCCTCTCCTCTCCTCACTGGGCAGGTCCTCGGCCCACTCTGCCTCTTTCTCAGTTCAGACTTTCATCTGGACCAGGCCACTGGTCCTCTTGGCTTCAGTTCTGACCAGTCAATATGCTCTACACCATTCTAGGTCAAGTTCAAATCCCAGCTCATCCATGAAGGCATCTAACAACTCGGGGTGATGGTGTGCTTTGCTCATTACCTGCATGGCCAGTCTTATGTATTGTAAGGACAGTACTTGCCCTGCAAGGAAAGAAACTTCTGGTGAGGTGATCAAGCGAGTGGTATCTGTCATAGTCCAGCCTAGGGATGGCTGGTCTGAGTAATAGTGATTAGAAGGCATTTTACAGGGCAGAATCTGGACTTATTTATGGGTCAAAAATAATAATGATAATAAATAATAACCTACACAGTGTTTTTATATGCCAGGCACCAACCTAAGTGCTTTATGTTTATTAACTTATTTACTGTTGATTGCAACCACATGGGGTGGGTACCATTACTATCTTTATTTAACAGAAAAGAAGGTGAAAATAAAAAAGTCCAGGGGCTTGCCCAAGGTCACACTCCTGGAGCTGAACACAGAGTCAAAAAGTAACAAAACTGAGGCAGATCTGAACAATTCTACAACCTGCTTCTCTACCATGTTAATATTAATATCAGAACAACAGAAAAGTCTTGCCACCAGTTCCTTCTAGTTATTTAAGAAAATGATATTCAGGTTGTTAATTTGTTTTCAAATTTCAGAAATGATCTAACATTTTCATTCAAAAAGACAATCTCAGGTTTTATAAAAATCACTAATTTATCTAGCAAAAAACATGACCCAAAATGAGATTTTAAGCACCAGCATTATTCATTCAGCATGTTAATTTCCTAAACTACGTATTTATTAATAATTGAGATTTAAGTCATAACAGAAGTCTTTTTAAGGCTGAAAAATCAAATTATTCATAATCTGAATAATTCATACTTACCTATAAAAACATAATTCTATATTAATAATATGCTAAAATGGCAAAAGCAGTCTCAATTTTTTACACCATAATTTTAGGATTAGAAAAATGAGGGGAGGCTCGGCACAGTGGCTCAAGCGGCTAAGGCACCAGCCACATACACCTGAGCTGGCGGGTTGGAATCCATCCTGACCCGCCAAACAACGACAGCTGCAACCAAAAAAAAAATCTGGGTGTTGAGGCAGGCACCTGTAGTCTGAGCTACTTGGGAGGCAGAAGCAGGAGAATTGCTTGAGCCCAGGAGTTGGAGGTTGCTGTGAGCTGTGATGCCATGGCACTCTACCCAGGGAGACAGCTTGAGGCTCTGTCTCAAAAAAAAAAGAAAAAAAGAAAAACGAGGGGAAACTAATTTATGGCTTTCATATGAAAGCTATAACCCAGTTATAACCTAAGAATATGGGGAAGGGGGAGGGGGAGGAAATCAGCGGAGGGAGGGTGATTGTTGGGATTACACCTACAGTGCATCTTACAAAGGTCCATGTGAAACTTAGTAAATGTAGAATATAAATGTCTTTTTTATTTATTTATTTTTTTATTTTTTATTGTTGGGGATTCATTGAGGGTACAATAAGCCAGGTTACACTGATTGCAATTGTCAGGTAAAGTCCCTCTTGCAATCATGTCTTGCCCCCATAAAGTGTGACACACACCAAGGCCCCACCCAGAATATAAATGTCTTAACACAATAACTAAGAAAATGCCGGGCGGCGCCTGTGGCTCAGTCGGTGGGGCACCGGCCCCATATACGGAGGGTGGCGGGTTCAAGCCCAGCCCTGGCCAAACTGCAACCAAAAAATAGCCGGGCATTGTGGCGGGCGCCTGTAGTCCCAGCTACCCGGGAGGCTGAGGCAAGAGAATCGCTTAAGCCCAGGAGTTGGAGGTTGCTGTGAGCTGTGTGAGGCCACGGCACTCTACCGAGGGTCATAAAGTGAGACTCTGTCTCTACAAAAAAAAAAAAAAAAAAAGAAAAAGAAAATGCCAGGAAGGCTATGCTTAACAAACCAGTGTGATGAAAATATGTCATATGGTCTATAAAACCAGTGTATGGTGCCCCATGATGGCATTAATGTACACAGCTATAATAATAAAATAAAATTAAAAAAAAGAAAACTGAGGGGTACTAACTAAAATGCAAGATGGAAAGTCATCACAGAGTCTCACTAACACTTTGGAATTACGAGTACAAATGGATTAGTCTAGATCAGTGGTTCTTGACCTGCCTAATGCCGCGACCCTCAGGATTAGTTGAGATAAGTGGTTCTCAACCCTCCTAATGCCGGTCACCTCATGTTGTGGTGACCCCCAACCATAAAATTACTTTCGTTGCTATTTCGTAACTGTAATTTTGCTATTGTTATGAATCGTAATATAAATATCTGATATGCAGGAGACCCCCAAAGGGGTCACGCCCCACAGAGTGAGAACCGCTGGTATAGATGGTCTCCTATAAAATAACTCCAATGTAAAAAAGAATGAACTAATGATACAGAATGACAATGCAGGTCAATCTCAAAACCAGCACGCTGCCCAGAATAAGAGAGAGCCAAGGGGCCTGTACCATACGAGTGCATTCCATGAAACTCTAGGACAGGGAAAATCAGTCCACAGAGACACAGCCAGTCCACGGCTGCCGAGGCGGCAAAAAGGAACTTCCTGGGGTGACGGCAACGTCCTAGGACTTGACAGCGGTAACAGTTACAGAAGCACAGACATCTGTCAAGCTCATACACTTTAAACAGGTATATTTTACTTCATGCAAATTATATCACAAAGTTGATTTTTAAAGTAAATAACACGTAACAAATAAATCCTACATTACCATGTTTAAATCACGTCAAAATGAAACTATTATGCGCACAAAAATAATTGAAAGGACAAAAATACCAATGCAATAGAAAAAACTGTAATTAATGGTTTTATTTTAAACTCAACTCAAAACCATCCAAAATTACCCATCTACCTGGCAAGGTCTACTCTAGTCCTTACAATGAGCACAGAACTGACCCCCACCTCTCTGACCACTCACTCCCCCACCTCCCAGTCAGCTCCAGGCACTTGCCGCTGCAGAACCAGCCTCCTCCACACTCTGAGACAGTGTCCTCAGCAATCAGTAAGGTAACTCCACCCCACAACCCAGCACCAACACTGGCTGCTTCTAAGAAGGCTGTAGGCTTCATCTCATGTGGTCGACATACACAAATGTTTTTAACTTTCAAAAACATGTAAGAGTAAGATTTACTAGTGTTTCGGTTAAATTTATATATGCAATTTTTTTACATGCTTCACGCAGAGAACTATCAGGAATTATTTTATCCGTTTTAACCTGTTTAATTAAAGCACCTAGTTTCTTAAATATTGATTTGATCAAAACTAACAGTGGAGAACTAGTAATAGGTAACAGAAGAGATCATATTTATTATTCCCAATATCAAAAACATTTTATATAATCATACTAACATGTATATTATTGCTACAACAGATTAATAATTATCACCATAGTATAATAATACTCACAAGTAAAAGACAGTTAAGAATCATAAAGTAGGGCGGCGCCTATGGCTCAGTGGGTAGGGCGCAGGCCCCATATACCGAGGGTGGTGGGTTCAAACCCAGCCCTGGGCCAAACTGCAACAAAAAAATAGTCCCAACTACTTAGGCAACAAGAGAATTGCCTAAGCCCAGGAGTTGGACATTGCTGTCAGCTGTGACACCACAGAGTGAGACTCTGTCTCCAAAAAAAAAAAACAAAACAAAGAATCATAAAGTATTAAAAACACTCTAAAACTGGCTCGGCACCCCTGTGGCTCAAGCACCTACAGCGCTAGCCACATACACCTGAGCTGGCGGATTCAAATCCAGCCGGGGCTCGCCAATCAACAATGACGGCTGCAACCAAAAAATAGCTGGACATTGTGGCGGGCGCCTGAAGTCCCAGCTACTTGGGAGGTAGAGGCAGGAGAATCGCTTGAGCCCAGGAGTTAGAGGTTGCTGTGAGCTGTGATGCCACAGCACTCTACCCAGGGCAATAGCTTGAGGCTCTGTCTCAAAAAAAAAAAAAAAAACAACACTCTAAAATTCTATGAACAACTCTTCTTTGTTAAGAATTGCAAACAAGACTAAGCTACTATTCTGGAGCAAACAATGGGGAAAAATCAAATAAGCTTCAGTTCACTGAAACAGCATTAAATTATATTTGGTTAAAGAATGAATAGGACCGAAATAATAATAAACAGATGGGAACACAGAACAAGAGCTTATATACCACTTCTGAAAAGAACACCAATAAAATCAGTTATGAAATATAAAAAAGTACCCTCTTTCAAAAAGCTGGCAGATATCATTAAGCTGCCCAACTGAAGAAACTGTCCTAAAATACCGTGTTTATGTGAATAATAAACAAACATATCACCATACTCTTGCCCTTATAATTCCACAGCACAGTAAGAGTACTATCCTGAAAATGGAAGTCAGATTGTGTCACTACCCAGCGGCTCTGTTTTGTTTTGTTTTTGTTTTTGTTTTTGAGACAGAGCCTCAAGCTGTCACCCTGGGTAGTGCCGTAGCGTCACAGCTCACAACCTCCAACTCCTGGCTTAAGCGATTCTCTTGCCTCAGCCGCCCAAGTAGCTGGGACTACAGGCGCCCACCACAGCACCCGGCTATTTTTTGGTTGTAGTTGTCATTGTTTGGCAGGCCCAGGCTGGATTCAAACGCGCCAGCTCTGGTGTATGTGGCTGGCGCCCTAGCCACTTGACTACAAGCCCCAAGCCTACCCGGTGGCTCTTAAGGCCCTATAAACCTCATCCTTGCCTCTCACACCAATGCTATCTTGTCCCCGTGTCCCTGACGGGGCCAAGGTCCAGCCCGGCTTACTCTCTGTCCCTGGATCACCACGCTCATTCTTGCAGGACCTTTGCACTTACTGTGTTCAATCTGTCTAGAATTTTCTTTCCCCAGCTCTTCATCTATTTATCTGGTTCCTTGTTATCACTCAAGTCTCAGTTCTCCTCTCAGTTACCTACCCCAAGCATGAGAAGGGCACCCTTCTCTGACCACAAAATCCGGAGACCCTCCTCCCACCCCCGTCTATCACTGTTGACCTCAGGACCTTGTCTTCACAGCACTTTTCTCCGTCAAAAATTACCCAGTTTGTCTTCCTGCTTTTGAACTGCCTCCCTCTAGGACTATGTCAGCTGCAGAGCCCAGGCCCACTTAACTCACTGCAGAACCCACAATACTCTGGATGCCATCTATACAAGATGAATGAGGGAAGGAAGGAAAGGACATTCAGCACAACTGAGATAATGAAACTGTGAATGGCTTATCACATTTTCAGGGTTGGATTTGCAGCATCAAGCAATTAAAAGCTTATTCTGTTACTAGTTCTTAAAACAAGCTTGAAAGGCTAAACTGTTTTGCTACAGGCTAATGACAATACCACAGATTACTGATCGAGATGCAGAAAGCTACGATCGTAAGCCACTATACTGGCCGAAAACTACAAATATTAATAACAATTGGACTTATGCAAAGATTCTTTAAAAAAAAAAAAAACTGAAGCATGGTTCAATAAATTAGTAATCAAGACAGATGCAGTAAACCATTAGGGGGGGTCCCCAAGTATCACAGTTCACGTCTCCTCCCAGGCACCTGATGGGACCGCACTGCTCCTCTGGCCTTAGTTTTAGATTAGACGTGCCCATGTGACTAACCATGGCAAATTAATGAAAGCAGAAGTGTTGTATGTTGAGTCAAAGCCTCCACATCCCTGGTGCTTGAGCAACTACAACAACAGAATCCTGCAGTGAGCCACACCATATTGCTGTTAAGGCACTGAGATTGTGGACTTGCTTGTTACCTAAGCATAACACAGCTCACCCTGATTCCTGACTGCAGTACAGCACAGTGAAACCTGTGCTCCACAATCTGACAGATCTATGTTTTCATCGGATCTCTTCCACTTACTGTCTGAGTGATCAATAGGCAAGCCACTGCCACCTCTTTGGGCCTTGAAAGTCTTCATCCACAAAATGAAGATTATAACCTATGCTTCCCAGAGTGGTTATGGAGACTGAATTAATGAGATAATGTTTAGACGTGTACACTGCTTAACATGGTTGGTAAGCACTCAATAGATACCAAGAGGTATGAACTCTAGCATATCTGCTCTAAGCTACTATGAGCATATTTACATTACAGAGCTTAGCTGGCCTTGGACATTCCATATTCTACATTCTTTTTTATTATTATTATTATTATTATTTTTATTTTGTTGTTGTTGCAGTTTGGCCGGGGCGGGTTTGAACTTGCCACCCTCAGTATATGGGGTCGACATCCTACTGAGCCACAGGCACCACCCCCATATTCTACGTTCTTTATTCAATGAGAGACACATTTAAAAAGTTCTGAATTTTCCTAGACAAATCTAGCAAAATAAGAAGAAAAATAGTGGGCCATCTCAAAAGTTAAATATCAGGATGGGTATGAAATGTTCCTGAGACGAGTAAAGGACACCCCCCACCTGAGAATGGAGAGAAGGGAAAATGAAGAGGGGAGGGTACAGTGGCCGCTCCCGCTGCCTCCCCCAGACCTGGCTCAGTTAGAAGGAACAAAGACTCATGTGCTAAGAAAGCTGTGCTCTAAATTGAGCTAGCTAAAAAAGGGCGGGGAGATAAACTGAGAAGGTGAGAGATATTAGGAAAGGGGTAAGTCTAGAGGGAAGAACAGAGGGAAGAAAAAGAAAGAGAGCACGTGGGGTCTGAAAACTGGGGAGCCCCAAACAGCTCAGAATGTGGCTTCCAAAGTCAGTGCCTAAATGCTTTGGACCCTAGAGCTTCATCTAAAGGAACTGCTCGCAAACAACATGGTTTTGCCCACACATTGGGTCCTTCAGTTCCCAAAAATCAAATTATTCTGTGCTGCTGTCTTAAGAGATCATACTCATCATCATAAGAGAGATTTGACAGATAAAATTCATCAAAGCAATACTGATTAGTTCCCATGGAGAATAATCTAAAACCTTAAAATAATCACCAGGGTTTTAATTATAAGTCAATCTTGTTCAAGTTCAAACTTTTTTATACCTGAATTTTTGCATATAGTTATATTCAAGTTTTTCAAGCATTTATTACTCATTTTTACTGGCTGAAAGAGAAAAAACCATAAACTCTCCTGAATTTTTAATTTTTTCAAATTATTGAGACAATGTTGAAAAGTACTGACAGATTTCATGGCATGAAATAATCAGGTCTAAATAGGATAACCATTATTCTTCAAATCATGAAACTATAACAAAAAATGTTGAAAATTTTACTCATATAAAGTGAACAATTTTCATAATCCTAATAAAAGTTTCATTCTACCAGACCATTTAAATTACAGTCAAATCAGAAATGTGCTAACTATTAGAAACATAAAAGGACACTTTTCCACTGATATTTGGCATTTGGCATCAAAGGCAGTGCTCTGCGGATCTGATATTAAAACTTGTCAAGAATAAAATGAAACTGTAAAAAAGCCAAGAAAAGAAATAGTTATTGCTACATTTCTTACCAATGGCATGCGGACTTTTCTTAAACACGAGAAAACGAAATGTTAAAGGGAAAAAGTGCGAGGTGTCAAACAAGTCTGAACATGCTGGAAATACTGCTGGCCTAACACTGTACAAGAATTAAGGCATAGTGAAGGTTAAAGTTGTAAGCACCTCAAATAAATAACCTCTGAACAGTGACAATGTCACCATTTAGACTCCTCTTTGGAAGCATTCACGATCATTCTAACCCAGAAGCAAGACTCCTCCAACAACAGTTGCTGAACAGTAGAAAAGCAAACTCCTCTGATTGACCAAGTTCAATTAAGAATCTTAAAATTGGAAAATAAATGAAATCTATGAACTCTATATCCATATAACTCTGATGGACGATGACTGTGAAAATCCAGTGTTCTCTTTGCCCTCCCCCATCTCAGTATTTCAAAAATAATTTGCCTTCAAAAGCACGTCAGTAAATCTGCAAGTTTTAAAATAATACAGACCATGTGCCCCATGTGTTCGCCAGATTCATTTTTTATGATGTACAGTCCTCTCCATTAAAACAAAGATATTTCTGATAAAGAAAGTAATGAAAAGATATCAAAAGAATCCCTTCCAAAAGTTTCACATCTCTCAATGCAACACAGGACTGAATTTATTAAACTTGACCACCTAATTAAATTGTGCTTATTATCACTAGTTAAAAGCACCTGTAAATTATAAGAAGGTGTCCAAAGTTTCAGTTGATCAGGACACAAAATATGTTCAAGTCTGAGAGTTTTAAGCAAAGGACTAAAAAATTATATACTTCACATTTTTAGGTTTTGTCCCTCGTATTTAAAAAATATATATATGCTTATGAAGATTGAAAATGTGTCTGATGTCACAAATTTCTATCACTACAAATGAAATGATATTGAAACCAGAAAATAAGAATCCTACTCTAAAATATACTAGATCCACCTAACCGGTTCTACTTATCAGAACACCCTTGAGGCTACAGAAATATCCATAGCACAATAGTTTAAACACCAGGGATTCCCGCACCCTCCTGTAAAGAGAAACACATCTTCCATTTCAATATCTGCCCTGTTACTTTCACTTTATGAAAAGGTTTTTTAAGGACAAATTCTTTCTTTTTTTTTAGAAACAGAGTCTCACTTTATCCCCGTTGATAAGAGTGCCGTTGCGTCACAGCTCACAGCAACCTCCAACTCCTGGGCTTAGGTGATTCCCTTGCCTCAGCCTCCCAAGTAGCTAGGACTACAGGCGCCCACCACAACGCCCGCCTGGTTTTTTGTTGCTGTTTGGCCGGAGGCCAGGTTCAAACCAGCCACCCTTGGTATATGGGGCCGGTGCCCTACTCACTGAGCCACAGACGCGGCCCAAGGACAAAATTCTTAAAGTTTCTCATTTGATCGGTTGCAGTCTCTAAAAATAACTTTTAATCTTCCTTTTTCAACTAATGGATAATTACAAAATAAAAAGTGCTAAAAATGAAAGCTTAAATAAGCTTCAAAACAAAAACAAAAAAGTCACACTAGAGTGGGGCAGGGAAGAGGTCAAAAAGAAAGCCTTAACTAAAATCCCTAAGACTGAGTCCCCTCCTCAGGGAGCCACAGGCATGCCAAACCCCCCCCCCCAAAAACAATGCACATTCTACTCCACAAACACACAGTATGAAGGTGATGAACTCATTAATGATATTTTTTAAAAAAATGAAAATTTGGGAGGAATGAATGCATGTGTTGCTACTTCTAAGAATCAAGAACTTGTCTAACAACTAGGTCATGTATTTGTATAAATTCTTATTTTTTAAACTCACCTGATTCATTTTCAATTCCTGTTGTGTTCTGTAAAGATACACACAACAAAGAAACTTCTTTGATTACATGAGCCCTAAAAAGAAAAACAGACAATTGTAATATGTACCTGCCTACAAATTTACAGTGATTTAAAACCACATACAGAACTGTAGAGTTTGCTCAAAGGGCTTGTTATAAAGCAACTCCATAGATCAGCCTCAATCTAGGCTGAGAGCTTACTTCTCAGACCTATCATCTACAACAAAATAGATTCCTTACTAATCTTTACTAGAGCTTCGATGTACTACAACTAAAAGGAGACTCATTAGAATGACATCAAATTTTTGCTTTGGAATTACATCATTCCTAAGAGGAAAGAAATTAGCTTTCTTAGTATTATAGAAACACAAAGCATTGCTGAATACCTTATTATGCAATGTCCTTTTTTTGCTTATGCCAATACTGTGTTGAATGTAAACACAATCAGACCTCATTACATTATTATTCTGTTTTTCAAATACCTGAAGTAGAAAGGTGGATTTACTAACATTGGCCACTGGAGTTCTCTTTGAGTACAGAACAAAAAACTGGCAATAAAATGCAAATGTTTTAATATAAAAGATGTTTGGAAAGAGCTAGAATTATTCCTTTAAAATCAGTGGTCAATACATTCATAGTAAAATAAAAACATGGCAAAAACGATTTCTAGTAGATGCATATGACATACTTGTTTCTAAATAATAATCTCTGAAGGCTGTCTTTTCTGCAATGCCTGCCTTAAGAGTCATTTGATGTCATTCATATCACATGAAAATCATGACAATTTAAGTAGAACGTCCACTGTAATATTCTTATGTTTCCAGCATGTATACATACACACACCGTTAAACATAATTCACCTATTTCTTCATGCACTTGCTTGTAATTCATCTTTTCTTTCCTTGATCCAGAAGATCCTACTTACATTGTAACTTTATGTTCTAATGTCAATAACCCAAGGAATATGAGGTTTCGGGACATTCTTCACACTACCTGCCCCTGGGCATTTTACCCCAGATCTTAATATAGTTGGATTTTTTTTCTTTTCTTGAGCTACTTAACAACTCACCTGGTCACCTTTAACAACCAAACGCACTATATTTAAATTAAGGCCTGGTCATCTAAGCTATTTTTTATTTGTAGTTGGCACAAGGAATCTGGTTAGAGAGCTCAGTACAAGCTAAACCAATATAAACCTCTTAGTAAGTACTCAGTGAATAAAATGTCAGATAATTGAAGGTTAACCCATGAAGTCATTCCTTTATATGTCGAGCTTTCTTATATGTAATACATCCTTGCTTAGTAAACATCACACTTGATATAAACAGTTCTTTTCTATGAAACTTTAAATTGTTGTCAAGTAAAAACGTGATGAAGTTAGTGACCCCGACGATGTGCACACCTGAATCCCTCAATCATAAATGTCTACTGACTATCATCAACTTCCACTAAGTGGTACCAGATGACATCTTACCCCCACACGAATAAAATACTGTGGGCTTCATCTGCCATCCTACTACGCTTTATAGGTGAATTTATTAACATTAGCCAAGGGGAACTGTCTTTGGGTAACAGAACAAAAAAATCTGCTAAAAATGCAAATGTCTTAATAAAATACTTTGTGAAGAGCTACAGACGGTGTTTTACCATTTCCCTCTGTTCACCTTTCCTTCTCACAGGAATCATCAGTATCGTCGTCGTAATTATTTAATCCCATTTATGAAGCGTCACTAGAGGACCAGCAGGCACGGTGCCACCCTCACAGAAATTAGCTCAGATAGTTTTCCCCAAAATAAGTGTAGCACTAGCATCCTCAATTAGCAAGACACAGATTCAAGGAGGCTGAGGTGACTCGCTCGAGGTCTCCGAATCTTGGTTTCTGCTACTGCGGCTTAACTGCGTTTCTCCACCTTTTACTCTTGCCTCCCTTGAGCACCTACTGTCAGGCACTGTCCCTGAGCGGTGAACAGAAGGAACACCCCAGGAACATCCCCGCCCTTTGGGGAAGAGACTCACGATTAAAAATACATGAAGTAAAATATATGATATATCAGAGAATGAAAGTGCTTTAGAGAAAAATAAAGAGGTGTTAGGAAAAGGGAGATAGAAATTACAATCTCAGTCTCTATGCCTACCAATCTAACAACCTGGTCGGAGAAGGACTCAGAAGGAGCTCCTGCTTACAAGATAGCCGAGAGCTGTGCTCGCCTGGGCAGCACATATAGCAAAAGACCGCAAAGAGAAGAGCTGCGAAGTACGGGAAGAAAGGCCAAGAGGAGAGGGGAGAGTGAGAAGCCCCCCAGGAAGGAGCTGAGGGTTGCTGGTGTTGCTGGTGCCTATGGGGTAGGGACCCACGGGGGTGATGTCAGAGGCTGATGCCCAGTCTAGGCAAAAGGGGACAGGGGCTTAGCCCAGGGAGAAGAAGAGATGTAGGATCCTGAATGTAGTTCTAAAATAGAGTGCCCAAGGTTTGCAGGATTAGATGTTAAGTATGAAAGAAGAAGTCAGGGATGGCGCTGAGGTTTGTGTCCGGAGGGCATGGGAGGCTAGAGTTGCTGTTCTCTGAGATGTGTTTTACCATCTGCCTTTCATCTGTTTTTCCCTTTTTAACTTTTCTCCTCTTTTCCTAGGCACATTAAAACAACTGAGATATCCTGGCACCAGATAACCAGAAAAGAGTACTTAGAACATTTTGTTCTTTATTAACTCAATGAATCTCAACTATTTTCTTTTTTTTTTTTAAATCTTTGTGAGGACTGAAATGAATCTCAACATTTTCTTAATAAAAAGTTACTATAATTGTTACATGATTGATAAGCTTCTCTGACTTTCAACACTATCTGTTCCCTCCTTGTCCAAACAGGAGTGCACTCACTGTTTCTTTCCAGAGAAAAGACCTGAAAAACTTTTTTTAAAGGTTCACTGTGTATCTGTGTGGGCAGAACCTCCTCTCTATCCCTTCTAATCCAAGTTGCTAAAAACCAGATACTCTCCCTCTTGACACACGATGTTTTCAAATTACGTATCTTTTATTTCACGTTTTTAGACAGAGTCTTGCTCTGTTACCCAGGCTAGAGGGCAGTAGTGACATCGCAGCTCACTGCAGCCTCCAACTTCTGGGTTCAAGCAATCCTCCTGCCTCAGCCTCCCCATTAGCTAGGACCACAGGCATGAACATCACACTCTGCTAATTTTTGTTATTTTTTGTAAAGAGAGGGTCTTGGTATGCTATTACTTTGGCTGGCATCAAACTTGGCCTCAAGTGGTCGATCTTCCCAACTCAGCCTCCCAAAGTGCTGAGATTACAGACATAAGCCACCACAGCCTAGCATATACACCTTAACTATTACACAGTATCAAAATCATTGCAAATTGGACATTAATTTCTCAATATTTTTAAATTAAATTTTTTATTAAATTATACTAAAGCCAGGTACAGTGGCTCACGCCTATAATGCCAACACTCTAGGAGGGTGATGCAGGTAGATTGCTTGAGCTCAGGAGTTCCAGACTAGCCTGAGCAAGAACGAGACCCTGTCTCTACTAAAATTAGAAAAACTAGCTGGGCATTGTGGTGGGTGCTTGTAGTCCCAGCTACTCAGGAGGCTGAAGCAAGAGGATCTCCTGAGCCCAGGAGTTTGCGGTTGCTGTGAACTGTGCTGACGCCACGGCACTCCACCCTGGATAACAGAATGAGACTCTGTCTCAAAAAAAATTATACTAAAAACTTTGATCCTCAATACAGAACCACTGCATTTTGAACAAGCCATCTCCTCCTGTGTAAGACTGTCTCTTTCATTATGACCATTTATCACTGCCCTGAGCAATCAGGACTGGCAATGCCTCCGACAATTAGGACAACTGAAAATACTGACACCTCTGAACTGTAGTAATCATATGATCAGCCACAACATGGTAATGTATTTTAAGCAACTACCAACTCCAAAAGTTGTTGAAGTAACTCCCTCAAGATTCCTCCAGCACTGCTCAAAACCCCCGTGGAGGTGCCCTAGCAATCTCACGTAACTTTCATAATTAGTGTTGACTTCAATAGCACTGATTCTATCATACCTACTTAACACATGCTATCTCAAGGCCAAGGTTTTACCAAACATGAGAAATTGAATCATCATTCCCATCAGTGCAGAGGCAAAGAGAAATCTTTCCACACACATTACTGAAAGCTTTCCAACAATTCCATCGAATGTTTTTATTAAAGTGCTAAGAGAATTGATGCCTCTAGTTTTTAATAATTTTTCCTGACCCTAGTTAATGCCTAATTTCTTTTTTGGATTTCCATGCCTATATAAACTACCATGACTAAGTCTATGTATCCCTCCTGTCCACCTTGTTGAGACTTCTCAGTCCTGGAAGATGCAGATAACATTCATTAAACAGAAGTACAAATTTAGGGAATATGAATTGTTATCACCAACTATACTTACTAACAACAGCACTCTTAGAAAAATAAGAGCTTGTCATGTTTACATGGATGGAGCTGGAACATATTCTTCTTAGTAAAGTATCTCAAGAATGGAAGAAAAAGTATCCAATGTACTCAGCCCTACTTTGAAACTAATCTATGGCTTTCACATGAAAGCTATAACCCATTACAACCTAAGAAAAGGGGGAAAGGGAGGAGGGAGGGGGGCAGAGGGAGGGTGATTGGTGGGATTACACCTGAGGTGCATCTTACAAGGGTATATGTGAAACTTAGTAAATGTAGAATGTAAATGTCTTTTTTTTTTTTTTTTTTGTAGAGACAGAGTCTCACTTTATGGCCCTCAGTAGAGTGCCATGGCGTCACACGGCTCACAGCAACCTCCAACTCCTGGGCTTAAGCAATTCTCTTGCCTCAGCCTCCCGAGTAGCTGGGACTACAGGCACCCGCCACAACGCACAGCTATTTTTTTGATTGCAGTTCAGCCGGGGCCGGGTTTGAACCCTCGGTATATGGGGCCGGGTTTGAACCCTCGGTATATGGGGCCGGCGCCCTACCGACTGAGCCACAGGTGCCGCCCAGAATGTAAATGTCTTAACACAATAACTAAGAAAATGCCAGGAAGGCTGTTAACCAGTGTGATGAAAATGTGTCAAACGGTTTATAAAACCAGTGTATGGTGCCCCATGATCGCATTAATGTACACAGCTATGATTTAATAAAAAAAAAAAGAAACAGAAATAAAAAAAGAAAAATAAGAGCTTGGTCTCCATTTTACATATCTAAATTTTTAATTAATTCGCATAGTTGTACTTAACCTTTCAAGATATTGCTTCCAAACAGAAGAACAAATCATCCTTATATTTAACTTATTAATATCATAAAGATTTGATTATAAATGATTAGTATCAATATAGCAACAATAAAATAATTAAGATATTAAGTGTCAAGACAACCTCAACAACTGTTAAGCTGCTGTCATGTGATACAGAGGCCCAGAGCTATGTGGGGACACCTCTGTCCTGGGGTCTTACCAGCCCTGTAGCACCAGCCCTATGTCTGTCACCAATCCTCTGTTTATCTACAGCCGGACACAAACTAGCATTAATGTAACACATAACACTGAACTGTCTTCATATAAGCCCTCTGCAGATTTGTAAAATCTACAAAACCATATGCAAGGCCAAGTAAAAGTAGCAGATTTTCTAAGATTAGTTTGGGGGGTGGGGATGGGGTGGATGAAGGTGTAGAACTGGGCAAAATGCTTACTTGATCTGATTTACACATTCACCTAGAAGCCACCCATAGGATTTTACAATTGTTCTTAAGGATCAGTTTAGACCTTTTAGGGCTATTTAGAAAATAATTAACTTCACAATAATCATTTAGAGGTCACTGATACAGTCTTAAGTTACAAACAAGAATCAAAAGAAACTAATTTTGAAGACTCAGGAAACTCATTCACAAAGAGTAACACTGAAGTACAGAAACTTGCAGTCATTACCGAATGTAACAGACCACAAATGCAGGCCAGCCGCAGAGGGTGAGGGGATTGCCTGAGCTCACGAGTTCAAGACCAACCTGAGCAAAAGCAAGACACCCCCACCCCCACCCCCGTGTCTATGAAAAATAG
This sequence comes from Nycticebus coucang, assembly GCF_027406575.1. Lineage (NCBI taxonomy): Eukaryota > Metazoa > Chordata > Mammalia > Primates > Lorisidae > Nycticebus > Nycticebus coucang. The sequence goes on along the minus strand of NC_069801.1, from coordinate 9,751,431 downwards.
AAAAACTGAGCCTGAGCTGGAGGTTGCTGTAAGCTATGGTGCCATAGCACTCTACCCAGGGCAACAGCTTGAGACTCTGTCTCAAAAAAAAAAAAAAAGCACACAAATGCAATAAAGACACAGACCTGATGCACAGAAATAGTTTTACAAAGCCATCCGGCAAAAGGAAACTTGAAGTTTATGGCCAAGAAAAGAATAATATTCAGAAACTAATCACGGCATAACATGGACCTCCTTGCAAACTCATTTTTCTTTTCTAAACTAATACATTTTCACAAGAGTAATCACCTAGTTTCATAATACAAAATGTAGCCCTAACTGTCCTTTTAAAATGCAAACTGTATTACCAAATTAAATACATGAAAGAGAAAAATCCAACTTGATATAGGAGATTGTGCGTGCATGGAGAGAGAAGGGAGACTGAGAATACAGGAAAGAGTTGGCGAGCTGCTGAGTCCGAGGGTATGGACTGCTCCTGCTAGAAAAATTTCGAAAAAGTTAATGGTAACAGAGTACACATCACATACAGCAACTTGACTACCTACAAGTGGGAAGGGATACAGGAAACAGAAATTCTCCCATTTCAGTAAATAGCTTCCCTCAATGAGGCCTGAACACCACAGACAAATATCCCCGACTTCCCGAATGCACAGAGCAGAGAGTGGAGGCACAAACCTACCCAAGGAGGCGGAGGGGAGGGGGCTTACTCCAGTGGGAGAATTTGACAGGGACAACACACAGTTTCTGGGTAACAGACAGAAAAATCCAGTCTGCTGTTCTCCAAGCTGCAGACTTCAAATGAGAAAATGAGACTGATTAGCGCTTTTGTTTGAGATATGTAAGTTACAGACAGCCCTCTAGCTCCAATGGGCCTTGAGCAATGAAACAACCTCATATTAAAATGTCAAATAACAGTCCTGCCGATACGCTAAGAAAGTAAATCCACAGATTGCAGCACTCCAGGCATTCCCCTCCTTCACCACCAGAATATTTCTTTCTTTACTTGGGGAAAAAAAAAAAAAAAGAGTAAAGAAATTTTTCAAAACATACTGCTCCAAGAATCCATTAATATAGAACTAGCTTAGAATTAAGCATACAGCAATTGCTAATTATTTATCATTTACCAGACTGATGTCATAGGCAGCTATTAATATATGCTCTCCTTTATTCCTCCCATTAAATGTATACGTCTATGTCATATGGCACTAAACATGGATTTTATAACATCACAAATCATCAGGCGTTGTTTAGGGTTTCTAAAAATCCCTCTAACCCCCTAATGAAAAATTCTTGAAATTAAAACATTATCCTACCTCTCCTTGTAACAGTAGGATATCCTCTCCACGCTACAAAAAACAAAAGAATCCGTCAATTTTCCAGCATGAGGTAACTCCATCCGATGAAAACACTCTTACAGTAAAATGTTAATTTTCCTTATTTTCGAAACTAATTGCCAAAAAATAGATGTGAAAAACCAACATGAAAAGGTGGGGGTGGTGAAGCACACAGAGCTTTCCAATGTGTCTGTGCTTTCTGATGAGATGGTTACAACTCCCAGCACTCCCAGAAAAAGTACAATTGAACCAACTGTCTACTGCGTATCCTGCAAAACACTATTAAAGTCAAATAAGTTTTAATGGAAGATACTTTCCTGATATTTTCCCTGTGTGGGGGTATATAAAAATACTATATAATTTCATAACGTAAGAAAAATTAAGTCAATTCTTTACTTCCTACTCAAAATTTCTAAAGCAAAATGCCATATGATAGTTAATTTCACAATTCCCAAAACAAAATGAATTTGCAGTTGATCCCTTTGAGTTACTGTTTTTCCACTAGACTTGTCATTATAGATGTTACTTTTGTCACTAAACCTTTAAAATTAAGAGATCTCCAGGACCCCTGTAAAATATGTGAACAGACTGGTCCTGGCACTCAAATCTCCACTTTTCACACAGACTAAGCATTAAATTAATACAGGCATCTTTCAAGGAGCTGCTCAGAGCTCTTTTGGTTTTTCCCACACAACTACAGGAAAACTCATCTTCCTTACAAACTACACATAAATGACAGGCTTCCTGATCACAGGTAAACAACCTAAAGCAAATTGGAAGTTACACAAGATAAAGTGACAATTTAAACTCTATTTCACTAAGGGGTCAGGCACACTTGTATCACTACAACATTGTCTTCTGCCAAGATTTTAAGGGATTTTTTATTTTGGTAGAGAGTGAGTCTTCTACTTTAAATAATATGAGTTTGGGGGGTTATTCTCTAAATGTGTAACTACTTCTCAAGAGCACTTAAAAATGACAATGCCTACTGTTTGCAGAGCAATGTTTGTGTATTGTTCTGCAGGTTAGAGCCCTTGAACTGTAGCTATAATATACATTTTTTTTTTTTTTGAGACAAGTGTCTCACTCAGTGGCCCTGGGGTAGAGTGCCATGGTGTCATAACTCACAGCAACCTCAAACTCTTAGGCTTAAGTGATCCTCTTGCCTCAGCCTCCCAGGTAGCTGTGGATAAAGGCACCCACCACAACTTAGAGACTGGGTCTCACTCTGATTGGGGCTGGTCTCTAACTCCTGGACTTAGACAATCGACCGGCCTCAGCCTCCCAGAATGATTTCTCATTTTTTTAAAGAGAAGTATATGTCCTCAAAATAAATGACTTGTGGTTCTTGTTTCAAGGTAAAGAGAAATGCCTAACCATTTAAGATTAAAAAAAAAGATGAAGGACGGTCTCTTGTTGTTTGTCTGCTGTAGTAAGCCAAAAAGTGCAGCTGAAGCGAACACCTGTGCAGAGCAAGAAAAGAATATGCTGTTCTAGGGCGCTGTGAGTCCCAAGTCTAATCTAAGCTCGGCTTTGTAGAACGAGTTCCCAGATACTGTGTGAGGAGTTACTCTGTCTCACCTCCCACCTAACTCCAAAAGCCCTCCAGGTCTATAGAGAAAGCAGAGGAATGACTGAAAAGCAGGGCCCACGACCACCTGCAGGAACAGCCTGGCTTCACGGCAGCCCATCAGGAAGGCAGCATCGCCCCCGGGACGGGCAAGGAGGAGTTTTAGACTGAGGAGGCACCATCAACAAGACAGGGTCTGATATTTTAGGAAGATTAAGTTGACAGGAAAGAATGAGGAAGTAGGTGAGGAATGGGCAGCCAGAAAGACTAGGGCCAGCCAGGCTGGTTCAGAATTCAAGATAACAAGCAATCAGGGTTTGAACTGCAGGCAAGGGCTGAAAGGAAACCGTATGATCGACACCACAGAGGAGAATGGGCAGAATGTGTCAGCCAACTGAACAGGAGGCAGGAAGAAACCGCAAAGATGGGCACCAAATTTGGAATGGGACTTACTGCAAGAACGGCACTTTGAATGTATTTTAAAGACAGAGCAGGCAAGAGTGGGCACAGTAAGTGGAAGGTGCTGAGCTCCATTTTAGAGACTCTGAGAAGACGCCAGACATTCCCATGGAAAGCGACGTCTGTCAAATGGAAGGACAGGCCCGAGCACAGACAGGCCATCAAGGCTGGGGATGAAGATTCAGAAAGACTTCAATCCCAAGGCTCAGGAAAAGGAAATCGCCAAGGGGAAAAATATCCAAAGAGAAGAGAGGATCTAGCTTTGTGAAAGGCATGGGAATGACTAGAAAAACAAATACCCCTCCACGGAGCTCAGTAGAGGTGGGAAAAGGTCAAAAGCCTAAGCACTCAAGAGATAGCTCGGAGGGAAGGGTTTCTCTCAGCAATAACTATCCCAGCTCTCTCTCGAGACCTACTGGATTAGAAGACATATCTGTGAAAAAGGTTATGTTTTGAAAACCCTAAAGCATCTCAAATTGTTTGCATATTCTTATCTATTCAACTCAAAATATCCCACTGAAAGAGAGAAGTAATCATCATCCTCACAAGTGACCAACCTACACCCCCAGTTTGGGCACATGCTCTGTGACACCGTCATGGTCACTCTGCACGCTGAGGCGGGACTCCACTACATTACTAGAGGTTTGCACACTCCCAATATCCAGCTCAGCAAGTGGGGTGACCCACTCCATGTCTTCCAACAAGGGGTGACAGAGCTTCGCTCATCTATCCTGAAGAGCCTGCTTTTCAAAAACTCCTACTTTAAGGTATACTTAAAACTAGGTTTTTCAGAATTATGACAAAGCCTCTAAAATTCGCCTCACAGAGGGAGAAATATTTAGAATGTCTCCTTCGTACTGATACTCCAAATCATACTTAATTTATATTGTCTCAATAAAGGCTTAGGTAATATAAAGGATTCATACTATGAAGTTTATATGGGTTTGGTCAATCTCATAATTCTGTTCAAATTTTAATGGCAGCTTTTAAATTATTTCAAAATGCCACAGAATTTTCCCACCAGAGTTTAACACAGTCTCAGTAGAACTACATGTAAGTACATATAAAATGTGTAGGTTTTACCAATTTCCAGACAGGCTGCCCAGTGTAACAGTTACACTTAGCTTTACATATTTCAGACAAGCTGTGCCAAGAAGTAATTCAGTTCCTTCAAAGCAAAACCTAACATATGATTTATTACAAGAGCTACAAAAATACTCCTTTCACTAAAATGGCTGGAAAATATTTAAGTATTCAGTGAAACCTCCTTTATTGCATGTTCCAAAGGACTAATAAATGAAAACACAGCATAGGTATGACATGAACCAAGACTCTTAAGAATAAATACTAAACCGTACGGAGAAAAATATTATAAGCATATTTCACTCTGAATGAACCAGATTTATTAAATACAGTAACTCCAATTCATGCTTCAGGGAGGTAGGGGTGGGGAATGGAAGGTATTCGATTTAAGAAAGAATACTTCAATGATATATATTCACTCCAGTGAAATTATACAGATGTTTTATAATTCAGAAAACCACCTCATTACCAAATATGGCTCCAAAAGCACATCTCTTTTCATGTATTTTATTTATCATTCTGACTAAAGATTGCTTATGACTTATGCACAATAAAAACCCCGTCTACACTATCTATATTTACAAATATTACAAATATTCCACAATTTATACTTTTCCCCCCCAAGAAAAGTTGTATTAATGGCATGTGTTTTCCATGACAATCCATAAGCTGTCTTTCTAAGGTACTGAGTCAAAGTTAGGTAAGCACTTCCAAGTAAACCTTGCTGCCTTCAGACAAATTCATCATTTCTCTGCCTAATCCCCAAATTGCTAGTTTGGGGAGTTTGTTTTGTTTTGTTTTAAAAAAAAAAAAAAAAAAAGGAGATTTTAGAAAAACTGCAGTATGGCTTCTACCCACGATCTTCAAGGGGTTGCCTCACCAAGCATCATTTTCCGGGAGAAAGACAGTTGCTTCCCTGCCATTCAGCATAATGGACCACATGCTTAAATTATTCACCATGCGTCAACTCTATGCAAATGTATTTAAATTTCATAATAATTTAATCTGCGTACTGGGAATGCTGGTCCCATCTCATGAAAACCCCTTAGTAACCTCCAGGATACCTCACATTGCTTTACCTCCTGCCACAAAATGGTGCCAAAGCAGAACTGCTGAAAGTGACGGTTCTATAACGTCACAAAGTCAAAGCGGAAGGCATTTGGAAAGACCAAAAGTCCACTCCTCGGCTTCCACATATAAACCACATAGTCTATTCTTACAATTCTTTGACAAAAGAAGATTGAATAAACCACTTTGATGATTCAACCAGCCAGTCAGACAAGCCTTCCTTTAATGCAGCAGTTAAAAATGGGGCAATTTTGGCCCCTCATTTGGCAACATCTGGAGTTTACTGGTCGCCACACCACTGGCACCCCCTGGGTAGAGGCAAGGGAAGCAGCTAAACCTCCTACAACATACAGGACAGATCTGGACAACTAACCCTGCCAAGTGTCAGTAGTTTGAAGGTTGAGAAATCCTGCTTAAATGTGGTTTCTCTGTGAACATGCTTTTTACAGTTCTAACTAGAAGCTTCTAACTTCAAAAGGAGGGAACTAGAATGGTCTCTAACAAAATCCTGTAAGGGGTGGCAGTGCAGCTGATCAGTTGCACAAAAACCATGCAGCCCTGGACACATGGCAGTGACATCCGAAGTAAGGACAGTGAGGGGACATCCCCCATGGCCTGGAAACTCCCTGCAGCTACTCACCACCACGCAAGCTTGACGATTTTCTCCCAACAGTCCACCTACTCCTCTGTCGCTCCCCACTATGGAGTTTTCTAGTAGGAGCCCACAGTTTTGTCTTTTCTTCTACACAGGTATTAAAAATAACATGAAAAGCTAGTCATAAGATATAAAATTTGTAAATAACCGAAGGTGCTTTCCATCCTGGAAACTATAATTTAACAGTACTTAAAAGGTTTGTAAATCAGATCCAGAACTTGAAAAGAGATAAGCAGCTTCAAGAAACAGTCCCATGAATAAATAAACATCTAATGTAAAATAATCATCAAAACAATGTGTGTGCTGACATGTGTATGTAACTGCACAAACCCAGCTGAGAAGGGAAGAAAGGGAGCTGAAACTGAGTGTTACTTCTCACCGCATCGGTAAGAAAAATCCATATTTAGAGCTTAAAAAGCAGAATTTACATTTTTCATGTATCTCAAAAGATTACAGAATTTTAAAACTCACAAATAAAAAAAACGTTCACAGAAATCTTAATGAAAAAATCCCAGGACTGAAAAACCATACAGATCAATAGAAAAATTTCGGACCATCCACATATTAAATAGCCATTAAACATTATATTGAGGAACAGTTAATGGCATTCTTACAGTATTAAAAGAAGACAGGTTACAAACAGTATATCCAATATTACCAGTCCCATATAAAACATAAATATACAGAAATCAATAAATTCTATAAATATATATATGAGTACCGAAATGTCCACATACACACCAGAAAAGAGGAGGACATCTGCCAAATGTTAACAATGGCTATCCAAAGTGGGGGAAGGTTATTGCCCATTTCTATTCTTCCTTTGTGCTTTTCTCTACTTTGCAACTGTTCCACACTGAGAATCTTTTGTTATGCTTAGTACTTACAAAACTAATGATTATTACAAATGTAAGCCTTATTGTTTCAGGCACAGAATGAGCAAAAAACAAACCTGAGCATACCAACTTTTCCATTAAAGAAACCACCTTCAGAATCCACAAAAGCAAACATTTGTTGAGATGTTTATTATGTTCCTGGCACTTTTCTAAGCCCTTTAAATGTACTCATGTATTTCAATCACACCAAAAAAGATGTGTTGGGTAAAAAGAGCCCTACAATAACAGAAAATGTACACGAGTGTTAGTGCCATAATGAATTTCAATGTCAGCTTCACAGCCCGAAATAGGGGATATTTAATAAGATGGTCTTTAAAGGCCCTCTCAAGGCTAAACTGAGATTCTACGTATAAAAGAACTTGGCCAAGTAAGTAAGTGTACGTCCGGAAGTAAAACGCAGAACCTTACTAAAAAGGAACCTAACGCTACATTGCAGTTTCCTCCCCCTCACTATTTGTAAAGCAAATTTCCTACCGCGTATTTTTTTTTTCCCAAAGGCCTACATACTTCCTAAGATTTGGAAACAACTGATCAAACCGAAATGAAGTCTGTGCTATTGTAGGTACAAGAATCATTCAAAGGTTCCATTTGTTATTAAAAGTCTCCGTCACTTGTAACAATAAACCTCAAGTATAAACAAAAACTTTACGAAATATTTTACTCGAGTTCCAGGAACAACGATTGTTCTTGGGACAATCATTTTCGTGCCTTATTAAAAAAGATCTAAGGACCTACTGAAATCCAGCAAAAGGCGTTCTACGTCTCGAACACACCCCAAACGCAAAGAAAAGTGAGGGACCAGCATGAATCCTACCTCTGGGGGAAATTCCAGCTGCGTAGTTAAGGTAACTGGGGCTTCCCAGTTAATTGTGGGATGGTGCCCGCACCTCCCAGCCCAGCACAAGGTGGCAAGCCCGTGGGTCAGTCGTTTGGGGAATAAAAATGATCTCTTAGATTTGCTTCGTGTCTCACCCGCCACCCTCAAAAAGAGATTCATGGCTAGCTTCAGTAAAATAAAATTAGCAACATAGACGTGCACGTCTGTTTTACACACACACACACACACACACACCGGTGAGTCTATTGGAACATCGAGGGGGACAATCTCCAGGTTAAAACCACAAAAACTATTTAGGAAACACAAAGACGCACGACACAAAACAAACAAATTAAGTATGCAAATGTGCAGGACACACTCAGCTGGAACACAAAAGAACACAGCCACTTGACAATTGGGACGGGCCCCGGAGCCACGTGGGGTCTCAGGTGGCCCCGCGGCCGCTCGCACCGAGTCCGTCGTACCGCAGCCCGCACGCGTCCGCCGCGGCGACAAAGCGCACCCCGAACTTCGCGACCGGGGCCCGCGCCGCTACCCACCCGCCGGACCACCGAGCCGGCGGTCAGCGCCTCGTTCCGGGGCCCCCGCCGGCCACTCGCGCCCGGGACTCCCGGGACTTCGGAAGGGGCGCGTCCGCCGGCCCGGCCGGCCCTGCGGCGCCGGGTCCCCGGTGTCACGCCACCCTGCTCGCGCCGCGGAGGCACCAGCGTCCCGACGCCGGCCCGGAGGCCGCCCGCCCTCGCCGCCTCTTACCTGCGCCCGCCGCGCCCGCGCCTCAGAGCGCCGAGAGCCGCCGCCGCCGCCGCCGCTCCGCCCGCCCCGGCGCCCGCGACCGCGCCGCCGCCATCTTGGCCCCAGTCGGAAGTGACGTCGGGCGGCGCGGCCGCGGCCTGCGGAGCTGCGGGTCCCGCCGACCCCGACCCCGACCCGGACCGCCGCCCCCGGCCTAGGACCCCGCGCGACGCTCGAGGGCAGCCGCTGGGGACCCGAACGCTACACACGGCGCTGGCCGGGCTGCCCTTCCGAGGCCACGGCGGCGCCTCGGGAAGGGACCCCCAGCGGCCAGCGCTGCGGCCGGTCCGACCGCACCGGAGGGTCCTGCGGGATGCCGAGTTACTCAGAGAATCCCCTGCCTTTCAAAAAGGCTGGGGGTGCGGGGATGGGCAGAGGATCATCTTGAAGAAGGTCACTAAATATCTGTCCGAGAGATAAACAGAGACCTTGTTCTCTGCTGTGTCAAAAGGACCGGTATAGCCTTACCCCAAAAGATCAAACTCCAGAAGGCGGATACGGCTGGGTTTATTTGTTCACCCACTGTCATTACCAACGGGCATATTTTGGCTGCCCGCCATGTGCCTAGCACTGGCTCCGAGTGTGGCATTGGCCTTGCCCTTGTAGAACTTAGTGAACAAACGAGTGATCAAATAAACCGAATGACGATATATAAATGTTCTGATGGAAACGAAAGGGTTGAACTGGGGATGGCCCTAAGACCTCCAAGAGGAGAGGTTTAGCAGGTAGTTTGAAATGAGTCAGGGGGAGGGGGGAGAGTCAATCTAAAGCCATGAGTACTTCAAGATAAAATTATCCTGTGATAATGAACTCAAGAAATTTAAATATAGTGGCAAAATCAGCCCTCTGTGGAAAGCACCCAGTCTAAAGAATGGACTGCTTATGAGACGCATGTGAGCCTCCAAAACTTAGGAAGGACCAGAAGAATTCATTTGTGTAACTAGGGTTTATCAGGAAATATCATGTTATTATCTTATGTAAAGGGATGATGATATGGTGGATGTACTCAGTTATAATGAACAATTGATGGTAACCTCATCAGTAAATTTTATCAAGGCCTTACAGATGAAAGGATTAGCACAGAGCCTTGCACACATTTGTATTTTTGTAAATCTGGGAAATACCTGCATGAGTGTCATACAAAGTCACACTGTTGTGGAGCAGACCGTCATCACACTTGTGTACAAACTAGATTGATGACTCTCAACTTGATTCATGCATCAAAATCATCTGGGGTAACTGAAAAATACAGTTAAAAGACACCCCCACACACACTTCTATTACCATCAAAACAGAGAGGTATACTAGCCTGAGCAACAGCAAGACTCCATTTCTACTAAAAATAGAAAAACTAGCAGGCGTTGTGGGCGGTTCCTGTAGCCCCAGCTGCAGGAGGCTAAGGCAAGAGGATTGCTCAAGCCTAAGTGTTCGAGGTTGCTGTGAGCTATGATGCCACAGTAGTCTGCCCAGAGTGATAAACCTCAAAAAAAAGAAAGAAACAAACAGACATACAAATCAACATTTTAAAAGAAAAGTTAATGTGTTGCCAGGCATTCAATAGAATGCAAAAAGAAAATGAACATTAAGTTAGAAGTGACATGGTGAACCAGAATATATACTAGACAGCATCATGCTAAGAGATGATTGACAGAACAGTCCTTGTCTACTACTGGCTGTATTAGTTTCCTGTGGCTGCTGTAACAAGTTATCCCATACTTGATGACTTAAAACAGCATAAATGTATTCTCTCATAGTTTTAGAGGCCAGAAATCCAAAATCAGGGTAGCAGAAGGGCCACACTCACTCTGGAATCTCTAGAGAATTGTTCCTTTGCTCTTCCCACTTCTGGTGGCTGCCTGCATCATGCCAATCTTCAAGGCCACCATCTTTAGATCTCTCTCTGTCTCCATGTCACCCTCTCACCTCTGTGTGGTCAGATTTCTCTCTGCCTCCTTTTTTTTTTTGAGACACATCACTGTGTCACCCTAGGTAGAGTGCTGTGGCATCACAGCTCATAGCAACCTCAAACTCTTGGGCTTAAGCAATTCTCTTGCCTCAGCCTCCCAAGTAGCTGGGACAACAGGGACCCGCCACAACGCATGGCTAATTTTTGTTGCCGTTGTGGTTGTTTATCTGGTCTGGGCTGGGTTCGAACCCGCCAACCTCTGTGTCTGTGGCTGGCACCGTAACCACTGTACTAAGGGTGCTGAGCCACCTGCCTCCTTATAAGAATACATGTGATTGGGTGGCACATGTGACTAAAGGGCTAGGACACCGGCCTCATATGCCAGAGGTGACAGGTTCAAACCCAGCCCTGGCCAAAAACCACACACACACACACACACACACACAAATACATCTGATTGTACTTAGGACTCACCTGGATAATCCGAGGATAATTTCTCTATCTCAAGATCCTTCACTGAATCATAGCCACAAGACTCCATATGAGGTACCATTCGAAAATTCTGGGGACTAGGATGTGGACATATATTTAGGAACCATTATTTAGCCTACCACACTGAGTGTATGCTCAGCATTGCTAAACTCTCGCCCCTCCCACCTTAATCATTCATTACGTTTTTTGCTTTTTTTTTGCAGTTTCTGGCTAGAGCTGGGTTTAAACCCGCCACTTCTGGCATATGGGGCCTGGGGCCAGCGCCCTACTCCGTTGAGCCACAGGTGCCACCCTCATTACGTTTTTTTCATCTGTGTATTTTTCTGGAATATATTCCTATTTTCCCACCTATACTATTTCTCAGGGCAAATAATTACATTCTTTTGTCTCTTTAATCCATAAAAGAGAAGAACAATCAAGACTAGTAATTTAATTAGTGTTTATTAATAAATATGTTAATTACTATTCTTTTATCTCTTTGAAAAGTTGAAATGTATTGCTGAAGGATGAAGGAATACATTTCAAGGATTTGAGACATTTTCATCACATCTCACAGGCCGCTTCTGTACATTTCAGAGGATGGAAATATAAAAATGTACTCTCGGCTCGGCACCTGTGGCTCAAGCAGCTAAGGTGCCAGCCACATACACCTGAGCTGGTGGGTTCAAATCCAGCCTGGGCCCGCCAAACAACAATGATAGCTGCAATCAAAAAAATAGCTGGGCGTTGTGGTGGGTGCCTGTAATCCCAGCTACTTGGGAGGCGGAGGCAAGAGAAACCCCCAAGAGTTGGAGGTTGCTGTGAGCTGTGATGCCACAGCACTCTACCCAGGGTGACAGCTTGAGGCTCTGTCTCAAAAAACAACAAAAAAAATGTACTCTCTGTCTAAATATGCATGAAACTCTACTCAGGTACACTGGTACTGGTTCCAGTGAGTTTTATACGTTGGCTTGGCAAGGACACGGTCATCATTCACCAAGACATCCCGGGACCCAGAACAGTCTGGCACTGAATAAACACTAAATAGGTATTTTTAGTGGGAAACAGAGTCTTCTTCCTGGCCCTCCCAATGTGGATGAATTATAGGAAATATATGGCGGAGCAGATCTTGTGCATTTAAAAGACAGAATATTGTTATTATTGGAACCACAGAGCTCCCACTCGGTCAGAATTGGGACCCACAGCATTGCTTCCAGAAAGATTAAATATCTTGCAACTGAGGCTAAAGAATTTATAGTACATAGCCAGTGAGAATGGAAGAGGACTTCAAATTTTCTGGTTGATAACAGTACTTATTCTCTGCTGGGCTCTATTCTGGGCATTTTATACAAATCATCTCATTCAACATCATAATGACCCTTATGTGATAAGTTGGGGAACCTGAGGTTAAAGCATTTGCCTAGCTAGTGACAGAAGCAGGTTTTTGAACCTAGACGGTTTAGCTGCGTGGTAAGCAATCTCCCCCATCCCCCGAGTGTGCAACACACACACACACACACACACAGAGGCAACGGAAGAGCTGGACCAGGAGTGCTACGGGCAACTACACCGCTACAAGCTTTCACTTCGTCATTCCTCCCCTGAGACACTCACGGTAGGTCTTGGGAGGCCATTCTGCATACTCTTTCTGAACCATCAGGCAAGAACATCTATTAAAAGATCACAGGCAGGCTCGGCATCTGTGGCTCAAGCGGCTACGGCGTCAGCCACATACACCTGAGCTGGCAGGTTTGAATCTAGCCAGGGCCTGCCAAATAACAATGATGGCTGCAACCAAAAAATAGCCAGGAGTTGTGGTGGGTACCGGTAGTCCCAGCTACTTGGGAAGCTGAAGCAAGAGGATCACTTAAGCCAGGAATTGGAGGTTGCTTTGAGCTCTAATGCCAAGGCACTCTACCCAGGGTGACAGCTTGAGGCTCTGTCTCAAAAAAAAGATCACAGGCATAGTCTGAGGAAGAGGATTTGGCACGTGAATACGACTGCCATCAGATGAACTCACTTTTTGTTCAGATAACACATCACTTACCTTTTTTTAAAACTGAGTCCCTTTCTTCATGACTACAAATTGTGTTCAATAAGATCCCACGTCTCTCTTCCCCCCATCACATCACCTCCCTCTTCCCAGCCGCCATCCCTCTGCCACATCACACAGACAAGCAAGCACACCAGCATAAGATGGAAAACTGGTACTCTCGTCTCCAATTATGTGAACACAAGAAATGCAAACACAGAAACTCTGGAGGGTAAATAAAGATGCATCTCACTGTGTAAAAGACACTTCGGGCCACGTGGTTTCCGTGGGGAAACACAAAATGTTTCCTGCAGCCTCAAAGTGTCCAGAGGAATCTTAGCAGTGGTGAAATGTAATTGTGTGAGGAGGACAAAGGAAGTAACCTGTACTGTGCCGGCTCTTTGTTCTATGTTGTCTAAAGCCTCAGGACAGCGACAACAATTGGTATTTTACAGATGCAAAAGCTGAAGCTTAGGTTGTTGAGAGACGCAGCTGGCGGGTTGGAAAGGCAGGGTTCAAGGACTTCTCTGCTGTCAAAGTCTATGATGTTCAGACTTACCACTTTCAGGCATCAAGGTGCTCTGAGGCTGGGCACGGAGGCTCACACTTGCAATCCTAGCACCCCAGGAAGACTGCTTGAGCTCAGGAGTTAGAGACCAGCCTGAGCAAAAGCAAAACCCTGTCTCTACTAAAAATAGGAAAATTAGCCAGGCACTGTGGTGGGCGCCTGTAATCCCAGCTACTCGGGAGGCTGAGGCAAGAGGATTGCTCAAACCCAAGAGTTTGAGGTTGCAGGCGGTGCCTGTGGCTCAGTAAGTAGGGCGCTGGCCCCATATTCCGAGGGCGGCGGGTTCAAGCCCAGCCCCGGCCAAACTGCAACCAAAAAATAGCTGGGCGTTGTGGCGGACGCCTGTAGTCCCAGCTGCTCAGGAGGCTGAGGCAAGAGAATCGCGTAAGCCCAAGAGTTAGAGGTTGCTGTGAGCCGTGTGACGCCACGGCACTCTACCCGAGGGCGGTACAGTGAGACTCTGTCTCTACAAAAAAAAGCTAAAAAAAAAAAAAAAGAGTTTGAGGTTGCTGTGAGCTATGGTGATGCCATGGTATTCTACCCCAGAGCATGTAGTGAGACTCTGTCTCAAAAAAAAAAAAAAAAAGCAAAAGGATGCTCTGAGCCTCTAGGGACAAAGTCCCAACCCTCCAAGAACTTAGGATCCATCAGAGGAGACTTGACTGACTTGAGAAGGCAGGCTGGAGCAGCATCCACGAGCTCCCAGTGTGTCCTTTGAAGAACTTGCTTCCCATCTTTTTTCTTTTCTTTTTCTTTTTTTTTTTTTGGCCGGGGCTGGGTTTGAACCCACCACCTCCAGCATATGGGGCCAGCACCCTACTCCTTTGAGCCACAGGCACCGCTCCCCACCTTTTTTCTTAAAATGTAATTTTTTAAAAGATGAGAAAGAAACTGCCTCCAAGATGTTAAAATTCCTAACCAATTCAAAGTCAGGCCACAGTGATAACTGTATACCATCCGATAAGAGAATCCAATGCTCTGTTTCTCAAGTTTTCCAGTATCACATTTTGTAGACCCAAACATGTCCATAAATCAGTTAAAAGTGACCTACAAGGAGTCACTTCTATTTCAGACCCTCTGGTGTACCAAGTTCAAAGGCCAACATAGGTTGTTCCAGAGATCACAAATGGAAGTTTAAGTCTCCCTCGAAGGCAGCATGAATTCACTAATACGCCACCTTGAGAACATGAATAAAATATATAGGTTGGCAACAAAGATCTAAAGTGAAAATATTTTTCAGCAGGAAGTTACAAGCAGCATGAGGAGGGATGGAAGATAAATCAGGTACAGAAACACACGGGTTGCATGGAGGTGGTAAAACCCCAAGCCTGGATTTGTTGCCTCTGATTGGAGGCTGCGGTGTCACTTTGCAGGGGTGTCTGCAGACAAGAGGGCCTCTCCTGCCCCCAGGTCGGTGCTGACTTCGCAGCGGCCGGGAGCCCTCTGTTAGCCTGGGTCTGTGCTCCCAGCACCCCGCCTGGGGTCTGGAAATGCCGCACTCTGTTTTTCTTCACCCTGCTCTTTGTCTGGGATTCACTCACCACCTTTTCTTTCTTACATGCAAATTTTTGCCTTTCCTCGGAAGCAAGCTTTTTGATGATGAAACCTTCCCTTCATCTTAAAGCACCACCAACTCAGTGGTTTGAAACAACAGAAATGTATTCTGTCACAATCCCGGAGGTGTTGGCAGGATGGGTTTCTTCGGGAGGCTCTGAGGGGAAAATCTGTTCCATGCTTGTCTTTGAGATTCTGATGCTTGCCTTGACATTCTTTGGCTTGTAAAGATATCACTGCAATCAATCTTCCTCTGTCTCCACATGGCCAGCTTACAAGAATATCAGTCACTGGGCCAAACAGGCACAGTGGCTCATCCCTGTAACCTCAGGACTTCGGGAGGCTGAAGTGGGAGGATTGCATGAGGCCAGTAGTTCAAGACCAAACTGGACAAGATAGTGAGATCCTATCTGTACAAAAAGTTTAAAAAAACAAACAAGCAAACAATAAGCCAGATGTGGTGGCATGCACCTGTCATCCCAGCTGCTCAGGAGTCTGGGCCCAGGAGTGCAAGGTCACAGTGAACTATGATCTCACCACTGCACTCCAGCCTGGGCAACAGAGTGAAACCGTGTCTCTAAAAATATATAAATAAATAAATAAAAAAGAACACCAGGGATTGAATTTAAGGCCCACCACAGGGCAGGATCACCTCATATTAGTTAATTATTAATATATCTGCAAGACACTATTTTCCAAATAAGGTCACTTTCTGCCATTCTGGGAGGACATGAAGTTTGAAAGGCAAATACTCGACCCAGGACAGGAGTAGAGCCCACATTCATTGTTTCTTCATTTTATGAATGAGGAATCCCATCAGCAATGACCCATAGGCTCTGACCCTTATGGTCTAATCACTGTGTATTTTAAATCCCAGACAATATTCTAAGCCCCTTGAGAAGGTAAAGAGTTATACACATCTCCACCATCCAAACCGTGATAGGTATAAATCTCCCCTCCATACTGTTCATTCATGAAGACTTTTAGTAGTTTAAATATGATCTCTGAAATCGATACGAATGATGTGTAGCTAAGCAAGAAGTCAGTTAGAATTCATTGTTCTTCCAAGGTGACTATATGCCTTCCTCTTTCACCCGTCCCAACGAATTTAAATTCTTTTGTCATCATGAGATGCTTTGGCAAACTAGAGAATAATATCTTTCCAAAGCTTTACAGACGGGGCCAGAAGGCATGGCATTCCTTTGTCACAGAAGTCAACACTTAAACACCAAAATTTCGAAAGAGTTCAAAAACCCTACTGTAGATTATCCTGCACCTGATTTTCCAGTCTCACCTTTGGACACATTTCTGTTTAAATGGAATACAGAGCACAGACTCATCCCAGAAAGGGTACATTTCTTCCTTTCTTCCTTCCCTTCCTTGTCCCAGGAAATTTTAAGATATTTTTTTCCTAATTGTTCTTCCTTCCTCCATGAAATTTTAATATGTAGCTACACTGTATATCTGTTTTTGTACTGTGTGGACGCTTGCGCTTTGTACACTCCAGTGAAATGCAATAGCTACAGTTAGTGGAGAATAAATATATATTTTAGCAAAGAATAACCTCATCTTTTATGCAGGATTATAAAGAGCTTTTGCAAAAAAAAAAAATTGTGATAAAATACACAGAACTAAAACTTACAATCTGGGGGGGCGCCTGTGGCTCAGTGAGCAGGGCACTGGCCCCATATACCGAGGGTGGCGGGTTCAAACCCAGCCCCGGCTGAACTGCAACCAAAAAATAGCCGGGCGTTGTGG
This sequence comes from Nycticebus coucang, assembly GCF_027406575.1. Classification (NCBI taxonomy): domain Eukaryota; kingdom Metazoa; phylum Chordata; class Mammalia; order Primates; family Lorisidae; genus Nycticebus; species Nycticebus coucang. The sequence goes on along the minus strand of NC_069801.1, from coordinate 9,734,447 downwards.
CGGGCGCCTGTGGTCCCAGCTCCTTGGGAGGCTGAGGCAAGAGAATCACCTAAGCCCAGGAGTTGGAGGTTGCTGTGAGCTGTGACACCATGACACTCTACCGAGGGCGATAAAGTGAGACTGTATCTCTAAAAAAAAAGAAAGAAAGAAAGAAAAAGAAAAAAACCTTACAATCTAAGCCATTTTTAAGTGTACAGATTAGGTTCGGTGCCTGTAGCTCAGGGAGTAGGATGCCAGCCACATACGCCAAAGCTGGTGGGTTCGAACCCAGCCCGGGCCTGCCAAACAACAATGACAACTATAACAAAAAATAGCTGGGCATTATGGCGGGTACCTATAGTCCCAGCTACTTAGGAGGCTGAGGCAAGAGAATTGCTTAAACTATGAGGTTGCTGTGAGCTGTGATGCCACAGCACTCTACCCAGAGGGACAGCTTAAGACTCTCTCTCAAAAACCAACAACAATAATAATAATAATAATAACATACTAATACTAATACTAATAATAATAATTCTACTACGAACATATTTGTACAAACTTCTTCAAGACCCTGCTTTTTTTTTTTTTGTAGAGACCGAGTCTCACTGTACCACCCTCAGGTAGAGTGCTGTGGCGTCACACGGCTCACAGCAACCTCTTAACTCTTGGGCTTACGCGATTCTCTTGCCTCAGCCTCCCGAGCAGCTGGGACTACAGGCGCCCGCCACAACGCCCGGCTATTTCTTGGTTGCAGTTTGTCTGGGGCTGGGTTTGAACCCGCCACCCTCGGCATATGGGGCCGGCGCCCCACTCCCTGAGCCACAGGTGCCACCCCAAGACCCTGCTTTTAATTTTTTGAGGGGGTTATACCCAGAGGAAAAACTGCTGGATTATACAACAATTCTATTTTTATTTTTTAAGGAAAAACCGTACTGTTTTCTATAGTGACAGCGTCATTTTTACATTCCCATCAACAGTACACAAGTGTTTCAATGTCTTCACATTCCTACAACACTTATTTTCTGGGTTTTGGTGACAGCCATCCTAATAGGCATGAGGTGGATCTCATTGTAGTTTAGATTTGCGTGATTAGTGATGTTGGAACATTGTTTTATGCTGATTAGCCATTTGCATATCTTTCTTGGAAAAGTGTCTATTCAAGATTATCGCCCAGTTTTTGCTTTTTCGTTTTTTTTTTCTTGTTTGTTTGTTTGCTTTGCTTTTATTTTTTTCTTTTGAGATAGAGTCTTGTTCTGTCACCCAGGGTAGAAGGCAGTGGCATCAGCATAGCTCAATGCAACCTCTAACTCCCAGGCTTAAGCAATTCAGCTCCAGCCTCCTGAGAAGCTGGGACTACAAGCACATGAATCACACCCAGCTAATTTTTCTATTTTTTAAGTGGAGAGAGGGGTCTCAGTCTTACTCAGGCTGGCCTTGCACTCCTGGCCTCAAGCAATCCTCCTTCCTTAGCCTTCCATAGTGCTAGGATTACAGGTGTGAACCACTTCTCCAGGCCTGTTGCCCAGTTTTTTGGTTTTTTTTTTCCTTGTGAGACAGAATCTCAAGCTGTTACCTTGGGTAGAGTGCCGTGGCATCACAGCTCACAGCAACCTCCAACTCCTGAGCTTAAGCGATTCTCTTGCCTCAGCCTCCAAAGTAGCTAGGATTACAGGCACATGCGACAATGCCCGACTATTTTTTTTTTTTTTTTTTGGTTGTAGTTGTCATTGTTGTTTGGCAGGCCCAGGCCAGATTCGAACCCGCCAGCTCTGGTGTATGTGGCTGGTGCCGTAGCTGCTGAGCTACAGGCACTGAGCCTGTTGCCTACTTATTAACTGGATTATTTGCTGTTGTCTTTATTATTGTTGAGTTATTTAGGGTTCTTTATATGTTACAGATATTAACCCCTTATCAGCTATATGATTTGTAAACATTTTCTCCCATTTTATGGGTTACCTTTTTACTTTGGTGATTATATCCTTTGATACTCAGAAGATTTTAATTTTGATACAGTTTGCTGTAGCTATAATTTCTTTTGCTGCCCGTGATTTTGGTACAATATCCAAGATTACTGTCAAATCCTAACTCATGAAGTTTTTAAAGTTTTATATTTTTAGCTCTTATTTTTAGGTTTTTGTTTAATTTGAGTTAATTTTTGTTTATGGTGTAAAGTAAGTGTTCAACTTCATTCTTTTGGATGTGGTTATCCAGTTTTCCCAACACCATTTATTGAAAAAGCTTTTTGCTCATCAAGTGATCTTGATAACCTTGTTGAAAATCATTTGACCAGGGCGGCGCCTGTGGCTCAGTGTGTAGGGCACTGGCCCCATATACGTAGGGTGGTGAGTTGGAACCCGGCCCAGCCAAACTGCAACAAAAAATAGCTAGGTGTTGTGGCAGGTGCCTGTAGTCCCGGCTACTTGGGAGGCTGAGACAAGACAATCACCTAAGCCCAAGAGCTGGAGGTTGCTGTGAGCTGTGTGATGCCACGGCACTCTACCAAGGGCGATAAAGTGAGACTCTGTCTCTACAAAAAAAAAGGAAATTATTTGACCAGTCAGGTGTCATGGCTCATTCCCGTAACCCTAGCACTCTGGGAGGCCAAGGCAGGTGGATTCTTTAAGCTCAGAAGTTTGAGCAAGACTGAAACCCCATCTCTACTAAAAATAGAAAAATTAGCTGGGTATGGTGGTGCATGCCTGTAGGTCTAGCTACGCAGGAGACTGAGGCAAGAGATGGCTTGAGCCCAGAAGTTTAAGGATGCTGTGAGCTAATGACACCACAGCACTTTACCCAAGCCAGACTCTAGCTCAAAACAAACAGACAAAAAAATCATTTGACCATTTAGGGGAGGGTTTATTTCTGGGCTTATAAACAGTTTTTAAATAAAATTTTGCTCTTATGTCTTTGTTCAAAATATCTTTTCAAAAAAAAAAATATCTTTTCAGCATTGAAAACCTTTTGGCATTTAGCTGTTTTTTTTTTTTTTTTTTTTTTGTAGAGACAGAGTCTCACTTTATGGCCCTCCGTAGAGTGCCATGGCCTCACACAGCTCACAGCAACCTCCAACTCCTGGGCTTTAAGCAATTCTCTTGCCTCAGCCTCCCAAGTAGCTGGGACTACAGGCGCCCGCCACAATGCCCAGCTATTTTTTGGTTGCAGTTCAGCCGGGGCCGGGTTTGAACCTGTCACCCTCGGTATATGGGGCCGGCGGCTTACTGACTGAGCCACAGGCGCCGCCCTGGCATTTAGTTTTTATTACGAGATTTTTGTGACCAGGAATTTTTTTTTTTTTTTTGAGACAGAGTTTCACTATGTCATCCTGGGTAGAGTTCTGTGGCGTCACAGCTCATAGCAACCTCCAGCTCTTGGGCTTAGGTGATTCTCTTGCCTCAGCCTCCCGAGTAGCTGGGACTACAGGCGCCCACCACAACGCCCGGCTATTTTTTGTTTGCAGTTCGGCTGGGGCCAGGTTTAAACCCGCCACTCCCCCACCCCCCACCCACCCCCACCCACCCGTATATGGGGCCAGCACCCTACCCAATGAGCCATAGGCGCCACCCAGTGACCAGGAATATTTAAATATTTTTATGGCTAAGACTTTGTACCCCTCAACAACCAATTTTTGCCCATTGAAAGTGCATAAACTCTAATCAATAACATTCTGATGAAGAGATAAAAGTCGATTAGTGCAAAGGCCGAATACAAAGGTCAAAATAGGAATGTTGCCTCAATTATCTGTAGTCTACCATTTCCCCGTTATTTTTAATAATGCACACTGCTCATACCAACTGGCTCTTCATTATAAGATCTGTAAGGGCAGTGCTTAGCAAAGCCAAAGAAGCAGCAGGCCCACCAACCAATCAAAACTCCCTAACAATGAGAAAACTGCAGCTTCACTTCCTCAACCTGTGGTCACCTGATCAAAACACATTGACAGACTCAGGCTCCACTCGGACTGGAGGGGGACCTTGCCTCTTTCTAGATGTATAACAATGGCACTATGGGACGCCAAAGATTACTAATACTCTTTTTATGTATTCTACTCTGAGAGCAAATGTCAAAAAAAATTTACTAGCAAGACTGAAGCCTCATTCACATCCTCTCTTGCCAGTCAGAGGATGTCCACTTTCAGAGACAAAGACCAAAGGAAGAGGAAGCCACACTCCCCGGCCATGCTTTTCTATCTTTCCTTTTTCTGACATGGCTAAATTTAGCAATAGGCGTTCTTATTACTTGTTTCTTATTGACTTGTGGCATCGCAAATCACAATACCTCAACCACTTCTTATAGCTGACTACGATGAAATATTATGATTATGGTTATGAAACGCCAAATAAATATTCTAGCAGGGAATAAACTAATCTTTTATGTCAAATCACAAATGGCTGTTAAGAACATAATTTTGGCTCCTGTGATTCTTTCCAAAATTTGCTTCAGCTTTTTAAAATTGTTTTTGGTGTTGTGTTTCTGTTTTGAAAATTTTGTGGTGTAAGGATTTGTTTTGTGTTGGGGTTTTTTTTTGGAGACAGAGTCTCACGTAGGCACCTGGAAAGAGTGCCCTGGCGTCATAGCTCACAGCAACCTCAAACTCTTGGGCTCAACTGATCCCCTTGCCTCAGCCGCTGAAGTAGCTGGGACTACAGGCACTCGCCACGACGCCTGTATAGTTTTTCTGTTTTTAGTAGAGACAGGGTCTTGCGGTTGATCAGGCTGGTCTCAGACTCCTGAGCTCAGGCAATCCATCTGACTGCTTCTAGACTGCTGGGATTACAGGCCTGAGCCACCACGCTCACCCAGGGGTGTAAGAATTTGTGTGACCTCAATTAATTATAATGCTTCAGGCTCGGTGCCTTGTAGCTCAGTGGCTAGGGCACTGGCCACATACACCTGGGGCTGGCGGATTCGAACCCTACCCAGGCCTGCCAAACAACAACAACTACAACCAAAAAATAGCCGGGTGTTGTGGCAGGACCCTGTAGTCCCAGCTACTTGGGAGGCTGAGGCAAGAGAATTGCTTAAGCCCTAGAGCTGGAGGTTGCTGTGAGCTGTGACAGCACAGCACTCTACCCAGGGCTCACACAGTGAGACTCTGTCTCAAAAAAAAAAAAAGATTATGATGCTTCACATCTCTGGGTCTAATTTTTTAATATATATGAAATTAATACCTGTAATCCTAGCACTCTGGAGGCTAAGGCAGGTGGATCGCTTAAGCTCAGGAGTTTGAAACCAGTCTGAGCAAGAGCAAGACCCAGTCTCATTTTTTTTTTTTTTTTTTTTTGCAGAGACAGAGTCTCACTTTACCGCTCACCACAATGCCCGGCTATTTTTTGGTTGCAGTTCAGCCGGGGCAGGGTTTGAACCCGCCACCCTTGGTATATGGGGCCAGCGCCCTACTCACTGAGCCACAGGCACCACCCAAGACCCAGTCTCTTAAAATAGCCAGGCATGGTGGCAGGCACCTATAGTCCTAGCTACTTGGGAGGCTGAGGCATAAGGATCACTTGAGCCCAAGAGTTTGAGGTTGCTGTGAGCTCTGACACCAGGGCACTCTACCAGGGTGACAAAGCGAGTCTCTGTTTCAAAAAAAAAGGAAGTTAGACTAAACCCCTAAGATCTCTTATAGTTCTGAAATCTATTATTCTCATGTATGTATACAAATTACCCTAGGACAGTTTCAAATTGAAAACTAAACCAGCAATATTTGACAATGGGAGCTATTTTGAGTTAGAAATAGAGCAGTTAGAATATCTATTACACTGTGAGAAACAATCTAAAAAATATATTCTGTGAATTTTAAGAAACGTGTCAGCATTTTTTCAACAATAACAACTATTTAAGTAAAAACCGTGTGTAATGTACCTGTTATCACAGATGATGTATGGAGCAAAATGCAAAACACAGAAAACCATAACACTGTATAACTTGAGGCTTCATGTTATACCCTCCTAAAATGTCACTGTGGAATTGGAATATTTGCCGTTAAATAAAGATGTTCTTTCAATGAAAAAACCAAAACATATTACTTTATAACATACATAGGAGGCTACATAAAAATTTGCATGAGTATATATTATTTAGAGTACATAATAAACACATGGAAGTATGTAATAACATAAGTCAAAGATGAGGGCAGCGCCTGTGGCTCAAGGAGTAGGGCACCGGTCCCATATGCCGGAGGTGGCGGGTTCAAACCCAGCCCCAGCCAAAAACCAAAAAAAAAAAAGTCAAAGATGAAAACAGGCAAATGTATTTATAGAGTATAATATGTAGATATAAAAGTCACTATTTTTTAATTTTTTTCAAAAGTCACTATTTTGAATCAGAGAATAAAAGGAGCATCTTTCTTAATTCAAAAAAAGTATGACATATGCTCTCCCTGGGTTGCAAGATTATTGAATAATAGAACAAAAATTGACTTGAAAACAGAATAAAAATAAATAAAAAAAACTTCTCCAGGTCTGTAATGTATTTTTAACAAGCAGTTACAGTTCTAAAAGCGTAAGAATGGTATGGATGAGACTAATCCATACTGTAATGATTATTTAATTCCTCCTAGCTCTGCTGGATCTTTCCTGCTAAGATTTCTGAGCCAAATACGTAGACAAAAGGTTGTTCATGGATTATTTGCTTTTGTGTTCTAGTTCACCTCATTCCTAACATAATATAATGGCTGACACGCCTAGAGAGAGGTGGGGAACAAAATAGGTTGAACAAAAAAACCAAAGTGGAAGAAAATAAGAAGAGAGGATAACGAGTTTCTCTCTGACCACATTCTTACGGTCCACACAGATGGAGAGTCTAACACCCGATTTTTACGACCTCCCCAAGCTCGAGCATAGCAGGGAGGCATAGATCAGAGACAGCGATTCTACAAAGGACTAACATTAAAATTACATCAAGACTGTATCAGCCAAGGTTCTCCATGGATATCGTGTGTGTGTAAACATATACATTTACTACAATCAGTTGGCTTCTGTGATTCTGAAGGCTAGCAAGCCCGAAATCTACAGTGTGGGGTGGAAGACTCAATCAAAATTCAGCACAGCTGGGCCGCGCCTGTGGCTCAAGGAGTAGGGCGCTGGTCCCATATGCCGGAGGTGGCGGGTTCAAACCCAGCCCCGGCCAAAAACCACAAAAAAAAAAAAAAAAAAATTCAAAAATTCAGCACAGCCAGTACTCTGGTTCCAGTGTGAAAGCTGGCAGGCTAGAGACCCAGTAGCGGATGGTACAGATGAATTCTGAAGACATCTGCTGGAGAATTCCCTCCTACTGGTGGAAGCTGTCCTTTTTGTTCTATTCAGGTCTTTTTTTTTTTTTGAGTGTCACTGTGCTGCCTGGGTAGAGTGCCGTGGTGTCACAGCTCATAGCAACCTCCAACACTTGGGCTCAAGAAAGCCTCTTGCCTCAGCCTCCCAAGTAGCTGGGACTACAGTTGCCCACCACTATACCTGGCTGTTTTTTCTATTTTTAGTAGAGACGGGGTCTTGTTCTTGCTCAGGCTGGTCTCCAGCTCCTAAACTCAGGCCATCTACCCGCCTCAGCCTCCCAGAGTGCTGGGATTACAGGCATGAACCACTGCACCCAGACTCTACTCAGGTCTTCAACTGATTGAAGGAGTCCTGCCAACATAATGGGAGGCAATCTGCTTTTCCCAAAAATTCACTGTTGTAAATGTTAATCTCACCCCCAATTCCCCTCCAAGTTGCTACATAAAATTAACCAACGTAAAGCTATAGTAATAGGATCAGATGGCTCCTGATATATACCTCATGCCACTGATTTCTGCAAGCCATGCTTGCAGATAAAGTTGGTTTTTCACAGATCTACATTTATTTCTCCCAAAAAGGTAGTGATAAGTGCACACTCGCTGTCAGATCTACATTGGATTACACTTTGTTCTTTTCCTGTGCGTGCCAACTTCTGAGTAAAGATTGTTCCTACGAAAAAGAAAGAAAAATACATTAAAGCAGAGACAAGCTCGATCATGCTTATAGAATTTTCAGTATTTTCATGTCTTTAACCGTAGATTAAAGGGTGGCTTCTGGAAAGACAGATCCTGACATGAGGTCTGAGGGAATTTTTGTTCCTGCTTCCGTACCATTTCATAACATATTTATTTATTTATTTATTTTTGCAGAAACAGAGTCTCACTTTATTGCCCTTGGTAGAGTGCTGTGCCGTCACAACTCACAGCAACCTCCAGCTCCTGGGCTTAAGCGATTCTCTTGCCTCAGCCTCCCCAGTAGCTGGGACCACAGGCACCAGCCACAACGCCCCGCTTTTGTTGCAGTTTGGCCAGGGCCGGGTTTGAACCCACCACCCTTGGTATATGGGATCAGCGCCCTACTCACTGAGCCACTGGCGCCGCCCATAACATATTTATTTTTAACACAAACATATTTAAAAGAACATTTTCAACCAATAGACAGAAATAATGTGTTTCCACAAAAATACTTCAAAATTCCTAGAGAAAAGTATTTTATGTTCAGCGCGTTTATTGAGAAAAAAATAGATAACATCACATCTAAAAGCAAACATAAGAATACGAATGTAACATCAAATGCAAAAATTATGTTTTTCTTTCTTTTTTTTTTGAGACAGAGCCTCAAGCTGTCACTCTGGGTAGAGTGCAGTGGCATCACAGCTCACAGCAACCTCCAACTCCTGGGCTCAAGAGATTCTCCTGCCTCCGCTTCCCAAGTAGCTGGGACTACAGGCGCCCGCCACAACACCCGGCTATATTTTGGTTGCAGCCATCATTGTTGTTTGGCGGGCCCAGGCTGGATTAGAACCCACCAGCTCTGGTGTACGTGGCTGGCGCCTTAGCCGCTTGAGCCACAGGCACCGAGCCTATGTTTTTCTCTTTAATAACATTTCCCTCTGGAGACTTGCACAGGAACAGAACCTGATGCTTTTCCTTTCATCGTGTGTCCTAGCCTACTGTTCACGCTCAGATGAAGTGAGGCAGAGCTGTGAAAAAAAAAAATGATACTGGTATCACTGAATTAAGTAGGTGTCAAAGTGAGGTTCAGTTTTTCCAGATTCATTTATTCATTCAGTGTAGATTTATCCAGCACCGTGCAAGTTTCAGGAGATTTAGTGTGAGCAAGGCAGAGTTGGGTCATGCCTTTGTGGGACTGGGATTCAGAATCTGTTGATTAAGACACAGATTATTGGGCAGCTCCCGTGGCTCAGTGAGTAGGGCACTGGCCCCTTATACTGAGGGTGGCGGGTTCGAACCCAGCCCCAGCCAAATTGCAACAAAAAAAATAGCCGGCCGTTGTGGCGAGTGCCTGTAGTCCCAGCTACTCAGGAGGCTGAGGCAAGAGAATCATCTAAGCCCAAGAGCTGGAGGTTGCTGTGAGCTGTGATGCCACAGCACTCTACTGAGGGTGACAAGGTGAGACTCTGTCTCTAAAAAAAGGAAAAAAAAGACAGATTATTTCCCCCAGAAGCCAGCATCTTACATGGATCTCCTTAACTCCCCTTTCAGCTTCTTCTGCCTTTACTTGACTTACCCCTGGCCTAGAACAGGCTTTTCTTCCTAACTTCTCTCTTCTGTTAAAGCCCTTTCCCCATGACCCACGTGTTCACATTCTCCCCACTCTCTGGGAATCTGCTCACTTGCCTCTTTGCCAGCCGTTCCTGGTCCTTTCTCATCCCATGGTATAGAGAAACCCACCTCCCTGTCCCTCAAACTCCCGATTCTTCGTAAAGCTCATCAGCCCTCTTTGATTGCATTTAGAGCTTTCTGTACCATAATCTCATCACAGATGCTCCTCGGCTCACAGTGGGGTTATGGCTTGATAAACTCAACTACATTAACTCCAAAAAGCATTGACTACACCTTACCTACCAAACATCATGGGTGAGCCTGGCCTGCCTTCACACGTGCTTAGGACACTTAACATTAGCCTATGGTTGAGCAAAATCACCTCACATAAAGCCTATTTTATAAAGAAGTGAATCATACTACTGGCTCAGGAAAGGAAGCAAAACTCAAAATTTGAATTACAATTTCTACTGAATTTGTTATCACTTTCATACCAGACAAATCGTAAGTAGGGCACTGGCTATATTTGCAGACACTCCTTATCCCCCCCGTAGACTGTGAATGACCTCAGGACAGGGTACGAGGCCATTTATTCCTGTTATTGCACCTGTCACAGGACCCTGAATCTGATAGATGCTGCTTAGGGGATGAATAAATTAATGAATGAATTTAGGCAAATCACTTACCCTCATTTACTCTGATTTGAAAAGTGAGCTGGGGTGCAAATGCCAACATTCCAGTTCCGTAATTGTTTGCAGTGACAACTTTTCATCCTGTTTTCCCATAAAGATTTAAGGACATAATTAACTATATTTCAATCTTGTATGGAAGTCTGGATCCATAACCTTGAACTTCAAGAATGTGGAATGACCTTTTCTGGCCCTTAGTTCCCGCCTTCACCAGACCCAACCCATCTTCAGCCAGACAATAATGAAGCGAGGGACGTTAACCCTGAAGGTCATCTTCCTTGAATGTAGAAGTCCCTCTCTCTCTCATTCCCTTTCCCTCAAGTCTCAAACTGCCGCCTTTTCGGATGCCCTCCCGATCACACTGTGTACTCTCTCCACAGATCTGTTCCTCTTCCCTAGCCAGAGTCAGCCCCTCACACATCCAAACGTCATCAAGTTACAGTTCACACTTTTCCTAAAACCCATCATGTACTCACATAATGTTGCTCTTCAGAAAGTTTTTCCCTGTGTCTCTGCATCCTAAAAAATGTCCCCAGCCTTCACAATTCAACTTACTGCCTTCTTCTCCCCTCCGAATGCTTCCCTGACCTCTCCAGTACAAGTCTTGCTTGGGTCTCCTGTAACAGGTATCTCTTTTAAGGCTTTTCATTCTTTCTTTCTTTCTTTTTTTTTTTTTTTTTGTAGAGACAGAGTCTCACTTTATTGCCCTCGGTAGAGTGCTGTGGCGTCTCAGCTCACAGCAACCTCCAACTCCTGGGCTCAGGCGATTCTCCTGCCTCAGCCTCCGGAGTAGCTGGGACTACAGGCACCTGCCACAATGCCCAGCTATTTCTTTGTTGCGGTTTGGCCAGGGCCAGGTTTGAACCTGCCACCCTCGGTACATGGGGCTGGCACCCCACCTGCTGAGCCACAGGCGCCGCCCTCTTTTAAGGCTTTTCACGTTAGTATCCAGTCTTGTTACTTGGCACGTGCTGGTCTGCCCCCTGGAAGCCATTAGTTACCTGTGGGTAGGAACTGTGTCTTACTTTTGTAATATTGAGAGGTGGTTCAGCTTCTGGGGTCACCTTCAGAATCTGCACTTAGTCTTGAATTTGAATCCTTCCTCTACCACCTGCTAGTTGTGTGACCCTGGACAAATCCCTCAACCTTTCCACCTCTTGGTGAATAATAATGATAACACCAAAGGTATCATAATAATAGCACTACTTGGAGGCGTCCGTAGCTCAGTGGGTAGGGCGCCGACCACATATACCGAGGCTGGTGGGTGCAAGCCCAGTCTGGGCCTGCTAAACAACAGTGACAACCAAAAAATAGCCTGGTGTTGTGGCGGGCGCCTGTAGTCCTGGCTACTCAGGAGGCTGAGGCAAGAGAATCGTGTAAGCCCAAGAGTTTGAGGTTGCTGTGCGCTGTGATGCCACAGAAGTCTACCAAGGGTGACAAAGTAAGACTCTGTCTCACAAAAAAACAAATAATAATAATAATAGCAATACTTGCTTCAGCAGGAGATTGTAAATTTAGATACAATGTATATAAACCACTTCTCATGGCCTGTCTGTTACACACCAGGAATATCATTGATACCTCCTCTATTTCTCCCACAGCGCCTTACCCTTAGTTGGTACTCAAACATGTTTGTAGATCAAATAAATGAGAGGCAGGTTTATGAGTTCAGAGTGTTGTAAAAATTACATCTCCTTGAATAAGAAACTGAAGAATGGGGCGGCGCCTGTGGCTAAAGGAGTAGGGCGCTGGTCCCATATGCCGGAGGTGGAGGGTTCAAACCCAGCCCCGGCCAAAAACCACAAAAAAAAAAAAAAAAAAAAAAAGAAACTGAAGAATGTCTCTTACTTTGGCAGAGAGCCAGAAGCCAGAAAAAGATTGAAGCGGAGCTATAGCTTGCCAAGATAATACAAATAGACAAACATGGCTCGGCGCCTGGGCTCAAGCAGCTAAGGCGCCAGCCACATACACCTGAGCTGGCGGGTTCGAAACCAACCCCGGGCTGCCAAACAACAATGACGGCTGCAACAAAAAATAGCCAGGCATTGTGGTGGGCGCTTGTAGTCCCAGCTACTTGGGAGGTGGAGGCAGGAGAATCGCTTGAGCCCAGGAGTTGGAGGTTGCTGTGAGCTGTGATGCCACAGCACTCTACCCAGGGCAACAGCTTGGGTCCAAAAAAAAAGTCTATTAAAAGTGAATAAAGGCCATGAATGGTGGCTCATGCCTATAATCCCAACACTCTGGGAGGCCAAGGCGGATGGACTGCCTGAGCTCATGAGTTCAAGACCGAGACCCCATCTCTAAAAAACGACAAAAAACATACAAACAAAAAAAGAAATAGAAATGTATTTCACTGCTATTATTTCTCTCAACCATTCAGAAGGAGAATGATTTTAAAGGTAAAATTATTAAGAAAAGAAAAAAAATCTTAAAAACCCAAATCAAGGGCAGTGACTGTGGCTCAACAGAGTAAGGCACCGGCTCCATATGCCAAAGGTGGTGGGTTCAAACCCAGTCCCAGCTAAAAAAAAAAACCCAAATCAAATGCTCCAAATCAAGTTACCTTGACTTTCTTTTCCATTTAGAAATTAGGCAGGCTAGTCCCACACAACACTGGCAATTTATGAATAATGCTTTAATTCAAACAGACCGGAAAGCAGGGATTTTGTTTGTCTAAGGATCAAGTTCTATCCAAGGGCTCACAGGCACTGATGCCGGCAGAGATTGAGATGAGAGATCTGAATCATCTATAATTCAAACACCCCCCGGAAGGGTGCAGGAAAATGAAACTGACTCCATCCTTGTCAGAGAAAGTGATTCCTGCAGAAACTGCTTTTTTTATGTTTCTAATTAGAAGGAGTTGAGGTTGGTGTTGGTAAAGTTGGGAAGAAAGCAGTCACAGGGACACGGCAATGGGCTACAGCCTGCAGGAAAAAAACGGTGTGGGGTGACAACGGAAAGAATGGGCGATGAAGAAGTAGCAAAACCCTGCCCTAGACCTTAGCAAGAGGCAGGAAGCCAGCCGTAGCTGCCCCGGCCTGTCAACACAGCCCCAGGGTCTGTGCGACCTCACATATTGTTGATTTCAGTTGAAATCACAGATCCAGAGAGAACACCAAAAAAGACACAAAGTGAACACCCTTCAGCCCTTGCCTCCAGATCGTACATTCCTGTCTGTTAGGAATTCAGGTCCAACAGACATGCTTTAGGAAGCTTTAGATCTTCTGTGAGACCTTCCTGTTGCCTTTGCCAAAGCCAGAAGTCATCACTGAAGTCTTATCGCCACCAGCATCAGATGACCTCCACTGTCACAAGCTGTGTTAGCCACTGGGGTATGAGGGTGAGCTAAATGAATATCTTTCCTTTCCTTTTCCTTCCCTTCCTTCCTTCCTTCCTTCCTTCCTTCCTTCCTTCCTTCCTTCCTTCCTTCCTTCCTTCCTCCCTCCCTCCCTCCTTCCTTCCTTCCCTCCCTCCCTCCTTCCCTCCTTCCTTCCTTCCTTCCTTCCTTCCTCTCTCTCTCTTCTTTCTTTCTTTTTTAATTAAATCATAGCTGCATACATTGATATGATCATGGGGCATCATACACTAGCTTCATAGACCATTTGACACATTTTCATCACACTGTTTTCTTTTCTTTCTTTCTTTCTTTTTTTTTTTGAGACAGAATTCTCACTCTGTCACCCTGGGTGGAGTGCAGTGGCATCATAGCTCATAGCAAACTCAAACTCGCACACTTCAGAGATTCTCTTGCCTCAGCCTCCCAAGTAGCTGGGACTACAGGTGCCTGCTACAACACCCAGCTTTTTTTTAGTAGAGAGGGCGTCTTGCTCTTGCTCAGGCTGGTCTCAAATCATCTACCAGCTCGGCCTCCCAGAGTGCTGGGATTACAGGTGTGAACTACCATGCCCAGCCCAATAACTATGTCTTTTTTTTATTTGTTGCAGTTTGGCCGGGGCTGGGTTTGAACCCGCCACCCTCAGCCTATGGGGCCAGGGCCCTACCCACTGAGCCACAGGTGCCTCCTAACTATGTCTTCTTTAGGAATAGATAGACCAACAGAAAGAAGTTTGAAGTTGGATGGTGCAGACGCTGCTTTTTGCCTAATCAAGGTCTACTCCCTTTCTCTTACCTAACAGAAGCCATGGCGAGAGCCTATCTCACAACAACCTTAGACTCCTGGGTTTAAGTGATCTTCCTGCTTCAGCCTCCCAAGTAGCTAAGACGACAGGTGCCCATCACAACACCTGGCTAATATTTCTATTTTTAGTAAAGATGAAGTAGCACTCTCAATTCTGTCCAATCAAAACAGAATGCCAGCCTCATACATAATTTTAAATTTTCTAGTAAATTTTTTTTAAAAATGCTTTAAAAAGAGTAAAAAGAAACAGGCATGATTGCAACTCATGCTGCCTGCATAAAATATTCAAATAAACACGTAACAAACTTGAAAAAGAAGGACAAAAATGGAGGGCTCATATTTCTTGATTGCAAAACTAACTACATCAGTGTTCTCTCACCAAATGGGCACGATGTAAGGGTACAGGGCACACCTTCTACGTGAGGGACACAACTATAACAGGGACCTTACCTAACAAATGCAAACATTATAGCCTCAACTTTCGTACCCTCATAAGAATCTGAAATTTAAAAAGAAAACTGACCACAAAGCTACAACAATCAGGAGCTTGGTACTGGACACAACTTAAAAGTCTATTGAAGGATGATGACTGGGTAAGAAAAAAGTGTGGTATATATAGACAGTGGAATATTATTCAGCCATGAAAAAGGAGATCTTGCCATTTGCAAGAACATGGATGAACCTAAAGGACAAAAAGACATTATTCTAACTGAAGGAAGAAAATGGTGGGATCGTTCTTACACGTGGAATTAAAAAAAAAATCAAATACATAGAAGAGGGTAGCATGGTGATTAGCAAAGGTAGGGGTTGGGGGAAAGAATGGAGAAATGCAAGTTAGAGAGTTGTGGTCATGGAGAATGAACACAAGTCTGGGTATCCAATGTATAATATGAGGGCTACAGGTAATGATATTCTTTCAAATACTGAAAATTTGCTAAGGGTAGATTTTACGTGGCCTTACCCCCTACACACACACACACACACACACACACACACACACACACAGAGTAACTATGTGAGATGATGGATCTGTTTTTTTTTTTAATTTTTAAATTGTTTCAGATTAATTGAGGGTACAATGAATTAGATTAGATTGTTTGCATTTGTTAAGTGAAGTCCCTCTTATAATTGTGTCCCACCCCAAGAGGTGTGCCGTACACCCTAACATTATTACCTCCCCTTTCCCCGCTCCCTCATTTCCCTGCCCCCACCCCACCTTGGATTGATTTGAATTTTTCTCTTATGTGGGCGTGTATTAGACCATCTACTGGCTTCATATTAGAATTGAGTACGTTGGATTCTTGCTTCTCCATTCTTGTGATACTTTACCAAGAAGAAGGTGTCCCAACTCTATCCAGGTTAATACAAAAGATGTAAAGTCTCCAGAGATATGGATATATGTTAATTGGCTTGACTCATTTAACCACATATATGTATACAAAAACATATGAGGGCAGCACCTGTGGCTCAAAGGAGTAGGGCGCCGGCCCCATATATTGGAGGTGGGGGGTTCAAACCTGGCCCCGGCCAAAAAAAAAAATATATCATATGGTTCATCTTAAATATTTACAATTAAAGAGTGTGGTGTTGGTATAAGGACAGACGCAGACCAATGGAATAGAATCGAGAGTCCAGAAATAAACTCATTCACTTATGGTCAGTTGATTTTCGACAAGGTTGCCAAGCCATTCAACAGGGAAAGAATAGTCTTTTCAACAAATGGTGCTGATGTAATCAGATAACCACACGCAGAGGGTGAGGTTGGACCCCTACCTCTCGCATATACATAAAATTTAAATCAAAGGGGGCGGCGCCCGCAGCTCAGGGGGTAGGGTGCTGGCTATATACACAGAGGCTGGTGGGTTCCAACCTGGCCCAGGCCTGCTAAACAACAATTAAAATTGCAACAGAAAATGCCATGACAATTGCAGGCACCTGTAGTCCTAGCTACTTGGGAGGCTGAGGCAAGAGAATCGCTTAAGCCCAAGGGTTTGAGGTTGCTGTGAGCTGTGACTCCACAGCACTCTACCCAGGGTGACAGCTTGAGACTTACAAAAAAAAAAAAAGTTTAACTCAAAGTGGACTGAATTCCTAAGAGTAAGAGCTGCAACCATAAAACTCATACTGGGAAACACGGCAGGAAATCTTCACGAACTTGGATAGGCAGTAGTTTCTTAGACGTGACAACAAAAGCAAAAGCAACTAAAGAAAAAAACAAAACCGGTAACCGGGACTTCAGTAAAATGGAAAACTATGCATCAAAGAGCTTTATCCAGATAGTGCAAGGCAACTCAGACGCTGGGAGAAAATATTTGCAAAACATATATCTGATAAGGGTCCAGCTTCCAGAATATATAGGAAACTCTTACAAGTCAACAATAAAAATTAATAGACCAAATTTTAAAAATACAAAACATTTGGACAGACATTTCTCCAAAGAAGAGGTACAAATGACCAATCAAAACCTGATGGGGGGCGGCACCTGTGGCTCAGTGAGTCGGGTGCCGGCCTCATATACCAAGGGTGGTGGGTTTGAACCCTGCCCCTGCCAAATTGCAACAACAACAAAAAATAGCTGGGTGTTGTGACAGGGACCTATAGACCCAGCTACTCGGGAGGCTGAAGCAAGAGAATAGCCTAAGCCCAAGAGCTGGAGGTTGCTGTGAGCTGTGACACCTCGGCACTCTACCAAGGGAGACAAAGCGAGACTCTGTCTCCAAAACCAAAAAACCTGATGAGATGTTCAACATCATTGTCATTAGGGAATTGCAGATCAAAACCACTATGAGATACCACTTCACGCCCACTGGGATGGCCGTCCTAAAAAAGTCAGACAATAATAATGGCTGGCAAAGATGTGGAACCATTAGAGCCCTCATGCACTGCTGATGAGAATGGAACGCGGGCAGCTGCTTTGAAAAACAGCTTGGCAGCACCTCAAAAAGCTAAACGTGGTGTTACTCTATGACCTGGAAGTTCTGCTTCTAGATATATACCCAAGAAAATCGGAAACATATGTCCACACAGAAATTTGCACACAAATCGTGGCTGCAGCATCATACTTCAGAGCCAAAAATGCAAATTATTCAATCATAAAACAGAATAAAGCGCTGACACAAACTTCTGTAAGAATGAGCCTTGAGAACATTACGCTAGGTGAGAGAAGCCAGGCGCAAAAGCCTCACAGTGTATGGCTTCGTTTATATGAATTAGCCAGAACAGCAAATCAAGTCCGTAGAGACAGAAGGTAGATTAGCGGTTGCCTGTTCTGGAAGCAAAGAAATGCAGAGACATTGCAAATGGGTTGGTGAACATTTTCTTTCTTTCTTTTTTTTTTTGCAGTTTTTGGCTGGGGCTGGGTTTGAACCCACCACCTCCGGCATATGGGGCCGGCGCCCTACTCCTTTGAGCCACAGGTGCCGCCCATTTTTTCTGTGATTCTTTTTGGGGGGAGTGATAAAAATTGTCTACAGTTTCAGTGATAGCTGTGTAACTATGCATAGGCTACAAATCACTGCATTGTATACCTTAAAGGAGTGATTTTATAGCCTTCAACTTATACTTTAGTTTAGTTGGGGTTTTTTGGGTTTTTTTTTTTTTTGCAGTTTTTGGCCAGGGCTGGGTTTGAACCCACCACTTCCAGCCTATGGGGTCGGCGCCCTACTCTGTTTTCGTTTTTTTTTTTTTTTAGAGACAGAGTCTCACTTTGTCGCCCTCGGTAAAGCACTGTGCCATCACAGCTCACAGCAACCTCCAGCTCTTGGGCTTAGGCAATTCTTGCCTCAGCCTCCCGAGTAGCTATACTTTAGTTTTTAAAACTGCAAAGATGGCTCAGCGCCTATGGCTCAAGTGGCTAAGGCACCAGCCACATACACCTGAGCTGGCGGGTTCGAATCCAGCCTAGGCCCACCAAACAATGACGGCTGCAACCAAAAAATAGCCAGGTGTGTGGCAGGCGCCTGTAGTCCCAGCTACTTGGGAGGCGGAGGCAGGAGACTCGCTTGAGCCCTGGAGTTGGAGGTTGCTGTGAGCTATGATGCCACAGCACTTTACCCAGGGTGACAGCTCGAGGCTCTGTCTCAAAAAAAAAACTGGAAAGACAATCAAATCTCTATCGCTGACTCAGGAGATTGTAAGTTTGTGAACTCATCCTAGAAAAAGTGCTACATACCACATTGATGAATATCACCATGGTCACCTTCAAAGTACCAATGAATATCACCACGGTCACCTTCAAAGTACCCCTCTTAGGAAGGTATGCACCTAGTCCACCCTTCAAAGCAATTTTGGAACTCTTTCTGGAATGGCCCTAGATGAGGTCAACAATTGAGTTCATGAACTCATCCTAGAAATAATGCTTTGAAGGATGAAGGGTGCTAACGTCGGTGCATAACTTTCCAAGGGCAGTACTCCGAAGGTGACCTCAGTGATGTTCAGCAATGAGGCATGTAGTACTTTGTCTATGATGTACTTGAACTTAATTGTCCTACCTCATATGTATGATGTGTGTATCTACTGAAAGAGAGAAGAAACTCTACATACTAAAAAACTGAATACATCATCTTTTTCTGCACATGTTGGAGCACATATGGAAAAAATATTCACAAAAAAAAAACAACAGACCATTAATTAGGCCATAAAAGAAACCTCAATAAATTCCAAGGGAACAGGATCATACACCTCCTCTGGGCCATGTCCTTCAGCTGTACTACAATGAAATGAGAATTTAATAATAAAGGATGGCCACAAAAATACCATATGTCTGGAAAACTAAATATTATTAAGAAACAACCATAGGTGTACAAGAAATAAAAAAGGGAAATTAGGAAATTCTTAGAGCTGAATGATAAGGAAAATGTTTTTCCATGGCGGCGCTAATAATCCAATCAGAATTATTTCCATCACAATGGTGCTTCAGTGGTGTTTCAGCAAATCTGAACCTGAAATGCCATGATTTTTTAAAATTGAAGCTATAAGAAATTTGGATTTTTTTTAAAGAGATCAAACTGTGGTGCCCTTGGCCCAGTCATCCAAGAGTCTGATTTTTTTTTCTTCCTTAAAAAATCAGTAATTTTCTGTATTCGGTGAAGAAAGAATGAAGTGTTGTTGGGAATGATGAACACATTCAAATGCTTAACTCGACAAAAAGAAATGCTTCTCATGCCAAGGGAAACCAGAGAGGAGAGAGGAATCCAGCCTCAGCTGCCTTCTGAGCAGACCCAGAATCTCCCAGCTTTGTGTGGACACTAAGGAGGACCTGGGCTAACTTGTTCTAGCTACATCTTCAGAACCACCTGACTGAGCCACCCAACATTTGCTGCCATTTTCCATGACACAAATTGTGCATTAGGAATTTCTAAGTTATCAATAGTATAGGAGTGGGTAAGTGTTGTTTTAACTGGCCAGGCATTATGCCCCACTTTGGTTGATAACAGCATCCCACGTTTTCTTTGGGAAATGACTCCTCCCTGCTCCCACACTCTGCGGTCCACGTGGCTCCCAAGCTTGAGGGATGACTACAAATCCAGGCCTGTCCAATGGGTCCAGCATTTCCAGGGCACAGCAATCGGTTTAGGTCTGGGATGGGGGAGCGATCTGCCACTTGGAAGATCTTTGCAGGGTTTGGTGGCAGACACTCTCTGTCCTTGTGAGAGCATCAGCGGTGCAATATGGTAAGGCTGCAGCAGCTTGGGGTCATCTTTCCCACCACGTGGGCTGAAGACCCAGAATGAAAACAACTCAGGGAAAGCAAAACAGAATAGGGAGCCCAGAGATAAAGGGGGATTTGTTCCTGATGACATCATTTGGGCACCTAGATTCAGCCATGCCTAAAATTAGATGTATCCCTGAATTTTTCTAATTATGCAAGTCAATCAATTCCTTTTTAAAAACCTAAGCTAATTTGAGATTTATCACTTGCAATAGGAAGAGGGCTGGCCAATATTGAAACTAATAAAAAATAAAAAAACAAACCAACTGGATTTGGAATCAGATTTTGTTTCTTCTTATCCATCACCAACAAAATACAGATACTTTCTCTTTTTTTTGAGATAGAGTCTGATTTTATCGCCCTTGGTAGAGTGCTGTGCTGTCACACAGCTCATAGCAACCTCCAACTCCTGGGCTTAGGCGATTCTCTTGCCTCAGCCTCCCAAGTAGCTGGGACAACAGGTGCCGGCCACAATGCCCAGCTATTTTGTGGTTGTAGTTGGCCCGGGCTGGATTTGAACCCTCCAGATCCAGTGTATGTGGCTGGCTCCCTGGCCGCTGAGCTACAGGTGCCAAGCCCAGATGCTTTCTTAAGAGAAGGGGCGGTATTGTATTGCTTCACTAATACAAAGAACTATTATTCTTAATTTTAAAATATGTTTTATTTTGTCTAAATAAAGAAATGTAGCGATTTTTTTTTTTTTTTGTAGAGACAGAGTCTCATTAGGTCACTTTCAGTAGAGTGCTGTGACATCACAGCTCACAGCAGCCTCCAATTCTTGGGCTTAGGCAATTCTCTTTCCTCAGCCTCCCAAGTAACTGGGACTACAGGCGCCCGCCACAACGCCCGGCTATTTTTTCTGTTGCAATTTGGCCAGGGCTGGTTTTGAACCTGCCACCCTCAGGTATATGGGGCCGGCGCCTTACTCAATGAGCCACAGGCACCACCTGAAATGTAGTGAATTTTT
Organism: Nycticebus coucang; assembly: GCF_027406575.1. Classification (NCBI taxonomy): domain Eukaryota; kingdom Metazoa; phylum Chordata; class Mammalia; order Primates; family Lorisidae; genus Nycticebus; species Nycticebus coucang. The sequence continues at coordinate 9,713,408 of NC_069801.1, read as the reverse complement.
AAAATACAATGATGTAAACTTGGAAAGCTGCTGTGCATGAAAACCCCATTAAATACTTGGAAGATGGGGCTGGTTGGGGAAAGACTGAGGCTTTTTCCTCGTGTCCCCACCCTTCCTTCCGCAATGATCGGCAACATTTCAGTTCAGTATGGAAGTATGCATCTTGATCATTGGAATTAGCTCCTTTGGCACAGTCTGGGAGAAAACTTCAAACACGCAGGAGCACAGTGAGACCTTGACTCTTGCAAACGTACTGGCTCTTTGCACTGATTTGGGGGCACTTTGGGGGTGTTCTTTAGAGCTGCCATCAACAAATTGGCCACCATGCACACTCTCTCCTCTCGGAGAGAATATTACAAAGAAAAGAATACAGGACCAAATAAAAGAACAGAGTATGTGTATTAAATTCTGAGCATATCTGTATGCCCTAGTGCTTTTTTAACAGGGCAAAAGCCGATTATATATCAACATTAAAAGAGTGAACGTACCATCTAACTTAATGAGAATTTTATTTTTTTATTTTTATTTTTTATTATTTTAGTTTTATTTTTTTGCTGTGGTTTGGCCACGGCCGGGCTTGAATCTGCCACCCTTGGTATGTGGGGCAGGCACCCCACTCCCTGAGCCACAGGCGTGGCCCTTAATGAGAATTGTAAACCTCTTCTTGCAGCACCCTCATTTGCACTTGAAAAAAGCTGTCAGTCAATATTGTTTTTTTCTGACTGGAGAGATGATTCCTTTGGAAAGCTATGTGTTTCTTTTTTGGGCTACAACATGCTTCACAACTTAAAAGCGCTCGTCTTCCTGAAATCATGTGGGCTTCATTTTTCAAGCCTTGAATTAGAAGGATGTTGCCCTGGATAAAAATATATCCATGGGGGTTAGGATTATGTGCAACTCAAAAATGTTAACCTGGTTCATTTGGTGGCAGGGCAGCAAGTTGGGGCTGATAGGTGTTCTAATGCTTAGTTTCAGAAACCATAATTGTTTTGGTTAAGGTATTCTTTTCCTGACAGTTCAGCAGGTCTCCCAAGTGTGATCATCAAATTGGTAGAGACTGGCTCAGCGCCCATAGCACAGTCGTTACGGCACCAGCCACATACACCAAGGGTGGAGGGTTCCAACCCCGCCCAGGCCAGCTAAACGAGTACAACAAAAAAATAGCCGGGTGTTGTGGCGGGCGCCTGTAGTCCCAGCTACTTGGGAGGCTGAGGCAAGAGAATGGCTTAAGCCCAAGAGTTTGAGGTTGCTGTGAGCTGTGACGCCACAGCACTCTACCAAGGGTGACATAGTGAGACTGTCTCAAAACAAAAACAAAAACAAAACAAATTGGTAGAGACTGACCCCCCTCCACCTAAAAAATCAATTCTATGTCATAGTGAAACCTATTGCTCAGGTTTTTCTTTAAAAAAGAAAGCGTTAAGAATAAACAAACCCCAGGATTCCTGAGAATATCCACAAGGTGTAAGCAGAAGAATCTAAATCAATCTGAATTTAATGATTTCTATTCTATTAAATATTAATAAGAGAAGTTCCCAACCCAATGACTTTAACCCTTTCTATGTAGTACATTCTCTGCACTGACCCCAGGGTTAAGACATATCATAACTCATTAATAGAATTGCCATCCAGACATTGTAGCTTACACCTGTAATCCAAGCACATTGGGAGACTGAAGTGGGAGAGGGGGGAAGAATCACTTGAGATCGAGAGTTCGAGACTATCCTCGGCAACATAACAAGATCCCATCTCTGAATTTTTTTTTTTTTAAAGCTGGGTGTAAAGGTGTGCACCCGTAGTCTCAGCTACCAGAAAGGCTGACAGGGGAGTATTGCTTGAGTCCAGGAGTTCAAGGCCACATGAGCTATGACAGTGCTGCTGCAGTTTGGCCTGGGTGACAGAGGGAGGACTCTGTCTCAAACAAACAAACAAAAATACCCCAGAAAACATATTTTTCCTTTTTCCTTGCTTTAATAACAAGTAGCAGATGCTGTGTATGTGAGTGGGTGTACTCTTAATATTTTAATTCTTAATTTAATTTGAGTTGGCTTTGTCAATTTCGTTTGGCAGGTGGCAGTGACAGGTGGCTTGGAGCCTGGGGCACACACAATCTCACCTGGTGTTTCTCTCCAGTTTCCCTTAAGGACTCCCCAGTTAGTGCTCATGCTGAAGAGCCTTGAACTCTCTAAGTCACAAGCTCTGCGCTCCCTAACGTGGCAATGGTGTTGACTGCTGCTGTCAGCTATCATAAAATTGGAAAATAGCAGAGGCTGGGAATACCAGTCTCCTCCTCACTCTGGGGCTAGTATGTTCCCATTTGTCACACCTGTTGGTGTCCACGTTGTGCAGTAATACCCTCACACTTCCAGCCCCACCTCTATTCTCCATCCGGGCCTTGGACCAAGTTGGCCTTTAGCATGGGTTAACATCCATCCCCGCCCCCAAGCCTCCCACCCCTACTCCTGCCACACCCATAGCCTTAACCCCAGAAAGTTTGTAATTCTCCCAGTCCAAGGTTCTTAAAAATAATATGTTGTGCTGGGGAAGGTGGCCCACACCTGTAATCTTAGCACTCTGGGAGGCTGAGACAGAATGGATGGCTTGCGCTCAGGAGTTCCAGACAAGCCTGAGCAAGAACAAAACCCCATCACTACTAAAAATAGAAAAATTATAGGCAGCGCCTGTGGCTCAACAGAGTAGGGTGCTGGCCACATATGCCGGAGGTGGCGGGTTCAAATCCAGCCCCGACCAAAAAAAAAAAGAAAAGAAAAAATCGCCACTTGGGAGGCTGAGACAAGAAAATCACTTGAGACCAAGACTTTGCTGTGAGCTATGACACCATGCCACTCTACCCAGGGCAACAGTCAGACTGTCTCAAAAAAAAAAAAAAATATATATATATATATAGCAATACTATATATGGTATGTATGTATACTAAATATTTAGTGATCACTATATATACATTGTATATGCATCTGTGTGTGTGTATACTGTGTGGTGTAATAACCATGGTCTTTGAAATATGACACAACTTTGCGACTTCCCCACAGCTCCCACTTTGCAAAGTATTGTTAAGGACCAGAAATAAACTTGGGGGTCCCCAGAATGAGGGTCAATTTCATAAGCCCTGGTTTTTTGTTTGTTTGAAGAGGCAGAAATGACATTGGCATAACGTCTTCTTTTTTAACACTTCTACCCTGAGGCAGTCACCGAGTATCGGTTTTCAGCTGATCCCTCCTAATCCAGAACGTTCTGTTCCTTTCCCCGCCCGCAGCGCTGTCCGTGCGGGGGAAGGCGCCCCCTGGTGGCCACCCAGAAGAAGCGCTGCTGTTCATTTCTGTTTATTTGGAGCTTTTTAAACGTGAAAAATTACTCCTGACCTGGATGCTGTGAGGTGTGTTCGGAGAGAGCTGAGGTTACAGGAGAGGGAAAATGGAGCATACCTTCAGGGAATTAAGGTGTCCATCCTGTCTCAGTTTGCCAGGGACTAAGGGATTGCCCAGGACTCTGAACTTTCTAAAGTTCTAAACTTGCTAAAATCCAGCGAGTCGTAGACAAACCAGATCCAAGTCCATCCCTCCAGGTTAATTCCATTTGCTCTGTTGCTCTCTGGGCAGAGGCCAGACCCTAAGGATTAAAATTCAGGGCCAGTGGTTTGAATGGAAGCAAGGATAGAAAACGCTGCGATTTCCTGCGAGGATGGGGGCCCTGGGGTCAGAGACACGGGGCGGCGGTGGGGCAAGTTGGAGGAAGTTACTCACCTAAGGACACTAGGTCCTTCAGTTGGGTCTAAACGCTGTTTCATCTCAGGGCCTCCAGGAATTGGGCTTCATCCAAACAAAGCCCTGTGCAGGTGTATGAACTATGGATAATTTGTTTTCCTCTTTTGGCAAGATGATTGCAAGGAGGTTCCTCTCTCCACCAGGGATCTGACAGGCACCCTGTCACATCCCCAAGGGATGAAAGGGGAAACCCAAGTTGTCCTTTCCCTCCCCCAGTTCTTCACTGCCTTAAAATCAGTATCATCTTAACTAATCACTAGAAGCTAAGAGGATAGTGACAGTTCCCTTGGCACAGTACAGAGCAGGCCCTGTGTCCTACAGAAATCGGAAAGAAGGCTAAGAACAGAGGTCTTCAATCATCTGGGCTGGAAATTGGCCAGGTAATGCTCACCACCCAGGTTCGGGGGTTTTAAAGAATGAAACACAGCAGCTGGCCAACCTGTTTAATATCACTTTCCAAATTCCCCAGATGTTGCCTGTGTTGCTCCAAGGAGGCTGCCTTTGCAAAGACTTGCCCAGTTGGTCTTGCCCTGTGAATCACAGCTGATCAGATTGCATGGTACAAGAGGCTGGCTGTTTACTCCAAGACCGTGGGGTCTTCTATGGTAGAGCTGCAGAGAGGAAATTTCTTAGGTTACTACGGAAGAGCGGTATTCAGCTGGAGTGATTTTACTCCCCCTTGCTCCTCCCAGGGCTAAATGGCAATGTCTGAAGACACGTTGGTTTCTGCAACTTGCTGAGTATCACTGTCATCTAATAGGCAAGGTGAGAGGTGGGGGGTGCTGCTGACCGTCCTACAATGACAGGAAGAAAAAAGTACTCAGCCCCAAACACCAACGGTACTGAAATGGAGCAGCCTTGCAAAAGGGCACGTATCTATCGGGTTCTTTTGATCTTTTTTCCCCCTCAACATGGCGAAAGAACAACTCCATAGTGAATGGAGCACACGCCACCTTGTTACTCTGAGGGTAAGCTTAGAAATTTTTGTTATTGCAATAGACTCACATCTACCTTTTTCCAGAAATGTTGGACAAAACCAGGATATAGAATATACACCGTAAGCATGATGCTGAGAGACATAATCTCATCATCCATGGGAGCAACAAGAATTGAGTTATTCTAAATCAGTGTAGTTCGGGTAGCAGGACACAGTTTCAAATCCAAGCTCATAGATTTGTGCTCAAATGCAGAGGCTACCCAACAAGATGCCTCAAATTCGGAAGTGAAGTGCTGAGAAACCTCAATGTGTAGCCGCAAATCTGTGCTAATTTTCTTACTTTAAAAGCTCCAAGGGCGGCGCCCGTAGCTCAGTGGGTAGGGCGCTGGCCATATTCACCAATGCAGACGTGTTCGAACCCGGCCTCGGCCTGCTAAACAACAATAACAACCGCAACAAAAAAATAGACAGCCGTTGTGGCAGGTGCCTATACTCCCAGCTACTTGGGAGGCTGAGGCAAGAAGATTGCTTAAGCCCAAGAGTTAGAGGTTAGATGCCACGGCACTCTACCAAGGGCAACGAAGTGAGACTCTGTCTCAGAAAAAAAAAAAGTGAAAGCTCCTATAAGACCAGGCACAGTGGTTCACACCTGTAATCCTAGCATTTTGGGAGGCCAAGACAGATGGATTGCTTGAGCTCACAGGTTAAAGACTAGCCTGAGCAAGAGCGAGACCCCATCTCTACTAAAAATAGAAAAAATAGCCGATTATAATAGTGGGCACCTGCAGTCCCACCTACTCAGGAGGTTGAGGCAGAAGGATCTCTTGAGCCCAAGACTTTGAGAAGGCTGGAAGCTGTGACACCACAGCACTCTACCTAGGGCAGTAGACTGAGACTATATCTCAAAATAATGATAATAATAATAATTTTTTTAAAAGGCCAAGAAGGAGGGCCTGTGGCTCAGTGAGTAGGGCACCAGCCCAATATACCGAGGGTGGCGGGTTCAAACCTGGCCCCGGACAAACTGCAGCAAAAAAATAGCCGGGCGTTATGGCAGGCGCCTGTAGTCCCAGCTACTCGGGAGGCTGAGATAAGAGAATCGCCTAAGCCCAGGAGCTGGAGGTTGCTGTGAGTTGTGTGACGTCATGGCACTCTACCGAAGGCAGTAAAGTGAAACTCTGTCTCTACAAAAAAAAAAAAAAAAGGCCAAGTAGGAGATTTACAAAATGAGACTAAAAGCATCTTGTCACGTTTGAAAGTAAGAAAGTAAGAAAGCTTAAAAAAAAAAAAAGAATGATGGAAGTATGTCAAAGGATTATATACATGAGCTTAACGAAGATGTCTCAATGGCCAAAGCTGGAACAATTTCAGTAACAAAAATGAAGTAGACCTGGATTACAAACCAAAGCCCAAAAGAACTGCAGTAGAAGCTTCAGAGCTGACCACCTCTGTAAGCTGACCTAATTTCTGTAGACTGGACTTACACATAGTACCAGTACAGCAGGCCTCACGCCTCATGTTGACCAGTCTGTTCCAGTCCCTTGGGTGGTCAGCTTACAGAGGTTCTGCGGTAATTTGTGTAGATATTCCACCCATGGGAGGTCAAACACGACTCCCCAGTCTTTAAGTGTGAGTTCCTTGCAGAGTAACTTTTTTCCAAAGAAGAATGGAAAAGGCAAAGAAAAAAGAGTAAATTTATAGTGGAGACACCTGACAAGCGCTGCCTCTGCCAGGTGACCAAGGTCAACATCAACAGTGGTAACTCCTATTGATATTGATAGTACGTACCCTTGATAGGATGTGATAAGAAGGGCACCTCTGGGCGGCGCCTGTGGCTCAGTGAGTAGGGCGTGGGCCCCATATTCTGAGGGTGGCAGGTTCAAACCCAGCCCCGGCCAAACTGCAACAAAGAAAATAGCCGGGCGCTGTGGCGGGCACCTGTAGTCCCAGCTACTCGGGAGGCTGAGGCAAGAGAAGAGGTGCCCAAGAGTTAGAGGTTGCTGTGAGCCGTGTGACGCCATGGCACTCTACCCGAGGGCGGTACAGTGAGACTCTTGTCTCTACAAAAAAAATAAAAATAAAAAAAAAAGAAGGGCACCTCTGTGCTCTTCCTCCCAAAGACACAGGCCCCAGTCAAGTGTTTTCTCCCAGTCTGTGGCTTCTCTTCCTTGCTTAAAAAAAATAAGTTTTCATTACCTAGGTATATATCCATAAGTAATCTGTTGTTTAGTGTTTCTTTTTTTTTTTGTGGTTTTTGGCCGGGGCTGGGTTTGAACCCGCCACCTCCGGCATATGGGATGGGCGCCCTACTCCTTGAGCCACAGGCGCCACCCTAGTGTTTCTTATTTTAAAAATAAAATGCAATGAGGAGGACTCCCCGGGGAATTGAAGCAGCATCAAAAATACACTACTGGGACCTGATCAACTAAAAAGCTTCTGCACAGCCAAGAACACAGTAAGTAAAGCAAACAGACAGCCCTCAGAGTGGGAGAAGATATTTGCAGGTTATGTCTTCGACAAAGGTTTAATAACCAGAATCCACAGAGAACTCAAATGTATTAGCAAGAAAAAAACAAGTGATCCCATCGCAGGCTGGGCAAGGGATTTGAAGAGAAACTTCTCTGAAGAAGACAGGCACACAGCCTACAGACATATGAAAAAATGCTCATCATCCTTAATCATCAGAGAAATGCAAATCAAAACTACTTTGAGATATCATCTAACTCCAGTAAGATTAGCCCATATCACAAAATCCCAAGACCAGAGATGTTGGTGTGGCTATGGAGAAAAGGGAACACTTCTACACTGCTGGTGGGAATGCAGATTAATACGTTCCTTTTGGAAAGATGTTTGGAGAACACTTAGGGATCTAAAAATAGATCTGCCATTCAATCCTATAATTCCTCTACTAGGTATATACCCAGAAGACCCAAAATCACATTATAACAAAGATATATGTGCCAGAATATTTATTGCAGCCCAATTCATAATTGTTAAATCATGGAAGAAGCCCAAGTGCCCATCGACCCATGAATGGATTAATAAATTGTGGTATATGTACACCATGGATTAATAAATTGTAGTATATGTACACCATGGAATATTATGCAGCCTTAAAGAAAGATGGAGACTTTACCTCTTTCATGTTTACATGGATGGAGCTGGAACATATTCTTCTTAGTAAAGTATCTCAAGAATGGAAGAAAAAGTATCCAATGTACTCAGCCCTAGTATGAAACTAATTTATGGCTTTCATATGAAAGCTATAACCCAGTTATAACCTAAAAATATGGGGAAGGGGGAGAGGGAGGGGTGGGAGAATGGGCCGAGGGAGGGTGATTGGTGGGATTACACCTGCGGTGCATCTTACAAGGGTACATGTGAAACTTAGTAAATGTCTTAACACAATAACTAAGAAAATGCCAGGAAGCCTATGTTAACCAGTGTGATGAAAATGTGTCAAATGGTCTATAAAACCTGTGTATGGTGCCCCATGATTGCGTTAATGTACACAGCTATGATTTAATAATAATTTTTTTAAAAGTTGATAGAACAAGAAAAAAATAATAAAAATAAAATTCACATCATATACAATTTATCCACTTAAAGTGTACAGTTCTGTCTTTTAGTATATTCATAGCGGTATGCAACTGTCACCACAATCTAATTTCAGAACATTTTTTGTCCACCTAAGTAAAACTTAGTACCCATTAAGTCTGTCTCCATTTCCATGTTCTCACTCCCTGCAAGAAACCACTAATCCACTTTACATACATTAGGTAATTAATCCTCTCACTAATCTATAAAGTAAGAACCTGTATTATCTAAAGAAAGATGGAGGTAGAGGTGCCTGTGGCTCAGTCGGTAAGGCGCCGGCCCCATATACTGAGGGCGGTGGGTTCAAACCCAGCCCCAGCTGAACTGCAACCAAAAAATAGCTGGGTGTTGTGGCGGGCGCCTGTAGTCCAAGCTACTCGGGAGGCTGAGGCAAGAGAATCGCTTAAGCCCAGGAGTTGGAGGTTGCTGTGAGCTGTGTGAGGCCATGGCACTCTACTGAGGGCCATAAAGTGAGACTCTGTCTCTATTAAAAAAAAAAAAAAAAGATGGAGACTTTACCTCTTTCATGTTTACATGGATGGAGCTGGAACATATTCTTAGCAAAGTATCTCAGGAATGGAAGAAAAAGTATCCAATGTACTCAGCCCTACTATGAAGCTAAATTATAGCTTTCACATGAAGGCTATAACCCAACTATAGCACAAGACTATGAGGAAAGGGCCAAGGAAGGGGAAGGGAGGGGGGAGGTTAGGGCGGAGGGAGGGTGATGGTTGGGGCCACGCCTACGGTGCATCTTAGAATGGGTACAGGCGAAACTTACTAAAGGCAGAATACAAATGTCTACATACAATAACTAAGAAAATGCCATGAAGGCTACGTTGAACAGTTTGATGAGAATATTTCAGATTGTATATGAAACCAGCACATTGTACCCCTTGATTGCACTAATGTACACAGCTAGGATTTAACAATAAAAAATAAAATAAAATAAAATAAAATAAATTAAAAAAAAAAAAAAGAATCTGTATTATCCATACTCTCCACAGATGAGGCAGACGAGGCCCAGAGAGGTGAGAGTTTCACAGCTATTAAAGAGAAGAATCAACTACCCAATCGAAGGCAAGAATAGAGGACACAGCAAACTTTTCCTATAAAGGGCCAAACAGGAAGTATTTCAGCTTCACGGACGACCTGGTCTCCATTGCAACTATTCATCTCTGCTGTTGTAGAATGAGTGCAGCCATAGCCAGGATGTCAACCAATTAGTGCATCTCTGTTCAAATAAAACTTTATTTACAAAATCAGTTGGAGGGCCAGATTTGGCCTGAAGGCTGTAGCTTGTCAACTCTTGAATTAAGCCATTACCAAAAGCCTTACATCCATCTGGATGCTTCTCTCTAATCCCTTTTCTCTGCTCCCCTTGATGCTGCCCTCCAGATGGCCATTATCCTAAAGTTTGCATTTACTACTCTCTGACTTTAAAAAGCAAACATGTTCTTACATAAGCTACGTGTCATCAAACAATATTATTTTTGCTTGTGTTGAGCTTTAAAATTGTTATCATATGGTATATGGTATTTAGCTTTTTAAAAAATTTGATGTTGGGCGGTGCCTGTGGCTCAGTGTGGTGCCGAGGGTGGCAGGTTCAAACCCAGCCCCAGCCAAACTGCAACAACCAAAAAAAAAAAAAAAAATAGCCGGGCATTGTGGCAGGCACCTGTAGTCCCAGCTGCTTGGGAGGCTGAGGCAAAAGAATCACCTAAGCCCAAGAGCTGGAGGTTGCTGTGAGCTGTGACGCCACGGCACTCTACCGAGGGCGACAAAGTGTGACTCTGTCTCTAAAAAAAAAAAATTTTTTTGATTTTATTTTTCAAGCATTCATGAGCATGTAAAATACTTCAAGTATTTTATCTGTTCTCTCTTTGATGGGTATGCAGGTTGTTCCGAGTTTCTTTGCTATTATAAACAATCCTAGAAGTAGAATTGCCGGAAGAACTGGCTGGTAGACAATGATTGGTGAGTCTGTTTGAAATGCCACGTTTCCAGGCCCAGTGTCAGATGTGATAAATGGGCTGTGATCGGATGGTTAATAACTCCCATTAAGGACAGCTGGAGTATCCTTCGGGTTGAATTCGGGTGAAATACCAAGAAACTGCTATGTACTGAAAAGTTCCCTGAAGGCTGTACAGATGAAGGGGCAGTTTTTCCAAAATACAAAGATTTTTTCATTCCTTCTTTTTCTTTTTTTTTTTTTTGGTTTTTGGCCGGGGCTAGGTTTGAACCTGCCACCTCCGGCATATGGGACCAGCGCCCTACTCCTTGAGCAACAGGCGCCGCCCCCTTCTTCTTTTTTTCTTTTTTTTAATTAAGTTTCTTTTTTTTAATTTTTTTATTGTTGCAGTTTGGCCAGGGTTGGGTTTGAACTCACCACCCTCAGTATATGGGGCCAGCACCCTACTCACTGAGCCACAGGCACCACCCAATTCCTTCTTGACTGATCGCCATCCCCTATCATCCGTCCTCCCGGGATTCTTGTACCACGTTGTACAAGTTGCTCCTTGCTTTTTCAGCTGAGCAGCACCCTTCAGCATTTTAAAAAAGACGTGTCTGTATTATGTAGTCAAGAGGGCAAAAATTATGGACTGTGGAAGGCACCTAAAAACAGGATGACATCGAGGTGTAAGATTTCTTCATGACAAATGTTCCATTTTACCTGGCAGAGGATGTCTTCATTAATTCTTGCCACTAGCTGGTGCTAGAATACCATTTAGTAAGCGTGCAATTACGTGGACTCAGCCACCATTAGTCTCCCTGAGTGAGTCCTTCCGTTTTGTTTGACATGTGCCCTTAACATCATTTCCATGGTCTGGTGCATCAATATAGAGGAAGCAATTCTTACGTTCCTGCCCGGGGTGGCTGTCGTCCCAGCCCTGTACTTGCAAACGTTAAAGGGATTTCCTTTTGAATGAGACCATCTTTAAAGTCTCTTTCAAAAACAAGATTTTCTGATTTTATCATCAGTTCTCCTTGCAACACATAAACTTATTTTTATTCTTCTTTTTTTTTTTAGAGACAGTGTCTCACTTTGTCACCCTCGGTAAAGCACCGTGGCATCACAGCAACCTCCAACTCCGGGGTTAGGTGATTCTCTTGCCTCAGCCTCCCAAGTAGCTGGGACTACAGGCTATTTTTTTGTTGCAGTTTGGCCAGGGCCGGGTTCGAACCCGCCACCTTCAGTATATGGGGCTGGCTGAGCCACAGGCACCACCTTATTTTTATTATTATTTTTTTATTATTATTCTTTCCAGGTAAGCACTAAACTAGGTTTACTGAGGAAGAGCAAGATAGGTTTACCCTGGGGCAGTCCCTGTGGCTCAAAGGATAGGGCGCCGGCCCTATATGCTGGAGGTGGTGGGTTCAAACCCAGCCCCAGCCAAAAACTGCAATAAATAAATAAATAAATAAATAAAATAAAATAAAAAATATTAAAAAAAAAGAGATGGGCGGTGCCTGTGGCTCAGTCTGTAAGGCGCCGGCCCCATATACCGAGGGTGGTGGGTTCAAACCCAGCCCCGGCTGAATTGCAACCAAAAAATAGCCGGGCGTTGTGGCGGGCGCCTGTAGTCCCAGCTACTCGGGAGGCTGAGGCAAGAGAATCGCTTCAGCCCAGGAGTTGGAGGTTGCTGTGAGCTGTGTGAGGCCACAGCACTCTACCGAGGGCGATAAAGTGAGATTCTGTCTCTACAAAAAAAAAAAAAAAAAAAAAAAAGATAGGTTTACTGAGCATGAGGAGACACCGAATGGGCCCCTCGTTGTAACAGGAAGCCTGTTATTCTTGAATCTTATAAATAGAGCAGGATTTTGGGCTAGAGATTTTAAAGGCAGGTATCCAAATAAAAATACTAATCTCCAAATCTGTGTTGACCAAGTTTTCTCTAAAAGAAGGAAAAGAACTAGATAGCCAGCCAGAAACCTTTTATTTTACTATTTTGCATTGTAATATCTACATATTATGTAACTGCAGAACGTAGATATTTTCTATTTTTTTTTTTTTTTGCAGTTTTTTGGCCAGGGCTGGGTTTGAACCCACTACCTCTGGTATATGGGCCTGGCACCCTACTCCTTGAGCCACAGGCACCATCCAGAACGTATATATTTTCTTATGAATTTATTATTGTACTCTCCACACACATGGCACTTCTCTGTTGCATATTTATATTTTTCTTATTTATTTTCTCACTCTTTTTCTTTTTTTTTTTCTTTTTGGCTGGGGCAGGGTATGAACCCGCCACCTCCGGCATATGGGACCGGCGCCCTACTGCTTGAGCCACAGGCGCCGCCCTTCTCACTCTTTTTCTTGTCGCACTGTATTTTCCCGGACTCCCTCACAATGTTGAACAGTTATGATCATAACAGATGTCTTTTTCTTTTCTTTTTTTACTTTATTTTTTTTTTCTTGTTTCAGGTTAATTTGAGGGTACAAAGAATTAGGTTACACTGTTCGCATTTGTTAAGTAGTCCTTATAATTGTGTCTCCCCCCCAGGGGTGGGCCATACACCCTAACTTGATAGCAAGTATCTTTGTGTTGTTTCTGATGGCCAAGGAAATGCTTTCACCATTAATATACTTCCTGTAGGTTTTTAGTTGGCTAAGCTTTATCATAAATGTGTGTTAAATTTTATCAAATCCTTTGTCTACACATACCAGAGAAAAGTATATGATTGATGTCTTTCCTTTTTTTTCTCTTACTCTGTCACTCTCTGTAGAATGCTGTGACATCAGAGCTCACAGCAACCTCAAACTCTTTGGCTTAAGCAATTCTCTTCCCTCAGCCTCCCAAGTAGCTGGAACTACAGGCACCCATCACAATGCCCAGCTATTTTTTGTTTGGCCAGGGCTGGGTTTGAACCTGCCACCCTTGGTATATGGGGCCGGTGCCCTATTCACTGAGCCACAGGCACTGCCTGATTTCTTTCCTTTAATTTCTGAATGTTGTGAATAACAATAATGAATTTTTAAAATGGTAAATCAACCTGACATTCCTGTATAAACTCAACTTGGTCCTATTTTATCCATTTTATTTAATGCTGCATTTGGTTGTTAAATTAGGATTTTTGCCTTCACAAGTAAGATTGGCTGGTTGTTTTTTCTTTCTTGGCTATCTCCTTAGGATACAGTGCTTGAGGTTACGTTAACATCACAAAACAGAGTTGAGTAATCTCTTTTCTGTGAAAAAGTGTATGAGATTAGAAGATTAGAATAATGTCTTGTCTTGTATGAATGTTTGCTGAAAATCACCAGTAAAGTTACGTGAGTCTAGGCTTTTTTTTTTTTTTTTTTTTTTGCAGTTTCTGGCTGGGGCTGCGTTTGAACCCACCACCTCCGGCATATGGGGCTGGCGCCCTACTCCATTGAGCCACAAGCACCGCCCTAGGTTTTCTGTTTGTTTGGTTGGTTTTTCTTCTGGCTTCAACAAGAGCATTTTATTTTCTCATAGGTCTGGGAACTAAAAGTCCAAGATCTGATGCTGGCAAGTTTGTTTTATATTAAGCCCTCTCTCCTCTCAAGGAGCCACCTTCTCCCTGTGTCCTCATGTAACCATTCCTCTGGGCACAGAAATCCCTGGTGTCTCTCTTCTTTTTTTGCTCTTTTTTTTGGAGACAGAGTCTCACTCTGTCGCCCTGAGTAGTGTGCTGTGGCGTCACAGCTCACAACTCCGGGCTTAGGCGATTCTCCTGCCTCAGCCTCCCGAGCAGCTGGGACTACAGGCAGCCGCCACGGCTATTTTCTTGTTGCAGTTTGGCCAGGGCCGGGTTCGAACCCCCCACCCTCGGTATATGGAGCCAGCACCCTACTCTCTGAGCCACAGGCGCTACCCCACACTTAAATTATTTCTAACAAGTAAAGAATAGTAGACGGTATGACAAAACCACAGGAGAAAAATGTTCATCTGTTAATAAAAAATATGTTGATAATTCCCTTTCTGTTTGAATTTGATGTATTTATCACCCTTCAAAATGCTTAAGCAATGTTCACAAATGGAGTTTCATTGTATTCCACTACTGTCATTATAAATTCTGATTTAAAAAGTATTGAAGTAGGCTTGGCGCCCGTAGCACAGCGGTTATGGTGCCAGCCACATGCACCAAGGCTGGAGGGTTCAAACCGGCCCGGGCCTGCTAAACAGCAATGACAAATGCAAAAAAACAGCAGGGCGTTGTGGCAGGCACCTGTAGTCCCAACTACTTGGGAGGTTGAGGCAAGAGAATTGCTCAAGCCTAAAAGGAGGTTGCTCTGAGCTGTGACGGCACTGAACTCTACTGTGGGCAATAGCTTGACACTCTGTCAAAAAAAAAAAAAAAAAGAGGTACTGCGTGCGCGTGCGCAAGGGAACGGAGGCCGCGCGTGCGCCCTGGGTTGGCGGGAGTTTGGGACCAGGCAACACCGGCGTAGGTGGCAGACCGCACACCCTACCTGCTCCGGGGAGGACCCGCAGCGGTAGCGCAAGGGCCGCTGAGGCCGTGGACGAAAAAAAAAGAAAAAAGAAAAGAAAAGAAATTATTGAAGTAGGTCAGAAGCATTACTTGCAATACTCTGAATTAATTTAAGCGTCAGCGATGGCATTTCTAAGAGTAACTTCGAGTAGCTCCCCCTAGTGGGGATCGAGGACAGAGCGTGTTCCCGGGCACAGTTCAGTCCTGCCTGTGATCGGTCCTGCTCGTCCACGGCGAATGATAGATTTGCCTGTCCCCAGTTATATATAGTTGGTATATGATACTGCATCAGCAGCGGAGAGGAAGCATACGTTCTTATCAGCTCTTCAGCGTGGCTGACAAGTACAGTTTACTCTTCCTGGCTTCCTGTGTACCGTCATTATCACACAGGTGTGAAGACCAGGGTGTGAGTAGGGCAGTTACAACACGACCAAAAGAAGGTAACGATTATTTCCTACAATGTTCCCCTGTAACTTTTAAAAATTTCTTGAATGCTAGCCAACAACCACAAGGTGCTGAAAATTTGAAAAAGATACTTTAAACTGGGTACCTGTAGTTCAATGGTTAGAGTGCCAGCCCCATGTACCGGGGGTGGCAGGTTCGAACCTGGCCCGGGTCTGCTGACCAGAAAAAGAAAAAAATAACTGTTTTACTTTAAACTAAAACCAGAACATCAATCTTTTCAACTAACCCATTCAAAGGCACTATTGTAGATACCTAGAAAAAAGAAAACACATTCCATATATATATGTGTATATATATATATATATTTTTTTAGAGACAGAGTCTTATTTTGTCACCCTCAGTAGAGTGCTGTGATGTCACAACTCACAGCAACCTCCAGCTCTTGAGCTTAGGCGATTCTCTTGCCTCAGCCTCCCAAGTAGCTGGGACTACAGGCGCCCTCCACAATGCCCGGCTATTTTGTTGTTGCAGTTTGGCCAAGGCGGGTGTGAACTCACCACCCTGGGTATATGGGGCCAGTGCCCTACCCACTGAGCCACAGGTGCCACCCCACAAATTCTATCTATAAATCATACAAGATAATTTCCAAATGGACCAAAGATCTAAATTTTTTATTAATTAAATTATATAAGTACCAAAAGATGGGGAAAAAAATCCCCTAGGTGAATTCCTTTGTAATCTAGGAGTGGAGAAAAATCTTATTAAGTCTGATCTGAAATCTAGAAGCAAATAAAAAAACATTGTCAATTCAACCATCAAACAATAACAGTAACAATCTTTTTTTTTTTTATCGTAACAATCTTTTAAATGGTGAAAATACTGTAAGTAAAGGCAAAAGGCAAATAATCAACTCTGAAAAATATTTTACACTTATATCACAGATAAATAATTTATAGAGAGAGCTCCAAAAAGTTGAGAAAAGTCTGATTTTTTATTTATTTTTTTTTAATTAAATCATAACTGTATACAATGATATGATTATGGGGCATCATACACTCACTTCATAAACCATTTGACACATTTTTATTGATTTTTTTTTTAATGGGTGAAAGTTACAGTTCACAGACAATGAAAAGCAAATGTTCTTTAAAGATATGAAAGGATGCTCAGCCTTAGAATAGGAGAAATGAAAATTTCACTAAGGTATTTCTCACCTATCCAACTGATACAAACTTAAGACTTTGACATCAAACACTAGGTGAGGCTGTGGAGGAAAGAGGAATTCTCATGAATTGTCAATGAGAATACAAGATAATATGAACCTGGCAGAAGAGAATTTGGCAACAATATGAACTTGGAAGAATAGAATTTGGCAACATTTGGAGAAATCCCATGTGTGTTAATCTTTTGATCCAATAATCCTATTGTTAGGGTTCTATCCCAGGGATACACACACCGGCAAACAAACAAAAATCGCAAGAAACGATATATTCATAAGTTAGGCATTTCAACATTATTTGTAAGGGCAAAAGATTGGAAATCACCCAGACATCCATCAGTAGGGAAGTGGTTGACTAAAGTATGAAAAATCATGGGCGGCGCCTGTGGCTCAAGGAGTAGGATGCCGGCCCCATATGCCTGAGGTGGCAGGTTCAAACCCAGCCCTGGCCAAAAACTGCAAAAAAACCTCACCGTATATATAGCGTACCACCTTTTCAGTAAAGAAGGGGACAAAATACAAACGTGCACACACAAAGACATTTGCTCCCACTGACAATCAGAAACACGAGAAGGATAAACCGGGGGGGAATATTGAGAGGAGCAAAGAAAGGAGAGGTGGAAACAGAATGGAAATGAGACGTCTCTGAACGTATCTTGCTATAAAGCTGTGCCTTCAGAATCATTGAAATATTTTACATATTGAAAAAATAAATCAAAAGTAAGGAAAGAAAACATTCCCTAAAATTTGAAAATAAATCATAATTAGTACTCAATTATATATCAAATGGATCATTTATCGTAAAAGTAACAGAGCTAATTCAAGTCCCTTTTGGGTGCAGTATTTGAACTGTACATCATTTGTGAAATATATTCTAAGGTCAAAAATAACTGCAAAGGAAATGTAAACTTCATTCAATGGTTTTTGCAGTAGTAGCAATGCTGGTACTATAATTTTGAAATTATATATTATTGATGGTTAATAGGTCATTACAGCAATAAAAATTACTGTAAGGATTCAAGATTTTTCCTGTAACAGAAAAAGACATAGAGTATTTTTTTTGAATTTCAAGTTAATGTGAAGGTATGAACAACTGGTTACAATATTTGCATTTGTTAGGTAAGGTCCCTCTTGTAGTTGTGTTCCACACCCAAAAGGTGTGCCATGTACCCTTACATTGTGCCCATTAAGTGGGAGCACACCAACCCCTCCTCTTTTCTCCTCCCAACTTGAATTGAATTTTCTCTTATATGGGTGTGTATTAGATCGTCTACTGGCTTCTTCTTTTTTTTTTTTTTTTTGTAGAGACAGAGTCTCACTTTATGGCCCTCGGTAGAGTGCCGTGGCCTCACACAGCTCACAGCAACCTCCAACTCCTGGGCTTAAGCGATTCTCTTGCCTCAGCCTCCCAAGTAGCTGGGACTACAGGCGCCACCACAACGCCTGGCTATTTTTTGGTTGCAGTTTGGCCAGGGCCGGGTTTGAACCCGCCACCCTTACCAACTGAGCCACAGGCGCTGCCCTACTGGCTTCTTCTTAGTATTGAGCACATTGGATGCTTGCTTTTCTAGTCTTGTGATATTTTACCAAGGAGAATGTGTTCCAACACCATCCAGGTTAATACAAAAGATGTAAAGTCTCATCTTTTATGGCTGAATAGTATTCCATGGTATATATATATGTCACAGTTTGTTAATCCATTCCTGGGTTGGTGGGCATGTAGGTTGTTTCCAAGTCTTGGCCTATTGTAAATGGAGCTGCAATAAACAATAGTGCAAATGTGTTTATGATAGAATGATTTTTTTTCTTCTGGGTAGATGCCTAGTAATGGAAACAAATAGAGTATTAAGAAGTGAAAATCCAACGTGGCTCCTGTAGCTCAGTCAGTAGGGTGCCAGCCACATACACTGAGGCTATCGGGTTTGAGCCTGGCCTGGGCCTGCTAAACGATGACAACTGCGAACCAAAAAATAGCCGGGCGTTGTGGCGGGCGCCTGTAGTCCCAGCCACTCAGGAGGCTGAGGCAAGAGAATTGCTTAAGCCTAAGAGTTTGAGGTTGCTGTGAGCTAGGACACCACAGCACTCTACCGAGGGTGACATAGTGAGACTCTGTCTCAAAAGAAGGAACTGAAAACCCAATGATGTTAGACTTAGAGTGGAACTGTTATTGTGATGTTTCAAGCCCTTTCCTTTTTGAAAAATAGTTATTTTCTAAGTCAGTCAACAGAGGCAATAACAATAAAAATAAGTGCTGCTGTTTCCCACTAAATTAAAACAGGGCTCCTTAGAGAAATGGCTGAGTCCAAATTGGAGCGTGCAATGTGTAAACTGATCCCAGGCCTTCTTGTACCAGAAAGCAAGGGTGCCATCAAAGACTAATGGGATCACATCAAAATTCCAACTTACGGGGTTTCCGCCAGCCAAGATGAAACAACTTGAGCATCGGAGGAGTAATGGTAAGGTGTAGTGCCTGGAATCCCAGCACTCTGGGAGGCTCAGGTGGGAGGATCGATCAAGGTCAGCCTGGGCAGCATAGCAAGACCCCATCTCTAAAAAAATACTAAAAAATTAGCCAGGCATGGCAGCACATGCCTATAGTCCCAGATATTTGGGAGGCTAAGGCAGGAGGATTGCCTGAGGCCAGGAGTTTGAGGCTCTAGAGTAGGCATCAGAGTAAGACCTTGTCTCAAAAAAAATTAATTACTTTAATTGATTAAAACATAGGAAATATATAAAAAGCAACAAATTTATAATGATAATCAGAGTGAGGGGTAAGGGAGAAACAACTAGCAGCTAAAAAAAAAAATTACTGGATACTATTAAAGATAGCGAGGATACCAACTCCTTACTCTGAGATTTGGTAATTGAAAAGAAAGAATTAAGCATTTATCTTGCCTGTTCCATATGAACTGTATTTCTGGGTTCCCTGATGAGGGGAAGTTCTTTATAGGAGAATTCTAGGTAATAAATTTAGTAGGAATAACAAAAATAATAGAAGAATCGTCACACATTGAATAACAGGTCTGAAGAGTAAATGAATACAAAACCTAATGGGGAATGGCTGATCAGGAAATTGACAACGGTGGGATCCGAGTGGCATCACCTGAACCCAAGGACCAATCTCAGCATCACTAAAAGTAGGACAACCCGATGACACGCCTTTTGATGAAAAGCAGCGGGAGGTACATTTATAAATAGAACACAAAAGAAAGCACCTGTTATCACATAGTCCTGTCAAAAGAGGGTGAGCCAAAGTCAAATCCAGCCTTTACCCCCAACTTTAAGTCTGCAGGAGAAACAAGGGACAAAGCAAGCGGTTAAATGACTCTAGAAGAAAATAGTCAAATGCAGAAGGCAAGACACTCTTATACAGAAACTGATCCAATTTCTAAAACAAGTCAAGGTCATATGGAAAATGGGGCGGGGGAGTGGGGATTTCTAGGTTATAAAAAGACTTAAAGCGATAGTAATCGGATTCAGGGAGTGGAAAAGCTTCAGTACAAACTGACTACTCATTCCTAATTAAGAATTTTTAATTTAAGTCAGATGTGATGATGATATGAGGAAAATGGCCTTAGTTTTTGGAAATATTTCAAGGTGAAGAAGAGTTTCTAGGTGCTAAGAAGGCACTGTTTTTGTTTGTTTGGTTGGTTTGAGACAGAGTCTCACTATGTCACCCTGGGTAGAGTGCCGTGGCGTCACACAGCTCACAGCAACCTCCAGCTCTTGGGCGTAGGCAATTCTCTTGCCTCAGCCTCCCGAGTAGCTGGGACTACGGGCGCCCACCACAACGCCCGGCTATTTTTTTGTTGCAGTTTGGCCGGGGCCGGGTTCTAACCGGCCACCCTTGGTATATGGGGCCAGCACCCTAATCACTGAGCCACAGGCGCTGCCCAAATGCACTGTTTTTTGTTGTTATCGTTGTTGAGACAGAGTCTCACTTTGTTGCCCTTGGTAGAGTGCTATGGCATCACAGCTCACAGAAACCTCAAACTCTTGGGCTTAAAGGATCCTCTTGTCTCAGCCTCCAGAGAAGCTGGGTACAGGAAGGAAGAGAAAGAGAGAGGGATAAATAATGGCTACACCTAACACGTCTGACAAATATCAAAATGTTGAAGTTGTTAAAATCTGAGCAATGGGTCTATGGGGGTTAAATATATATATATATATATATATATATTTTTTTTTTTTTTTGTAGAGACAGAGTTTCACTTTATGGCCCTTGGTAGAGTGTCATGGCATCATACAGCTCACAGCAACCTCCATCTCTTGGGCTTAAGCAATTCTCTTGCCTCAGCCGCCCGAGTAGCTGGGACTACAGGTGCCTGCCACAACGCCCGGGTATTTTTTGGTTGCGGTTCAGCTGGGGCTGGGTTTAAACTTGCCACCATCAGTATATGGGGCCGGCGCCCTACCAACTGAGCTACAGGCGCGGCCAATATTTTTTACACTATACTTTGGGGATGAAATGTTGATAATAAGATGTTTTTAAAAAGAACATTTATGCAGGCACTTTTTCAAAAAGATTTTGGATCATCAATCAATACCTCTGGCCGGCCACGGTGGCTCATACCTATAATCCTAGCCCACTGGGAGGCCAAAACATGCAGATTGCCTGAACTGAGGAGTTCGAGACCAGCCTGAGCAAAGCAAGACCCCATCTCTAAAAATAGATGAGGCAGGCGCCTATAGTAGGAGGCTGAGGCAAGCAGATCACTTAAGCCCATGATTTTGAGGCTGCTGTGAGCTATGACATCATGATACTCTACTGAGGGCCACAAAGTGAGACTCTGTCTCAAAAAAAAAAAAAATAGAAAAAATTAACCGGGTGTTATGGTGGGCACCTGTAGTCCCAGCTACTCAGGAGGCTGAGGCAAGAGGATTGCTTGAGCCCAAGAGTTTGAGGTTGCTGTGAGCTGTGATGCTACAGTACTCTACTGAGGGCAACAAAGTGAGACTCTGTCTCCAAAAAAAATACA
The DNA here is from genome assembly GCF_027406575.1 of Nycticebus coucang. Taxonomy (NCBI): domain Eukaryota; kingdom Metazoa; phylum Chordata; class Mammalia; order Primates; family Lorisidae; genus Nycticebus; species Nycticebus coucang. The sequence continues at coordinate 9,692,032 of NC_069801.1, read as the reverse complement.
TATATATATGTATTTATGTGTGTGTATGTTTGTGCATATGTGTGTGTGTGTGTGTATAACCTCTGGACAGACCATCTGCCCACACCTACACTGATAATAACTTTTCTCAGATAAGCCAAAGAAGAGTTGTAGAAAAAAATAGGGTGACAGGGGCTCCTTTGGAGCTGCTCTGTCTTCATTATACGTATGCTAAAGGAACATTTTATTCCGGAAACTTACTTTTTTTTTTTTTAAGTCAACAGGCTGATTCAAACAATTCATTTTGTAAAAGTGTCCCACAGGCCCCAGACTTGCCTTGACTGTCTAAAAAACACAGTGTAAAACCTAGCAATTTAGTTTGTTTATCCCTGAAAAGAAATAGTCCTTTAGTAGAGGCATGTAAAAGGACACGTGTTTTTATTACCAGACTGAGAAAGGGCAAGCATAAAATAACAGGAAAACTTAACAGATTGGAAATAAGAAGAGCTAAGTTGTGCCAATAATGGACTGTGGGGCCTTTAGCAAGTTGATCTGTTTGGTGTGAGATTGTGTTGAGGGGATTCCCAATTCTGTTGCTGCTTTGAACACTCCCGCTCATGGGGCAGGGAGTTTCCTGACCCGGGGAACCAATGAACGGTGCTCATAAGCTCAAAGGTCCTTCCTAGGGTCCTTTCTGAGTCTGAGATGTCAGGGCCCAGGACTGGCCAGGTCTCTGGCCCCGGCCTATTATTGTCCAGACACAGAGCGCTGTGCTATCTTGCTCAGGAACAATTACCCCTAAGTGCCTGAGGGCTATTTGCCTTAGCAGAAAGGAGAGAGAGAGAGAAAGACAGTCTTTGAGGGAGAGAAACAGTCTTTTTTTTTTTTAATTGCAGTTTTTGGCCAGAGCTGTGTTTGAACCTGCCACCTCCAGCATATGGGGCTGGTGCCTACTCCTTTGAGCCACAGGCTTAATAAGAAAATAAATCTTAGCAGTCTTCTTAGAAGGGCCTCGGGCAGAGGCCCTGTGAGCAAGTCCATGAAGGAATAGCATGCATGCTCCCTACTGACTGCTCCTGCAGCTGCTTATAGACGTGACCCTGTGGCTATTTGCACCACAGGTGTAGAGACTGCCAAGCACTGATGTTCTGGTCTAACGAGCTCTTGTGTTACGGAGAGCCAAATCCCTTCCCCATGCCCTTATCACACCAAGGTGTTACATTACCAAGATGTTACTGATGTTTCTTATAATTTCCGAGCTTAACTCTGGCTTCTACTTCCCATAAACTATACGGTCTGCTACACCGAGATCCTCTGATTCTCTGATTCCATTGCCCGTTTAACACGTGCATGGCGCATCAGAATGTCAAGTGTATATTTCAAGCCAAAGGACATCGTAGGTGTTTGTTCATAGATACGTGAGGTGACTGTGAAAGTTCTGAGACAGACTGTGTTACGGTCCATTATTTTACTTCCGAGAAACACAGTCGGCAGTATCCTCTCTGAGTCATGCGGGCCAAGTGTCAATTTGCCCAGCTTATTGGTGTTGCTGAGAGGGCTTCATTTGTTGCGTCCATGTGGATTTTATGTTTCTCAATTTTTGTGTATCTCAAAACTTTTGTAATGACCCACGTAAATAAAAAGCTCCCTAGGCCAATAGGAAACTCCTGTCTGTAACTGAATCTCCTGTCAATAGGCAGCCCTTGTACCTCCTCTGCCTGGAGTACTTACCTTCTAAGAAACAGAGTAGCTTATTTTGGAATCAACTGGTCATTACTTAGTTTTCTAGAGCAGTGAGTTTAAAGCACACTGGGGAGCGTGGGCTGAGGGTTCCTGAGGGAAGCTCTGGGCCATTTCAGGGATGCCTTCCCTTTCCAACCTATCTATGTGAGGCAGGACCGTCTTCATGTAACTTCAAAAGCCAACTATTAGTCATTGGCTACAGAGGCAGACAGAATCCAAGGGTCTTCTGTGATACAAGACGAAAAGATTTGCAAAAATGCTAAACGATGCCACTCTTCTCACAGAATTTTCATTTTCTGTGCTTTAACTTCTAATTTGGTAAATATTGGCAAATATACTACATGAACGAAAGCTCTCTGGTGAGCCTCAATTTATAATCCTAGCACAATTTGTAATCCTAACACTCTGGAGGCTAAGGGGCGGGGGGGTGAGCCTGAACTCAAGAGTTCGAGACCAGCCTGAAAAACATTGAGATCCCTCTACTAAAAATAGAAAAACTAGCCGAGGGGCGGCGCCTGTGGCTCAGTGAGTAGGGCGCCGGCCCCATATGCCGAGGGTGGCGGGTTCAAACCCAGCCCCGGCTAAACTGCAACAAAAAAATAGCCGGGCGTTGTGGCGGGTGCCTGTAGTCCCAGCTGCTCGGGAGGCTGAGGCAAGAGAATCGCGTGGGCCCAAGAGTTAGAGGTTGCTGTGAGCCGTGTGACGCCACGGCACTCTACCGAGGGCGGTACAGTGAGACTCCGTCTCTACAAAAAAAAAAAAAGAAAAAGAAAAACTAGCTGAGCATTGTGGTGGACACCTGTAGTCCCAGCTACTTGGGAGCTTGAGGCAAGAGGATCACTTGAGCCCAAGAGTTTGAGGTTGCTGTGAGCGATCATGCCACGGCACTCTACCCAGGGTAACAAAGTGAGACTGTCTTAAAAACAAATTTAAAAAGGAATGAGAAGACCTTTCCTAGAGGACCCTCAACCCCAACAACCCCAGCAGGCTTCCCTTATCAGTAGTCAGGATTGGTTCCCATGCCTGTGCTCAATCACTCACTGGTGAGGCAAATGAGACTCTCAGACTGACTGCTTGTGGAGAATGGATGTTGGAAAGTCAACTACAGATCATCTACTTGCTTTATAAATGACAAGTCTGTACATTGACGATGGCCAGAGACAGGTGCAGCATCTCATTGTGGGTCAGACTGTTCTCATGGGCTAAGGCAAAATTCATCCCATGATCTCAGCTCTCCATGGTGGAGATGATCAGTAGGGGAGCTGGGAGCCAGGAAAGCAACCTTGGGGCCCTACAGAGCCAATTCCGCTTCCCTCTGCCCCTGTTGACAGCCAGACGTGGTGCTTTCATGACTGCTGCTGATCTCAAAGTTCTTTTTAAAGAGGTCTCTAATTGATTTCCTGATAACGTTGCCATGGCATGTAAATCTATAGCTGTTGACTGTCTCCACGATAGCATAAAATGCTGTCATTTTCCAGAGCAGCAGTTCAGTGGAAGGAATGGTCGTGTTTCCGAGTCCTAAATGCATGTGTAGAGGTAAGAAAACTGTGTTTGCTTTGCAGAAAAATTAGGATCAATCATAGGTTACGTGAAAAGTCATCTGACAAATTAAGAAGGTGGGTACATGCAGATATTTGTTTGGGTTCTCAGGGCTTAGGGAAAGGCTAGAGACACTTCACCTTTATTCTAATGGAGCCTTTTGGGAGTAGAGATAAATGGACTGAATTTCATACAGAGCTCCAACCCCAAGCAACTCGGCCAGACCACAAATTGACTCTGCGGTGTTATTTCTGGACAAGGGTAGTGTGGGTGACTCAAAGCATGCACTGATCTGTGACCAAAGGCAAATGGATGACGTCCTTTGGACACCAGTTTGTATCATCAACAACCAACAATCCTCTCATTTTAGGACTTGGCTCGTGTTCCATGTGGATGTGTTATCCGCTAGGAAAGACACAGAGAAGCCAACGGGAGGGCTAATAGAGAGGGTCAGACTGATGTTAGAGAGGGTTCGTTGGCAGAACAAGGACCATTAGGCTTCCCACTGACTCCAGGACTAAGACCCACGTCTTCCCAAGTCCATAAGCCTGGGCATGACCCAGTCCAGCCTCCTCTCCTATTTCTCCCCTTAGTCTCTGCAACCCGGCTGACCTTCCTTCAACCTGTTCAACCTGCTGGTCTCTCTACTGAGAATACCGCTCTGCCTCATCTTTGCCTGATCAACTCTACTAGACTGTGTTTTTCAACCTTTTTTATCTCATGGCACACTTGAACCTATAGTTAAACTTCCATGGCAGGTTTAAGTTATGTTGATTTTAAAAAAAGAATATACTTACTGTGCTTTGAACTTCTTTTAAAAATAATTCAATTATAGATCTTTGAAAAATTTCACAGCACACTTAAGGTCCTCTCCCAGCACACCAGTGGGCCAAGGCACACCAGGTAAAAATTGCTGTACTAGATCCTCAGACCCAACCCAAGTATGGCTTCCTCAGGAGCACCCCTGTGGGCCTCCAAATTAGATTTCGTGCCCTTGTCTGCTACAGCTGGAATGTATGTGTCCCTCCAAAATGCACGTGTTAGAACTTAAACCCCATGGCACTCTATTGAGGGTGACAAAGTGAGACTCTGTCTCAAAAAAAAAGAAAAATGAACTATGGTCAGCTGAAGGCTTGAGTGGGATTGGAGAATCTCCTCCTGAGGTGGTGCACTCACATGGCTGGCTGGTCAGTGTTGTTAGGAGGTCTCAGTTCTTTATCACAGGGATGTCCCCATAGGGCTGCTTAAGCTTCCTCACAACATGGCAGCTGACTTTCCCTAGTTCAAGCTATTGGGAGTGAAAGCAAGAAGAAAACCACAGGTTAGTCTGAACTAACCTCCAAAGTTACACACTCCCTCATTTCCACAATATTCCGTTGGTTACAAAGGTCAGGACTATTTTGAAGGGGTCTCCACCAGGATGGAGATTCTCACAAGGTGAGAATCATTAAAGTCATTTCCATAGACTTACTCAGCTTGAACTGGACCCAGCCTCTTTTTTTTTTTTGTAGAGACAGAGTCTCACTTTATGGCCCTCGGTAGAGTGCCGTGGCATCACACAGCTCACAGCAACCTCCAACTCCTGGGCTTAAGCGATTCTCTTGCCTCAGCCTCCCGAGTAGCTGGGACTACAGGCGCCCGCCACAACGTCTGGCTATTTTTTTGTTGCAGTTCGGCCGGGGCCGGGTTTGAACCCGCCACCCTCGGTATATGGGGCCAGCGCCCTACCGACTGAGCCACAGGTGCTGCCCTGGACCCAGCCTCTTTTTGGCACATCACACTTTTACTCCTATGCTCAAAAACTCCAATGGCTTCCCAGAAAACACAGAATAAAGTCCTTACCAAACTTTATGCCTCAGTTCCCTCAGGTAGCCCAGCCCCTCCTCTGCTCCATCCTCACCTCCTCACTCCCTGTCTCTCACTCATTCCGCTTCAGCCACATGGCCCTTCTTCTTTTTCTCCACCACACCAAACTCTTTACCCTCCCAGGACCTTTGCATCTGCCATTGCCTCAATCTAGACCTTTTTTTTCTCCCTCCCCTGCCTCATTCACGGCTCCACTCAGATGTTCACCCCTTTCACCTCCTCAGAAAGGCCTTCCACTGTGTATTGGACTAACACTCCTTTCCATCCATCTCTCTGTATTTTTTTCCTCTTCTTGGTGTTTCTGAATAGCAATGATCACAACATGAAATTATATTGCATACTATTATTATTTTTTAAATTTGTCTTCCCCATTGGGCGGCACCTGTGGCTCAAAGGGGTAGGCCGCTGGCCCCATATTCCGGAGGTGGCAGGTTCAAACCCAGCCTGGGCCAAAAACTGCAAAAACAAAATTTGTCTTCCCCACAACAAAGAGGATAAGGACCATTTCTGAAGTATTTCCATCTTTAGCTCCAGGGTTTAGAACAGTACTCAGTATGTGCCAGACATCCAACTGCTGTTTGCTGAGTGAATGAATAAATCTGCAGAGCAAGAAGGTTGGAAGAGATCAGTTGGTGGATCGGTGCAGCTTTAAGAACTGTTGCTTCTGGCTCAGCGCCTGCAGCTCAGTGGCTAGGGCACCAGCCACATACACAGGGGCTGGCGGGTTTGAACCCAACCCGGGCCTGCCAAACAATGACAACTACACCAAAAAAAATAGGCAGGCATGTGGTGGGCGCCTGTGGTCCCAGCTACTTGGGAGGCTGAGGCAAGAGAATCGCTTAAGCCCAAGAGTTTGAGGTTGCTGTGAGCTGTGACACCACAGTACTCTGCTGAGGGTGACATAGTGAGACTGTCTCAAAAGAAAAAAAGAATTATAGTCAGAGCACTGGGGATGGTGGCTCATACCTATAATCGCAGCACTCTGGGAGGTTGAGGCAGGTGGATTGCTTGAGCACAGGCATTCAAGACCAGCCTGAGAAATAGTGAGACTCCATCTCTAAAAATAGCTGGGTGCTATGGTGGGTGCCTGTAATCCCTGTTACTTAGGAGGCTGAGGCCACAGGATCGCTTGTGCCCAAGCGTTTGAGGTTGCTGTGAGCTATCACACCACAGCACTTTACCAAGGGTGACATAGTGAGACTCTGTCTCAAAAAAAAAAAAAAAGAATTACACTTGGCTAAACAGTAGCCACCAAAATGTATGTCCAGGTCCTAAACCCTATAACTGGTGAATGTTACCTTATACATCAAAAATATGATTAAGTTAAAGATCTGAGGAGGATGTGCCTACTAATCTGGATTCTCTGAGTAGTCCCTAAATGTGACAGGCAGAGGGGGTCCTGGGGACAGGCACATAGAGAAGAAAGGCCATTAGAAGACAGAAGCGGGGACTGGAGTGACGTGGCCATAAGCCAAGGAATGCCAACAACCATGGGAAACTGGAAGAGGCAAGAAAGAGTCTCCCCTAGACCTTCTGGAGGGAAAGTGGCTCTGCTAACACCTCCAGCCTTGAGAATTGTTAGAGAATAAAGTTTAGTCATTTTGGCCATTTAGTTTGTGGCCATGTGTCACATCAGCCCCAGGAAGTGAATACAGGGGCTCACAGCCCAGCACAGGGAGACAACACAAAGGAAGAATCACTTAGATAGTTGTTTGTGCACAACAGTGACTATGGTTATGAGGAAGGAGGGTGTGTTGAGAGCCCAGGAAAGGGGAGCCTGAGGCTGTCTGGGGGGTGGAGAAGGCTGACCTGTGGAGGCGACATTGACGAAGCTGCAGCGTTTGGGCTCCAGCCATAGCTTTGCCATGTAGTGCTGAGTGCCTTTCGGGGAGCCATTTAACACCTGTGTGCCTCAGTTTTTCCATCTATGAAATGGGGGTAATAACAGCAGTCACATTCTGGATTGCTGTGATCCTTTGACCACTAGGATCATTTCCATCTGCTTCTGTTGCTCTTATCACTCAAGGTCAACTAACAAGAATTTTAATACAGGGAAGGACGTCAGAGTCCATTTCATCCGAGCTCCAGCTGTACCTCTCACTTGTCTTGCCTGAAAACGAGGTCCTGAGGTCTGTGGAAGCAACTGGGAGAGCTTCCTTCGGTTGGCAATTGATCCTGGAAGCCTTAAAGGACCACAGGGCTTTTTCTCCAGATCTTGCTTTCCATGGCTTTGCCATATCCAGATGCCTGAAGGATGAGATGTTTCAGTTTGAAGAACCTCAGGGCACTGGGGCTCTTAAAGTTACCCCTTTTGCCAAATGCAGAGGGTGTTCCTGATTCAATAAAAAATACCTCTCGGCCAGAGTGGTGGCTCACGCCTGAAATCCTCCGGGAAGCCGAGGCAAGTAGATCATTTGAACTCAGGTGTTCAAGACCAGCCTGCGCAGAACAGAGACCTGGTCTCTAAAACTAGCCGGATGTGATGGCAGGTGCCTGTAATCCCAGCTACTGGGGATGCTGAGGCAGGAGGATCACTTGAGCCCAGGAGTTTGAGGTTGCTGTGAGCTAGGACGTCATGGTACTCTACTCAGGGAGACAGTGAGACTCTGTCACAAACAAACAAACAAACAAACGGGCTCTCTTCCTCCACACTCATCCCTACCCCATGCTGGGGACACTCTGCTGCCGTGACTAAGGTCCTCCAGGCTGGAATCCCCTGGGACCTTTGAAACCTATGCCAGCCCATGTATGAAGTGGAAACGCCCTCAAATGTGACTTGTGTGCAGGGGCTTAACTCTCGCTCTCTTCAGCACAGAGAATTCAACAAGCAAAGAGGTTGAATGGAGACCTTTGTACTTTTGCCCGACTGTTACTGAGAGGGGTCTGTGGCTTTGGTCCGAGGCCCAAGTCCACAGATGCAGACAGAGACTCACATGGCTGGCGTGATGTGGGTTTGTTTACCGAGTGGCCCTGGCTGCGGCTGGAGGGCAGCACAAGGCTGTGATTTAGACCCTTGGCGATGCCAGCAACTCCTCTTGGTGACTGCCCAGGCTGTCTTCCCCTACCCACATTGGTGCCCACCCTAGAAGTCCTTCAGAGCCTACAGATCAGCCCCCGTGAGGGGGGTGGTAGTGGCTGAAATAAGCTTGAACAGAAGCTTATTTCAGAGCTCAGGTCTCTGGGCGTGGCCTGACCCCCAGTGGGTTGCCTGGCGGCAAAGTTCCATCCCTTAGGAAACCCCACAGAGCATGGGGGAGAGGATAGCAGGTTCAACTGGAGGTCTAGATGTCATGGGAAGATGGTGGCAGTTGGAGGGGCCTCTGTAGGACTGGGGGCCTGGCATAGATGACTCTTGCCCCCTGCCTACCCCCATTGTCTGTAAAGGCAGACAATCCCAGCACAGAGAGGTGTTGTGCAGGTGTCTCTCCAGGCTGCTGTAACAAGGAACCCAAACCAGGTGGCCTCACCCAATAGCAGTCTATTCGCTCCTGGTTCTGGAGACCAGAAGTGTGAAGTTAAGACTTATTAGTCTCTCTATCTCTGAAGGTTCTATGCTAGCAAAGCGTCCGTTCCTGGCCTCTTCTAGCTTCGGGGGGCTGCAGGCGTTCCTTTGCTTGTGGCTGCATCACTCCCACCTCTGCCTTCAGAGTCACATCGCCTCCTTCTCTCTGGCTGTGTCTTCTTCTCCTCTTTTGTGTGTCTCTCTCTCTTTTTTTTTTTTTGCAGTTTTGGCCAGGGCCGGGCTTGAACCCACCACCCCCAGTATATGGGGCCGGCGCCCTACTCCTTGAGCCACAGGCGCCGCCCTCTTCTGTCTCTTCCAAGGACACTTGTCTTTGGATTTATAGCCCGCTCCCCAGATGATCCAGGATGATCTCATCTCAATATCCTCTACCTGATCAGATTTACAAAGACCCTTTTTTCAAGTAAAGTCATATTCATGGGCCCCAGGGACTTGAACGTGGATATATCTTTTGGGGGCTGCTGTGAAAAGCTCTGTACCTCACTCTCAGTCCAAATATGTTAGAGAGCATCATGTGGGAAAAACAAAGGTAACTATCCTCAAAAATATAGTTTTCCTGCCAGGAGAGGTAGCTCACCCCTATGATCCTAGCACTCTGAGAGGCCAAGGTGGAAGAATTGCTTGGGCTCAGGAATTCAAGACCAGCCTGAGAAACGTAAGTAAGACCCCTGTCTCTACTAAAAATATTAAGACCCCCTTCTCTACTAAAAATAGAAAAATCAGCCAAGCATTTTGGTGGGCGCTCATAGTCCCAACTACTCAGGAGGCTGAGGCAGGAGGATCATTTAAACACAGGGGTGGACATTGCTAGATGCCACAGTGCTCTAGCCTGGGCAGCACAGTGAGATTCTGTCTCAAAATAAAAAATAATAATACAGCTTTCCAGAAGAGGGTTAATGCCTGCTTGAGCTGAAGGAGAAGCTCCGTCCTGGCCGTGTTTCTGTTGGTGAGCCGCTGGCTGTTCTGGGGCGCTGACAGGGAATGGTCACCACCCTTCAAGCTCACAGCTCTCTGCACCTCTGCGGTCAGGCTCTGCTGCTCTCCTTCCCAGGAAACCCTCCAGCAGATGGAGGCAATTCCACCCATTCCACAGGCTCAGCTCAAACATCCCTCTTCATGTGAGAGGGCCCATGGCATTTCCTCCTCTGCAGTAGTGACTCCAGAGTGGAGGGCACGCACCCCCTTTGAACAAAGAAAATTTGACAGTTCTTCTTAATATTCAGTTTGCATCTTCAAGGAAGAAGAAATTAAGGGCAGCGCCTGTGGCTCAAAGGAGTAGGGCACTGGCCCCATATGCTGGAGGTGGCGGGTTCAAACCCGGCCCCAGCCAAAAACTGTAAAAAATAAAAATAAAAAGAAGAAATTAAGCCTTTCTAATATTCAATATGCACATCAGCCTAGGTCTGTGATTTTACACTTATAGGGTCGAACAATATGAAATTGTCATGATCATTATTGGATCTTTTTTTCTTTTCTTTTTTTTTTTTTTGGCCTGAGCTGGGCTTGAACCTGCCACCTCAAGCATATGGGGCCGGTGCCCTACTCCTTTGAGCCACAAGTGCTACTCTGGATCTTTCTTTGTTTTTGTTTTTTTTTTGCAGTTTTTGGCCGGGGCTGGGTTTGAACCTGCCACCTCCGGTAGATGGGGCTGGTGCCCTACTCCTTTGAGCCACAGGCACCGCCCTGATCTTTCTTTTAACCTACAAAAATGTTGATTTCATATGGTTACATTTAATACTATATGGAATGTGAGTGCTCACAGGGTTTTTTTTCTTCTACTAAGGATACCCGATCAAGAGTTTTTGATCAGTACAACCAAATTTGCCACTCTTACCTTGGATAGGCAGGGCATGTGGGGAAGGCCAGTAAATTTCAGTTTTGCCTCTTGCACGCCTCTTAGAGACGTGGGAAACACGGGCTATCATGATTTGGGGCACTGGGCTGGTGAAATGGGAAAGGACCCTGAGTTCAAACCTGGCAAAATGAGCCCTGCTTTCCAGAACTTCCCTGCTCCTCCTCCCCACGCCCATTCTCCACTCCCTTTGTCAGCACCCCATCCAGCAGCCACGCCACATCACCAAATAAGGAAAATGAGAATATTTCACAGGCCCCCAAAGAGCCACCTGACTTTAAGAGACCAGGTGTGTGCGTGTGGCATCCTTACCCACAGCCCCGGGTAGGCTTTGTGAGCTGGGCATGAAAGACAGAGCAGAGACATTGGGCTGTGTGTCACCCACCCAAGGCTTTGTGGCTGCAGAACATACACTCACCACAGCAAGGACTTGACCTCCCTAACGAGGGCAATGGCAGCGGATTGGACCACAGCAAAAAGAAGGCTGCATAAACCACATCCCAGGTCTGTGACACCCACAGCAATGTGTGTGCAGGAAGCAGGTGGCCACTTCAGTGACATCATCTCAGGGACTGTCACCAGTCTCTGTTCAAAAGATCTTCTCCACCTCTCCCAGGTCCTGACATTCCACCAGTGGTGACATTCCTTTGATCCTTGGATTTTTTTCAAACGAATGTGTTTCTTTAGACTAGACATAGTAATTCACCTGCGTGAGCCTCTACAGAGACAATACTTTACATGAAGGACACAGTAGCATCATTGATGAACCGTGGATTTAGAACTCAGCTCCTGGGCGGTGCCTGTGGCTCAAAGGGGTAGGGCACTGGCCCTGTATACCGGAGGTGGTGGGTTCAAACCCAGCCCTGGCCAAAAACTGAAAAAAAAAAAAGAACTCAGCTCCTTTACCTACTTTTGGGTGGCCTTGGAAAATTCAACCATTCAACAAATGACCAATTCTTGGTTTCCTCACCTGAAGAAGGGAATGTCATGACACTCGCGTTTCAGGGTCACTGCAAGGACTAGAGGCAGGGCCTGTAGAGATGGTGGTTGCCGAACAAACAGTGGTTCTTACTGCTATTTGCTTATTATTTATAAAACGCGTCACAAGCCCTATTTGTTCCAGATACAGTCTTCTGAGCTGGGCTGGGTGGTCATTCCTCCTTTTATTATTTTTTTTTTTTTGTAGAGACAGAGTCTCACTTTATGGCCCTCGGTAGAGTGCCGTGGCCTCACACAGCTCACAGCAACCTCCAACTCCTGGGCTTAAGCGATTCTCTTGCCTCAGCCTCCCGAGTAGCTGGGACTACAGGCGCCCGCCACAACGCCCGGCTATTTTTTGGTTGCAGTTTGGCCGGGGCCAGGTTTGAACCCGCCACCCTCGGTATATGGGGCCGGCGCCTTACCAACTGAGCCACAGGCGCCGCCCCATTTCTCCTTTTAGATAAAGAGGCAGGTAGGTAGTGGTCTGCGTGTGACCTGCAAGCCACATCTTCCCACACTCGCCGCTTTCTGCTCCGTGGTTTCCTTGGTGATCAGGTGGCAGCTTGCTGAGGGTAGACCCTGGCAATGGGGCAGACACCAGGAATCTGGGAGAGCAGTGAACAAAGGGGAGGTGGAAAGGTGGCAAAGAAACTCTTAGTTTTGTGACAACCATCCCGGAAATCGTGTGTCCGGCTGCCTGGTTACAGTCTGTCAGCTTTGCTATCGTAAGTCAGCATCGGCGCTCTGTGAATAAGCAATGCTTCCAGACCCCAAACCAATAGTCTCCTTTCGCCACAGACCCAGAGGAATGTTTTTATTGGCACGCTTTATGCATTATTAGAATCCTTTCATCTCGCTGTTAACGTTGAGGACACGGCGCCTAACGTAGTTGCTTAGTGAATATTTGTTGAATGGTCACTAAACAGCGGGCTTTTATTTTCTGAACTCAAGGTGGATGTTGGATGAGGAAGGGATGTCAGGGTTAGTCATGGCCAAGGGCACAGGAATTAGCACAGCAAGGTCTGCCTTTGTGTTCCGCTGGTCACCCCAGGGTTGGCCCTGTCTATTGTTCTGGGCCACATTTCTTTCACCAGGGACTCCTCCAACCCAAGTGACAAACTGGAATGACAGTGTGGAAGGTCTAGTAACATCTGCCTATCACAAAGGAAGCAAGGTGGCTGCCAATCCATTGTTTGGAAGGATCAAGGCAGAGGCTCCAGGTCCTAGTGGAAGAGGTCAGTGCCCTGAGAGGGGCTGGCTGGGCAGATAGTCACCCAGAAGGTGTAGTCCTTCCGGGGGCAGCTGTGACAAATGACCACAATTTTGAATGGCATAAAACAACAAAGAATTTATCCTCTCGTATTTGGGGGGCCCACAAGTCTAAAGATCTAGGTGTTGGCAGGGCCGCATTCCCTCCAAAGGTTCCGGGGAAGATCCTCTGTCACCTCTTCCAGGTTCGAAAGCCTCCAGGTAGGTGTTCCGTGGCTTGTGGCCACATCATTTGCATCTCTGCTCCCATCCTCCCATGGCCCCCTCCTTGCATTTCCTTTGCATCTTGTTCCCTGAGAGTCTCACTCTGCTCTGAGTAGAGTGCCGTGGCATCATCATAGCTCACAGCAACCTCAAACTCCTGGGCTCAAGTGATCCTCTTGCTTCAGCCTTCCCTTTCTATTTTTAGTAGATACAAGGGTATCTCGCTCAGGCTGGTCTTGAACTCCTAAACTCAAGCAATCCACCCGCCTCAGCCTCCCAGAGTGCTAGGATTGCAGGTGTGAGCCACCATGCTCAGCTTCTTCTTCTCTTGTAAGAACACTTGCTATTGGGCAGCGCCTGTGGCTCAAGGAGTAGGGCGCCAGTCCCATATGCCAGAGGTGGCAGGTTCAAACCCAGCCCCGGCCAAAAACCACACACACACAAAAAAAAGAACACTTGCTATTGGATTCAGCACCCACCCAATTAAGCTGGGATGATCTCATCTTGAGATCCTCAACTTAATTTCATCCACAAAATGCCTTTTTCTAAACAAGGTCACCTTCACAGAGACCAGAGGGAAGGACTTGAACATATCTTTTGGGGGACCACTGTTCCTTCCACTGCAAAGTGGGGCAGGCTCCAGTTGCTTTCTGAAAGTGATGCTGATAAAAAGATAGGCGGAGAAATTTCCAATCAATATCATGCAGATTCCTTATTTCTTATTTAAAGGAGGAAAAATGGTGAATTAAATTTGGTGTGTTTAGCAACCCTTTTTCTTTTCAGAGAAGGTGCCGAATGATGAAATCATTCCATTTTTGACAACTTCCCCATTAATCTTTTGCACTCTGGCCACCAGAAAAAGAGAGCCAATTTCACACCTTTAAATTCTTTCTGCTACATATTAAGAAACTGTCTTCCAGCTTCTGATATATCACCTTGTATTTAAAAAAAAACAACAAAAAATTTGTTCATAAAAAAATACCTCGTGCTTTAAAAAAAATTGCCTACTTTGAAATTCATGGAGTTGTGTTCATAAGAACAAGAAGACACTATTACAGACCGGTTTGGGGGTAGAGGGAAGCAGGAGTGGGGAGAAGGGAGAGGGAGTAGGGAGGGCCGGAGGCGGGATCTCCCCTAACGTGCACCTGTGAGAGTGTATATATAACGCGCCCCCTGGGTGAGGAGCTCTTCTACAAATGCTTTACCCTGGAAGTGAGAACAATGTAACCTAAAAATTGTACCCTCATATTAAGCTGAATAAAGTTAAAATTTAAAAAGAATAAATAAACGAAATTCATGGCGTGGTGCTTGTGGCTCAGTGAGTAGGGCGCCAGCCCCATATACTGAGGGTGGCAGGTTCAAACCCAACCTCGGCCAAACTGCAACAAAAAAAATAGCCGGGCGTTGTGGCAGGCGCCTGTAGTCCCAGCTACTCGGGAGGCTGAGGCAAGAGAATCGCCTAAGCCCAAGAGCTGGAGGTTGCTGTGAGCTGTGACGCCACGGCACTCTGCCGAGGGTGACAAAGTGAGACTCTGTCTCTAAATGAAAAAAAAATGAAATTCATGGAGTTGTATTTTTGCTAGAAATAATTAACTCGCTTCAAAAATATTTTCATGGAATATAGGTGAGACAGTTCTATTATTTTGAAGAGAAATAAGAAACATTTTATTCAAGTGTTTTCATATAGAAAAAAGTCATACCAGGTGGTCATCAGAAGGAAAATAGATGGCTGGAGACAAACGATCTTTGGGGGGGAGGATGTTTGTTTGTTTGGTTTTGAGACAGTCTCACTAGGTTGCCCTGGCTAGAGTGCCACAGTATTGTAACTCACAGCGACCTCAAACTCCTGGGCTCAAGCAGAGATCCTCCTGCCTCACCATTCCAAGTTGCTGGAACTACAGATGCCTGCCACAACACCTGGACGGTTATTCTATTTTTAGTAGGGATGGGGGTCTTGCTCAGGCTGGTCTCTAAGTCCTGAGCTCAGCCAGTCCTCCTGCCTTGGCCTCCCAGAGTGCTGGGATTACAGGTGTGAGCCATCACCCCTGGCCAGAGACAAAGGATATTTGGTCAAAGGGACTTGATGAAGCTTCTGCCCCCAGGAAAGGGCCACAGAACACAAGCTGGGGCTTGAGTAGAGAAGCATGTGGCCAGGCAAGGGACAGACATCCCAGCCTGGCTCTTCCGTTGCCCTCAAGTCACCTTGGCACCCTCAGTGCCTCCCACTGGCCAATCCTGACCAGAACCAAGAGAATAAGAGAGCTGGGTTGATGGAGCATTGGCACCCTGACATGTCTTCTCTAAAGAGCTGGCCTGCAGATTTATACCTCTGGAACCCTAATTGCATAAGAGTGTCCAGAGTTGAGCAAGTCCTAGAGCCTAACTCATGTCAGCCAAACTCATAACAAACTGATGTATAGCCCCAAATGCCAGGTTAGTAATTTTCTCCCCCCCCCCACTTTCCCCCCCATTCTGTTGCCCAAGTAGAGTGCATCAAAACTCACAACAACCTCAAACTCTTGGGCTCCAGAGACCTTCTTGCCTCAGCTTCCTGAGGAGCTGGGACTACAGGCACCCGCTACAATGCCCAGGTAGTTTTTCTATTTTTAGTAGAGATGGGGGTCTTGCTCTTGCTCAGGCTGGTCTTGAACTCTTGAGCTCAGGTGACCCACCTGCCCTAGCCTCCCAGAGTACTAGGATTAATCCTACTTGTGTGAGCCACTGCATCTGGTCCAGGTTAGTAATTTTCAACTGATATTCTTTTCTAGTGATGGGAATATTCATGTCCATGATTGAGGGACATTAAACTATGTGGGGAGCTAGATTATTAATTGGAAGCTTGCTATGTGGTCCAGAACAGAACAAAAGGAAATGGCTAATCCTACATGTATTTCACTCAGTCCATGGGTAATCACTCCTCCAGTGATTGCTGAGCCCATCCCAGACCTCTTAACCTTGAGATACATCAGTGCTCAGATCCTGGACTTATATTTTTCTATTTATCTCATGCCCTTGGTGAGCTCATCAGTATCATGGTAGTTAGGTGCCAACAATTCCCAAATTATAACTTCAGTCAGATCTTTTTTTTTTTTTTTTTGCAGTGTTTGGCCAGGGCCGGGTTTGAACCCACCACCTCCAGTATATGGAGCTAGTGCCCCACTCCTTTGAGCCACAGGCACCGCCCCACCGTCAGATCTTTTCATTTATACTCTAGACTCATGTGTCCAGCTGCCTGCCTCATACTCCACCCCGATACCTGTGGCCATCTCATATTCTACACCTTCCACACAGAACTCCCATGCTTTCCTCTCAAATCTGCAAGATCCACTGACTTCCTGCATGAACGGACAGCATCTCCATCGTCCCAGTTGCTCAGGCCAAAATCGTTGGCCTCATCTTGACTTCTCCATCTTTCTCTTATCCCCACGTCCCATCTTGCAGATCAATTGTTGAAATCATTCCAAATACCGTAGAACATTCCACATCTACTGTTATCACCCTAGTCTGAACCTCCATCATCTCTTTCTCTCCTTTAAGCTCTGCTGAACTCATCTCTTGCTTAGACTGTTCCACTGGCCTTTCAACGGGTCAGTTTCCAACCAGAAGCGAGAGTGGGCTTTTTTGAAACATAGGTTAGATCAGGTCACTCCTCTGCTTAAAACCGTCCCAGGGCTCCCCATTTCGATGGGCCCCCACCTGACTTAATTCCCTGCCATCGTCCCCTGTTCTGACTCCCTGTGCTAACTCAGCTCCAGCCTTCAGAGCTTCCTTGTTTCCCTAGACCTGCCAATGGTGCTTCTGCCTCAGGCCTTGGCTGCACATCAGCCCAGACCGATTTTCCCTCACTTCACCACCAGGCTCCCTCCCTGCCTCTTGTACTGGCATCAAACCTCAACGCAGCCTTCTCCCACCTCCAGACTCAAGGCTGCAGCTCCTCCATCCCTCCCGCCGTTTCCTCCACTGCCTCTGCCACCCTCTCATTTTCCATATACCCCATGATTTATTGATTTGACGCTCAGTCTGTCCCTGCATGAGAGCACAAGCTCCATGTGGGTAGGGATCTTTGTTGGTTTCATTCATTATTTCTCCCTGAACCCAGGATGGGGCCTGACAATAAATGCTTGCTGAATGGATGAAGGAACAGATTATTCTTAAGCCATGAGAGCTCCTCAGTAGTCCAATGCGAGTCCACTCAGGGGAGTGTTTTGTTTCTGGATCTTGCTGGCAAGCAGTCACCCCATGTGTCCACTTGCCACTAGCCCCAGGCCAGCTGCAGCTCCAGCCTCATCTGCAGGAACTGTGTGTGGGGGGAGGAGGGAGCAGAAGGAAGGGCCCAACCTTTCCCTTGAGTCAGAACATTCTCACCCCTTCCCGAGGTTACACGAGGTTACACACGGGCCACCAGATGTGTTTTCAGTTTCCCTTTACTTCTGTAGCATCCGGAGGTAACCATCACTTTAATCACTTTAGAATTATCTGCTGGTCATCCCTATGTGACTGGCACGGGATTCTTTCCCCAAAGATTTGCTGCAGAGCAAAAGTGGAGGCGCCAGCAGAGAAAAGAAAAAAACGGGAGGAGGAACAGTCTCAGAGCCAGTACAGAACAGTCTGTGCATGGCCTGGAGCCCTCGAATGCAGAGAGAGCATGAGTCAGGGTCTGATAAAGCATCCCAGGTGGAGAAAAAGTGCCAAAGAGCAATGTGCAGTGACTCCCAGGTGGCATTTTGCCTGCACTGGGCGTGTCCCTGGAAGTTGGGCCCATGGGCCAAAAAACTCATTCACACCAGCAGATATGACTTTTATTCCACATTATTGACCAATAACCACAGTCATTTATGCTTACTGCATTAAAACACTGAGGTTCTACTGTATACACCCTAACCCAACCTTAAGCTTCCGGAAGAGTGAAGTGGAACGAATGTGACGTCTCAGGGCACAGGCCCTCCAGCGTGCACCAGGAGTGGACCACTCTGCACCGGGCGTGTGTTAATACCCTGCTCTACTTTGGGGAAATGCTTCCGTTTCAATGGGCGTATAATTAGCAAAGGTTTTAATATCCAAATATGCATCATTTCCCATGGAGGCGTGTCCCAAGCAGCTTCATGCCCTGAATACTAAGTAAAAGTGAATTAAACTAAAAATGAAGACATCTAAGGCTTTAGTTCTTTCCCTGTTCACTGAAGGTGGCATGTGAAGCAGGACTAAGCCCAAGCCCCGGGTTTCGATGGGTCCTCCCAGGTTGAAGGGAAAGAATAAGGGTCAAAACGAAGGGTTTAATATAGTGCAGTTAACCTCAACGCTGCCTGCTTCGGGAATAGAGCTGTTTCCTTGGACTTCCAGGCCTCTCCGAGGAGTAGCCTGTAACATATATTTACACTTGCTGTATCTGAAGGACCCGGTCTCTTTCAGTTTGTTGAACTTAGGTAGACAAAGCTAGTTTTCTGCTAGAAAAAGAGATGCTTTCTGAATCATCTCATGGAAAGTTCTTAGAAGGAACGGGAGCCAAAGTATGTTAATGGGTGACAGCTGTAGGATGAGATGGGCACTCTGACTTCTTTGAGACAGAACTCACTTTGTTGCCCACGCAAGAGTGCCATGGCTTCAGCCGAGCTCACAGCATCAACCTTAACCTGGGCTCAAGCGTTCCTCCTGTCTTAACCTCCTGAGTAGCAAGGACTATACAGATACCCACCACCACGCTGGGCTAATTTTTCTATTTTTAGCAAAAGAGATGCAGATCTCGCTCTCGCTCAGACTGGTCTGGAACACTTGCTGCCTTGGCCTCCCAGCGTGCTAGGATTCCTCCCAGCCAGCTCTGCTTTTTTACTAGTGAAATAGGCACCCAGGATTTCTTACATCAGTCGAATTCAACACTCCGGATTTAGCAGAATCACTGTGAAGAAGGCAGGATGTTAACTACTAGCCTGCTCTTAGCACTTTCACTAGTGGGGATGCAGGGCAAGATAATGGAACCCCCAGGTCCAGTGCGGGTGGGGACTGGGGTGTGACAGCCGCTGAGCAGCCCCACCAGGGCAGTCTCCAGCCAAGGTCAGATTAGCAAGCAGCAGAGCGTCTGGGAGATGCTGCCCAGCCCTGAAGGCAGTTGAAAGCCCTGTCCCTGGGGTTTTATTTTCTGCTGTTTGGTAGCCACGCCCGGCAGTCAGGAATCAGGACTGGCAAAGGCAAGATGAAACTGCTCCCTGTCTTGGCTCCTTTCTCCAGTGCAGAGATTGCATCAGGGAAAACCTTGTTAACTCTCTGGGACCAGAGGGCAAAAGCGGCTCCAAGGTGCCCCCTGTCTTTCCACCCTTCCTCTGCCTGACCTTCACCCCTGCACTTGGCAGGCACAGGTGCATTTCCTTCCCATGGATCAACTTCCCATGACCATATATAACCCTCTCTCAATCGAGTCCGCAGGCCAATGTTTATGTAAGTTGCAATCTTACCTGGAGATATTGCTAAGTGTGACCCAGACTTGACTTGATTCCCAATCAAAGGTCTGACTCATTGTCGTACACAATCATGTTTTATTTTGAAACACGTCTACACTGCATTGAGCACCAACACAGGTGTGAACAAGAAACCCACAGTCCTGTCCCAGCAGGCACTGGGTCCAGTGTGACTTGGGGTCGACTGCTGTTTTTCACGGAGGGAGAGTGAAGGAAGGGAGAAGGAAAGGAAAAGAAATGAGCATTGTTCCTACTCCTGTTCAGAAATCTGAACAAGGAAACTGAATTCTCTAAAACCTCAAATGGCTCGTCTAACTTCCCTTCTCTCAATCAACTGATGTGCAAATATGGAACCTGGGCCGGCGGGCCAGCTGGATTTGGGAAACACACAGAGACACTGTTTAAAATAACATCCGCACGTGACTGGAAAAAAATGGGAGGAATGGGCTGTGCTTCCAAAGGAGGGTTACTTCCTCCTGTCTTGAACGCTCTCCCAAGTGTAAAGGCTATCAGGACTGCATCACTGCAAGCATTTGCTCAGACTAAAAAACTTTTTATCTAGGAAAAAGAACTCAATGGGGAGAGAAGCGTTGAGACACACTGGCCTCCCTCCTGGCCTCCTTTGGTTCGATCTTTGTAACAGGACGACCCCACAGCCATGTGTGATTATATCCTAAGACTGGGGACATCTTCTATTTTTAAATCAAGTCTTTAAAATCCAGTTACTTTTTAAATATTAATATTGTATGAGATGATTTTTTTCTCCCCTTATCTTTCCCCAGAGGCAGACAGCAAATATTATTAGAAAACCAGCTAGTTCCCCCACCTTAGGCTCAGGTAAGGGTTCTGTCTGCTTAGGGTCCAATACCGTTCTTGGTTTCTGGAAGGCTGGTGTCTCCAGTACCATTGAGCCCATGGGGCAAACTTCTTCAGTATCTGGAGCGCTGAGCTCTCCATGTTCCAGGGCAAAGCAGCCAATCCAGAGGCCGTAGGGAAGAGAAGGCTGCCCCTCCCCCAACTCCGGCTGCACATCATCAGAGCCAGGCAGCAGGGGCACCTGGGAGGAATCCTTGATGAATCATCAAGTCATCCCACGAGAAGGCTTTAGGTGAAGCACGCCTGTAGGCTGCCTGGTGGTGTTCTGAGAAACAAAGCGTCTTCTCCAAAGTATACACTTCCTGTTTATGATCAGAAAATGGATGTCACTGAAATGATGTATCTGGACCAGCTAAAGGCAGTGGCTCATCACGTTATTATCCAAGTTAAGATTTTTCTACTTGATTCATCATACCAGACCAGGCTTAAAAACAAAGCAAAACAAACTAGAGTGGAATGTGTACATTTCAACAGATCAGCAATTGCAAAATGCTGGGGCCGCGTACTGACGTGGCACTGGATCAAGGCCTCAGTCAGTTGATATAAATATTTCCAGATCCCTTTGCATTTTAACAATAACAGAAGGGTCAGAAAGAAGGCATGTGATTACAGTTTCCAAGGCCGACTGGGTGAGAACACCTCAGTTACAAGTCAGTCCCACATAGGTGTGCTCTGTGGTCTAGGCATTTTGTCTTTTAAATCATCTTTTATAAAATTTCTATATTCAAGAAAAGTTGTCAAAAGGCAAATGCGTGGAGGAGCAGTCTGATACACTGTCCTTTCCCGCGGTTGTGTGTGGCAAGGGGAGGGATCACCGTGGATTTTGAGTGGGGTGAGCAATTCCCACAGGTCATCTTCTCCCACGAGCTCAGGGGCAGGGGCGGGGGTGGGGAGTGGAGTCAGAAATTTTCTTTTTAAAGCATGTTGATGGTAGAACACGATCCTTCAGCTCTCAGGGTCTATGAAAACAAAGAAAGGTGACAGTAGCCTCTTTTACCGTCCGTGAGTCATGGCTCCTGTAGTCCCACTTTCCACGCCGAGCCTTCTAGTTGAGGATGTACTTGGTGACCCTCTCTTTTGTCTCTCATCCCTCCTCCACCCACAGCAGCGGTTCTCAACCTATGGGTGGAGACCCCTTTGTAACAATGAAAATCCATCCCGCATATCAGATCTTTACACTACGATTCATAACAGGTGCAAAATGATACTTACGACGTAGCAACGAAAATAATTTTATGGTTGGGGGTCACCACACACGAGGAACTGTATTAAAGGGTCATGGCATTAGGAGGCTTTAGGAAGGCTGAAAACCACTGCTCTTTAGCCAGGGTCAGCGTCCTAAGTGTTGCGAAACACACTAGTCTGCAGCTGCGCCATCTTGTTCCTCAACACCCCCAGCTGTACATCATCAGCCCTCCCCCGCCCCCCCTAGATCATGCCCACCGATAGAAATAAAGGAGTTCTCCTCCGGCCATGAGTTTGAATGTTCTGAATTCTTAAGGAAGCTTAATGGAAAAGAATTCCTTCCCCTCATCAGCGGTCAGTACCTGACCATGCATGCAGAGAAGGAATCGAAGAAGGCTGCATGAGAGGACCCCATCACTGGTGGAGTCCTCATTAGAACGGGGCCCTGGCTTTCTGACAGGTGCTTTCCCAGATACCACCTGAGTACCTCTGACGGAGGTGGGTGTTGTGTTAAAACTTGATCTGAGGCCGGGCGTGGTGGCTCATGCCTGTAGTGGGAGGCCGAGGCGGGTGCATTGCCTGAGCTCAGAGGTTTGAGACCAGTATGAACAGCAGTGAGCCAGAGTAAGACCCTGTCTCTACTAACATCAAGAACATCGCCAGAGGAAGAAGAAAATGACCAACAAAAAAGAGTACTTCAAGTGAAGAAGAATGAACAAGGAAGCTGAAATTAAAAATAAAAAAATGTAAAAGTTGATCTGGGTTCTCCTTCAATTAGTTGAAAAAGTAAGACAAGAGATCAAATTTGGTTAGCTCTCTATAGAAATCAACTTAAGAGCAATCTCTTGCTTTTTTTTTTTTTTGGACACATATATGGTCTAAGTAGATGTTTGTTCTGGGGAAGCTTCAGATGCAGGACTTGTGGAGGTAAGGGCTTTACAACATGACTTTTCTATTAGCGATTCCTATTAGTTCAAAGGCTTGGAGCTCCAGACATGACCACCTTTGTGCACTACCCCTGGGGGGTAAGTTATTTACTTACGAGTACCTTCCGGACATTTTTCGCATAATCACAATGATGATCCCACCAAGGAAGCCAATGGCTAGTAAGACCCCCACTATGATTCCAACCAGGGTCACCGTCGTCAAACCATCTGAATGAGAGGGGAAAGCAGCATGAATCCCAGATAGAACAGACACCTGTGACCGAAGGTGTTCTATACATTACTGCCCACTGCACATAGCAATGCCCAACTTCCTAAAAATGAAGTTTCCATTTGACTTTATTCCTAAATATACTTTCTTCTTTTAGAAAAAATATACTTGCTTTGGGGATAACAAATGTGTATAGTAGGAAATCCAATTATATAAAGTCTGGGGTACGTGGAACCACAGAACTTAACTGTAACCACAGCTGCAGGGACATGAGCCTTTCTGGCTGAGCCCACTCCAGAGCTATGCCCATGAAACCTGGTGAGGAGTAAAGCTCTGAAGTGGTGACTCACCAGAGTAACTTGCAGCAGACAGATAACAGGTAGGATGTGTTAGTTATAAAATAGTTACAGGGCAGCACCTGTGGCTCAGGGAGTATGGCGCCGGATCCATATACGGAGAGTGGCAGGTTCAAACCCTGGCCCTGGCCAAACTACAACAACAACAACAAATAGCCGGGTGTTGTGGCAGGTGCCTGTAGTCCCACCTACTCAGGAGGCTGAGGCAAGAGAATCACCTAAGCCCAAGAGCTGGAGGTTGCTGTGACGCCACAGCACTCTACTGAGGGTGACAAAGTGAGACTCTGTCTCAAAAAAAAAAATAAAATAGTTACAGCCCAATTCACAAGTTACTGTTTGTCTTTCTAAAAAGAAGACGTTAAAAGATTCCTAGAATTAGCATCTGATGTGTCCAGTGGGAATGTGGAGGAGGGGCGTTAGAGCAACGTCACAAGGACACTCCCAAATCTAGTGGAAATTGATTTATGTGAGGAGAAACTTTGGCCTATTTTTTTTTTTTTTTTTTGAGACAAAGCCTCAAGCTATCGTCCTGGGTAGAGTGCTGAGCCATCACAGCTCACAGCAACCTCCAACTCCTGGGCTCAGGCAATTCTCTTGCCTCTGCCTCCCAAGTAGCTGGGACTATAGGCACCCACCACAATGCCTGGTTATTTTTTGTTTGCAGCTGTCATTGTTTGGCGGGCCCGGGCTGGATTCGAACCTGCCAGCTCACATGTATGTGGCTGGCACCTTAGCTGCTCGAGCCACAGGCAGTGAGCCACTTTGAGCTATTCTAATCCCATCTTATGAATGGTATGATTTCTGGGGTCTCAGAATTTACTATGTATCGGGGTCTCAGAATTTACTATGTATCAAGTGTAACACACACACACACACACACACACACACACATACGGGTTTCACAATTTAATAGCATTTGTGAGCAGCTATTAAATTGGTCCCTTTTTTAAAAACAAGAGTCTGACTCTGTCACCCTCGGTAGAGTGTCATGGCATCATAGTTCACAGCAACCTCAAACTCTTGGGCTTTAACTGATCCTCCTACCTCAGCCTCCTGAGTAGCTGGACTACAGGCACCCATCACGCTGCCCAGCTATTGTTTTTTTTTAAGAGATAAAGTCTTGCTCTGGCTCAGGCTGGTCATGAACTCGTGAGCTCAAACAAGCCACCTGCCTTGGCCTCCCAGAGTGCTGGGATTACAGGTGGGAGCCATTGCACCAGACCCTTATTTTCATTCTTAAAATATGATATCATTCCCCAGAGCTGAATTCATTAAGTGAATAGACTCATTTGTGGTTTGCTTATTTTCAAATATAAGGAATTCCCCTTTCTTTAAGGGGGGGGAGTTTCAAACCCACTCACTCCTCTTGACTACAATCCAGGAAAGAATGTAATTTACTTCATATCAAAGAGTAGGTTCAAAGACATTTTTCCTTAACTCCCATAGAATACGCAGATAGCTTACCTTTCTCAATCGTTGTCTGTGTCTCTCCCCCCACTTTCTCTGTAAAGAGACGTAATAACATAGAATTATTAGGATTTAATAACTATAATTTAACCACTGGCAAAAGATGAATTTACCCTAAGTAGCAAAACATAAGGCAGAGGATTTCTTAAATAAACTAGCCCAGGGGAATTTTACACAAGCTCTGATGGGATACTGCCTTTCTAGCTAATGATAATCAAATGTATGACCTCTCCTTCACGCCTACGGGTTCAAAGTACTTTTGTGAACACTTCTCATCCAACATAGAAAGCAAAGTCAAAACTAAACCACAAACACCTTAAATAAATGGTCTAGACGTTTCCGAGGTTAAGGGAGCTGAAAAACCCAGACTTGTAGATCTCAGTCCAATGTCAAGATTGTGGAAAACTTAATAGACTGGGGTGAGGTCTGTTACTGACTTTGAAAGTAATACTCTGGTTTGGGAAGTTGTGACCAAGACCGTGATTTGTCATCTTCCTCAGCCATAAAAATCAGATTATGTCCAGGTGAGTTTAATGAGAAAACACACTCTTTATATCTGCACCACTGTTATTTTAGGATTTCTACCCGAAATCAGACTTAGTCTAATAGTTACAGTGTCAATATCCTCCATTGTGAGTTCCTTTTTGATAGTGTTACACAATCACCTATTTTTAAAATACAGGGTTTTTTTTTTACTTTGAGACAGAGTCTCAAGCTGTTGCCCTGAGTAGAGTGCTGTGGCGTCACAGCTCACAGCAACCTTAAACTCTTGGGCTTAAGCGATTCTCTTGCCTCAGCCTCCCAATAGCTGGGACTACAGGCGCCCACTACAACACCCGGCTGTTTTTGTGGTTATAGTTGTCATTGTTGTTTGGCAGGCCCAGGCTAGATTCGAACCTGTCAGCTCTGGTGTATGTGGCTGGCACCCTAGTTGCTTGAGCTACAGACACGGAGCCAAACCACAGATGTTTTGTGTCTCCTACTGACCTCCTCATAGGCTGTGTCTTTACCTCCTCTGGGTGGCGGTTGTTTACCTAGTTTGCAGATGCAGAAAAATTCAAACTGCCTTAATTTAAGGAGAAACCAGAGAGAATTCAATAATCAGGCCCTTCCTTAGATTCTTAGTTCACAGCTTGCAAAATACCCCAGATATCCCACAGATTTCCTAATCAAAGGCAAAACTAGTCATCTAAAAGATGCTTCCTTTCTCTAAGGGGTGAATTTGAAATTTAAGTATCTCTGGGAGGCCAAGGCAGATAGATTGCTTGAGCTTAGGAATTCGAGATCAGCCTGAGCAAGAGCAAGACCGCTTCCCTCCTAAAAATAGAAAAGCTGGCTGGGCATTGTGGCAGGTGTGTTTAGTCCCAGCGACCCAGGAGGCTGAGGCGAGAGGATCTCCTGAGTTTGAGGTTGCTGTGAGCTATGATGCCATGGCATTTTACCCAGGGCCAAAGAATGAGACTCTGTCTCAAAAAGTCAACAAATAAAGCATCTCTCCCTTTTTGTATCAAGGCTCTCCTCAAAACAATGTGCCTTTTCAAGATGCCCCCAGAGTATGGGTCCCAGAAACTGGCGCTCCCTGCATGAGCCCAGCCTATGGCTCCAGAGCAGTCTACAGATGTTGCGAACCAGCGGCGAAGGGAGTGAACCAGAGTGGAATTAGTGGGGAAAGAGGAAAATACAGAACAAGAGAAGACACAGGAACAAAGGATGGGGCCGAGAGGACTGACTGAGTTGATGGCTACAGCCAGCCCCCAAGCACATAATCAGCTTTATTTATTATTATTTATTTTTTTTGCAGTTTTTGGCTGGGGCTGGGTCAGAACCACCACCTCCAGTGCCCTACTCCTTGAGCCATAATCAGATTTTATAGTATCTGTAAAGGGTTGTCCAGGGGGAAGTAGCATAGACAAAACGGGGAAATAGCATAAACGAAAGACATAGTTTTGGTCTTACAGTACAATAGAAAAATGTAAATGGCTTTAACAAAGGCAAATCATTCTTAACACAATAACTAAGAAAATGCCAGGAAGGCTATGTTAACCAGTGTGATGAAAATGTGTCAAACGGTCTATAAAACCAGTGTATGGTGCCCCATGATCGCATTAATGTACACACCTGTGATTTAATTAAAAAAATAAATAAATAAATAAAAATATACTTTGTGTTGAAATATTGGACACTTTCCCCTGACTGTCAGAACCAGACAGGGATGCCCATTGCCCCTTCTTTCATCTTTGAATTGGTTGTCTTAGTCACTGTAACAAGGCCAGAAACATAAATAAAAGTGATAAAGTTTAAAAAAAAACAAAAACAAAGGCAAATCATCTTGTTAATGGTTACTGCTCAACTTCATTAATATATGACAAGGAGAAAGAGGGAGAAATCTCAAGGATCTCCGCTTAGTTAACTATAGAAAGAAAGGGCTCTGTGACGTCTGGCAGAGGGAGCATGAGGAAAAAAGGCTGTTTCAGGAATGGAGGAGAAGCAGTTGGTGGTTCATTCTCTGAATGTTCCCCAGGCTGTGAGGGCTCTGTTGTCTCACAGCCCCCTCTCCACATACAGAGCTCAGGCTGACAGTGCTATCCACACCACAGAAAAACAGTCTGATGGGACTGCTGGGTTTGAGCCTTCAGGACAAGGGCGCCATGAAATCAACCCCCAGAATGTCATCCTCGGAAGTCACTCTGCAGAGATGAGCCAATTATTTGTTTATGGTGTCCTAACATGGTGATTCCATGAGCACTCTACACAGCATCAGTTAGAAAACACATTACCAAAAGCAAAGTAAGCTTGTAGAAGATTCATTACCAAATTAGACCTTATTAACTCCTATATTCCCTAGCTCCCTCCCAATTACTCTGTGTCATACATGTGAACATTGTCGCACTTGGGTGTTACGTGGGAAAACTGGCTGTCTACTGGACTAATAAAAATCACCTCTCAATGGCTTGGTGCCCACAGCTCAGTGCTTAGGGCAGGCGGGTTCAAACCCAGCCCAGGTCTGCCAAACAACAACAACAAATAGCCGGGTGTTGTGGCAGGCACCTGTAGTCCCAGATACTTGGGACGCTGAAGCAAGATAATGGCTTAAGCCCAAGAGTTTGAGGTTGTTGTGAGCTGTGACGCCACACCATGGCACTCTACTGAGGGCAACACAGTGAGACTGTCTCAAAACAAACAAAATCACCTCTTAAAAAACAAAAAATAAAAGAACAACAACAACAAAAAACAAGCACTTATGACATTTTAGCTCAGATGAGAACATTAGGATATGTGAAGTGGAAAGGTGCCCCAAATCACAATTTTGGGGACAGGGTGGAGCAGGGAATAGGACGGGAAAGTAAAGGAGTTATTTCCCAGGCAACGAAGAATTTTTTTAAGACATAACAAAGAGGCATCCTGGGATGACAGAATACTCAATGTGGTAACTTCTGCTTTCTGCTGCTAATTAGCTATCAACCCATGTGACAAACAAGCATTTCTTCTCCAAAATGTTGAAATGCTTTCCAGCGATCACATCCCTTTACTCTTCCCTGGCTTAGCTAAACTTGGTTCTCTCTGCTGTTTAAATGTTAATCATTTCTTTAACAGCTTGGTGCAAGCTTTATATTTTATTTCAAAGCACATGGTAAAGTTGAAAAAAAAATTGTGCTGAAATACGTATAGAACGCAATCTACAAATTAACTACTCTGTGTACAGTTCAGTGATATTAATCACATTTATATTGTTGTGCAACCATCCCTACTGTCCACGTCCAGAACTCCTTCCATCTTGCAAAGCGGAAACGCTGTACCCGTTAATTAGTAACACCGTTGTTCTCTTCCCCTGGCAACCACCATTCTCTTTCCATCCCCACAAATTTAACTACTCTAATAGTTTCCTCATCTTAAGTGTGTTTTTTGTATTCGTATTTTTGCGACGGGCTTATTACAGTTAACCTAATGTCTTCAAGGTTCGCCCATGCCGGATCATGTGTCAGCGTTTTCTTTTTTAAAATCACCTTTTTTCTTTTTCTTTTTGAGACAGAGCCTCAAGCTGTCGCCCTGGGTGGAGTGCTGTGGCATCACAGCTCACAGCAACCTCCAACTCCTGGACTCAAGCGATTCTCCTGCCTCTGCCTCCCGAGTAGCTGGGACTACAGGCGCCCGCCACAATGCCTGGCTATTTTTTGCTACAGCCGTCATTGTTGTTTGGCGGGCACTGGCTGGATTTGAACCTGCCAGCTCAGTTGTATGGGCTGGCGCCTTAAGCGGAAGCCAGCATTTTCTTTTTTTTTTTTTTTGTAGAGACAGAGTCTCACTGTACCGCCCTCGGGTAGAGTGCCGTGGCGTCACACGGCTCACAGCAACCTCTAACTCTTGGGCTTACGTGATTCTCCTGCCTCAGCCTCCCGAGCAGCTGAGACTACAGGCGCCCGCCACAACGCCCGGCTATTTTTTGGTTGCAGTTTGGCCAGGGCTGGGTTTGAACCCGCCACCCTCGGCATATGGGGCCGGCGCCCTACTCACTGAGCCACAGGTGCTGCCCCCAGCATTTTCTTTTTAAGAATACTACTCATTGCCGGGCGGCGCCTGTGGCTCAGTCGGTAAGGCGCCGGCCCCATATACCAAGGGTGGCAGGTTCAAACCCAGCCCTGGCCAAACTGCAACCAAAAAATAGCTGGGCGTTGTGGTGGGCGCCTGTAGTCCCAGCTACTCGGGAGGCTGAGGCAAGAGAATCGCGTAAGCCCAGGAGTTGGAGGTTGCTGTGAGCTGTGTGAGGCCATGGCACTGTACTGAGGGCCATAAAGTGAGACTCTGTCTCTACAAAAAAAAAAAGAATACTACCCATTGCCTATGTAGACCACTTTTGCTAATCTGTTCAACCATCGATGGGCTCTTGGGTTGCTGCTTCCCTACTTTAGCTGCTGTGAATATTGCTGGTATGAATGTGGGGATAGAAAACATATTTTAAATCCTTTGAAGTCCTAGTTTTTAAACCAGATTAGTCACTGGACCCAGAAATGTATATTGAACAGTAAAGAGGGGCGGCGCCTGTGTCTGAAAGGGATAGGGCGCCAGTCCCATATGCCGGAGGTGGCGGGTTCAAACCCAGCCCCGGCCAAAACCCACCAAAAAAAAAAAAAAAAAAAAGAACAGTAAAGAATAACTTTCTGGGTGTTCAGACGAACCATTGCTTTAGGCATGATTTTCATCTTTACTTTCATTTTGGACGTGGAGACATAAGACCTATCTAGATGAAACAATTTTAGTAAATGTATCGAGTTAACAAGCACTCAAATTATTGTAGAATTATTTCCTATTCTCTCCCACTCCTGTCATTATAATTAAAGCAAATTTTAAGAAAATCCCAAACAACTGAACCTCTCTAATGAAATCTTTACAGGCCAGGCAAGGTGGCTTACGCCTGTAATCCCAAGTACTCTGGAAGGCTGAGGTGGCCAGATTGCCTGAGCTCACAGGTTCGAGACCAGCCTGAGCAAGAGCAAGACCCTGTCTCCAAAAAAAACAGCCGGGTATTATGGTGGGTGCCTGTAGTCTCAGCTACTTGGGAGGCTGAGGCAAGAGAATCACTTAAGCCCAAGAGTTGGAGATTGCTGTGAGCTCTGACGCCACGGCACTCTACTGAGGGTGACAGCTTGAGGCTCTGTCTCCAAAAAAAAAAAAAAAAAGAAAAAAGAAATGTCTACAAATGCATGTCGCTCTCTTTCTATGGCTAAACTGACAAAGACCTTTCTCCATTCATCAGTGATTTGATGCATATAACAGTAAATGCCCCCAGAGGCTTCCTGTGAAGTTTCTCTTTGAGGTGTTCCATTCACACTGTCTTAAGTACCAACTACAAATCACGAATACAACCCAAAATCCAGGTTTAGAACAGATTCTTGCTCCATATATACAGACATGAATTCAATGAAAGATGGTCGGTAATACCCTGTTTCCCCGAAAATAAGACAGTGTCTTATTTTAAAGTGTGCTCCCAAAGATGCGCTAGGTCTTATTTTCAGGGGACGTCTTATCTTTCCTGTGAGTAGGTCTTATTTTCGGAGGATGTCTTATTTTCGGGGAAACAGGGTAGTATAGAATCTATTAAAACTTAACTAGTCTATGTAAATCTTGTGTCTTGGATGTCAACTCAAAGTTCTTAATGTAACATTATCTCAGCTCAGGGTCAGCAACACAGTATCAATAGCTACCCAGCTTACCCCTGGGGACATAATCACTAGTTACCATTCAAAGTAAAAAGATCTCTTTCGCAACTTAGTAAGTCAAATTTGATCTAGCAACTCAAGTCGAATTCTAAACCCACCACATAAAGCCTGGCTCAGAATTCACTCTTGCATCCCAACAGGTGTTCTGTTGTTGATTACACTTGCTCATGGACTCCTGGGATGCACCAATTATGCAGAATTAGATCAACCCTTATTGGGGTAACTGGTTTCCTTACCCACAGAATGACTCGTCATCTCCTTCGGGACTGGGGTGCTTTGGCTTTCTTTGGTGTGGACGGTGCTTTCTAGGGTTGACAGATCCTCGACGTGAAGGTCTGTCACACTCACGGCACCTGTTGCCACCTATTGGAGATGTAAATGAGGAAAAACAGAAAATAAAGCCCAATGTTTACAATATATTCTCTGCCTTGCAACAGTAAGATTTAAGGTAGCACACATACATAAATTACATGATGGCATAAATTGAAAGCAGAAACAAGAACAAAACAACAGAAAAATCAATTCTACTCCAGAAACTAATGTTAAATGTTTAACGTGCTAACTTCCTGGGGTCTTAGTTATTCTGAAATCACTGCATTCTCTAGATGTTAGTTCTTTCCCTCCCTTGAACTTGAATTTTTCTCTCTAACATTTGCTTAGCACCTTTGGTTTTTTTTGGAGACAGAACCCTGGGTAGAGTGCCGTGGCATCACAGCTCACAGCAACCTCCAATTCCTGCGCTTAAGCGATTCTCTTGCCTCAGCCTCCCAGCAAGTAGCTGGGACTACAGGTGCCCACCACAACACCCAACTATTTTTTCGGTTGTAGTTGTCATTGTTGTTTGGCAGGCCCACGCTGGATTCAAACCACTTGAGCTACAGGTGCTGAGCCTGCTTAGCACATAATAGGCTATATCATCCTTTAATGTCCTTCCTCACCCCCCACAGTTAGAGTTTATTGAGAGCCTACTATGTGCCAGACCCCTTGAAGACATTCTCATTTGCTCCATGCACAATTCTATGAGGAAGATCTTATTATTGGTCCCTGTTGTATGAATGAGGCTTAGATTAGATAACTCGACCAAATTCACAGCCGGTAAGTGAAAGAGCAGGACTTGGAAGCGATTCTACTGACTCTGAAGTTTGCACCAACGTAGCACTCGACAAATACCCTAGTGAGCACAGGTCACAAAGGCAAAACCAGATGAGTGGGGCTACACAAACATTGGTGCCTCCAAAGACACAGGTAGCAAAGTAAAAAGACAACCCAAAGAATGGGAGAAAATACTTAGAAATCATCAAATAAGGACATAAAGAATTATAACGCTATAACCAAAATCAATTTAAAAAATGGACAAATAACTGGAATAGACATTTCTTAAAGGTGATACACAGATGGCCAAAAGAAGCATCTGAAAAGATGCTCAACATCACTAATCAGAGAAATGCAAAGCAAAACCACAACGGGATACTGCTTTCGTGTCCATGAGGATGGCTACTGTCAAAAATCCAGAAGACAGCCAGGAGGGGGAGAGGTTAGAACCCTTGGGCATTATTGACGGCACTGTAGAAAACACTGTATGGCATTTACCCAAAAAGTTAAAAACAAAACAATGTTATCACGTCACAATCCCTCTCCTGGACATGTACCCAAAAGAACTGAAAGTAGGGTCTTAAAAGAGCTATTTTCAGCCTGGGCACCTGTAGCTCAATGGTTAGAGTGCCAGCCTCATACCGTGGGGGTGGTGGGTTCAAACCCGGCCAGGGTCTGCTAAACAACAACAAAAAGTTTTTTTGGCACCCACAGCCATAGTGCTTCATAGTAACACTACTCACAACAGCCAAGAAGTAAAACCAACCCAAATGTCCATCAGTGGATAATGAATGGATAAATACAGTGTGTATGTACACACACAATGAAATATTCAGCTTTAAAAAAGAACATTCTGGCTCCAGCACCTGTAGCTCAAGCGGCTAAGGCACCAGCCACGTACACCTGAGCTGGCAGGTTCAAATCCAGCCCGAGCCTGCCAAACAACAATGACGGCTGCAACCAAAAAATAGCCGGGCGTTGTGGCAGGCACCTGTAGTCCCAGCTACTTGGGAGGCTGAGGCAGGAGAATCGCTTAAGCCCAAGAGCTGGAGGTTGCTGTGAGCTATGATGCTACAGCACTCTATCCAGGGCGACAGCTTAAGGCTCTGTCTCAAAAAAAAAAAAGAACATTCTGGCACATGCTACAATATGAATGAACCCCAAGGAAATTATGCAAAGTGAAATAAGCCAGTCAGAAAAAGGCAATACTGTGTAAGTCCACACATATGACATCGACCCAGAATATTCAGATTCATAGAGAGGAAAGTGGAAAAGTGGTTGCTAGGGGCTGGCGGGGAGGCGGAAACAGGAGTCATTTTTGAACAGGTATGGTATTTTGGTTTTGCAATACAAGTTCTGGAGATCTGTTTAGCAATGTGAATATACTTAACACTACCGAACTGTACACTTAAAAAATAGTGAAGGTGGTCAATTTTATCTATTTACCATAGTAAGAAATACATTCTAATGGTCCCAAGCCCTGGGAATATGAGTAATAAAAATTTCCTTGTCTCTTGAAGCTTACATCCTGGGGCAGGGTCGCAGAATATGAAGGTTTAGCATGTGAACCAATACAAAAGGTTTGGAAGACTCTCAGTGCTTTGAAAATATATAAGCTAGACTAATCTAGATTAGACTAGAATAGTCTATTTGGCAAACTTTCTTTCAAAGGCTAAATGGTAAACGTTATTGTAGCACACAAGGTCTCTGATATAAGTACTCACCTCTGCGCTTATATAGTAGGAGAGCAACCAGAAGATTCAACTGAATATGCTTGTCTGTGTTCTAATAAAACTTTATTTATAAAAACAGTCAGTGGGCCAAATCTGGTGAGTAGACCACTGACCTCAAGGCTAGAGGGTAACTACTGGTGGATGAGGGTAAGTGGGGGTAGTGAGGTTACTTTAGGTATTTTTTGAGGTAACATCACACTTCAGAATCATGAGAGAAAAGTCAGCCCCGTGGGAGATCTGGGGAATGTTCCAGGCAGAGTTTTCTGTGTTCTTTGCCTG
The DNA here is from genome assembly GCF_027406575.1 of Nycticebus coucang. Lineage (NCBI taxonomy): Eukaryota > Metazoa > Chordata > Mammalia > Primates > Lorisidae > Nycticebus > Nycticebus coucang. The sequence continues at coordinate 9,658,290 of NC_069801.1, read as the reverse complement.
TGGAGCAAATTCCTCTTTCAAGGTTACTCACCAGGGTTGTGAAGCCAGGAGACTTTGCCAGCTCTTCAGTAGCTGCTGGAGTTGACATGTCTTCTACACGGGTCACAAGGCCATCTTCTGTACCTGGAGTTGTAATGTCATCTTCTGGCCAGCGTGTGACTGCTGAAGAAGACAGATTGAGTTAAGGCTTATGGTGGAAATTGTGTGAGCAGACCTAACTAGCCAGCTACGATCAGATTATTTTCTTTCCCTTTTTTCCAATTTTTTAGAGACAGTCTTACTTTATCGCCCTCGGTAGTGTGTCATGGTGTCACAGCTCACAACCTCCAACTCCTGGGCTTAGTTGATTCCCTTGCCTCAGCCTTCCAAGTAGCTGGGACTACAGGCGCCCGCCACAACACCCAGCTATTTTTTGTTGCAGTTTGGCCAGGGTGGGGTTCAAACCCGCCACCCTCGGTATATGGGGCCAGCGCCCTACCCACTGAGCCACAGGCGCCGCCCGTCTTTTCCACTTCTTATGAGGATCTTGTTTTTAATCATTTTTTCTTTTTCTGGCTTATCCCAGTGCCAGGAACCAAACCATTACCCTTACCACAGAATCTGGCACACTCAGCGGCTTCATTATCTGCACTGCAAAGCAAAGGGCCCAGAAAGACAAAGCAGCCAGCTCTGGGGTTCCGTTAGGCAGCCTGGACATGAGAGTGCTTCTTTTTTTCCATTCAAGAACCAGATTCTTCCTGATTCTTTAAATGCATTCAGGTGAATAGGGTATATCACCTGGACCTGAAAAAATTCTAAGTTACGGCCACCTGGGAAGACAACGGCCAAAACCGGGGTCTCCACCTTTTTAAAAATCAAGCTCTCTCTACATTTAATTTTCAGGCTGCCATCTGCTTAGATAATTAGAACCATTGCCTCTGACCACAGACCACATGGAATCCATGCAGTTCACCCCCTTATTCTAGTTAGGGGAGGGTCAGTAATAGATTTGGAGATAACTGAGATATCAAGACGGCCACAGAATTCTTAGTACACAAGGAGCTAAACTGACGGGAGGAACGGGTGCCCGATGGTGCCATTGAGAAAGATTTCAGTGCAGCAAGGGGTTGGTGGGGGTGAAAATAGCAATTCCACAATGCAGAATACACAAGCTAACAAGTATCCTCTTCAACCTCTGGTGCAATGATTGGAACTAGTTGTGATGGTGCCCAGGAGTCGTCAATTGCTCAGATCAAATCACCCTCTTCACGAGTTAAAAATCTGACTCATTGGCCACAGGCGTACTCCTCAGACTCAAGTGGCTCTGGAAATTCCATGACTAAACACAGTTGCAAAATAAGGAGGCATTAGCATCCCAGCATTGCGGAGGAGGGGGAACTTAGGGACATCTTCGTGTAAAGAAAGAGCTGGTACCACCCACATTAGCAATCCATCCCTTGCCTTAAGATACTTTTTTTTTCAAGAGGGAGGGAGGGCGATTGGTGGGATCCACCTACTGTGTACAAGGTGAGGGTGTTCAGCACACCTCCTGGGTGAAAGGTGCCATTAGAACTTGAACCTTACCTTAGAATTGAAAACAATGTAACCTCAACATTTGTATCCTGTTAATCTCAAATAATAATAATAAAAGATACTTGTTTTCCCCTCAGCTTAGACAGCCCAGCTAAAAGCACAGGGGCGGCGCCTGTGGCTCAGTGAGTAGGGCACCGGCCCCATATACCGAGGGTGACAGGTTTGAACTCAGCCCCGGCCAAACTGCAACAACAACAAAAAAAGCCAGGCATTGTGGTGGGTGCCTGTAGTCCCAGCTACTTGGGAGGCTGAGGCAAAGGAATCGTCTAAACCCAAGAGTTAGAGGTTGCTGTGAGCTGTGACGCCACAGCACTCTACCAAGGGCGACAAAGTGAGACTCTGTCTCTAAATAAATAATAATAATAATTGAGCAGTGCCTGTGGCTCAAGGAGTAGGGCGCCAGCCCCATATACCAGAGGTAGCGGTTCAAACCTAGCCCCGGCCAAAACTGCAAAAATACATAAATAAATAAATTCTATTTCTTAAAAAAAAATTTAATCAATAATAATAATATAAATAAATATTTCATCCAAACTTCTTTGCTGGTGTCTAGAGGGAGGAAGCCTCCCAAGTAGATTTACTTGTGTTATGCTTTATTTCATGGTTTGATTCCAGAGTCCCAATCCAGCTGGGATGGATTTGGACAGGCTATTGAAGCCAATGCATTTATTTTTTTTCATATGAGGGGAAAGGCTTTTTCCAGTTAGTGATAACTTACTACATTAGTGCACGAGATGGTATGGCTTCCCTTCTAGCTTTTTGCTGGAGTGAGGGTGCAGGTTAGTGACTGGCTCCCACCAGAATTTAGGACTCTGTGCTGCTGACAAATTTATAATGTATTTATCGAGCTCAAGGGGAAATATCCCCTCGCCAGGCAAGTAGTTCTTAAAAAACTGAGCCTTCCATTTATTTTCTTTTCTTCCTCCCCTAGTTTGAACTTGTTAACAAGTTAGTTTTTAAGAATGTTTTCTGCAGATGTTCAGCAGAGTTATTATATGGCATCTCACACATAACCCTTCCTCTAAAAACAAAAAACCCAAGTACTGAATGAAGCTGGTTTGAATCCGTTCATATAGAAAGCTCAGTTCATTGAAAGCATAACTTGATCAAAATTCCTTCACTGTTCTTTCCTACCCTTGATCTGCAGAGCCAGTACTAAAATCATTCTGAACGGACAAAGGGCGTTTTAGGAATGACAGTCAGGATTAAGATGTGTGTCTTTGGCCTCACTGCCCTGGCATTCTCTTTTGCTCCATGGGAAAGCTGGTCTTTAACAAGAGATCCTCAATTGTCCCTTATTATCTTGCCCGAGGCTTCCCTGGGTCAATGAAGTTCCTAGTAGGCTAGCTGCCAGTCTGACGTCCTTTTCCTATTACTCATGGAATTCAAATATACTGAAACCCTCACTCTCCAACCCTTTTTTCCCCTAAGATATGTTCATGCAGGTGTACAACACACACATGTACAGAGGGTTCACGTGTACACACACAGACTTTATAGGAACGCACAGCAAGGAATCCCGTTACAAACCAGTATCCACAGCCTGGCACATGGGGTCACAGTTCAGGCGCTCTGTGAGGTCGCGCACATGAACACTTTTCCTGCCACCCCCAGGCTTGGCCACTTAGAACCAATGGAAGCTGGAATTCATTATTATTCTTGAAAAACCTAGGCCAGGCTTGGTGCCTGTGGCTCAAGCGGCTAAGGCGCCAGCCACATAATACACCTGAGCTGGTGGGTTCGAATCCAGCCCAGGCCTGCTAAACGACAATGATGGCTGCAACCAAAAAATAGCCAGGCATTGTGGCAGGCACCTGTAGTCCCAACTACTTGGGAGGTGGAGGCAAGAGACCCACTTGAGCCCAGGAGTTGGAGGTTGCTGTGAGCTTTGATGCCACAGCACTCTACCCAGCTTGAGGCTCTGTCTCAAAAAAAAGAAAAACCTAGGCCAAAGTTTGTACTACCCAATTTACCTTAAGGTTCTTTATTTTGAGAAGAAATTAAGTGATGCTTTTATATATATATGATTGTTATTTATGAATAACTTTTATCATTTCATTAAAGCCTGATATCTCGTAAAAATATTCTAGATTGCTCTCATTATGAAATGGCATTTCTTTTTTTTTTTTTTTTTTGTAGAGACAGAGTCTCACTTTATGGCCCTCGGCAGAGTGCCGTGGCATCACACAGCTCACAGCAACCTCCAACTCCTGGGCTCAAGCGATTCTCTTGCCTCAGCCTCCCAAGCAGCTGGGACTACAGGCGCCCGCCACAACGCCCAGCCATTTTTTGGTTGCAGTTCAGCTGGTGGCGGGTTTGAACCTGCCACCCTCGGTATATGGGGCCGGCGCCCCACGGACTGAGCCACAGGCACCGCCAGAAATGGCATTTCTTAAAAAATTTTTTAGGCTGAGCACGGTGGCTCACATCTGTAATCCTAGCACTCTGGGAGGCCGAGGTAGGTGGATTGCTTTGAGTTCAGGAGATCAAGACCAAATACAATGTTAAATCAGCCTGTTACTGTAATGATTCTAATTTTTTTTTTCTTTTTACTAATAGCTGAATTTAAGATTCAGTTAGTGGGAGCCTGAGGCAAGAAGATTGCTCAAGCCCAAGAGTTTGAGGTTGCTGTGAGCTATGATGCCAGAGCACTCAACCCAGGCTGACAGAGGGAGACTCTGTCTCAAAACAAAGATTCAATTATCCCTAAATTCTTTTTCTTTTAATTTTTTTTAACTTTTTGCTGAGACAGAGGCTCACTTTGTTACTCTGGGTAAAGTACTGTGGCATCATAGCTCACAGCAACCTCTAACTCTTGGGTTTGAGCAATCCTCCAGCCTAAGCCTTTTGAGTAGCTGGGACTATAGGCACCCACCACAATGCACAGGTTTTTTTTTTTTTTTTTTTTTTTTGTAGAGATGGGAATCTCTCTTGCTCAGGCTGGTCTTGAACTCCTAAACTCAAGCAATCCACCCACCTTGGATTCCAAAAGTGCTAGGATTACAGGTGTGACCCACCTCACCCAGCTGACATGGTATCTTTATTTCACAACAGCCCTATGGGTGGACTCTGTGGCACTATTGTCCCCAGCTGACAAGGAAGCTGAAGTTGGTGAAGACTGCTCTCCCTGGCCAAACTTTTGTCAGGCTCCTCTGAACCCTCTTCAGAGTTCAGTCCCAACCTCAGACTTCTGAGCCCAGCTCTGCACAGCCCATTTTACCAAGAAGACTGCTACGCCGGTTTAGAGGTCATGTCCCCACCCTGGGTTTCCGGGCAGGGTCTTCACCCCTGACCTTGGGTGTCCAGGCTTGGCCTACCTTTAGCAAGAATCTCATTAGGCCAGTCTAGCAACAGTCCCCCACCCTCGATGTCTCCTCTTAGTGATTTTCTACGCAGGACACCCCATTCTGCTTGTTGGCTATAAAGCCCTACTTGTCCCGTATTCAGAGTTGAACCCGACCTTTTCCCTCCTTAGAGCAGTCTTGCATAAAGTCTTCCTTACCATTTAAACCAGTGTTGGGATTAATTGTTTAACCAACTCAGAAGTTAAGGGATCCACCAAGTCTGCCTGATTCCTGAGTGCACAGTCAAGCGTTCTGTGTTTCTGTGGTCTCGCCAACACGGGACCAAAGTCACCTCTGCTCCTCCCTAATGCGCTCTTCCAGCAACTCAGGACTAAAAACACCTGCTGTCTCCCTCCCTGGGATCTCAGCTCCTTCCTGTTCTGCTACTCTCTGCCTAGCTGTAGAGGCCAATGCTCCCTATCTTCCTTGCCACTGATGAACCCCCATCCTGTTAGAATCGTCAAATCTGACTCAGTGAGCACAATATTGACCTCCTCAAATGTGTCCCTTCCCAGGATAAATACAGAGAATGTAAGCTTTCAGAAGTGGCAGATTAGGGCAGTGGCTCACACCTATAATCCCAGCACTCGGGGAGGGCAAGGCAGGAAGAGCACTTGAGTTTAGGAGTTTGAGACCAGGCTGAGCAATATGGTGAAACCCCCATTTCACCATTATACAAAAAATTGGGGTATTAGCTGGGTGGAGTGTCATGCACCTATAGTCCCAGCTACTCAGGAGGCTGAGGCAGGAGGATCGTTTGTACCGAGGAGTTTGAGGCTGCGGCTGCGATGATACCACTGCACTCTAGCCAGGACAACAGAGACCCTGTCTCAAAAAAAAAAAAAAAAGTGGCAGATTAGAGGGAGGGATGTGATTTGCTGAGTGTAAGTGTTTACAGCGTACTTCCTGTGTGTGCAAGTTAAGGCAGGAGCAACAACCAAGACTGGAACCTTTGCGAGTTCTGTCCCCCAGCTCCGGGCCCTTGCTTTCCTTCCTTCCATAATCATTTACTGTGCTGGATTCTATTCTGGGAACTGGAGCTGGAGGCACACAGAAGGCAAGGTCTCTACTCTCGTGGACTTGACTGCTGTCAGATTCAGAACAACCAAAAAGGGAAGACACCAACTCACAGGCCGTCCCTCACCCCCTGCACACACACGTGGTCCAAGGGCGCGTTCTCAGACCAGCCATTTAAATGAGTTCCCCTCCACCTTACACACAGACCTGCATGCTTCTTCCTCACTGTGCTGCTAGTCACTAACAGTCTGTCCCCCTAGAACATAAGCTCACTAGAGAATGTTTTTTCTCAGAGCCCCCATTGTCTCAAATACCTGGCACATTGCTGGGAAGTAATTATCAAATGAATGGGTGAACTCCAGCGAAGGGAGGATCTAGTGCTCACTAACCCTGAAGCCCAGTGACCGTGGGACACTGCCTACTCAAAAGGTTGTCCGTGCGGCTAAAGAGTGGTGGGTGACAACAGTAAGGGATGAGATGGGGGAAGGGCCACTCTGGTAGAATTTGGATGCAGGGTGTGTGTGTGTGTGTGTGTGTGTATGTGTGACCTCACTTGAGTCTAAGAAGCCACTTTGGATTCACATGAGTGAATGGAGTGTGTATGTTGGGGCAGGTGCCAGCAAGGGGACTCAGCTCTGTCGTCCAGGTAAAACGGCTGCCACATGCACCAGGCCAGTGGCAGCGGAGAGGGAAAGAACTGTGACAGGTAACAGCTGGGAAGCTTTTGAAGTCATTACCCACTGACAGTCGGAAATAAATGCAAAACTCCAGAATATTCATTTTACAAACATCTGTCATAGCTCTGCTGACAAAACTTAGGGTAGAAAAGACTATCAAATAACACGTGGGGTGCCCCTGTGTGACTGCAAGCCCTTTTACTGAGGATTTCGTCTTGTTTCCTTAGGACATTCATAAAAGTCCTAAGTTCAGATACAGAGCTTTTGCCTGGTTTTCATCTTAATGTGAGGGAGAAATCCTTTCCACTCCTGTGTCTGCCGACCTGCAAATTCCCAATCTGACGGCAGGAGAAGCTGTTTCAATGGCATTTTATCTTGAAATGGTGAAATGGATTTTAAAAATAAACAAGAACCAAGCTGAGTTCCCCTCCGGATTTTCAAAGAAAGCCTGTGGTGTGAGTCCACAGAGGAGGGCCGTCTCCCAGGCCGCCTGGTGCTGGCCGTATCTCTGTTTCAGTTTAAATGCACAAATACGCCTTTGTAGATGATGACTAAAGACCTCAGGATGACTCGTATGCATCGAGAAGTAGGATTTCTTTTTCTTCTTTTAAAATTGCATACTAGGAAGTTCTGGTTCTCCCCCTTAGGACAAACTGTAGGATAACTAATAAACAATTAATTCCCGCACCCTCCCTCCCAGTTACATCGGAGATACAGGAATGTCACAATGTCTACTTGGAAGACAAAATCACCCACTTTTGGTTTTTTGCCCAGACACATGCTTTGGCATACTGTTTTTCTATCATGTCTCAAAGCAGTGCCCAGAAGCCTGAAAATAAACGCCCGAAACTGTAGAAAGGTGCCAACCTTTTGCATTTTGCTAGCACTCTGCAAGACCACCCGCTGTGCTCACATGGAGGGGCCCAAATCTCTACACACAGTCCTGCGGTTCAGCTGAAAAATGTACCAAAGGCAGCTGTTGGGTGCTTCTCTTAGTTACCACTTGTCACCCAGAAGGAAAGTGTTAGAATTTCTATGGGCTACATCTCTGGAGTTACAACTCTGGAGTCCCGCAGGCCGGCCCATCTCCTGACTGATACTGAAGCTTTTCTTTGGGTAACACTGATGCAGCCACTAAGCTTTGAAGTTCCAAAGCTTCTGGGCACGAAGAAAGCTGTTCCCTAACCCAGGCCCTCAACTCCTGAGGACACAATCACTAATGGGTCCCCCCCCCCCAAAAAAAAAAAAAAAAACACATATACACCCCCTTCCATGGATCCTTAGTAAATTACTTACTAGGTCAAAAGTTCTGCCCTGGAACATGTAGACAACTCTTCATAAATTGAGGCAACTTTTTTTTTTTTGAGATAAAGAGACCCTAGGGTTGAGTGCTGTGCCATCATAGCTCACAGCAAGCTCAAATCTTGGGCTCAAGCAATCCTCTTGCCTTAGTCTCCCAAGTAGCTGGGAGGTGCCTGATAACACCCAGCTAGTTTTCTATTTTTAGTAGAGTCAGGGATCTTGCTCTTGCTCAGGCTGGTCTCAAACTCCTGAGCTCAAGCAATCCACCTACCTCAGTCTCCTAGAGTGGGGAGAGAAGGTTTTGGCCTGACTTCTGTACCCCACAGAAACGCAGACTCAAACTTTCCTCCAGCTATGCTCAGTGGTACCTAAACCTACACTGCCCTGTATTCCCGGTCTCTGGCCCCATGGTAGAGTATTTATTTAACAGATGTTTGTTGAATGACTGTGTAAGTACATTTACAACAGCCAGGTAGGACATTTCTTTTAAATTACCCCCGATTTATAATATTCCCGCCACTGTCCACTGGGCTTCATCCAAGAGTTGTTGAGTCCCTTCCCTTAATGAAAGGGACAGAGTGTGGCGGTGCCCCTAGCTCAGCAAGTAGGGCACAGGCCACATACACCTGGGCTGGTCAGCCTGGCCCCACCTGCTAAACAATGACAACTGCAACCAAAAAATAGCCGGGCATTGTGGCAGAGGCCTGTAGTCCCAGCTACTTGGGAGGCTGAGGCAAGAGAATCACTTAAGAGTTGGAAGTTGCTGTGAGTTGTGACGCTACACACTCTACCAAGAGTGCCATACTGAGACTGTCTCAAAAAAAAAAAAAAAAGGAAAGAAAAAAGACAAGGTGGCTAAAATAGAACATGCCGCCTGCAAGGATGAACTTTGCCGCCTGTCCTGTCCTGTGATTTTTCATGAGCGGCAGCATGTCTGCCCACCATGGCAGGTCCTGTCAATCCCTGCAGGCCACGCCAGTGATGAGATGAGACTTGACTCCATCCTGTCAGCCTTGGGGATGTGTGCCTCTTCCATAATATGTGAGAGGAACACGGCAAAGCTGAGGAGATTAGACAGGTGTCACCAGTTCCTCCGAGGTGATCTGGAGAAATACTAAAAACTACAGGTCAAGATCTGGAGCAGCACACACGACTTCAAAGGGGGAGGTGGTTTGTGAAATGCCCCAGAGTTTTCTTTGGGCTTTTAGGTAGGGTGACAGCCCCCCCAGTCACCTCCCAAAGTTGAAGGCAGCATATTGCAGGTTTCTACAACTGAGCTGGGCAATAAAGAAAGAAGACGGGCCGGCTCGGCACCTGTAGCTCAAGCAGCTAAGGCACCAGCCACATACAAGCTGGCGGGTTCGAATCCAGCCCGGGCCCGCCAAACAACAATGACCGCTGCAACAACAACAACAAAAAAAAAATAGTCTGGCATTGTGGCGGGCACCTGTAGTCCCAGCTACTTGGGAGGCAGAGGCAGGAGACTCGCTTGAGCCCAGGAGTTGGAGGTTGCTGTGAGCTGTGATGCCACAGCACTCTACCCAGGGTGACAGCTTGAGGCTCTGTCTCAAAAAAAAGAAAAAAGAAAAAAGAAAGAAGAGGGGCCAATGACAGTTAGGGACTTGAACTTCAATAGCCAGGAGCCATATAAGTCAGTGGGCAGGAAGAAACTCGGGAGACACAGCATCAGGTCACCCCTCCAGATCTAGCCTCTCTCCCCTTTGAAGGGGGACAAGAACTTAGATTTCCTAAGTACCTCTCACAGATTTTTGCATCTAATCTCCCTGACTGCCCCAGAGGTATTTTAATAATATTACTGTTTATTGAATTTATGGGAGAATGTGCACAATGTGGTGTCAAGGCATTTTCTTGATCTTTACAAAAACCTTGCAAATTATCCTTCTCACTTTTTAGCTGAGGGTGGGGAAGCTGACAGACTAGTAAGCTGCAGCAAGGGGGCAGAAGTCAAGACTCCCAGCCCTAACGCGTCACTGGTGTCTTGCAGCCTTCACGGGACCAGTCACCCTTGCCCTTGCCCTCTGCTCCCCTCATATTCTTCTCCATTTCTCAAAGAAAAGGCTGGAGTTGATGATTGAGCTGCTCTGTCTGATGGTGGCTTCTGCAGGAGGTTGAGACTGGGCAGCCAACGGCAGGTTCATCTTTCAACTCCATCACAGCCCATTTAAACTCTGCCCTTCATGGCAGGAGCGGTGGCTCGCACCTGTAATCCTAGCACTCTGGGAGGCCGAGGTGGGTGGATCACCTGAGCTCAGGAGTTGGAGACCAGCCTGAGCAAGAGTGAGGCCCTGTCTCTACTAACAAAACAAAACAAATCAAAACAAAAAAACCACAACCACCAACAACAAAAAAAACTAGCTGGGTGTTGTGGCAGGTGCCTGTAAGTCTCAGCTACTTGGGAGGCTGAGGTAAGAGGAGGCTTTAAGCCCAAGAGTTAGAGGTTGTTTTGAGCTATGACACCAGGGCCACAGAATGAGAATCTGTCTCAAAGACAAATAAACTCTGCCCTTCACTGCCCAGGTTAAAAAAAACCCTTCGTGGGCAGCGCCTGTGGCTCAAAGGAGTGGGGCGCTGGCCCCATATGCTGAAAGTGGGGGGTTCGAACCCAGCCCCAGCCAAAAAAAAAAGAAAAACCCTTCCTTTGGTGCTCTCCTAAGGTACTGAGAGAAAGTCATCTCTAAACTGGTGTCGGATTTCTTTTTTTTTTTTTGAGACAGAGTCTTACCGTCACCCTGGCTAGAGAGCCATGGCGTCAGCTCACAACAACCTCAAACTCTTAGCCTCAAGCGATCCTCCTGCCTCAGCCTCCCGAGCAGCTGAAGTACAATCATTGCCACAATGCCCAGCTATTTTTAGAGCCTGGATCTCTCGCTCTTACTCAGGGTGGTCCTGAACCCCTGAGCTCAGGTGATCCACCTGATTTTGATTATAGGCATAAGCCACCAGGCCTAGCATAGTGCAGGATTTGATGACATTTTCTTCTTGTCCAGCCCTGGACACAGTCTCTGCTGGCTGAAGGGGTAATAATTCAGATTTTGGGGGCTTGTGAGAGTGAGCTGACTTACCCCATTTACCCCAGGAACACAGAGGGCTCCTACTCTTCCTCAACCAAGATTACTCAACCTGGGGAGACGTGTCTCTCTTGACTAAGAGCAGTGTGTTCTCAAAGAGGAAATGAGTCCACGGTTTTGTAGACGGGAATCATACCTCTGCAGCAACTGTCTGGAACTCAGCTGAGGCTGCAGTTGGGTATGTAAGATCATCCTTCTATGGAGGGCCACTGAGGACTTGAGTCTACAAGTGCTTTGAAAGTGCTGGCCTAGAGCAGCGCCTCTCAGCCGGTGCTGGAATGTCTGGGAAGCACTTGCGTCAGCTCAGAAACCCTTGTAAACGGAATGGAAACCTGAGCTCCTGAATCACTCAGGGCAGCTGCCCTGATTTTGCAAGAGTAAAGGAGAACCCGCTTTGATCTGACCTCAGCATCCACCCTGGCGGCTCAGACAGCACAGCTGGGAGCCCAGGAGGACGAGGCCTGCAGGAATGTGCAGGCTGTGGCTGCTTCCTCCAGCTTCTCTTGTCCTTGGCCTCCATCCTACACTTGGTTTGGGGGCTTTTAGCGTGCCGTGGTGGATTTTTACAAATAGTTGTGATTGCACAGGACGATTTCATCTGACCTTCCTTTGACATCTTTCCCTTTGCCCCTTGGTATGGGAAATTCAGGCAGCTTGCTTCATCTCCAGGCTGGGCCCCCACGTCACTTGCGTGGGCGCTCTCTCCAGGGGCTCAGTGATATTCACTTGGATGTCTCACTATTACCTCAAACTCACCGCACCTGAAACAGTGCACGAGCACCTACTTCTCCTGGCCAGGTTGGTTCTTAACCTCACATCCCTCCTACCTGATTTTTATGTTTCTACTGAAGGAGCTAAGGACATTTTACTCCCAAAGATGACCACTGAACATAAAGACTATTTTGAATGAAAGGCCATTCACAATCAGAAAGCATTGCAAAGAGATTTGTAAAACCAGACTGACCAGATCAGGGAATCAAAGGGGGAAACTGACTGCCTTTCCTACACCACTGTGTGCAGACCTGGCCCAAGTCATTTAAAACACAATACCTGACTCTCAGGTTAATTTACAAGTCAATCCATCTCCCTCGGCTATTCATCCTTCCTAACCACCACTTGGGGCAGCCATACTCCTACAAAGATATCTGAACATCAAGGAAGACAGTGAGCAATCATTCTGGTGGTATTTGGAAATAAACATTTCTCTTATTAATCTACCTTAACTGTAAGTTGATCTTTCAGTAAACTTTCAGGGGGAAAGGGGGGAGTTTTCCACGGTCCCTACACCTACAAGCTTTCTTTCTTTTTTTTTTTTTTTTTTTGTAGAGACAGAGTGTCACTTTATGCCCTTCGGGTAGAGTGCCATGGCATCACACAGCTCACAGCAACTTCCAACTCCTAGGCTTAAGCGATTCTCTTGCCTCAGCCTCCCGAGTAGCTGGGACGACAGGAGCCCGCCACCATGCCCAGCTATTTTTGGTTGCAGTTCAGCCGGGGCCGGGTTTGAACCCGCCACCCTCGGTATGTGGGGCCGGCGCCTTACCGACTGAGCCACAGGCGCCGCCCCCCTTTTTTTTTTTTTTTTTTTGTAGAGACAGAGTCTCACTCTATGGCCCTCGGTAGAGTGCTGTGGCCTCACACAGCTCACAGCAACCTCCAACTCCTGGACTCAAGTGATTCTCCTGCCTCAGCCTCCCGAGTAGCTGGGACCACAGGCACCCGCCACAACGCCCGGCTATTTTTTGGTTGCAGTTCAGCCGGGGCCGGGTTTGAACCCGCCACCCTCGGCATACAGGGCCGGCACCTTACCGACTGAGCCACAGGCACTGCCCGCCCTACAAGCTTTCTTGTCATTCCCACCAAAAGGCTTGGGTCATCCTGTTTACCCCCAGCCTCCTTCTGCCAAAAATTTACTATAGCACCTACTATGTGCTTTTTTTAATGTTCTCTAAGGGGCAAAATACACAACTAATAAAATGCAGGGAAGAGAACAGACAAAGCAGTTCTGGTAAAGAACCAAGCAAAATGACTCATACTTTCTTATTTCAAAACTTACTACAAAGCTACAATAATCAAGACTGTGATACTGGCTCGGCGCCTGTAGCTCAGTAGTTAGGGAGCCGGCCACATGCACTGGGGCTGGTGGGTTTGAACCCGACCATGGCCTACTAAACAACAATGACAACTGCAACAAAAAATAGCTGGGCGTTGTGGTGGGCGCCTGGAGTCCCAGCTACTTGGGAGGCTGAGGCAAGAGAATCGCTTAGGCCCAACAGTTGGAGGTTGCTGTGAGCTGTAATGTCACAGCACTCTACCAAGGGTGACATAGTAAAACTGTCTCAAAAAAAAGACTGATACCGACGTAAGGATAGACATATAGATCATTGGAACATAACTGAGAATTTAGAAATGAATCTACACATTCATAGGCAATTGATTTTGGACAAAGGTGCCAAGATAGTTCAGTGAGGAAAGAATCTTTTCAACAAATGCTGTTGGAACAACTGAATATCCACATGCAAAAGAATGGAACCAGACCTCTAAATCCCAGCACACACAGAAATGAACTCGAAATGAATCAAAGATGTAGATAGCACAGCTAAAACTAAAAAATAGACTGAACTTTTGAAGTTTGTGCTTCAATGGACACCATCAAGAAATTAGACTACCCAAACCACAGACCGAGAGAAATGTCTGCAAATCATATTTCATAGGGGTTTAACATCTCGAATAAATAAAGAATTCTTTCAATCAACAGTAAAGAAGATAACCCAATTTAAAAATGGACAAAGTAGCCAGGTGCCATGGCTCATGCCTCTAATTCTAACCCTTTGGGGAGGCCGAGGCAGGAGGGTCTAAGATTTCTTTTCTTTCTTTTTTTTTTTTTTTTTGAGACAGAATTTCACTTTATGACCCTTGGTAGAGTGCCATGGCATCATACAGCTCACAGCAACCTCCAACTCCTGGGCCCAAGCGATTTTCTCCTGCCTCAGCCTCCCGAGTAGCTGGGACTACAGGCGCCTGCCACAACGCCCGGCTAGAGTCTAAGATTTCAAGACCAGCCTGTACACAGCAAGAGCCTGTTTCTACTAAAAAAAGGAAAAATCAGCCAGGCATAGCAGCATGTGCCTGTAACCTCGCTACTCAGGAGGCTGAAGCAGAAGGATCACGTGAGTCCAGGAATTTGAGCTGACAATGTGCCATGACGTCATCACTATATTCCAACCTAAGCAACAGAGACCCTGTCTCAGTCAGTCAATAAAACAGGCAAAGCAGGGCGGCGCCTGTGGCTCAAAGGAGTAGGGCGCGGGCCCCGGGCCCTATATACCGGAGGTGGTGGGTTCAAGCCCGGCCCCGGCCCAAAAAAAAGAAAAAAGAAAACGGGCCAAGTATTTGAACATACATTTCTCCAAAGATACACAAATGGCCAATAAGCAGGTGAGAAGATGGTCAATCCGGATGTGGTAGGTGCCTGTGATCCCAGCTCCTTGGCAGGCTGAGGTGGGAGGATCACTTGAGCCCAGGAGTTTTAAGGTTGCAGTGAGCTAGGATGAGGCCAGGCAACAAAGTAAGACCCTGTCTCAACAAAAAAAAAAAAAAAAAAAAAAGGCAGTGGCGGGCGGCGCCTGTGGCTCAGTGAGTAGGGCGCAGGTCCCATATGCCGGAGGTGGCGGGTTCAAACCCAGCCCCGGCCAAAAAAAAAAAAAAAAAAAAAAAGGCAGTGCCAGTAGGGCGCCGGCCCCATATACCGAGGGTGGCGGGTTTGAACCTAGCCCTGGCCAAACTGCAACAAGAAGAAAAAAAAAATGTTCCATCCCGATGTGGTAGGTGCCTGTGATCCCTACTTGGCAGACTGAGGGTGTAGGGGGTAATTTTATGATATGTGAATTATCCCTCTAGATCAATAAAAAATTTTAATATAGTGATGAGTGTTGTAAGAGGTGAATAGAAAGTCAGGAAACACTACCCTGCACTTCTAGTCCCTTTTCAGTTGGGGACTTGTCTCTTTACGTCCTTACTCCTCACCTACCCCTACAGTGGTCCCATACTCTCTGCTGGCTCCCTGATCATTTTCTTTTTTTTTTTTTTTTGTAGAGACAGAGTCTCACTTTATGGCCCTTGGTAGAGTGCCGTGGCCTCACACAGCTCACAGCAACCTCCAACTCCTGGGCTTAAGCGATTCTCTTGCCTCAGCCTCCCGAGCAGCTGGGACTACAGGTGCCCGCCACAACGCCTGGCTATTTTTTTGTTGCAGTTTGGCCGTGGCCGGGTTTGAACCCGCCACCCTCGGTACATGGGGCCGACTGAGCCACAGGCGCCGCCCTCCCTGATCATTTTCTTCTGGTAACCCCTGGTTATGGTCTACCCGACTGCTTACTGACTACAGAAAAGGCCCACCTTTCACGCTCACCTGGGTCTGCAACTCTAACAGCCTTCACTGCTCTTCTCGGAAATCAAACTCTGACTGGTCTGATTTCTAGGCTTTTGCTCAAGCAGTTTCTTATGCCTGGATGGCCCTTCCCTGACTCCTTGTGCAACCCGCCCCACCATTTTCACAGCCAAGGTCAAGTGCCACCTTCCCCACAAGGCTTTTTCCAGCTCCTCTCCAAACTCCTAGTGACAGACTCCTGGGGGTATGTGCTGCTCAGGACATGCCATTTTATGCTGTCATGTCCACATACATGACACACACCTGTCTAACATCTCTGTGTGAGATCACACCTCCTGGTCCTCTCTTACTAACAGGTGAGCTCTGTAAAGGCTTCAGGGAACAGGGACAGCGGTGGCCATACTCCCAGCACTTGGTACACACACGTTATTATCTGAGAGGTTGGGGTGTGGGCCCGAAGGTTGAGCATTTACTAGCTCAGTTGGTAAGTTACTGAGCCTCGCTGAGCCTCTTAATTCATCTTTAATAAGTATGCAGTTCCTACTTCATAGGCTTACGGTGATTGAAACAGGGCTTGTAAGCAGTTGATCAGCACTCAGGAAATGTTAGCTGTTATCACCTTTTTTTTTTTTTTTTTTAAGACAGTCTCACTCTGTTGCCTGGGTTACAGTGCAGTGGTGTCATCATAGCTCACAATAACCTCAAGCTCCTAGGCTCAATCAATCCTCTTGCCTCAGCCTCCTGAATAACTGGGACTACAGGCACCCACCACTATGCCCAGTCAATTTTTCTTTTTCTTTCTTTCTTTTTTTTTTTTAAGAGACAAGATCTTGTTATATAGCCCAGGCTGGTCTTAAACTCCTGGCCTCAAGCGATCCTTTCATCTCGCCCTCCAAAAATTTGGGATTACAGGTGTGAGCCACCATGCCTGACACCTCCTTGCTGCTATTAACACCACCCACCATTCAGAATTAGATCCCTTGGCTTTACAGATCCACATTTAGACTTAAGGAGAGATCCAGCTCAGAAGAAAGTATTTCACATTAGCCAAACTCACAAGAGGACAGGAAACCAAATAGTTTTCTAGTACCTGTATACACATTTGCTATCTAAGATCTGCTCTTCTCAGGAGCAAACACCCAAGACACCATTTGGTCTGTTCAAAACAGAAGCAAAGGGTAGGGCTGTTGGGTTGAACACATTTCCAGACTGACAGTGCAGATCTCTGATTCATCACAGTACCACCTTGATTGAGATCAGAATATCCACCAGATAGGGCATCTTTCCTACTAGCTATAAGCAGGGATAACATTTGTCTTAATCTTCACTGCCTGAGTCACACAGAGGTTACTCCATAAGTACTTGTTAAATCAATGAATTCTTGGGGCAGGGCCGGCTGTCAACAAATCCTTGTTCCTTTCCAGATTCTGGGCAAACTGACTCCTTTCCCCTTGAGACACTCACTATTCATTGGATCACAGCTTTTCTTACATTAGTTGTGTTTTATTTTCTTGGTTGAAGATACCTTGATGAATTGAGGGAAATACTCTGTTCTCATCAGAGAACAGCCTGTTACAGATCTTCTGGCATCCCCCCCTTCTCTGCTTCCCACGTGCCTTCTACATAACTGGTAGTCCCCTGCACACTCCAAACACTAACAATGGTGATCTTTACCCCAGTGGCTTAGTATTTGTCACTCTACTGGTTGGGGCACTTTGCAGCTCTGCCCCTCTGAACAGAGGTCAAGAGCACATCTTCCTCTGTAAAGGTGATTATCCCTTTGGTAGTTTTTTTTCCCCCTGCATTAAATTTAGCATTGCTGGTGAGATTGCAAACTAATACAGCGCCTTTGGAAAGCAGTATGGAGAACCCTCAAAATAGACCTTCCATTACTAGGCATCTATCCAAAAGGAAAGAAGAAAAATCATTTTACCATAAGGATTTGCACTAGATTGTTTATCATGGCTCAATTTACAATCAGCAAGATATGGAAGCAACCCAAGTGCCCATCAACCCATGAATGGATTAATAAATGCGGTATAACATGGAATATTATTCAGCCATAAAAAGATAGAGAACTATTATCTTTTGTGTTAACCTGGATAGAGTTGGAGAACATTCTGTTTATTAAGGTGTCACAAGAATGGAAAAGCAAACCGCGGTGCAGACAGGATGGCTCACGCCTGTAATCCTAGCACTCTGGGAAGCCAAGGTGGCTGGATTGCTTAAGCTCAGGAGTTCGAGACCAACCTGAGTAATAGCAAGACCCCCATCTCTAGAAAAAGCTGGGCAATTGTGACTGACACCTGTAGTTCCAGCTACTTGGGAGCCTGAGGCAAGAGGATCACACTTGAGTCCAAGAGTTTGAGGTTGCTGTGAGCTATGATGCCCCTGTATTCTATCCCAGGGTTACAGAGTGAGACTATCTTAAAAAAAAAAAAAAAAAAAAAAAAAGCAAGCATCCAATGTACTAACATGAAGCCTGAAGCCAGTGGATGAACTAATGAACACCCACAGAAGAGAAAAACTCAATTTAATTCGAGTTGGGGGGAGGGAAAGGGTGGGCATAGGTGTGCTCCCACCTAATAGGCACAATAAAATAAAAAATAAATAAATAAATTTAGCATTGCCCTAACAATCTTAGTTTTCAGCTTCTTGAAAAACTATGTGAAAGAATTGGCCAAGTTTGGGCAGTGCCTGTGGCTCAAAGGGGAAGGGCACCGGTCCCATATGCCGGAGGTGGTGGGTTCAAACCCAGCCCCGGCCAAAAACCACACAAAAAAAAAAAAGAAAAGAAAAGAAATTGGCCAAGTTTGCAGGTCTCCTCCTGGACTTGATTCACCTCAAAGGACAAATCCATCTCCTCTGAGCAATTCTCAAAACAAAGACACTCAGCCAGACAGGAGGGTGAGCCTCTGATGCTCCACCAACTGGCCAGCAGCCAGCAGGCTGGTTTAGACATGTGGGAAGGAAAGAGCCACCTAGTCTTCCTGTCCTGGACTGGCAGCATTCCAGCATTTTCCCTAAACTAGCTTTCTCTCTTATCCCTCAGATAAAATGCCTAATCACTTTCCTTTCCCCAAAATGTTTAAGAAACCAATAAAGGATTCAAAACACCCCATCAAAAGGAGCTTTTTGTCTTGCCCACCACATGAGAATCCTAAAACTAGTCTCTCAGTCTTTGCTGGCAAGGCTAATTTGGCTTTAGAAATACCCCAGCACACTCAAGTATTTGATTCTCTTCTAACAAAATGCTCACATTGGATATTTCCTGGAGAAGTTTCAGGGTGGCAGGAATGGCCCCTACAGAATCTCATCAAAACCATCCAGTGAGTGTCAGAGGGGTAATGCTTGGCATCTGACTTCTCTCTCCCTCCCTTCCTCCCCCATATTTCTACAAGTTATAACCTGGCATGCCTGCTCCCAGAAGCCAGAAATATGACAAATATTCAGATAAGCCAATGGAATTTAAAGTGCAGGTTCACTGCCTTGCTGGTGAGGCCTGCAGAGTACGCTTTATAGGTGAGGCCCGCCTCTCCCAAAAGTGCACATAGTTCAAAACAACATACCAAGCACCCCGGAGATGCTTTATTAACTGTAGAATGAATTAATGAACGCTTTCTTTGAAATTATTACTTTTTAGAAACAGTTTCTCACTATTTCTTTTTTTGTTTTTTATTGTTAAATCATAGCTGTGTACATTAGTGCAATTGCCTGTACCCATTCTAAGATGCACCATAGATGTGGCCCCACCCATTATCCTCCCTCCACCAAAACCTCCCCCCACCCTTCCCCTTCCTTGGCCCTTTCCCCATAGTCTTGTGCTATAGTTGGGTTATAGTCTTCATCTCACTCTGTTTCTTGGGATAGAGTATAGTTGTATTACCATACTCACTGCAACCTCAAACTCCTGGGCTCAAGCAATGCTCCCAACCTCAGCCTCCCCAGTAGCTGGGCCTACAGGTGCCTGCCATCACATCCAACTTGTATTTATTATTTATTTAAGAGATGACATCTTCCTGTGTTGCTTAGGCTGGTCTCAGCGATGCTCTCAGCTCAGCCTCCCCAAGTGCTGGAATTACAGACCTGAGCCACCTGGCATACGAATCCTATTTTAATGTAAGGTGACAATTCTTAGGGAAATATTATAGAGAATATTTAAAGGAATTTGTACATCTTTAGAAATTTTTTACTTTTAGGGCGGCGCCTGTGGCTCAGTGAGTAGGGCGCCGGCCCCATATGCTGAGGGTGGCGGGTTCAAGCCCAGCCCCGGCCAAACTGCAACAACAACAAAAAAAATAGCCGGACGTTGTGGCGGGCGCCTGTAGTCCCAGCTGCTCGGGAGGCTGAGGCAAGAGAATCGTGTAAGCCCAAGAGCTGGAGGTTGCTGTGAGCCGTGTGATGCCACGGCACTCTACCGGAGGGCAGTACAGTGAGACTGTCTCTACAAAAAAAAAAAAAAAAAAAGAAATTTTTTACTTTTAGCCATAAGGGGCGTAAAGTGAGGTTAACCTTTAAGTTCAGTATGTGTTTTTCTGTTTGTTTCTTTTTAAAAAATAGCAAAGTAGCTACTCGGGAGGCTGAGGCAAGAGAATCCCTTAAGCCCAGGAGTTGGAGGTTGCTGTGAGCTGTGTGATGCCATGGCACTCTACCGAGGGCCATAAAGTGAGACTCTGTCTCTACAAAAAAAAAAAAAAAAATAGCAAAGTAGTGTAGTAAAAAGAGCTTTAAACCTATTTTTGAATCCCTGTTGTGGCTCAATGTACAAGAGTTGTGTGGGCTCCAAGCATGTGGTGGTGGATGGGAATGGGAGGGAGGTGGCGGTTTTCTTTCTTGGCTGGACTAGTCACTGTCATGCCAGGGTTGAGGTTTGGGGTCTTTATAATTCTATAGTATAGAGCCGCTGCTCACTCTACAGAGGTCAGAGTAAAGGAGTTCCTTAATCCTGTTGTCCCCTCCCCTATTTGAGACCTAGCCTTCTCATACTCAGTCACATCTTTAAAAATATGCTTTCCTATGTTGAATGCCATTTGGATCTTACACATCAGTGTAATGTACGAAGCCTCTGACAGACCCCATTTCACTCCATGGCTCCAATGCAACAAAAAACTCCTAGCAATCCATGAAGATTTCAAGGCCTGCCAAGCTGGCAAGCGTTTCGGGGAAATCACAGGGAAATTTGTTTGCCGCATGATTAATCCTGGGTGGATTGGTCCCGGAAGGGCACATGTGAGCAGCAGGCAGCAGCTTGCAGAATTTCACGGAATAAACTGGCCGAGAGGCCTCGTTTTAGAGGACAGTTCAGAGGGAGGGCGCGGCCTGGCAATTGAGGAAAACGCCAGATGTGTGGACAACAGACCTCCTTTGAATCCACTGACACACGGAGGATATGACACATGGGACCAGATTATAAAACTGAACTGGATTATAATCCCCCAAAAGGGAAACCCGGTCAGGCAAAGGGTCCTAAGAGAAGAAGAATAAAATTCATCACCATAATTACCTCCCAGCCCAGCTCCCCAGCAAGAACCAACAATGGCCGGGCTCAATGAAGTTATTCATCCATATTCAAGTCCCCTCACGCATTATTCTCACACAAAGACCCTGCTGGGCCCCTGCTCCTTGCCAGCAGGCCCAAGCTCAGTGTCCATACCTACCCAGCCTCCCACACAGCCCAAGGAGGGCTTCTTTCTCTAGCAGCTGGACCCAAGGTGGCATTTTCAGATAAGGTTTTACACCACCTTTTAGGAGTACCTTTGACATTCAGGAGCTGGTGTAAGATAATTACAGCTAAGGCTTCTTCCCCCGGTGAAAAAAAAGGAGGTTGTCTGATACTGCCTTTCCTTAACAGGGCTGGCACGAGGCTCAGGTCAGAGGCCTCCCTCACTTCGCACTGGTGAGTATGAAAATGTCATTTGCACACTGTCTCGCCAAAAGGAAAAGTAACAAATACAGAACTGTATATATCCCAGTGGAAAGAGAAGTTCCAAAAATAGTGCAGCCATGAATAGCCCACGTCTCCCCGAAAGGGGGCTGCTCAGTCCCCCCAAAGCAGACAACACAGCACAGGGCACACACTCAATGTCATTTCCCTCAGGCTGGGTATTTTTATCTGCATGAATTTGTAGAAGCCGAGGTTAAGTCCACCCCACCTACAAACTACTCCCTCTCCAAGAAGGATTCCCCTGGGCCTTGGCCTACCTTGATCCTCACTTTGGAAAACATGTTAAGAGTTGACCTTTCAGAGCACACAACTCAGCAACCTCCAGTCCTAGAGATACTAGTTAGCCCATAATTCCTTCCACCAACCTTTAGTGAGCAACTACTATATGCCAGACATTGTTTTGACCCGAGGGATCAAGGCTAGATGTAGCTGTGTTCTCTGGAACTTACTTTCTACTTTTTTCCCACCCAATACACACACGTGCTCAGGCATATGGAGCTTATATTCTTTTGGGGAAACAGGAAAATAAAGACCCAAGAAAAGAAAAAAAATATTGAGACATGTTAATGGAGGCCACTAAGGTGACAAGTAAGTGGGAGGAGGCAAGGGAATTAGGTAAAGGGGAAGGCAAGAGGTGGAGACCCGGCAGGCAGCCTCTCTCCTCCCTCCACCATCAGATCCAGTACATTGAAAACACAAGGAGTTGGGCGGCGCCTGTGGCTCAGAGGAGTAGGGTGCCAGCCCCATATGCTGGGAGGTGGCGGGTTCAAACCTAGCCTCGGCCAAAAACTGCAAAAAAAAAGAAAACACAAGGAGTCTGGCGGTGCCTGTGGCTCAAAGGAGTAGGGCTCCAGCCCCATATACCAGAGATGCTGGGTTCAAAGCCAGCCCCAGCCAAAAACTATAAAAAACAAAACAAACAAACAAACAAACAAAAAAAAAAAACACAAGAACTCGGGGCAAGACATGATTGCAAGAGGGACTTTACCTAACAATTGCAATCAGTGTAACTGGCTTATTGTACCCTCAATGAATCCCCAACAATAAAAAAAAAAAAAAAAAAAAAAACACAAGAAGTCACCAAGACTCATTCAGTCACCAAAATGCTTGTCTTAAGTTCAACCTGTGGCTCCAAACCCACTTGAACTGCCAGGCGTGGTGGCTCACACCTGTAATCCTAGCACTTTGGGAGGCTGAGGCAGGTGGATCCCTTGAGCTCTAGGAGTTCGAGGCCAGCTTGAGGAAGATGGGGATGTCTGTACTAAAAATAATAAAACCAGCCGGTCGTTGTGGTGGGCGCCTGTAGTCTCAGCTACTCGGGAGGCTGAGGCAAGGGGACCGCTTGAGCCTGGGAGGCTGCTGTAAACCAGGACGCCACAGCACTCTACCCAGGGCACGGTGGGAGACCGTCTCAAAACAAACCACCACCACCCCACTTAAACCTCAACATTCAGAACAATCCTCATACTCATCAGAAGCCCCCACTTGGATTCTTCTCACACATTATCCTAAAGAGGATTGAGGGGCCCTTCCAGCCCAGGAACGGGGTCCCGAGTGTGTCCAACATGCTGGCGCAAAGTGCGTGAGACCGAGCAGTCCCAAGACGGACCAAGGCAGCTGGGGTGAGGGGATCCTCCTTCTGGGCCCTGCGGTCCGGAACGTTCCTCCAGATTCTACCGGGACAGGTTCTCACGAGGTGTGGGTACGCAATCTCCTGTGAGCGGACCCCAAGGTAGGCCTTGCGCTGCCCACCCTGGCCGCCTGTGGACCCTCCCAGCACCAGCTGAGCCGCCGACTCCGCTCCTCCCGGCGCCCAGCCACCTCGCGCGCGCACTCCCCCGGCTCCCCGGCGCTCTCCTGCACCACCTCCACTGCCAGGCCCCGGGCATTCCACAAGTCCCCGCTCGCTCGGCCCCGCTCGCAACCGCAGACAGCCACTTGCACCCGGTCTTACCTCCTTTTGCCGGAGCCCAGAAGGATGTGCTTCCCAAGACCAGGAGGAGAACTGGCACCTTCCACATCTTTCCGTTCGATTCGCTCCCTCGGGGGCCGAGAGGCTGGTTTCGGAGCTGGAAGAAGATGGGAAAGCCCTGCAGCCACAGGCCGGTCCGGAGGAGGGGCGCGGCGGCGGGGGCCCGAGAGCGCAGCGGAGCCGGGCACGGGACGGTGTCCAGCCTTCCTGGGCGCGGAGCAGCGGCGGAGCAAACTTAGCGGCCGGGAACTTCGCGGCGGAGTCAGCATTTATCTCTCCCGACGGGGGCGGGGAGCGGGCCCGAGTTAGGTGGTCTCGGCCCCGGCGCACTGGGACCGCCCTCGGGCTGTGTTTGGCCGGCGCCAAAACGATGATCTCAGGCCAGGTTTAAAGTTACAGGGCCGCAGCTGCGGGGGCCCGGGACTGCGGCCCCGGGCCTGGCAAAATGGGCTTTTATTCTGTTTAACAAGCGGAGGGAAAGGGGCCACCTGCAGTAAGGGTTTTGTTTTGTTTCTTTCTTTTTAAAATATTTATTATCCTGTTTTTTGAAGAGTAAGGCACAAGCCTACGTTTTTCTTGTTGTGGGCTGATGGACAAGTAAACTGTGCCTTGTGTGGCCAAGAGTTTTAGAACTAAGCTTGGGATTGTTCTTGTAAATATTGAATTTGATGGCTTAAAAAAAAAATGTTGGCGGTCATCTGGGTGGGCCGAAGGCGGCGTGCGCTGGTCAATTGCGCCCTTGTGTAGGGGACCCGACGGGGGCGGGCTCCGGGGGACCGTCCTAGAGCTGGCTGGTTGGGGGCTTGGCAGATTTCGGTGGCTTTGGGGAAAAAAAGAATGCTAAACTCCATCTGCCTCTCCCGACCCTAGGATGCAGAGCTGAGACGCTGGGACCCACCGACCTGCTCAGGCCGAGCAGGCCTGACCCCTGGTCTCCAACTAGTGCGCACTTCCAGCTCGGTCTCACCCCCTCGAATCCCGAAATCTGGCTACATAATCCCCACTTTACTAGTTCAAGCAATCTTGCCTTGATCTCGGGTACCCTCAGGTATCAACACACGAAAACTTAACGTTTTTTGCTTCCTTCCAAGTAGTCGGAAATGTTTTTTTTTTAGAACCAGCAATTTGGAAGGTGGTCTCTGCTCCACTCCGAGATGCCACAAATTCCGTTTAACAAAAGAACCTTCAGGTCTTCAAACGAAGCCTTCCCCAAAGCCCCACAAAATCCTACAAAGTCCTACACCAGGGTGTTAATGGATTGTTTTCAGATTCTTATCAAGGACCCTGATTACAAATTTACTTTACCCTAAGATTGGGGGATTGTTTTAACAGCTCGGATTCCTAGGTTCCACCCCAAACTTTTAAAATCAGACCTTTTGGGGATTCCCATTTTAAACCAGCGCCCCAAAGCACTCGTCTGCAGAGACATTAGGTCAGTGGTTCTCAACCTGTGGGTTGCGACCCCTTTGTAACAATGAAAATCCATCATGCATATCAGATATTTACGATTCATAACAGGTGCAAAATTACAGTTATGAAGTAGCAACAAAAATAATTTTATGGTTGGGGGTCACCACAATATGAGGAACTGTATTAAAGGGTTGCAGCATTAGGAAAGTTGAGAGCCACTGACTTAGGTAGACTTTGCCCGTCCCTCCAGCTTCTCAGCAGGAACCACTTAGGGGCTAGTTACCAGGCAGGTGCAGCTTCTGTGGGACTTCTCCGTTTCTAAAGCTCTCCCAGGGATTGTCCTGGAGCTGAGTGCTCCAACTAAAGGCTGAGGCTGGGGGTGAAAATGTAAGGAGAAAACTGGTGATAAGAATATTCTTTTTCGAGATTGAGCGGCCAAGGCAAGATGGGTCAAAGTCAGAGTGGTGGCCATGGTCCTGGAGGTGGCAAGAAGGATGACAAGGATAAGAAAAAGAAATATGAACCTCCAGTACCAACCAGAGTGGGGAAAAACAAGAAGAAAACAAAGGGACCAGATGCAGCTAGTAAACTACCACTGGTGACACCTCACACTCAGTGCCGATTAAAATTGTTGAAGTTAGAGAGAATTAAAGACTGTCTTCTCTTGGAGGAGGAATTCATTAGAAATCAGGAACAGGGGCAGTGCCTGTGGCTCAAGGGGGTAGGGCGCCAGCCCCATATGCTGAAGGTGGCAGGTTCAAGCCCAGCCCCGGCCAAAAACTGCAAAAAGAAAAAAAAGAAAAGATCAGGAACAAATGAAACCATTAGAAGAAAAGCAAGAGGAGGAAAGATCAAAAGTGGATGATCTGAGGGGGACCCCAATGTCAGTAGGATGACAATCATGCCGTTGTGTTTGCATCTGTGGGCTCAGAACACTACGTGGGCATCCTTTCATTTGTAGACAAGGATCTGCCGGAACCAGGCTGTTCAGTCCTGCTCAACCCCAAGGTGCATGCTGTGATGGGGTGCTGATGGATGACACAGATCCCCTGGTCACAGTGATGAAGGTGGAAAAGGCACCCCAAGAGACCTATGCTGATATTGGGGGCTTGGACAACCACATCCAGGAAATTAAGGAATCTGTAGAGCTTCCTCTCCTGAATATTATGAAGAGATGGATAAAAAGCCCCCTAAAGGGGTCATTCTCTAAGGTCCGCCTGGCACAGGTAACACCTTGTTAGCCAAAGCAGCAGCAAACCAAACCTCGGCCACTTTCTTGAGAGTGGTTGGCTCTGAACTCATTCAGAAGTATCTAGGTGATGGGCCCAAACTTGTTCGGGAATGATCCGAGTTTCTGAAGAACATGCACCTTCCATCGTGTTTATTGATGAAATTGATGCCACTGGGACAAAAAGATACGACTCAAATTCTGGTGGTGAGAGAGAAATTCAGCAAACAACCAGTTGGATGGATTTGATTCAAGGGGAGATGTGAAAGTTATTGTGGCTACAAATCGAATAGAAACTTTGGATCCAGCCCTTATCAGACCAGGCCGCATTGACAGGAAGATGGAGTTTCCCTGCCTGATAAAAAGACGGAGAAGTGCATCTTTCAGATTCACACAAGCAGGATGACCCTGGCTGATGATGTAACTCTGGATGACTTGATCATGGCTAAAGATGACCTCTCTGGTGCTGACATTAAGGCAATTTGTTCAGAAGCTGGTCTGATGGCCTTAAGAGAACATAGAATGATGGGACGCTGCCTGTGGCTCAAAGGAGTAGGGTGCCGGCCCCATATACTGAAGGTGGAGGGTTCAAATCCAATCCTGGCCAAAAACTGCAAAAAAAAAAAAAAAAAAAGAATAATTTAAGGGCGGCGCCTGTGGCTCAAGGAGTAGGGCACCAGTCCCATATGCCGGAGGTGGTGGGTTCAAACCTAGCCCCGGCCAAAAAAAGAATGAAAGTAACAAACGAAGATTTCAAAAACTCTACAGAAAATGTTCTGTATAAAAAAACAAGAAGGCACCCCTGAGGGGCTTTATCTCTAGTGAACCACAGTTGCTGTCAGGAAAATGGGAGTTTAGCTGACCCCAGAGTCATCCATGTTCCACTTGACTGATATGAGAAAACATCCTCTGTATCTTTTGGAATATGATGTGTAAGCTGCCCCTTGGGTGGCCTTCATCTGCTGGTCAGTGTGCAGCACTCTTTTCACAGACAAAAAAAAAAAGAATATTCTTTTTCAGGGCAGTGCCTGTGGCTCAAAGGAGTGGGGCGCTGGGCCCCATATATCAGAGATGTTGGGTTCAAACCCAGCCCCGGCCAGAAACTGCAAAAGAAAAGAATATTCTTTTTCTTGAACTAACTTCTCCATCTTGCAAACACACTTTATTGCTCCAATATCAATGTTTATTGACAGACTGAACTGTACATGTCTTTCAAGGCTGTTAGGTGGAGAATAGAGGCAAATCCACTCCAAGGTGACCAAAAAAAAAAAAAAAGATGGACTATTTTACGTTACAAATTGAAACTAAAAAAGCCTAAGTGGAAAGGTGGGGCTACCTGCGGCTAATTTAGAAAGATGCTGGGGCTAAGTTGTGGTTCAAGGAGACTCAACCTCCACCTGCACCCCCATACACAACAAGGATATGTCGACAAGGCTGACCTCCTGAACTTCTGGTCAAGGATGGGGGAGGTGGTAGCCAATTGGATGCTTCTAGGGCCCTGGAGTGGAAGGCGGTAGGGAGAAGTCTCTCAATAGGTTCTGGGTGCTGTTGGTGTGAAATACTGGGAGAGGGGCTAGGCCTGGGAGGGGGGCACCTAAAGAGACACACTCATCTGGATGTCACCAGCAGATTGAGAGGGAACGCTGGCCTTGGGCAGTGACTCGTGGCTGGCTAAAGAAGCTGCGGGGATTTGGAAGTCTAAATCATGGCCCGACTGAGGAGAGAAAGGAAAGGAAGGTAATCTGTCTCCATTCTTGTGAAACAGCTTGTGCTCCTACAGACGTGACCGAGAATAATGATGAGGCTTCACTGTAACAATCACAGCAGCCGCCACCTACTGCCATTACCTCCCTGCGGAGAATGTTCAAGGCACTGTGTCCCTTAATCCTTGACACAGCCTTGAGCTAGCATTGACAGTTCACAAACAAGATAGGGAAAAAGTAGATTCACCTGTTGGGCTAGGTTAGCCAGTCTGCTGGGCCTCAATTCCAAAAAATTCTGATTCAATAGGTAAGCAGTGGGGTCCAAGAATAGGCTGTCAAGTTCCCAAGTGATGCTGCAGCTAATGGCCCTAGAGCCTCTGCTTTGAGAACCTTGGGTTTAGTGGCACATCGTCCAGAGTTGTACAGCAAATGAACATTGGAGTCACCTGTCTCTGTTGGGGCGAGGACTTGAGTCTATTGCTAGGGCATTTGCCTCCAGATTTGGTAGGAGAAATGTAGTAATTGCTTTGGGGAGCAGGAGCCCCCCCAAAAGGATGGGGAACCAGGCTATGGAACAGAGCCAGAACAGCTAGTTTGGGACCCTTTGCCCTGAGGGATGCTGGAGATGGGATGTCAGGATCTTCCCACCATCCCTGCATTCTTTGAGGCCTTTGCATAGGCCAGAGAGCAGCCAGCTGAGCTTCTCCAGGCTGCCAGGGCGGACACCGTTGGGAAGATGCTTTTCCACACATTGTTCCAGAGCTGAGATACCTCAGCGGAGTCTCTGAAAGCAAAGGCAGCTCTGTGATCCAAGAATAAGTCATGCACTTAGAGTCTGAGCTGGAACGAAAATATCTGGCAGGAATGAGATGAAGGGCCGTGCTGGGACAGAAGGAACACCAGCAACTTGGTTTTCTGGAAAGAGCACCAGAGCAGCAGTGTTAGGAATCAAAACCCAGAGCTGCAGTGGCCTCAGGCAACACGAGCCTCAGTTTCTGCTTCTTTAAAATGGAAGTGTTGAGGTTGGGTGCGATGGCTCACACCTGTAATCCCAGCACTCAGGGAAGCTGAGAGGGAGTGGATTGCCTGAGCCAGAGCGAGACCCTGTCCCTCAAAATAGCCGGGCGTTGTGGCAGGCGCCTATAGTCCCAGCTACTTGGGAGGCTGAGGCAAGAGAATCGCTTGAGCCCAGGAGTTCGAGGCTGCAATGAACTGTGATGATGCCCCTGCCATCATCTAGACTGGGCAGCATAATGGTACCCTGTCTCTGTGTTAAAATTTTAAAATTTGAAAAGTCAAATGGCAGTGTTATTCCTACTTGGAGGGTTGTCTGCATAGCTAGGAGTATAGTCTGCCCTCTGCATCCATGGCTTCCCCAGATGTGGATTCAACCAACTGAGGATCAAAAACATTCAGGAGAAAAAAAAAAAACAACAATAAAAATGACAATACAATGATAAAAAATAATGCAAGTAGAAATACAGCATGCCAACAATTCACATATTATTTACATCGTATTAGCTATCTTAAGTAATCTACAGAAGGTTTAAAGTATATGAGAGGGGCCAGGTGCAGTGGCTCATGCCTGTAACCCCAGCACTCGGGGAGGCCAAGGCAGGTGGATCGCTTGTGCTCAGGACTTTCAGTCCAGCCTGAGCAAGATCAAGACCCTGTCTCTACTAAAAATAGAAAAAGCAGGCAGGCATTGTGGTACACGGCTATAGTCCTAGCTACTTGGGAGGCTGGGGCCAGAGCATCTCTTGAGCCCAAGAGTTGGAGGTTGCTATGAGTTATGAAGCCACAGTACACTAGCACTCTACCCAGGGTAGGGTGGCGGAGTGAGACTTAGTGTCAAAAAAAAAAAATTGGGGGCAGCGCCTGTGGCTCAAGGAGTAGGGCACCGGCCCCATATGCCAGAGGTGGTGGGTTCAAACCCAGCCCCAGCCAAAAACTGCAAAAAAAAAAAAAATTGTTTTTTTCGGGACTTCACTCAGAACTTGTTCCATTATTTGATTGTCATGTCTCCAGAAGATGCCAGAAAATAGCTTCAAGTTTTCTTTGCCTCTTGATGCTTTTTGAAGACTATAGGTTACTTTGTAGAATGTTCTCCGGTTGGGGTTTGTCTGCTAAAGTCCTCAGGATTAGATTCAGGCCTGCATTTTTGGCTAGACAGCCACAGAAGTGATGCTCCGGGCACTACCTGCAAGGGGCAGCTGTTATCAGTACCCAGGGCTGTGACTGGTATCTTTGATCCTTGGGTTAAGGTACTTGTGTGCAGGACCCCCTTCCCTTCACAGTACGCAGATGAACAGAGAAAGACACTGTTTCACCTTGGTAACCAGGAACTCAAAGTTTTAGTTTTTTGTTTGTTGTTTTTTCTTTTTACCCCAGGAAATGCTCTGAGTAATAAGGTTTGGGATGGAGGAAGATCTGCCTTCTTCTGTAAGTGGCAAATGAGTTACAGGGAGGGTGTGGTGTCTTCCTGTACTTTCAGAAGAAAACTTAGGAATAGGATGCTTTGGAAATGCCTTCCCCTTGCAGGCATTCTCCTGGGAAATCTATGTGCACCTGTGATTTGAAGACCCCCTCCCCTGTCCCTTAGCTTCGTCTCCTCCCAGCCATAGGGCAGCCTTACCCCTTCCTGCTGTAGTTAAAGGATGGAGCCCAATGTGTTCCCAACTATGTAGTTCCATGACCCCTCAGATGGTATTGTGAAAATAAGTAAATAAAAGTCTAGTTTGGGTGTGGTGGCTTACTCCTGTAATTCTAGCACTCTAGTAGGCCAAGGCGGGAGGATCCCTTGAGGCCAGGAGTTTGAGACCAGCCTGAGCAAGAGTGAGACACCCCCCCACCACCATCACCACCAAAAATAGAAAAAATTAGCCAGGCATGGTGGCACAGGCCTGGAGACCCAGCTACTTGGGAGACTGAGGCAGGAGAATGCCTTGAGCCCAGGGGTTTGAGGTTGCTGTGAGCTAAGCTGATGTCATTGCACTTTAGCCTGGGCAACGAAGTGAGACACCGTCTCAAAGGAAAAAAAAAAATCTAATCTGTTGGAACTCTAAATCATTTTGAGTCTTAAAGGAATTTGATTAAAGGACCCAAGTCACAGTGCGGGGCCACTGACTATACCCTAGGTACCTATGACCTTAGCTTCTCTGATGATAGGATCAGCCTTCTTTCTTACCCGCATAGTTTTGTAAAATGTAAATGGCTAGACCTGGCTAGGGAAGCCTGCTTCCCTCCCCTCAGGCCAACTTCATTACAGATTAACCTCCCTCTTCCCTCTCTCAAACAAAGACTTCATGGCTGACACATTGTCTGAAGATGGCATGTTAGATATATTCTGTTAAGTCGGAAAGGAAACTAAAACCAGCTATAAAGGCATAACAAAGAGAAGATGAACTAGAATCAGTAATTTATTCTCTTAAACCAGCCTTGTTTAGAAAATGGAATCCTGTTAAATTTGCCTTCTTCCTGTACTAGCAAGCATTTAACTTTTACCTTTGGAGCCCTGACCCTGTTTCTTGGGAAGGTGTGGGTCCCGGAATGGCCATTCCCAGCTTCTCACTGGAGTAATTAAGAGGCGGAATCTAGCTCTGCTTCTGTCACCCAGGCTGCAGTGCCATGGTGCGGTCTAGCTCCCTCACTGCAGCCTCATACTCTTGGGCTCAATCTATCCTCTTATCTCAGCCTCCCAAGAAGCCAGGCAGTACCATTATGCCTAGCTAATTTTTCTACTCCTTTTTTTTTTTTTTGCGGTTTTTGGCCGGGGCTGAGTTTGAACCCACCACCTCCAGCATAAGGGGCCGGCGCCCTACTCCTTTGAGCCACAGGTGCCGCCCTAATTTTTCTACTCCTGAGCTCAAGCAATTCACCTGCCTTGGCCTACCAGAGTGTTAGGATTATAGACGTGAGCCACATTATTATTATTATTATTTTTTAGAGACAAGGGCCTTGCTACATTGCTCAGGCTGGTCTCAAACTCCTGGCCTCAAGAGGTCATCCTGCCTCTGCCTCCTGAAGTGCTAGGATTATAGGCATAATATTATAGGCATAATAAATACCATGGGTGGCCTCGAGTAGACTCTTTATTTTATTTATTTATTTATTTTGCAGTTTTTGGCCGGGGCTAGGTTTGAACCCGCCACCTCTGGCATATGGGGCCAGCACCTTACTCCTTTGAGCCACAGGCGCCTCCTTCTAGTAGACTCTTTAAATGAGGATCTGGGCCACCTTTAGCATCATCGGTCTCCGTTCTGATGTGGATGGGTTTCTCTCTGTTTCCCAGGAGAGTGTTCTGGTAAAGTATCAACGGTACTCTTCGTGGATACTGCCAAAAAGGAGTAAGTGCCCAGAGAAGAAAGCCCTGGGCTGCTAAAAGCAGATTTTACCCATTAGATTCAGATCCTCAGAGTCTCACTTTGTTGCCCTCGGTAGAGTGCCGTGGCATCACCCAGCTCACAGCAAACTCCAACTCCTGGGCTTAAGCGATTCTCTTGCCTCAGCCTTCCGAGTAGCTGGGACTACAGGCACCCGCCACAACGCCTGGCTATTTTTTGGTTGCAGTTTGGCCGGGGCCGGGTTTGAACCCGCCTCCCTCGGTATATGGGGCTGGCGCCTTATGGACTGAGCTACAGGTGCCACCCCAGATTCAGATCCTTTTTATTATTTCCGGTTGACAATATCATGATCTCTGGTGGGGGTGAGGGGAAAATGCCCAAGTTTGCTGAGAGATCAACTCACAGTTAAGGCAGATTAATAAGGAAAAGAGGTTTATTTACCATGCACATAGGAGAATTATAGAATAATTACCAAGTGGGGTCCAGGCATTTATATACCCTCCTTTTAGAAGAGGAGATGAGAAATATACCTAATTCTGTTTGTTTGTTTATTTTTTTAGAGACAGAATCTCACTTTGTCGCCCTCAGTAGAGCGCTGTAGCAGCACAGCTCACAGCAAC
The DNA here is from genome assembly GCF_027406575.1 of Nycticebus coucang. Lineage (NCBI taxonomy): Eukaryota > Metazoa > Chordata > Mammalia > Primates > Lorisidae > Nycticebus > Nycticebus coucang. The sequence continues at coordinate 9,625,679 of NC_069801.1, read as the reverse complement.
CTCCAGCTCTTGGGCTTAGCTGATTCTCTTGCCTCAGCCTCCCGAGTACCTGGGACTACAGGCGCCCGACACAAGCCCAGCTATTTTTGTTGTGGTTTGGCTGGAGCCGGGTTCGAACCCGCCACCCTTGGTATATGGGGCCCGTGCCCTGCTCACTGAGGCACGGCGCTGCCCCCTAATTCTGTTTAGAGAAATAAATGGTTGCAAGGGAGGATGAATGGATGGGGCAAACAGATTGATTTGTTACATTAACCTGAGAGACAGATTTTATGTTCAAAATTATTTGGGCCAGGTCTGGTTGCATTCTTGATCGTCTTTCCTGCAAGTATATTGTGATAACAGGGAAGGGAAGAGAAGTCATTTGTTCCTCCAAGGGGCCTGTTGGTCTCTGAGGACTGTTAACTCAAAATACTCTTTACACCAAGGAGTCATGTTTTGGAGGGAAATTTCTTTTTTTTTTGTAGAGACAGAGTCTCACTGTACCGTCCTCGGGTAGAGTGCCGTGGCATCACACGGCTCACAGCAACCTCTAACTCTTGGGCTTACGCGATTCTCTTGCCTCAGCCTCCCGACAGCTGGGACTACAGGCGCCTGCCACAACGCCCGGCTATTTTTTTTTGTTGTTGCAGTTTGGCCGGGGCTGGGTTTGAACCCACTACCCTCAGCATATGGGGCCGGCGCCCTACTCACTGAGCCACAGGCACTGCCCTGGAGGGAAATTTCTTGAGCTCCTTCAGTCCCCAAATCCAGGAGCTTAGCTTATTGATATATTCATTAAGGTTCACATTGCTGTTGAAATATATCTTTATAGCCTCAGCCTCTGGCATCACTCCATAGATATTTGTGAAAGAAAATCCTGACTTGGGGGGTGGCACCTGTGGCTATTTGGGTAGGGCGCCGTCCCCACATACCGAAACCTGGCCCCGGCCAAACTGCAACAAAAAAATAGCCAGGCGTTGTGGTGGGTGCCTGTAGTCCCAGCTACTTGGGAGGCTGAGGCAAGAGAATCGCCTAAGCCCAGGAGTTGAAGATTGCTGTGAGCTGTGTGATGCCATAGCACTCTACCAAGGGCAACAAAGTGAGACTCTGTCTCTACAAAAAAAAAAAAAAAAAAAAAGAAAGAAAGAAAGAAAATCCTGATTGGGCAAGGTGGCTCACACCCATAATCCTAGCACTCTGGGGGGCCAAGACAGGTGCATTGCTGGAGCTCAAGAGTTCGAGACCAGCCTGAGCAAGAGGGAGACTCCGTTTCTACTAAAGATAGAGAAACTAGCTGGGTGTTGTGGAGGGCACCTGTAGTCCCAGCTACTTGGGAGGCTGAGGCAAGAGGATTGCTTGAATCAGGAGTTTGAGGTTGCTGTGAGCTATGACACTGGGGCACTCTACCCAGGGTGACAAAGTGAGACTCTGTCTCAAAAACAAGAAAGGGTTCCCAGCTGCTCGGGAGGCTGAGGCAGGAGAATTGCTGAAGCCCAAGAGCTAGAGGTTGCTGTGACTCCTGTGACATCATGGCACTCTACTGAAGGTGGTAAAGTGAGACTCTGCCTCTACAAAAAAAAAAACAAAAAAGCAAACAAGAAAGGGAGGGTGGGAGAATGGAAGGGAGGGAGGGAGGAAATAAAGAAAAAAAGGAAAAAAAGGAAGGAAGGAGAGAAAGAAAGAATCCTGTGATTTTTTTTCCAGTCTGCTGGAAGGTCCTCACTATGGAGGACCCTCCAGCCCAGCTTGAGACTCGGAGATGAAGTCATTGGCATGTGATCCGCAGTCAGCCAGGCTGACTCTGCAAAGGGATGCTATGAATGCCCTCCTGGCACCTCTCCAAGTCTGGGTACACTCCCTTTCCCCCTCCAAACAGGCAGCTCACATTCCACAGAGATTCAGTCCCTAGCTTAGCCTTGATCCTTTCAGTCATCTTGGACACCTGGGGAAGGTGGCCACGGTTGGCACCATAAGTCTCCAGTCTGATGTTCATGGGTTTCTCTCTGAACACTGGGAGAGTGTTTTTTTTTGTAGAGACAGAGTCTCACTGTACTGTCCTCGGGTAGAGTGCCGTGGCGTCACACGGCTCACAGCAACCTCTAACTCTTGGGCTTCTGCGATTCTCTTGCCTCAGCCTCCCGAGCAGCTGGGACTACAGGCGCCCGCCACAAGGCCCGGCTATTTTTTTGTTGCAGTTTGGCCGGGGCTGGGTTTGAACCCGCAACCCTCGGCATATGGGGCCGGCGCCCTACTCACTGAGCCACAGGCGCCGCCCGGGAGAGTGTTTTGATAAAGTATCAAAGGTACTCTTCTTGGATACTGCCAAGGAGTAAGTGCCCAGAGTTGAAAGCCCTGGGCTGCTAAAACCAGATTTTACCATTCCATACTTTAGTTTGGTTAAGCAGAACCTGTTGGCTGCCACATCTGAGTTTGGCTTGAGCTGGTTGCCCTCCCACCGACCTATGTGCCAGGCGACATGTAGTCAACCCCTTGATAGGCAGTTTCATTTTACCCACCCGTTAGGCAGGGAAGGGTTGAACCGTCTTCACCAACTGTATCTTCCATGGCCACCCTGGGGCTGTCTTAGGACAAGGAACAAGGTGTGATGTTTAGTCTTTCCCCAGTTTATTAAAAGCATCAGGTTTTTGCTTGAAGCAATAAGAAAAACATTCAGCTCTGAATCAACAGGGCTTCTGTGCTCTTTGGCTTCCTGGGGAACCCTCGGGCCTCGCTGCTGGATGTGGTCCCTTGGACACAGAGATCACCACACACTCTGGAGAACCAAGAGCACTGACCTGGCTAGGGGGTGATCTTGGCAGGGAAGGTGAGGCACCCCTCTTTACTCACTCCTCATCTGATGCTGGGTCCACACGACGCAGCACCAAGAAATGCACAAAGAATCCAGGCCATTGAGTTTTTTTTTTTAATTTTTTTTTAGACAGAATCTCACTCTGTCACCCTGGGTAGTGCCATGGTGTTACCATAGCTCACAGCAACCTCAATTTCTTGGGGTCAAGAGACCCTCTTGCCTCAGCCTCCCAAGTAGGTGGGACTGCAGGTGCCTGCCTCCATTCCCAGCTAGTTTTTCTATTTTTACCCTGTTTCCCCAAAAATAAGACAATGTCTTATTTTAAGGTGTGCTCCCAAAGATGCGCTAGGTCTTATTTTCAGGGGACGTCTTATCTTTCCTGTAAGTAGGTCTTATTTTCAGAGGATGTCTTATTTTCAGGGAATCAGGGTAGTAGAGATGAAGTCTTGATCTTGCTCAGGCTGGTCTTGAACTCTTGAGCTCAGGCAATCCACTTCAGCCTCCCAGAGTGCTAGGATTACAGGCATGAGCCACCATGATAATTAAAAACAAAACAGAACAACAACAACAACAAAAAAACCCTTGTGGCTTGGCGCCTGTGGCTCAAGCGGCTAAGGTGCCAGCCATCTAGCCACATACACCTGAGCTGGCGAGTTCGAATCCAACCTGGGCCCGCCAAACAATGACGGCTGCAACCAAAAAAAAATAGTTGGGCGTTGTAGCAGGCGTCTGTAGTCCCAGCTACTTGGAAGGCGGAGGCAGGAGAATTGCTTGAGCCCAGGAGTTGGATGTTGCTATGAGTTGTGATGCCACGGCACTCTACCCAGGGTAACAGCTTGGGGCTCTGTCTCAAAAAAAAAAAAACACACAAACAAAAGGAAAACTCTTGCTTTTTCCACCCCAACCACAAGAAAAAGTTGACTGACTCCACCCACATCAATTTGAATTCAGGTATCTCTGATGGTTTGGGTAAAAAGGGTCTCCAGTTACTTAAATGGATTGAAAGCAGAGAATCAGGTTGAGGGTTTTTTTGAGGTAGGGCAGAGAGTTCTTTTAGGTGGATGGTGAGGGTTTTTTTGGTTTTTTGAGACAGAGCCTCAAGCTGTCATCCTGGGTAGAGTGCTGTGGCATCACAGCTCATAGCAACCTCCAATTCGGGGTGGGGGGGGGCCTGTGGCTCAGTGAGCAGGGCGCTGGCCCCATATACCGAGGGTGGCGGGTTCAAACCCAGCCCCGGCCGAACTGCAATAAAAAAATAGCCGGGCATTGTGGCGGGCGCCTGTAGTCCCAGCTACTCGGGAGGCTGAGGCAGGAGAATCGCCTAAGCCCAGGAGTTGGAGGTTGCTGTGAGCTGTGTGAGGCCACGGCACTCTACTGAGGGCCATAAAGTGAAACTCTGTCTCTACAAAAACAAAAACAAAAACAAAAACAAAACAAAACATTAAAATTAAAAAAAAAAAAAAAGAGAGAGATTCTTCTGCCTCTGCCTCCCAAGTAGCTGGGACTATAGGCGCCTGCCACACGCCTGGCTATTTTTTGGTTGCAGCTGACATTGTTGTTTGGCAGGCCCAGGCTGGATTCGAACCCTCAAGCTCAGGTGTATGTGGCTGTTGCCTTAGCAGCTTGAGCCTGAATGCTGAGTTTTATCAGAAGGACATGCATTGAGGAGGCTGATGTTTTGTACCATTCAGACCCACACACACAGAAAGCTCCTTTCATGGGTGCGCAGAGGTCACTGTGCTTGGAAAACGATCTGCAAGGATGTGTTTCAGGGTGGGAGGCTGGGGGTCAAGCAGGGACAGTCCGGGAGGGCAGGAGGGGTTGGTGTTTACCTTGCTGCTCTCTGGAGAGCTAGTGGCTTAGAGGACCTCAGTCCCGCCCTGTCTCTCGCTCAGTTTTCCTGGGTGGAAACTGGAAGATGACGGGTACAGTGTCTGCTGTCCCAAGAACACTTACCCAGGAAGTGTGGCTGTGCTGCAGGCAGGCACAGAGCTACTTGGTCCCTTACCCTGCCAGATCCTGCTCGCACGCCGAGGGTAATGACCGCCAGCCACCACTGCCGCAAACCTCAAGCCGTTCCAGCCAGTTCCCACCCAGTGCAGAGGGTGCCTCCCCTGAGACAAAGCCACAGACCCTCAGATGAGCCCCCGCCCTTCTTTCCTCCAATCAGCGCCATCTCTTTGGAATATGCTGGATATGGTTGGTATTTTGGAATCTTTGTTGAGGTCTCCTATCTGTTTTAATCACCGTTCAGGAATCTAATTCAAACATTCAGACTCCAGTGTCTGCCGAGAGGTGGGTTTGGCCATGACGAGAAAACAGGAAAAAGGCTTAAAAGTTAATAGAGCTGGAAGAAAATAGCTTTTACGTGAACAGTTGGGTTTCCAGAGCCCCCGCCTCACAGCAGCTGCGTTCGGACAGGGGAATGTGGCGTGGGAGACGGTCAGACCTCTCCTCGGGTTCCAGCAGCCTGTTTAAGGTTTCTGGAAATGGGTGAGAGGAACGAGGGCATTTCTGGAGCTGTTGTTGGGGGGATTTAACTGTTTTCTCCAGCAGAGCCAGGGAACCTGTCACATGGTTATCATGGGCACTACCAGCGGGAAGTCGCCATGCAGATCATTTCTTCTTTTATCAACAATTATCTGTGAACATCAGCTGTGTGCCCAGCAGTGCCCGAGGCTTCATGGGCAGGGCAGGGAACAAGGCTTCCAGGCCTCGGTCTAGGAACTGCTTACATTCTGTAGGACAGACTGATGATGGCTGCTATAAAGGAAAATGACAATCTAACCTTGCCCTCCCCTCAACTCCTCATGCCTAAGGGAACATTGAGCCTGGAAGCTGAATCCCATAAACCCCCTTTGCAAACAAAGAGTTGTTACTGACCTTAGGTGAGCCAGATCCCAGGGAAAGGTAAAAATCCCCCAGACCTGGAGAAGGGCAGCTCCCATAGAGCATTCATAAGGAAATTCCTTAAGTCCTCATTGACCTCCCATAAACAATAATAATTTTTTTTTTGAGACAGATTCTCACTCTGTGCCTTGGTTAGAGTGCTGTGATGTCACAGCACTCTAACCAAGCAACCTCAAACTCTTGGGCTCAACGGATTCTCTTGCCTTAGCCTCCTGAGCAGCTAGGACTACAGGTGCCTGCCACAGTGCCCCGGCTAGTTTTTCTATCTTTAGTAGAGATGGGGTCTAGCTCTTGCTCGGGCTAGTCTTGAACTCCTGAGCTGAATTGATCCACTTGTCTTGGCTCCCTAGAGGGCTGGGATTATAGCTGAGCCACCATGCCTGGCCCCTTTTTCTTGATTCATCTTGTCAGAGGTTTTTAAATTTGGAGTTTTTTTTTGAGACTTGGGTCTCACTTTGTCACCCTTGGTAGAGTGCTGTGGTGTCACAGCTCACAGCAACCTCAAACTCTTGGGCTTAAGCCATTCTCTTGCCTCAGCTCCCAAGTAGCTGGGACTACAGGCGCCCGCCACAATGTCCGGCTATTTCTAGACACAGGGTCTTGCTCTGGCTCAGGCTGGTCTCGAACCTGTGAGCTCAGGCACTGCACCCGCCGTGGCTTCCCAAGTACTGGGATTACACGCATGAGCCACTGGGCCCGGCCCTAGGTTTTTACATTTTTATCAGAAGAACCAACATTTGTTTTTCTTCAAACAACCAACATCTGGCTTTATTGCTGTCCATTGCCAGGCACTATCCCAGGTGACGTACATATATTAACTAATTTATTTATTTTTTGCAGTTTTTGGCCGGGGCCGGGCTTGAACCCGTCACCTCGGGCACAGGGGGCCGGTGCTCTACTCCTTGAGCCACAGGCGCTGCCCCATATACTAACTAATTTAACATGATGTATATCGTGTCTTCTCATCATTACTCCCCTCTTCCTTTTCGTTCATATTTTGCACATCCTTATCTCTGTTTTGCATTCTGGATACTTCCTTCTGCTCTGTCTCTGAGGCTAAACATATCCATTGAGTTTTGGTGAGTGTATTATTCATTTCCAGAAGTTCTATTCACTTATTTTTCCAATTTGCATGGTCAATCTTTATGATATTTTGTTCATTTTTTAAATAGCATTTTTTTTTCCCTGTAAACATTTCATGCTTCATAGTTTGTACCTTAGAATTCCCATGTCAGAAATTCTTATGGTTCTAAATCTGTGTTTGGTTGATTCTGTTTATGTCACTCAGGGAAGCTTGTGTCCTGCAGGATTTGGTAATTTTTTTGTAGCGAGCTTATTGTATTGGTAGAACATAATCCGTAAAGATCCTGGAGCCTGTATTGGTGACATTTTCTTCCAGGCAAGATTTATGTTAGCTTTTCTCAACAGCTAGAGGTCATACCCACACCGTACACACTTGAGCTCCCTTCAAAGAATTGGGACTTAAGGGAAGAGGCTCAGACTTAGCTCCCCTGCCTTGCGGAGGAGGCTGGTTCTTGTACCATCTCCTCCTGTCATTTTTGCAGACTGTTCCCAACCCACTGCCAGTTTGGTATTCGCCTCCCATCCTCCCACCAACTTCAGAGGTTGTCCTTATTTCTTCATGAGCTTAGCAGTGTACAGAAGTATGTTTATTGTAGTTTTCCTAAGATCTGGTTATATAACAGCAAGAGGAGCCTTCGGCAGAGTTGATTTGCCACACTCCTGAGAGAGGAATTCAGTCCATTTTTAATCTTTGGATTGTATCATAAAGTTTGAATTAAGTGTTCTAGTGTCTTTTTTTTTTTTTTTGAGACAGAGTGTCACTCTGTTGCCCCAGGCTAGAGTACTGTGGCACCACAGCTCATAGCAACCTCAAGTTTCTGGTTCAAGGGATCCTCTTGCCTCAGCTTCCCAAGTAGCTGGGATTACAGGCCCCCTCCAGTGTGTTCCGGTGTCTTTAACACCTGTGAAGAGTCAGAGAACTCCCCAGTAATAATATCTAGCTAGAATTTAGTTTCTACTGTTTTTATTCATTTATTTTGTTTTTGGGAAGCAGGCTGTCTGGAGTGCAGTGGCTCAATCATAGCTCATCACAGCTCAGTACTCTTGGCTCAAGAGATCTTCCCACCTTAGCCTCCTGAAGCACTGGGATTACAGGTGTGAGTCACTGTGCCTAGTTAATTTTTAAATTATTTTCTTGTGGAGAACATGGGCCTTGATATGTTGTCCAGGCTGGTCTGAAACTCTTGGTCTCAAGTGATCCTCCTGCCTTGGCCTCCCAAAACACAGGGATTATAGATGTGAGCCACTGTGCCTGGCTGTCATTGTTTTGTTTTCCAAATTTCTTTATCATACAGTCACATTCTATTATGGTAAGTGATACTGGTTTTTCCATTTACTATAGTGATCTGAAGTTTCCTTTAAAGAGGAATTAATTGATATACAGAAATAATTCAACTTAAATAAACTGTTAAAAAAACAATAACATAGCCGGGCGTTGTGGCGGGCGCCTGTAGTCCCAGCTGCTTGGGAGGCTGAGGCAAGAGAATCGCTTGAGCCCAGGAGTTGGAGGTTGCTGTGAGCTGTGTGAGGCCACGACACTCTACCAAGGGCCATAAAGTGAGACTCTGTCTCTACAAAAAAAAAAAAAATAAAATAACAATAGTACAGGTTGTCATCAAATATTGCAAAAGTCAGCTCAGCACCTGTGGCTCAAGCGGCTAAGGTGCCAGCCACATACACTTGAGCTAGCGGGTTCGAATCCAGCCCGGGTCTGCTAAACAACAATGACGGCTGCAACCAAAAAATAGCCTGGCCTTGTGGCAGCCACCTGTAGTCCCAGCTACTTGGGAGGCTGAGGCAGGAGAATCTCTTGAGCCCAGGAGTTGGGGGTTGCTGTGAGCTGTGATGCCACAGCACTCTACCCTGGGCGACAGCTTGAGGCTCTGTTTCAAAAAAAAGAAAAAAATTGCCAAAGTTATTGGAATGCAGGCTGGGAAATGCTGGTCTGCACCTTTCCAACTCCTCAGATTCTGTGTCCTTAGTCAAAGCTCCCTTCTCAGCCAGCCTCAGCCTTCCTTCTCTTCTTCAAGGGACTAAAGAAAGAACTGTGGCCAGTGCCCTTTTGGCCTCTCCTGCTGGTTACCCCTTCCTGAGTGCCCCACACTGCAATTCCCCCTGGGACTGAAGCCAGCTCCTTGAGGACAAATCAAGTCCAGTCCCCACGAGTAAATATGCCCTCCCATTCTCTCTGCCCAGGTCCCCCCACACCACTGTGTCCCTCAGGTCTCTTTTCAGACCTGTTCCCCTATGTGCTATGGTTTAAATGTGTCCCCCAAAATTCACGAGTTGGAAACTTGGTCCTTGGTGCAACAATTTTGGAAGATGGGGCCTAATGGGAAGCGTTAATGCTGTTACAAAGGGCTTGAGGGAAGGTGTTTGCTCTACACTGCATTCCTGTGCTCTGGAGGGCCCAGCAGGAGGGCCCTTGTCAGATGCTGGCGCCTTGGTCTTGGACTTCCCAGAATGCAGAACTGTGAGAAAATAAAGTCATGCTTTTTTTAAAAAACAAATATGAGATTCTTTTTATTTCTCAATTTCCTTTTTCTTATTGTTCGGGATTCATTGAGCGTAAAGTTCTGTTTTTTTATAAATTACGAGTGTCTGTTGTGCTATAGCAGCACAAACCAGCTTAGGACACCACGTCACCCCTCCTGCCTTTGTCTCCCGTATTTCCTATGAGGATCATAGGATCTTGACTCGGGTCCCTTTGTGAAAACTGGCCTCCCTGTGTCTCCCCACACAACGTTGTGTTCCTCCGAGACTTTATTTCTCCATGAATCTTTTCCCTGTGTCTTACTCTTAATTGCTGCACACCTGGCCGTTGGTCAGCTCTGACTGTGTTGGGACATTAAAATGAATTGGCAGGCTCAGCGCCTGTGGCTCAAGCAGCTAAGGCATCAGCCACATACACCAGAGCTGGCAGGTTCGAATCCAGCCTGGGCCCGCCAAACAACAATGACAACTACAACCAAAAAAAAAAAAAAATAGCCGGGGCTCTATGGTGGGTGCCTGTGGTCCCAGCAACTTGGGAGGCTGAGGCAAGAGAATCGCTTAAGCCCAGGAGTTTGGGGTTGCTGTGAGATGTGATGCCATAGCACTCTACCCAGGGCGACAGCTTGAGGCTCTGTCTAAAAAAAAAGTAAATAAAATAAAAATGAATTGGCATCACCAGATGGGCACAGCTGGGGTTGGGCGTGGTGTCATAAGACGTTGTCCAGGATAGCTGGGCATGGTGGCAGGCACCTGTAGCCCATCTACTCCAGAGGTTGAGAATTGCTTGAGCCCAGGAGTTTGAGGTTGCTGTGAGCTGTGATGCCGTGGCACTCTCCCCAGGGCGACAAAGTGAAACTGCATCTCAAAAAAGAAAAAGAAGTTGTCCAGGCACCAGTGGATAACAGCAAATGGGCTGTTGCTTCCAGATGAGCCAGGCATCTGAGTGGAGGTGCTAATCCCCAGAGCCGATGGCCTCTGGGCCTTTCATTTGTCTCATAAACAAACAAGCTCTGGACTTCATTTCTTGGAAAGTGCCATATAAACCCACCCCCATTGCCTCGTTCTTGGACCCAATGATTCATTGGCATTGACCACTGCACTGGGCCATCGGTCAAACTGATGGGCATTTTGGGGAGCAAGAATCTCATTACTCCCATTTGCTGAGGTCTCACAAACATTGCTGAGGTCGTTTTCATCGTAGAGGCGACATTGACAAAAGTGACGGGGGATGAGGACAAGCTCTGAGCTCAAAAACAAAGCAGCCTCCTGGACCTTGCTTCTGCCTTTGGAAACTAATTATTTTTTTTGCAACTTGAAGTTTATTCCTGAGACCAGGAAAAAGCACTGTGGGATTGGGTTCTCTCTAGAACTTGTTATGGTGGAGCAATTTTACTTATTTAGATCCTCTTTCCTGGCTCAGCACCCGTAGCACAGTAGTTAATGGTGCCCCAGGCACATACACCAATGCTGGCAGGTTCAAATCTGGCCCGGGCCAGCTAAGCAACAATGACAACTGCAGGGCAGCACCTGTGGCTCAAGGAGTAGGGCGCTGGTCCCATACGCCGGAGGTGGTGGGTTCAAACCTAGCCCCGGCCAAAAAAAAAAAAAAAAAACAAAAACAAAAACAAAAAAAACAATGACAACTGCAATAAAGAATAGTCCGGGTGTCATGGTGGGCGCCTGTAGTCCCTGCTACTTGGGAGGTTGAGGCAAGAGAATCGCTTAAGGCCAAGAGTTTGAGGTTGCTGTGAGCTGTGACGCCACAGCACTCTACCCAGGGCGACATAGTGAGACTATGTCTCAAAAAAAAAAAAGAAAGAAATAGATTCTCTTTCCTTTTTTAAGTCAATAGTTATTTTTGAATTAGTCTATTTCAACCAATATTTACTGAACAGCCTCTCTGGCGTGGAGTTGCAGAGTACAGTTGTTGACACAGAATGGCTGGCTTTAAATCCCACTTCTTCCACCTGCTAACTTTGGGACCATGGGTGTGTTGACTTCTCTAAGGCATCATTAAGTCCATTAAATGCGGATGGTGACAGTACTTGGCTTGGAGGGCTACCGTGATCGAATTAGTACAACGCTAGTCACTCAGTGATGGAAAAAGATGATGATGGTGACCATGGCAAATGTCATGCACCACGGTAAGTTCTGGGGATACCAACTTCAATGAGAAATAGCTCTTGCACACAGGGGCCCATAAAACATCCATCAGAGGTAGCAGGCAATGGGGGAATGGAGAATAGAGTGAGGTGGTGTAGAGAGAATCCCTTCCTTGTTCACATAGGGGCACGTCGGCACCAGGGGCATCCCCAGACTCTTGGGCGAGAAGGAATCACTTGGTTGGGCAGTTAGGAGACGTTACTGAGCCAGCCCAGCTCAGCTCATCCTCTCTGCAGAATGTCTTGTCCTTTCTTTTTTTCTTTGAGACAGAGTCTCAAACTGTCACCCTGGGTAGAGTGCTGTGGCGTCACAGCTCACAGCAACCTCAAACTCTTGGGCTTAAGCGATTCTCTTGCCTCAGCCTCCCAAGTAGCTGGAACTACAGGTGCCCGCCACAACACCCGGCTATTTTGGGGGGTTGTAGTTGTTGTTGTTTGACAGGCCCGGGCTGGATTCGAACCCACTAGCCTTGGTGTATGTGGCTGGTGCCCGAAGCACTGAGCTATGGGTGCCCAGCCAGAATGTCTTGCCCTTGATGTGCAAT